>NC_092522.1:101307160-102507160 GCF_037038585.1 Patagioenas fasciata
CCTTTCTTTGATGAGATCTGTTTTTCATAAAATCAAAATTCCTGACAATAATTGTATTGCTGTCTTAACTTTTTGGGGAAATCCTTTATCAACATTTCTGGGTTTCTCCACAATTTCACTTGGTTTTGATGACAACCTAGTTATTCAGTTGTCTAAAACATTTTTTTAAAGATATTACCTGACATGGTCATATATCTATTCTTCCAAAATTTCCCTACTCTCCTGGTGTTTGTTATACAAACATAAATCATACTAGGTTTGCAAACTAACCAGTTTAAGAGTCCTGACTATGAGCCATGACAATATGAAGCTCTTTATCACTCTCGGATGAGCTGGAAAGTAATGGAAATTCAATACATTCTATCTGATCTTCATCTGAGCATTCAGTACACCACTATTTGGGAAGATATTAGTTAAAATGAAGAATAGCAAAAATAGATAGAAATACAGGAGCTGAGAGGAGAACTGGCTAAAAACAATATGATAACCTGTTGGTTGAAAGAAGAATTGTGATGGAAAGAGATTGCCTGTAGTCTTCCTCAAGGACTGGTTTTGGAGGCTGATCTCATATAACAGTTTAATTAATGATCTTGGCAGAAATAATAGGAATGTGGTAATGAAATTTGCTGATGACAAAATTTGGGAAGTATTATCAATACAAAGAAGAAATTAGGTGACCTCAAGGACTCCAGTAATAGAATAGGATTACATTTAATAATGAAAAGTGCCAGGTCATGCATTTAGAGACTAATAACTAGAATTTCTTCCAGAAGCTGGTGGCTGATCAGTTGGAAATGACAATGAAGGAGAATGATCTGGGTCAACCAGGATGTGACAATAGGGCAAGTCTGTGAAAAGGGCAGGTAGCTCAAGGATGTATGCAGTAAAGAATTTCCAGTAGAGAAAGGTGGGTATTAGTGCCATTGTGCACTGGTGAGAACCTCCTCTGGAATATTTTTAACCAGCTCTATTTGTGTTCAGATTTTACTGAGCTTTGTAAAATTAGCCTTTTTGAAGCCCTGGATATAACATGCCAGTTTTGTCTACCTTGTGTTTGCCCGTTGCTAAGCAACCCATTGTTCACAGTGTAAGAATTAATTTATTGTATCCATCATAAGGTGGTGCCTTGCTGAATGATGAGTTTTACTCTCTTTGGAGCCTATGTGCAGTTTTATATGCAGTTGTGCTGCATGGAATTCAGCAGCTTATTTGTATTTAGATAGGTTCCAGCCTGCAAAATCTTTATCCTTGGACAAGCATGACTGATAGCTAGTAACCATATCCCTGGAAGAGTATAGACAGCTATATTTAAAGATACTTAACACTATATTGACATTATGCCTCTGGTGCCCCTTCGGCTTAAGCGAGAATAGAACGAGGACAGCTTTTAGTGCTTTTAAAAATCCAGAAGCCCATGAGGCTATCATGTGAAGTCCACAGAAATCACTAAGTGGCTGTCTATTGTAACTGACTGTTTTGCAGGAGCTTATCAACATCTGAAATCTTCAGAAACCGATCAAAGCGTGATAGACAATACAAAGCTGCAAGAGTCTCAGAAGAAAAATGGTTTGGCCTGTGGTCCATAGGCTTTGTGCACCTTCTCTCCAGCTTCAGGAAGCACACTGTCTATCACCCAAGTTCAGGCCCTCTAACAAAATGATTAATTACACATTCTAGCACTGTGAATTATTATTTTTTTTTTGTGATTTTTGGGAAGGACAACTTGGGAAGGCCCTCTCAAACTAAGAACTCCTGTTCTAACTATTAGCAGTCCCTAAACACTGAAATGTTTGGATTAAGTTGTTGCTCTGAGTTTGTCTAGGCTCACAAATTCACACCAGGAGGTGCAGAAGCCCTGAGCCCCTACTTAACTTGTGTTCTCCAGGCTCCTGAGCTGTGTGCTGCAAATTGGCACCCACCCAATTCAGGAGCCCAGTTGTGATAGAGATTTATTGGCACAATCTGTGACTCCAGTTCTGTATACATAATGGGGTTTTCTTCAGATCTGGGTCTGGAAATCTTAGGATATCCAGTTTTTGTACATCTAACGCTAACCTCTTAAAATCCTGACACTTGTAACCCAAGGCCCAAGCTGCCTTTCATGTTAGCTGGGAAGAGATCAGATATCAGAACCAGATTTTTTCTGCTTGAAATCCTGCATAGGTTTGTGCTATACATTGCTAAAACAAAGATGCTTATACAAAATATTTTTATTTCAGTGAATCAGCATTTTTTGACAAAAGCCTTGATTGAATTCATAGTTTTTCACATGAAACTTCTCCAGGACTGGACTTTCAGTTTAAAAGGACAGAGTGAAGTAACATGGTGTCAGGCTTCCTGACATCATCGTATTTCAAAGGAAGGTTGCCATGCAGTTTTGAATTGTCATTACATATCCAATAAAGAGTGATGAGACACTGATGAAATGCTCCAACGCAACATGGGTGTTTAGCTTTATGTGACAAAACTCCACAGGTAGCAATCACAACCCTTTTCACATTGTTCCAGAGGGAGGAAAAAACTCTCCTATGCGCCTTTATGGCTGAGCTGGCAGGTAGCTTTATCACTTGCTCTCAGCTGCATATTGGGTTTTTTAGCCACGGGATTTACTCCATCATTGGACTAGAATACATGTTTTTTTGTGTGTGTGTGTGTGATTGTACATGGGAGGGTGGATTGAGCAGCATATCTTTAGAAAGAACAAAATAAAGCACTGGTGAGGGCTATATGGTTCGATTTCTGACACCGATTCAAAGGCTTCACAACTCCAGCTGAAGTTTTTAATTTTCTGCTTTCAAAAATCATGTTTCATATGCAGTACATCTAATGCTTATCACCGAGTTCCTGGCTCCCCACTCCTAACATGAGCCAAAGAGAAATAGATATGCCAGATATATGCCTTTGTCTGCTCCCTAACACATCTGTCCTTGTAAATTCATGAAGTACAGGGAAATGAAGGGCAAACGAAAGTAATAGCTAATGCAGTTTTTGTGTAAATGATCGCAACAGATATTTGATACGTAGTAGCAAAAGGGTCTTACAGGAAAAAAGGCAAGGAAAGAGAGACACCGATAATTCTGAATTTGAAATGTCTTTGCAATAATGAAAATCCAGAGAGTTATTTTGCTTAGCAGCTACAAAAGATGTCTATCAGGGATGAAAAATCCAAAAAGAAGAAGCAATACTTTCACAAGAGGTTTAACAAAATACGCACAGAATTATTTGATATTGATAGGTAGGTTGAGGAATATATTATACATTTAAGGTGAAACATCAGTTAACTAACAGCTTGTATTCACTGATCAGCTCGTACAGAAAGCATAGCTTTGATTCATCCAAAAGGTTAACCTACCCACTGCTGTTCCCACAGTTCTTAGAGACGTTTTTTCACCGTCCTTGCCTGGATGATTTTGTCAAAGTATGCAACTATGAGTATTCTAGCCATTCTGCCTCTCTATCCATGTGCAAAGGAAGAACCATTGGAGATGGCTTTCTGGATCAGAAGAGGGTTCTACTTGCCTGCATCTATCTTCTCCCCCTGCCTTGGACCATGTGGAAACACACTGGAGTCATTCTCAAACAAACCTGAAGAACTCAGTTTGGAAAAGACGCCATAGCACATTTATGAGGCAAAAATTTCCTTTTCCACTTCCTCAGAGAAGTATGTTGTTAAGAAGCACCACTACGACAGCGTCACGTGGGTTTCATACCAGGGAGAAAGGTATGTGACAGAAACTCCTGTTTGTTAGTGGAATGAAGCCAGTAGAGAGTGTGTTGCAACCTTTTTGCTGATTCCTTGTGAGCCATCCTAGCTGATGTTGGGAATGTATCAGTCAGTGTAATCAACCCTGTTGATATCTTAACCTTCTGTATGCCCGGACAGTCCCACAGAGTGAGAAGAAAGAAGTTGGTTTGACTTGAATACTGTGTATCAGAACTAATCACCCTATTAGCCCTTGATATATTTTTCGATTATTCTCCTGTCTTGCTTAAATAGTTTATTACAAATTTGCAAATTAACTTGTCTGACTAGCAAAAGAAAAATGAGAAACACCTTTGAAAAAGTTTTTAAAACAACCCTCATTGGCATTTGCAACAGTATGCTATTCAAATAGCTGCTGGCTAGGAAGGGAACGGGAAATGTGCCAAGATAAGGTGACAAGGGAGACTAGCAGCACAGAAGAAAGATTTGCTGTTTGCAGACTTGACTGGTTGATTTGACCAGAAAAATAATTACCCATCTCCTAACCCTTAAGGAGACAGTATTGCAGCATCATGCATCACAAATGCTGCTTTTGGAAATCGATATCTCAGAAACAATAACGTGACTATTGGAACTTTCATGATTTTGAAGTAGTCTTGCATTCTCCTTTTATCTGTGATACTTTTCACCACAATTACTTCTATCTTTCCCACTTAATTAGTGAGTAGGTGAGTGGACATATTGTATTGAGTTAAATAATGTCCTAATCATAACTCTGTTAACATTGTCATTAATATGATGTATAATACTACAAGTTCAGGTTTATAGTTTTGTCTGATCACATTCAAGAGGGGAACTTAACAACTGTGCATGGTTTATTAAGCTGAGCATGTGAATGAAATGATAAACATGCCATAAATTTAGTGTGGATGTTTACATCTACATGGTGTAGATTTTTGTTCAAGTTATGGCCATTGCAGAGGATTATGATTTCAATGTTTCCTCTGTCAGATTCTGGAAAGCAACTGTTTTATTGGTGGTAAGTTATTTACGAAAGTTAACATCAGTTCCTCTTTGTGGCCAGACCAAAAATAATATTTATACAGACAAGAGAAGAAGAGATTTTGGTACATAAGATATAACAGTGTTTGCCATCAGAGTATTATGAGTATGAAGAAAACCTCAAGAAAATGGAATATTAATTTTTATGGAGTGGTAATTAAAATAAGTTTTTTTACATGCTTTCTGCTTTCTGAGATAGTTAAGCAGAGAATCTTATTTTCCTGCAGTCATTCAGGCATAGAATAATCAAAGCTCCAAGGAGATGAAACCTCTCTTTTTGGCAGATGTTTTAGCAAAGAACATTCCTAATTAAACTTCTGAAGGACTTTCTCAGTCTAACACAATAACTAACTTACCTCATGTGTTTACCTTTTTTTTTTTTTTTACATATTTCTGCCATCATGGAAACCCTGGGCTTAGTTGTATTTAACAAGTTTGATGTCCATAGACAATAATGCATTGAGGTTGGTGCCATACCATTACTTTTTCAATATCTTTGCTATATCATCACAAAGTTAAAGGTCCACCACAGCTGGAATTTCTTGCCATATGGTTCTCCAAATAAATAGTGTTGGTGTACCCTGGTGCTTTGAATATGTGAGAGATTTTCAAGATTTTAATGACTTTTAGTATAGAAAAATAGTCTAAGCTGCACATAGAACAAATCTACAAGCTTTCTTGATGTTCTGTCCCAATTTTAGGAAGCAAACTTCTTTCATCTTCAACTTGTTGTGTAAAAAGTATTATGAATTACCTAAGAGAGATGCTTTTATCTAAACCTTTTGGAAGTGCTTGTACATATAAGCAGATCTTTCCTATTATAGCTTGAATAAAGCAAAAAAATTGCACTTGACTACAAAGCTCACCTGTGTTTTGCATTCTGAGTAGAGTACAAAGCTCCATATACCTTTGTGTTATAAAATCAAAATCAAGTCACAATGAAATTGGGGTTATAGGATCAGGAATGTTTTCTTCTCCCTCTTCCCCCCCCTCACCCCCTTTTTTCTAATATTCTTGCACAGTTCCAAGCATCATGGTTTTCTGGTCCCCAAATTGGGGTCCCCAAAAGCTACTATAATAAATAAAAGAGAAAAACTGCCCTCAAATATTGTATTGACTTTACACTTTCTGTAAACAATGCTCAATATTTAGTGTGTTCCATTTAGGAAAACAAACCAAACCAACCAACCAAAACAAACAACAAATGAAACTACTGTATTATTTCCATACACCAATTGGTATAACATACAGGTGAACTAAGACCCATGGGAAGTAAGAATTGTGGCACATCCTCTTTCTTATTATGTACTACCATATGGCTGATATACATTAATGTTTTAAACAAATTGCTCTGAAAATGTCTGATAATATATGTTCTTTAGTGCAAATTGATACAGGTAAATATTCTACAGAAATAGTTCTGCACATTTTTTTGACCTTTTTTTCACCAATTTATACACAATTTTCTTTTATGTAGGTGTGGCATTGTTTTCAGGGAAGAATATTTAGTATGAATCTCAGCAAGTGGGCTTATACAGTGAGGTTGTGAATTTTTAAACACTATGAACAACAATGACTGTATTAAATGACCTCTTGCATTCCAAGTAATTCGATATGAATGTGGAATAACCGTTGCGGAAAAATTCATATTCTCATGGTGTAGCTCTGTGTTTGTCTAACAAAAAAAATATTTTTAGAAAACACTCTCTGTCCCTTTGTTTCTTCTGCTTTGCTATCTTGAACCCTTTTCTCCCTCATATTATATAGCTTTGCCTGACTTGAGTCAAATGGTTACTGTAAAAAGGCTCCTGAATTCTTTTAACGGTTCCTCTGTATTACCAGCTCAGTGGATGGCATACTTCCTTTTGGTTAGGTCCTGATCAAAAGCCTCAGTGAGGCATTATGAAGTATGGCTCTTCTCCTTCAAATGCCTCTCTTCTTGATATTCCTTACAAAAATTACTATTTTTTATCATGTAATATCTCCCTATCTGCACATAGGAATGCTAATCACAATCTGTATATCAGTTAGCATACAAGCCCAGGACAAAAAGACAGTCTCTAAGCAGTTTGCAGTCTATGCACAGGACAGGGGAAGGGATGCTTAAAATGGATCAGCATAAAGACACAATGAGATATTGGTTAGCATGATCGACACTGATCTTAGCTGTGTATCAAAGTTTCAACAATTGATTTGAAGGAGGAGAAATGAAGTCTTTGCAAATGCTTAGTGAACATTTTACGTGAATTTAGCATGGGATAAGGTGAAATTGTTAGAAAACTGAGTAAGTGGATAGTGGAGGTTGACCTCGTGGAGCAGATGGAGGTAAGAGTTAACATTTACAAAGTGAATAAAAGCTGGTAGGTCAGGAATGGGCTGGAGCTTGAAAGGAAAACATATCCTACGTTTGAGGCATTAGAAAAATCCAAGAACAAAGGAGGGTAGTCAGTTATCAGTGTGACACTGATAGTGTGCAAGCCATAATCGATCTGGCTTTCCTTTAATTTGTAGGTAATGCTACAAACTGGAGAAGGGTGAGACAACATGCAGTTTCAGTTGTATTCTCAATGGATTGTATGTCTGAAGACTTGTGAACAGTACAGAAACCACTTAAAGAAAAGATGTTGCTTCCAGAAACAGATGGTAGGTAATATTTCTGGGAAACAAAAACAAAAGACCCAAAACAACAAAAAACCCCTGTCATGTTGTGTAACAATTTTAAATAATTGTTTATATTTATTTGGAAACATTTCTATGGGACTTGGTTCAGTCAGCTGGAGAACAGTGTACAAAAGCTTGGACCAGAGCTGTACAAACTTTTTGATGTAGCAACTGTTAAGCAAATGTGCTGGTTTTGGCTAGGATACAGTTAATTTTCTTCGCAGTATCTGTGTTGACACAATACAGGGGCTGTGGATGTTTTCAAGTCTAGGCTTGAGGTGTACTGGCAAGGTCATTAGCTGTCTTTCTGAGTGCTCAGGAGAGTGCTAAAGCAGTGGTCTGCTGCTTGTACCTGCACTCTTTGTTTTCCCCTGTTCCGTCCATGTTCATTTTTGACAAACCAGGGTTTTGTCTTACATTTAGAATGCTTAGCAGTTCTTCAATAAAGGCTGCTACTGCAGTCAGTGAGACCAAGCATCATCCTAATTCCTAGAGATCAACGAGACATGATTGTGTCAATAGGTACTTCTGTTTTCTCAGCACTAAGGATTTCTTTGAGCCTCACAGACAATGACTCAAATGTGCTTCCTGCCCTGAAAAAATGAATTTATATCTGTATGTGTATGTATATGTATTTGAACAATAGTCTGAGACATCTACTCTGAAACAACTAACACATAACTATTTATTTCTGAAAATTTGTATGATCAGAAAATAAACTGATTATCCTTCATATTTTGCAGTTCACCTGATGTGTTTTCTTTCTTTCCATAGTCTTCTGAATCCTTTGCATGCTTTTGATTTCACCCTTGCTGCTCCTCCCTGCCTCCAATGTTTGTAAATCCCGTATGCATTGCCTGCCCCGTAGCCCTTGGGGAGGAAGGAATCAGAACTTTAGTTAGTCAAGGAAAATCAGAGACAGACATGAGACTGGCTTCAAGACAGAGATCAGAGACAAAATCAGAGACAGAGACTGGCTTCAAGAGACATGTGGATGGGAGAGGTGGAGTGAATGCGATAAGCAGTTGGAGAGAGTTGTGGCAAGAAAACGTAATACATATATATTGTGTTGGTGGAAGAAAACTCTTATGTATTGAAACTGAGGATTCAGTGAATGATGACAAAGTTACACTGAATCAATACATAGAATGAATACAAGCAGGATAAGCAAGAGCTTCTTCTGGAAATTTGTGTAAGTATCCATATATAAGAATATACTGAAGTCAACTGCAATATTATAGGTAGACAACATACAAACACTTAAATGTTTTCCTCAAATTTGGCCTATGTAGTGATACACTCCGATGGTGTCTGAAATTATTAATTTGCATTTATTATGTGCTTTTGGATAGAAAGAGCTGTGTCATAAAAGTAGCCTTTGGCTACCTCTTCTCATACTTTCATGTGGCCTCAGGAAGTCAGGTGTGGGAGAAAAGTAATCAAAATTCATCCTTATTAAAAAAATACTTCTCTAGGGTTTTTCTGTGTGATAATATTCTAGACAAGATTCTGTGACAGATAATGAATTCTGGATTATTTATTATTGTTAGGGCAAACAGGGTACAGTTTGCCTATTTATGACATCCATTGTACATACCAGTGGTTTTTAACATAATTCTTACTATTTCAGAGTGGTCAAAGAGCATGTGATCAGATCAGTTTGTGTGGAACTAGAATAGTGTTTTCTTGCTTTGGGATTTCGTAAACACAGTATCATATGCAGCCTGTAACTGGTCAGCCAAAACCTATCTGACAGTTTGTGATTCACTCTGAAGCATATAATGAGTCTCTACTTCTACTTCCACTTAAGATAATTCTTATTTTGGCACCAAGCTAAAATACCTGGACTTTATGGATTCAGTAATGGCTTTCTATGGGCATTTGTATAGATAAAGCTTTGTTTGCCCAAATGCCCAGAAAAGACAGTTGTAAAAGCATTGTGAACTTATGTGAAACAGAATTTCATTTCTAAATACCACCATTTTTCTATATTTTGAGCTAAACCTCTACAATTTTACATACCAAGAGGGAGACAGAGTACTCATTACCTGCTCAGATCCAGTCTCTTCATTGGGAAGAAGAACTCTGTATAAACAACACAGCCCTGGAGTGAGCTTCCTCTTAGTTGGTGCAGTATGATGACTCCACCTTATAGGAAAATGAACTACTTGCTGATGCACTGGAATGACAAGATATATTAATGACTTTATATCAACAATGTAAAATTCATTGTGTTAATTGATTACCAAAGGTAATGTGATTGCCATGATTACATCATGACTTTGCATCATACCTGAGATTTCGCAAGAATGTATTAAAAAGATAGCTATAGTTCTGGTCTTATCAGGTCAATAGTTTTTGGTATTCATATATTACATGACTTAAAATTTGCTAACTAAAAGTAGCATTGCCATATAGCATGTAGTAGCATATGTAGTAGCATATTATAGTATGATACTAAAGTTGCATACATGAACTTTCCAGGGCTTCTCTTGCATCTTGAACCTTTACATGGTGAAAAGTATCTTAGAATCAGATGATGACGCAGCAGGGGTAACTCTGGCTGTAGCAGTGAGAACATTTGTTATTAAAAATGAGACTTTTGAGTCAGGGCTCCAGACCATTTTCAGAGCTTTAAATGTTTTTGTTCTATGAATTGTCTAACTGTTAGAGAGCAGGTTTAGCCTGGATCACCTTCTGATTATTTTCTGTTTTCACTAGATCAGGTTTGAAGGCAGATGGCTTATTTTCCACCTCACAATAACTGAAAGCCAGATGGTTAATCCCACATCTCCTGGGATGAGCTCAGGTTGCTCTGTTTTCTAACCATGAGGTGAGTTCTCTAAGAGCTGGTCACTGTACAAATGTTGTACAACCTACCATCACAGCAGTTGCTGACTGCAACTAATTTTTCAGATACTGAGTTCCTGTGTGCTAAACCTGGTTAGCAGTGACCCATTAGGGAATGGAGAAGTACATTTCTCTCTTGAAAAGGCACCTGGCACAGGTATTAGTGACCTGAATGGAGCATCTAGGAAACCAGGCAAGCAGAAAGGGGTGTCTGTAAGGAAAGACTGGTATGCTTTGGGGACTTCCTGTTTGGGACTTAGAAATGGGTATTAAGCAATTATGTCTGAGCTTAAACTAGGCTGAATAAGCTCTCTTGTGTGCAACTTTAAGAATTATTATGTTTGAGAGTTATTTGAATATCTATAAAAGGTGGCTGGGTAACAAGAATAATCTGAGAGAAACTCATGCTCTTACATAAGTACAGACATAACTTTTTAAGTCATTCTGCTGGATAATGGTAGTTTTACTGAGTCAGGTCATTAATACTTCATACTGAAAATCTAGTAAGTTGTCTTGCAGATAATCAAGACTGATGACAGCTGAAACGACAACATATGTTCCTTCTGGTGGTGTGACAAAGAATTTGGACAAAAGAGCTGTGGCACTACCAGCTTAACTGTCACAGCAAAGTCAAGACTCCTTGGAGAAAGTTTCTGTGGGAAACCAAGTCCCTGCACTTTTAGATTCAGATGAAGGACTTAGACTCATGTCTTTGAGGTGGGTACTCTAGTTGTCCCCAAAGTAGGATGTGCGCACTCCTCAGGGGTACTCAAGACAATCCATTGGGGTGCAGAGAGAAAATATTTTCGTCCCACTAATAAATAAAATAAAAACCATTTAAAAATAGTGTTTATCTAATCCTTTTTTGTTGGAACGATAAAGGACTCAGCACTCCGATTCAATGTGAATCACGTAAAAACCATTTATTACAGAAACATGTCTCCTTATATACACAACTATTCTCTAATCACGAATCCATGCTCCAAGCATGGATTCGCTAAATGAGTATCATGGGCAGTCCACACGCTGGAGCCCCACCGATGATAGGTCTGATGACTCACGCCATGCTGAGGCCCTGTTAATGAAGAAACGCCCCACTTTCTCACAGCAGATTCTGTTCTCAGCTTCTTGAAGTGGCCTTGAGATTCCTTTGGGCCTGACTAATTCAACAACATATCTCCTTCTAATGAAACCCCTCCACACTTTTTAATTTCTATTTTTTGTGTATATTTTATAATATATGTAGTATATTAGCACAGGAGTCAATGTATATAATTTATAAATAGAGAAAGAAACATATATTGAGTAGATGTGCTCAGAGTTTTTTTGCTAATAAGGGTGTGCAATCAAAACAGTTTGGAGATCACTGGTCTAGTATACGTGTAATAGCCCTTCTTTCTCTCTGAACTAATTAACAGTTAATTGCAGATATAAGAAAAGTACCACTCACAGAAAAAAGTATCACGAGGAAGAAGTGCTTCTAAGAATCTGTACATAGAAAGATCTTCTGCAATTGCAAGTGCTTCTGTTGCCTGCATTTCTTTCTGTATTTCTAGCATGTCCGTATCAGATATCAGAAGCCTTTCCCAGTAAGTGTCATTCATGTGAATCCCACAAAAGCCTTTGATAAATGGGCTCTCCCAAATAATGTTTCACTGAAAAAGTCCAACAAGATTTTGCCTGAAGTTCTCTGATTTATTTTATTTTAAAGTATTTATTTACTTAGAAGTCATTACAATGCATTGCATTACATAAAAATGATAGGCACTGCACTGGTGAATATAAATAATATCTGTGAGTCAGAGGAATACATTTATCATTCTCATGTACATGTGAGCTTATTCTTACACTCTTGAAGCTTTCTGGAAGAATATGACTGGATGACTTCTAAAATTAATGATAGTTGCTGTGCAAACCACAGTTTAAAGGATTATATCCATACACAAACATATAGAGGCTTTGTTTTCTCTATTCATTTTTTTCTCCTGAATGTCTAAAAATAAAAATTTTATGCATTGAATGGTTGACTCTTCATTTTACATGATATTAATAAATTCAGAAAATACAGAAATGTAATTAATTGTCAGCAGCACTGCTAGTCTATGGCATGATGAATATATCATTTTTACAAGAGTGATGTGCATGCAGGAATCTTTGTCTCATGTTTAGAAATACTTTATGCTGATTTGCTTTTGCTGTTACTTGTATACTAGGCTTATGAAATAGACTTTTGCCCATGCAAGCAAATTGGCTTTGAATATGGGCATGAAAAATCTCATCTCTTATAGGAGCAAAAAAGACCATAGCTGACTTTTTGTCATTTAAAGAGAAAGTAAATTTACACCAGCAGGAAAACTCTTTCTGTTTTTATGGACAATATGGCCATAGTGTTTCAGTTCATATCAGGAGTGAACTTGTGAAGTGAATCTCCTGACACCCCCCAACTGCTTTCTTCAGTTCATATTGTGGAATGGCCTCAGTATACATGAATTGTATTTTAGATGAAATAAAAACTGGAAGGTGAGTTCCAGCTGCAAATGATAATTTGGACAATCAGACTAGATTAAGGCAAGTCCAATATAAAAAAAAAACAACGTGAATATCCAGTCCCTACCGCTGTTTCACTCTACAGATCTTCTGTTTGTCTTAAAGACTTGCTAGCCTGGACCTAGTTTTGGTATCTCCTTTGGAAAGGAATTGGCTTCCAATGCTGTTGTGCCAATATAGCTGTGATGGTACAGAGTCTGTAAAACAGAGCAGCCTTCAGCAAGAAAAAAAGATATCCGAAAACACTATCTGAAGGCATTCCTGCTGTAAACAGCACATTCCGGGTCAAGCAGTGAGCCACCTAACAGGTTCTTCAGTGATATCATCAGCCATATGAGAACAGATCTTCTGTTTGCTCTTTTCTTAGTGAAACAATGGTTAAAGACCTCTGGGAAAGCTTGGGTCATATTTGTAGTAAATACAGGGAAGCTGATGGACATGACATGGTTAAGTGAACATAGTCTGTTCCTCACTGCTTGGTGGCCACGTAGTGGCAGTTCCAGCCAATTCTGAAAGCAGTCTGACTTATGATAAGATAGATCCTGCTGAAGTAGTCTAATAAATAAGATATTTATCAGAATGTTTCATAGGGTTCCAGCTCATTATATTTTACTTTCCCTCTGTTATAGGGAACATTAGCTTTCTGAAGGGGTCATTTTGAAAGTGGTCTTTGTAGTAGCACTAGGACAATATAGATTGCCTTCAGTGACTTTGCTTGCTTTGTGTGTTTGGTTTAGGAAAAAGCACATTTCTTAGTCTCACATGTGATTTGTAGAATTGCAGATAGCGGCAGGATCTGTGTGTAGTATGCACTAATAAATGCTAGAATCAGTTCCTTTAAGCAGGCCATTTTTAGAGTTGCTTGTATTATAGATTGAACAGTTACTTACAGCAACATAAGATCTGACAATAGCAAGCCTTTTCTCCTGCTGCCATTTCGACCTTTAGAGGAAGATATCATCACTATTAATTGTATTACATAAAGTGTATGCATAATATTTGAGGAGATGAGAGTGATGAAGACCAACATGGATTTTGTCTTTCAACTTTTCCTGTTGCCTGATGTTTCACAGATCATCAAAGTTCTTTATGCTTCCAGGGGCTGAGAAAAACTAATAAGTGCCTGTAAATTCTGGCTTAATTTTTTTAGATAAAATTTTGTCTTTTTTTTTTTTTCAAAAAAGTGATTTGATTATTTGTAAGGAGCATATCAGTGAAAAGATCATTTTCCTGTTCTTTATGATTAACTTTTATTGCTAGCATATCAAAATGATTTCTTGGTACTGGGTAGTGGCTGTCATCACCAGGACACACACGATCCCTACTGTGCTCTAATTTAAACATACAGAACCTTAACTTGTGGTCCAGTAGTCCACTTCAAAGTGCAAGTAACTTTTCATGGTTAACTAAACAGTGTGTTAGTCAAATGTAATAGTTAAACACACACATAAAAAGTAAATACACTGTGCGTACAAGGAAAATAAACCTGTCTGCAGATCCTTCATTCTTCCCTTGGTTAGATGTTGCACACCGCAGATAGATGTGATGGCATCCATTCCGTCACTGCCTCTCACTAATTTTGCAGAGCATCAAGAAAGAGTCGGGAGAACAAGTGTTTTGGTTTCTAGTGCTTTTAACTATTTTTAAAGAGCAATTTTTCTATTTATTAAAAAAAAAAAAAAAAAAAAAAAAGCTTGAAAAAAACACCTTCCATCAAACACCAGTGATTGATGGAAACAGTTTCTGAACCTCTCTGAGTATTTTATGTCATGGTCAGACTCTTCTATAAGGAAATACATACAATAAAAGAATAAAATTGTACTTCCTTCAGACCTGCTTTGTAAAACTACCTGGGCCAAGCTATTGAACTTACACTAAAGGTCATGCAGTTTCATGTCAGTATTGTAAGTCCAATGGTAGGGGCAGGGGCTCTGTTTTACAAGTCAGAGTCTTATCTCTGCCTGCAGAGTCCTACCTGGAACAGCCTAATAAGTATATCAAGGGCTAATAGTCTGCTGCTGGTGATGTTCCAGAGTAGATCTGATTTTCTTTCTCACAGGAACTAGGAGAGAAGGAAAGAGAGCAACTTGAGACTTGGTGTTTATGCTCTTCTGCACACTCAGTCAAATGCTTAGGGCTTCAGTGCCTGTGCTGTGCATCTCTGAATAGTTATTAATAGCAAAAATGATACTGTGGTAAGCTCCAGAAAATCTGAAAATGTTTTACTTTAGATGTTTTCTCTCACCCTGTCTTATATCAAAAGAATGCCTATTTTAGCAACCACTTTTAACTTCAACTTTTAAACTTTTGGAGTGAAATCGAGAGTTATCCTAGGTACAAAACTCATGTTAGCTTTTATTTGAAACTTCCTGCACCATCTTTTTTTTTTTTTTTTTTTTTTGGTCTATTTTTCCCCGAAGTAGAAATAGAGCTGTTAATAATGCTTCACACCACTGTCACTTACTGAAGGATAGTAGTTTTTCATTATAAGCCTACCTTCCATGTCTTCTCCTAAGAAATCCTTAGAAATTGTTCTTTCTGCTTCAAAATTTGCATGCAAGATCTGTGGCCAGAGGTTAGCTTTGGACCAAATTTGATAACATTTAAGTCAGTTTTCTGATTTAGTTTTTAATAAAAACTGAAAGCAAAAGATGACATAATGATGGATGCCTGTACGACAGTGTGTCAGGGCTTTTCAGCTGCCTGTCTTTCTGCCAACAATTGGACATGCTGTGATCATAAGTGCCAAGGAGCTAAAACAAAATGACATTTCTGTTTCTTAGTACTGGCAAAAGTGAAGTTTGGATGCTTAGCAAACACTGTCGACCACTGTCTCCCTTAACATCTGACTTATTCCAGTAACTAACTTCTGATTTTGAAAATGAAGCAAAATGAAGCCCCATAAACTTACACAGATGAAAAATAATCCTACTTTCCTACTACAGGCTATAGAAAGAAAACGTGGTATTGTTTTGCACCAGAAGGTGCTGACTTCTGAAGATCTCAGAAAGAAAGGCACTCAGAATCTGTAAAGCATCACTTAAAAACACGTTTTTTGGTGTTAACACTATAAAGGAAAAGAGGATACCATAGATAACCTTATGTCCCTTTGGATGCTGGGAACCCCTGGTTGCACAGCATCAAACAGGTCTCCAACCAGGGCACAGCACACTGCCCGGATCCCATCCGTGCAAGGGTTACTCCTTTTTGGTCATTTGAGATCTTACAGGTCTTTCTTAAAATAAAACAGTTTTATTAATAATTTCTTGTGTCAGAAAAAAAAAAAATGTGTTCACATGAAAACATCTTGCTGCACTTTTTAAAGGCAGGGTCGCACAGGGGGTGTAAATGCAGGTACAGCGTGGGAGCTGCCCACAGGCTCCTCTGTTACAATGAGGTGATCCTGTGTCCAGGGGTATCTGCAGCACAACACACCCCGAGGGCAGACTCTGCGTGCACCAGAGCACAGCACGGGCCTGCGCCCACTCAGTTCACCTCCAGTTTGCATCACTAATTCCTTGAGGTCTCCTGAGCAGGATCACTACAGGGATGCACTTGTAACCTCAGCCACCAAGGGCTTCAAGAGGCTGGTTAGTAACTCTGAATTTGTGCTGTACTTTGTAATTAGGACATATAAATAAGTCTTAAAATTACCTCTTTTATTGTCTTGTAATCAGGTTTTTTTCCCACTAACTTCTTTAAAAGCTTTCAGGTGTATTCTGCCCTAATTTTCTCTGTCATGCATTTTGTCTTCCTCTTTTTGCATTAATCTAAACAGAACTGAACTTCTGCTGTGCTTGTCTGATATGCGCCTGCAGTACTATGCCTATGTCAAGACATGGGTTCAAAACAACAAAGCCTTTTTATGCTTACACAGGAAGTGTGTTCTGCATGGTCTGATTGCAGCTATACAGGTTCTTTCCAGCTTCAATTTGTCTTGTTTATATCTTCTAGGTTTGGAAGACATTGGGTCTTTTGTTTTGAATGAATGCTACTATGACGATTTACAGACCATTTTTGTATGACACTTTTATGCTTTATGTTTTCATTGAGCTTAATTTCAGTCCTCTACATGTGTCTCCTTGGAAGACTAAATTTGAGTTCTACCACAAATGAACTAAGTGTAGTAGAGAGTCAGAATTAGGAGTGGTTATCTAAAACCTAACTAGAGTTTTGCTGTGTGTCTTGGAGTGTGCTTTCATTGCACATCCAGGTGCAGGTGAAATTCTAATTCTAACTGCTCAGCAGTGGTAATCTGTGACTGAGGAATGATCTGGCATGGATGGCAAGAAGGCCCAGCTGCAAGAATGGGTTAAACTGGCTTGAATCAGGAAAACCAGAGACAGAATGGACTCCTTGCAAAGGAGTGATATTTCCCTTGGTGATAAGAAACAGCCTCAGCATTGTCCTGTAGCCATCCTGGAATAAGAATGCTCAGAGGCCCAAGCTCAGGGGCCACCTTTGGGCAGCAGAGCTGGGCTGTGGGATGGACCCACAGTGGACTGAGGTGTCCCATGAAACCACTCTTGGGGCTGGTGCTGGTGCAAGTGTATGTCAGGAATCTGCTTGTGACGCATCCTTGAGGACTCCATGTAGAACCACATATTGTGGTAGAACTCTGCCCATTGCATTGTTCATTATTTTTTTCTTTTATATTTAAGCATAAAGGTGTTTAATTTGTTCTGAGTGGTACCATAGAAATTCCCCAACACAAGCAATTCCCATATGGAAGTGGGTTGTGCTCAGTGTTTCAGGTACCTCAGATCACTCCTCAGGTATGATACAGGTTCTTGCTGTTGGACTATGTTTTATAACATTTAGCAATGCCAAGCCAAATGCAATTGTGCCTAGACAAACAAAATGCAAATGGTGACTATCTCTTGAAGGTTGGGGTCACTTGTGATGTCACAGCATGCGAATTACACTGGACCTATCCTCAACAATTGCTGTTTTCCTTCTCTAAAAATATCAACAATAATTTTGCCAATTTTTATGTGATTTTCACAATGAAAGACACTCGTGTGTTATGACTCAGAGCCTGTGTGAACAGTTTCCTATGACTCTGCACTATCTTGCCTTTCCCACATCACCCTATGATGACATCTATGCTTGCTCTGGAATTTATGTCTGGAATTTCTGGATCTGATTCACATAGAATGGAAAACTTTTACAAATTTGTCTATTATCCATTGCTGGATGACTAACTTTTATTCAGTGGCTCCATTACTGGTTTTTTGCTTCAGAAGTTCCTCAAAGAGTTTGTGCGATATGGCCAAAGTAAGGACTCATTAGATGGTCTGCTTAATTGTTGTCCTAGAATGGCATTAGAATTATGTATCAAAGTTGTGGTTCTTGGACTATTCCCTTCCAAACACATGTTAGTATGTGAGTGCAGTGGTCTTAAAAGCTTTGTTTGGGGCCACAGCTGGGCAGAATTAGGAGTATCTGAGGGTCTGCAAAGCTAAATAGAACTGGGAAAAGAGTCAGCTGTGGGGGGAAAAGGAGGCAAAAGTTTACACAGGACTGAAAGACAAGGGAACAAGAACCTGTTGGGAATGTTGGTAAGGAACTCATGGCTGGGGTGGACTGGGTAGTAGCAGCTCATATGTCTGTACGTCTGGAACCCAAACAAAAAAATTGTGCTGAGATTTAGAAATTTTTTGGTGGATGAAAAGGTTTGAAGCAAGAAAGCAAGCCTGAATTGAAAAGGAACTTATTGTTTAGACACCAAGATATTTCTGTCTGAGTATATTGCTGGAAACTGATATTCAGTGCTCATGAACCCTCCTAAACTAGGCTTTGGGAGTAGTGATGACAATTAGTTTACAAAATAGATTTTCAAAACTTGTTATATTTGCATGATTTTTCAATTCAGTGCATTTTATGAATCATTTTAGTAAAAATAAAAGATGATAAAATATTATAAAAAATCAAATCTCTGTTATGCTAGATCTTGTGCTTGCAAAGGCAGCCCTGCTGCAATGCTGTGTAAATCAGTGTGCAAGAAATAATTTTGTTTGAAAACTCTCATTGAGTTTCTGTGTGTAATGCAATATGCATTAATTTTACACTGTTATATGTGAAATTGTTTAGAAAATTTAGATTTAGTTAAGTATCAGTATTGATTAAAATCATCTAAAGAAACAGTATATCTGACTCTCACATTGTGACATTATTTGGTAATTGCAGCACAGGTATGAACAAAAGTGACCATAACTGTTTCTTCTTCTGCAGGACTGGATTCTCTATTATCTTTTCCTGAATGTGTAGTTTAAAATCTATTTTGGATTTTTCCTATAAAAATAAGTCCTACAGTGCTTCACACAGGAGTGAGGCATTGTCAGTGTGGTGACTGCTTCAGAAGCATTCCAGTTGAAAAACACTCAGCTGGCATAGTTACAGGCATCAACATTTCTTCAAGGAAGGGAGTAGTCCAAGGACACTAAAGTTAACCTCATTCACTATAAAATACTTTGGAAGCTGTAACTTCTACCCTGACAGCCACCAAGGAAAAAGTGACAAATGATTCCTTTGTTACAAACATCAGTGTGGGGTTTGATTTCCAGAGACCAGCAGAGATGATGCTCAGATACAGAGGAAGGTATTACATCTGAGCTACAGCCAATACTAGTCTCTAAGCTCTCTTTATATTCGATTGATCTCTGGTGCTTAACTGTCAGTAACAAATATCCCAAAGTATTACTTCTAAAGTTTGTTCCTAATAACATTTCAAATTTGAAACTCTTTCCTTATATTTTAGTTGTTCATGAGTCTCTATAGAACAGATAGCCATGTCCATATCAAACATGAGTAGAAAAGGTAAAATATTGCTTCTACTGAAGTCAATGAAGAATGTTCCAGTGACTCACATAGGGAGAGTATTTCACACTTAAACTGTGTAAAGTCCTCTTCTTCAGTGTTTAAGTGTGATGAATATCTGTTTAGTTATCCTGAGACAGCTACACTTGGCAGATTTCCTGTTTACTTCTTCTGGTCAACCAGGACCCTTCTCTTGTTCCTCTAAACTTAAGACTTGTCTTTACTCCAAGCTTGAATTACCTGGGGTTGCCTAAGAGTAAGACAACTCTTCTCTCCTTGTCTGTCTCCCGTGCAAGTGGTACTCAGGCAGCAATGAGATTTTGCTTTAGTGGCCCAGTGTCTCCATGCCTTTACCACCTCTAGCAACAATGGCACCTGAATTTCACTCACATTCTCTAATAATAGATCACTCACCTGACGCGAAATGTCATGAAGAAA
The DNA here is from genome assembly GCF_037038585.1 of Patagioenas fasciata. Taxonomy (NCBI): domain Eukaryota; kingdom Metazoa; phylum Chordata; class Aves; order Columbiformes; family Columbidae; genus Patagioenas; species Patagioenas fasciata. The sequence goes on from NC_092522.1 coordinate 101,327,241, forward strand.
GCTTTGATTTATGGGAGTTGGGAGAGTGAGGTTACACTTGAAATTATTCCTTGGACTGAAGGTGTAGTATCTACAAGGCTTGAGATGTATGCAGTTATAGTTACTGTCAATAAAATTATCTTTCAACAACTACAAACAAAGTAAAAACATTGCTAATCCTGAGTCCGAGAGAGTGAAGAAGTAGAGTTGAATATCATAATCTATTTGTAGTGCTCTGTTCTGGCATCATGCAAGTCCCAGTGCCATAATGGAAATATTGAGAATTTCAACACAGAAATGATGGAAATATGCTTTGAAACACATTCAGACTCAAATGTTTGAAAACATTAGTGTCTCATTTGGAAATTCCTTGAAAGAAATATATGTGGTGTGTCTATGAACAATCATTTTTCAGGTTCACAGAAAATTTTGGTATCGAAATCTTGTTGGATATTTAACAGTTGTCCGTAAGTATTTATGATCTTATGGCACTAATGTGATCCCCATTCCACTGTCAGACCTTCAGGGACCTAGGAAGTCCAGGACAATAAATGCTGTCAGAACTATTTGATCAGTTCCTTTCAATCACACAGATAAAAAAATCCCGGATTAAGACAAGGTTATAACCTATATAGACTTGGAGGAAGAAGCACACATAGATATATTTCTAAGTATATTTATTGCTGCATAGAAAGCGTGAAGGGTATGCTCCCTTTATATCTCAGCTAAGCTCTCAAAATAGCAGCTATGTTGACTTACATAATACACAAATCTTCTGCTGGGCAGGTGGTTTTGCTGAATGTAATCCAGAAATGAAACACAGAAATGGTGCAGATGCAACTCAAAACAAATTTCTTTTAAAATTTGAGCAAATAGTCATAGAAAATTTTCAAAATATTTAGTAGATTCTAGCCTCCTATTGAAGTTTACAAATACTTAAAATCATGAATAGTCAGAAAAGTTGCTAAAGTTGTGAGGTTTTGTTTTGTATAGTAACCTAGGAGAGATTTCTTTTTCCCTTGATGCACGTACAATACTGGATTCAGCCTCGGTTATTGTTAAACAAGCAGAAAATGTGCAGCTTAGTTATAATATCCCAGTTGTACCTGTTAATTGATAAACATCTGCCAAGAAAGATACATTTTCAGACAAAAATTACACAGTTACTTGATATCCTGGTATTGAATTTTGATGTGACTGAATTAATGGCATAAATGTATGGAAAGCATGTGAAATGACACTGTTACATCTTCAAAATGTGACTCATGCTCTGTTTCAGTATGAAGTAAATAGTGCTTTTTAACCTTTGTTTATGGCTTGAGTGACCAAGTGTAAGGCACTGTCAGGAACATACCAGTGGACCATCCTGTAAGCACAGACACACAGAGTTCCTCCCAAAGAATTCCAGTTATAGATGCAAAACTCCCCTTTGACTGAAAAGGATTTTCACTGTATGCGTACGCAGTCAAAAGCAAAAACTATTGGCAGAGTAAAATAGACAGGTAAACTGCAAAATACCTTGCTTTTCTGTAAATGGAGAAAGGATAATTTTGCTGGTTCCTGTATCTACAGGAGTTTTGGGCTATATCAGCATCCCGCCTTCCCCTGGGAAGCCGTGCACTGGCAGTGCATCCAGTGCCCTGGCACTGAAACCGATATATGGTGAACATGGGTATGACTTGTGAGCACTAAGCCCTCTTGTGATGTATTCCTGGAAAGGTCACCTTGGTTTTAACGCTTTCTTTCCAGTACCCCATAGGACGATGTGTTATATGATAAGGCTGCTAACTCAATGATGACATGGTATCTCCTGGGTGAGCCATGTTAAACCAAGTCAGTTAGAAGCTCATAGGAATAATGCATTTGCCAGACTTGGAGGCTATATTGAATGCCAGCAAAATTCTTCCAGTTTATCACTTAGAAACAGATGTACTGATGTTGATACTCTCAGATTTAATTTTTTACTGATGCATAATTTAAACTGTAGTTTTGCCTCAGGTCCAGTCAAGGTTAATTTGTATTTGCAGATCTTAATGAAAGAAACAAAGTGTGTCTGTCCATCTCTGAAATGCTCATGACATTTTTTTCTACTCAAGTCTAGCAGTAGAAATACTTACGAAACAGGATATCTTTGTAATAATGTTGTACATCACAGCTGTAAGTTATCTAAATAGGCATTATATCTATTACTGTTCTGTTACATTGTTCAATGCAACTGTTATATTCCATCAAAAATGGGAAAACATGTATATTATGAGTAGCAAGAAAACCAGCAGGTTGATAATTGCTATATGCTCACTAATGTGAATTACTAGCTGGCTCATCTATAATTGTAATTAACACCTCCTGCCTCAGCTATGCAATTGGCTGATGTTGCTACAATTTTTTGTTATATATTTAATCTTGTTTCTCTGGCCTGCTCTTCTATTAAATTTATAAGTAAACCTACAGACTATACATGGACCTGCCATGGAAGTTACTCATTAGTCACAGAAATTGTAACTAAAGGCCCACGTACATAGGCTGGTTGCACCTCCGGGGAGTTCACAGTTGACATGCTCCATTCTGGTTTAGCAAATGTGCCTGCTGTGTATCCTTTCACATTTGCTGTATCTGTTCTAGCTTAATTTGAATTCATGTTGCGAGCTTTCTATGATTCTTTCTGCGCCTACAGTCACTTTACAGATTTTTCTTCTAGGTACCATGTTTTGGGAAGTCCCAAACAGAGCAGATGAGAAATTCTGGAGCAAAACCGATTTCCACTAGAAAGCTTTTGGTGGGAGAGATCCAAAAAGCCCCAGTTAGGCTGGGTTAGGTACAACCTGCCTTCCCAGCTGCCAGTCTCAGGAGCTACCCACCTCCTTGGCAGCCTCCAGAGTGGGTGGCCACCAAGTCCGGCTCCCTCTGCTTCCCACTCCTCAGCCCTGGGGCTCCAGGGGCACAGGGCAGCCCCACTCCCACAGCCTGACGGCTGCTTGGGAGCTCCCAGCTCCGCAGGGACAGTGGGTGCCCAGCTTTGGCAGCCACCTGGACTCCGGGCCTGCCCGTCTCTCCCGCTCTGGTGCTGCACAGGCTTCCCTGCCAGATGGGCAGCGGGGAAGCAGGCTCCCTGCAGGGCCTATCCCCAGGCAATCTGGGAACCTGGGATCTCTGAGAGAACATTTTGTTTTTTGAAAGAAAATGTACATGGGCAAATTAAACACGTGGAAAGCAGGAGAAAGGATTTTCAGCGTGCTGCCGGCTCTGTTTCACTCTCCGTGAGGACTCCCTGGGTGTGCAGGCAGAGTCTCTCTTTGCAAGTTCTGATTCCACTTTGCCCACAAATGCTCAACACTCCGTGGATGGTGCCATCACAGCCTAGCTCCCTGTAGGGTTTCTCTCACTTTCAGCACGGAGAAGCCCTACAGCATTCCAGCTGCTTTATGCTTCGGAAAAATTAACCATACTTAAAATTGTGCATAATATCTGGGAAGTTTTGGTTTGATGTGCCAAAAATGCAGACTCCTTTTAGGCCCCAAATTGCATTTCCATAAAGCAAACAAAAGTATAAAAGATACTTCCTTGGGCTTGCCACCATGAAAAAGGTCCTGCGGGCACCCTTCTGGCATAGTCTGGCATTGTTTTGGACCAACAAAATAAAGGAGAAGACATGAAATTCAGTTATTTTCAGCTCAGAGATAACAGGTTTTGACACTAGGTGGTACTATAGACAAAGGCCAATATTTACAATCTTTGATGGCTAGGGATTGGCAGCTTTAACCCTGGTGTCTAATTTGGTGGCCTGATTATTGGCTTCCACAGCTCATATTATGCCTGAGATAAATATATTCTCTGAGACAAGTTTTCAGAGTCTTGTGCTATGTGACTCCTAGCTCCCTGCAAAATTTGCCTTTGTTATCAGTTAGGATTCTATCAGGTAATCCTTCAAAAATCTGTGAAACTATTTGACAGAGTTTAGGGGTAAATCTAACACCAGATATCACTTGCTAATGCAAAAAGGCATGTATAATGTTTTGAGCCTTGTGTGTTCAATTCTGAAAAGATATGTCTCATGAGCAACACTGGGAATATTTTGCCGCTTCAGCTGCCCCCTCAACAATTTTCGCTGTATAATACATTTTATGGCTTGATTTAAAGCATGGGGATCCATTTATCAAGGGCATTTCTGAAGACATTCTCCTTTCATTTAACACCGACAACCACTCTCAGATGGATAGGCATGTTATTTCCTTGAATTTTCACTGCTGTTTCTCAGTTTCTGCCTTTTTTCTTTCTGTTCCTCTGCAGCTACCTCAGCCTTAGTCACTGCTAAATCAAGACTCTCTACTCGTTCTTGTAAGGTGCTGTGCTTGTTTATGAACACAGTCTTAAGTTTGTTACCTGACACCATAGAAGCCGTTAGACATGATTTTTGCTAACAGTTAAAGTAGGATTGAAACTTCTTTGGATAGCAAAATGTTTTTAATGCCAGAAGCAGGGAATTCTAGCCTTGAAAAACCTATAATTAGTGGTGGTTTGATTTTTTTTTTTTTTTTTTAATTTCCCCTGTACTATTCTGGGTTCTAACAATCAAGATCTTTACTGTTTACTACAGAAGTTAAAATCAATCTGTATTAGCTACCCCTTCACAGGCACCAGAATGAACTGCCTGCTGATTCAATGTGATTCAAAACACCCTTAAAATGTGTTTTATTAAAAATACTTTATGTTGAAGAGGACACTAAAGTGGTTACCACAATACAAGATGTCTATTCTTTTCTGAAAAATAGATAAGCAACACTAAAACTGCACTATCATGTGTACAAAATCCATCATCAACAGTAGATTTAATGGTGAAAAGATTGACTTTTAAATAAATAAACATATTGGCAAACAACTGAAGAGCAGATAGCACACTTTTGGGTACTGTATAATTAATGGTGACAAGAGAATTGCTTTGTTCAAATAGTTTCAAAAAATAAGAGAGAACAATAAAAATTATTCTGTGTTTTTCCCAAAAGAGTAAGCTTTTCCTATTTAGCTTTGCTTAGTTGCATATACACAAGTATATACACTTATTTAAATATTATCTTGTACTGAGGTAAACTGGAAACATATGCATTTGGATATTTTTAATTGTACTACATAAATATTATCAACCATACATGCAATAAAAGGATAAATAGAGGTGGACATATTGAAAATATTACTTCGATACACAACTATGTGCTCCACCATGAATTGTTTATACTAGAGAATGGGAATCCTCAACAGTATCTCTAAATTAATTAGGAAAAAAAAAAAAAGTTCCTGCTTTTAAAAGTGAAAAGGAAGTGGAGTTTGCAGAGGTCAAAGTTCAGGCAGTCTGAAATTTTTAGTTCTTTCCTGTCCTAATTTCTAACCACATGAGGCTACAAAGAAGGTATAACTTAGGCTAGTGAGGCTTGTGTGGTGAATTCCAAGCATACATAGCAGACCCAGATATCACTGGTTGTAGGCTGGGATTATTAAGTGATGAGATTCATCCATTGGGCTTCATTTGGTTCATCATCTTCAGCTGAGACCTAAGTTCACAAATACTTAGCAATAAATTGTAACTTTACAACTTTTCCAGGATGCTATGTATTGTGTGAAGAGAAGCTCTTGTGGCAGCTGGTGGAAGCATAATCCGAAATCAAATGCAATGTCCCCGAAGGAAAGAACAGCGCAGTGACAGCTGCCACATCCCTTCACAGCTAGCACCATACTCTGCAGGCTGACAAGGTAGGGCAGGTGGAACCATAGCTTCACTCCTCTGCTTGGGGTGTCTGAGCATTTCTGCTGGTTTTGAGTGCTCTGGGTTTTATTTGCTGAGAGCATAGACCGTTTTCATTTTTGTCTGGATGCTAAGATTTGCAGGACAGAAACAAACCACATGTAACCATGTAGGACAACACTTGATATGCTCCTAAAATAGCTGTTGAGTTCATCTTGATTGTAGCTTGATTACTCCTAGTGCATAAATTGTTGATGTCTCCTTTCATATGTACTGCACTCGCTTTAAATTTTCTTTTTATTTAAAATGAGATTAAACGTCTCCTAGAATACACGTGGTAAAAAAAAAAAAGTAGTATTTGTAGAAAGAGTCAAGAAAGAGATCTTACTAAAACAATTTGACTTAAGCAACAGACTATAAATAAAATCAATATTTCAAGAGGACAGTGGTCTAATTACATTTTAATTGCATAGCAAAATGCCTAACCCAAATTAATCCACAACTGTCATGCTAAACTCTGCTTTTGTAAAGAGAAAAAACATTGCAAACTCATAACTTCAGGTGACCTCTCTGTGTACTTCAGGAACAGAACAGGTTCTCCCCAAGGTCACAGCTGCACAAGGAGCCCTGCCAGGCAACACCAGTGCGCTGGGTGCTTCAGAGTAATCAGAGACAATTAGACTGTCACCCAAACTGTTTCTCTGAGGCTTGGCACATGTACAATATGGATTTTTAGTGCATCCTAACAAAGACTTTGTAAAATATTCTGAGTAATAATGACCTTGCTGGAGACAATACTGCTGGAGTTACCAATACTTGGATTGTGATCATTCCTTTTCCTGTGTTTGAGAGATGTTGGGAGGAGCCTCTGCTGCCAGGAGTATAAGCAGAGGAGGCAGTTCTTGAGAAAGTTTCTGGGCAAAGCCTGGTCCATCTGCCAAGCAGACCCTTAGAGAGTGTATCTTGGAGATACTTTGTGTTTCCCCATGTGTTGACTACTGTGCCGATGGTGGGCTCCTCCTTTTCCCCTCTGATTGCTCTGCAAAGGGTTGAAGTGGGGAGTTACGGAAGATGAGGGACTCAGAGGTGGGGCCATCACTGAATGCCTTACCAGGCTCTTCAAACATGGCAGTGGTGTACTTTGGGTTAGTTTTGTCTTCTGCTAAATGATTTCATATGCTTACTCTTTTTTGGGCAATGAGCCGTACCTGCTAAATGCCCGGATCTAGTATTACCTGTGAAAAAGTATTGGAGGTGTATTTTTGTTCAAAGAAATCTGAAATTTTAACAGTAGCATACTATTTCCTTATGAAATAACTAGAATGCATTTATATCACTTTTATAAGGAGCACAAACACAGCTGGATGGCTAAAGCAGGTTTCCTTTCCCATCTTCCAACGCCAACATTATTTGTTTTCTCCATTCTACTTTCCTTTAACACTGCAAAATTGTGATACCTCTTTGACAAATGGCACTGGCTTCTACAAGTGGTCTGGGCTTATTACTAAGGGTCTTTCCCCCCCTGCCTAACTTATTGTTTCCTTGGCAGCTATAAATATGTTGCAGAGGATGGCAGATATGCAAATTCATCAGTATATCCTTCTGATATTATGGATGCACATGCTGGAGCCAGGCATTATGGCACTGTACTCTGCAAAGTGAAAACTCTGAGCTCCAAAGGCACTTAGGGAGCTGACTCCATTGATTTCAAGCACTGAAATATCTTGGAGAGGCTGAGTTTTAGGACACTAACTCTCATTGACTTTCAATTAGGATGTTCAGAGTTAAATCTTGCAAAATGCTGAGTATTCCTAAAATTCAGTGAGTAGCCACAGTTCTCCCTGAAAACAATTGGGTTTGAGGCTGTCCAACACCTTAGAAAACTGCTCAGCACTTTGCTGGGTCAAGCTTTTAAGAATGTTTCTGTCAGGTTGCTATAATCAGTTTGAAAATTCATGGCCACTTTTAGAAATGCTTGCAGATCCTGCGTGTGCAGCTTCAGTGTGCAGTATTAAAAGCGGTTCAGTAACAGAAAGATTTTATAATAGACAGCCAGACATAATCGTTTTATTATGAGGCTTTCCTAGCAGCTCACAGACAGCTTTGTTGTTCTCCAACCATTGATTCACATTTAAAAACTGGTCATTCTGTCTCTCTTAAATAACCACAGCTTTCCACTATATAGTAGTGCTATGAGTATTACAGCGTATTGACTTCACATATCATAATACAGCACCATGTCAATCCAGCTACCATTGCAGTGTTTGTCCACATTTTTGGTATGATAAAGATCTTTATGAAATCTTTTCTCTCTGAATGCGAAGAAAACTGTGATTCAAATGACAAAGTTATTTCATCCTACAATTAACATTTTTTCTTTTGTCAGGCAAATGATCTCTTTTAAAAAACAAAAAGAACTGAGTCAGTGAGGTTTTGTAAGGCCTGACTTTTAGCCTGCGCCCTGAAGTGGACCCTGGAGCTGTGTGTTGGCCATGAAGGATCCTTGAGCAGAGCAGGGGTTGGCAGCACAGGACGGGATTCCAGACAATGGTGTGATAATGCTTCCAGATCCTCTGGAGGAGTACAAGAAGTATGAGAAACCAAAAGGCTCTAAGTGTCTGAATCCCATCCTCTTCTGGGGACCGTTTCTTTCTTCAGAATTTTGAGAAAGAAAAAAAACCCAACATGCTTCACTACATATAGATAGATACTCCGTTCCTAAACTACATTTAAGGACATCCTGAGAATACTTTTTTAATGAATAAAAGCAAAGGAATGTTTTATTGTCAGGCTTTGTACCAGGCAGCTCATTTTTTGTGGCCAGAAAAATGATTTGGGAAACATTTAATTAAAAAGAGAGGTGCATTGACAATTTTGTTAGGATTTGGCAATTTCAGTATTGTGCATCATCTGCACTATTTTCAGGACTGCAACTTTCATCTAACTCTATTTTTGACACTTTAGCTTTTCTCAAAATAAGCCAGTAGGCACTAGACTGCATTGAAGAATCATGGTAGGAAATATTTAAGTTAAAAGTATAAAGTTTGTTTAAGCAATAACTTATTTTAAAAGTAAAATTAAAGTATTTTTGCTATTAAATATTTAGAAATATATGCTAAATTAATGGTCTAAAATACATTTATATTTTTGCAATAAATTGAAAATGTAGCTTATTACAGACTTCCAAGTCGGTATATCATTCTTGTTGATTAATTTTTATTGATTTAGGAAAACATTTAAAGTCACTTTTATCCCCAAATATTGCCTGTATATGGATTTACACAGATGAAACAGGCACAACTGAACTGAAACTTATTTTAATGCAAATATACAAATAATTCTAACTTTTTAGTGTTTTGTTGAGTTTTCAAACATCTTAAAGGAATAAAAAAACATACTTCCAGCTTCTCTTTCCACTTTCAGCCTAGAGCTTATATTTAGTGTTGGCTTTCATAGTTCAAAAAAATTCTCAACTATTGTCAACGTAATTGATATCAGTTCTACTTCTGGTTTCCTATGATGGCAATTTTTAAATTGCCAGTGATCGTAATTTTGGAAAGTGTTTGATTATTCCATGAATTACTTTGCAAGTGTTCTTTAGTTCCTTCTGAATTAATTCATGACAGATTTCTATATGGTAATCAGTTTGAATATTTAAAATAAAAGCATTCACGAAATCCTAACAGGCAGACTTAGCTTTTGGCCATGAATAACTGGAATAAGTTCAGATAATTTTTGGTGCTCTAAAGGTTATTCTAAATGTCATAGTTAAGGAAAGTTTAGTTTGGCAATGAACAGTAATTGTATAGTAATACACTAGCATTATTTATAGAGGAGTGAAGGATATTTCAGATGACTTTACTAATATCACTTAAAAAAGTGCATTACTTTGGGATGTACTGGCTTAATATTAGGTGCATTTTAAAAACAGACTAATTCGGCTTTTCTATCCCTGCTGGGAATCAAACAAGCCCCTTTCTTGTGAATTAGTGTTAATAAGTCTTCAATAAGTTCATCTGTGGGATAATTAATGACTCACTTGTTCTTGCCAGAACAGTTCAAGTGGGTTTCATGCAGCATGCTGAGCTATTTTCCTCTGGTGGGGTCATGCGTCATGTCAGCCACTTAACAGCAGTGACTGCACAACAGGTTTGGAAATTATATAAACAGAATAGCCCAAGCTTTTAGGCCCCGCTTGTGGTGCTTTCTGCCTTCTGCAGAGGAACAACTGAAAGACATATCACAAGGTACTTGCAGTAGTAAGCACACATGAAAATTGTCTCCTAATTTATCTGAATACAGCTTCATTTTCTGCAAAGTACAGTGATTTATGACATAATCATGCTCTTTATTTTCCGATATTTATAATCAACTTATGAGCACTTACAAACCTGTGGGATATCACTGCAAGCAGTAAGGGGAGACAGTAAAACTCTTCCCATTTAGTCCTTCTTTGTTGTGGTGTGCTTGGATGGGGAATGCCTGCACAGCCACCTAGTCCCCCCTTTATTCTGCCATTCGGTTGCTGACTGCAGCTGATCCTGTTAGTTGTCACTGGTATCATGTTACAACTGAGAGGGTCTACGTAGTGATCATGGCCCCTGTGTGGGGAGTTAAACGTACACAAAATAAAAACATGGGCTCTGCTCAGAAAATAATGTAGACGGTGTTAACGAATATACTTACAGCTTCAAAGAGAAGTCTTTTTAAGGGTCGTAGTGTTATACCCAGGAGATTCATTTGACATGACCCACATTTGTCTCCCTCAATGATCAATGGATGCCTTCTCCATCCATTAAGATTTTCCTGTAAGCAAATCTCTTATAGACACCTGAAGTATAGCCCCATTATAGAGGCTGTACAAGTGCTGCTCCTCCTCCTGGCAGGGCTCCCATTCCCTAACTGCTACTCTTCTTCTAACCCTCTTTACCTTCTATGTCTCCCCTTCCACAATGTCCAGGTTTAAACTGGGGCAGAATCAATTTTCTTTCTAGTAGCTGTGTTTTTGATTTAGTGCAAGAAGAATGTTAAAAATATACTGATGTTTTGATTGTTGCTGGCTAGTCAACGACTTTTTGACTTTTCATGCTCTACCAGGTGCATGAGAAACTGGGAGGGAGCAAAGCCAGGACACCTGACCCAAGCTGGACAAAGAGTTTGATGATGTCATACAAGGCCACGCTTTAATTTCTTTACAGCAACTATATTAACAGCATACGAGGCAGGAGTGGTGTTTATAAGGAGCTGGTACACAGCTGGTGTACAGAAGTATCTTTAAGTTTTAGATCTAACTCATAATCCTTTTCTGGCAATATTTTACATTTCTACATTTTTAGGAAGAGCTTTTTAGTCTCTGTATTCTCTCCTTTCTTCTCCTTAATTTCCTTGAGTGACAAGAAAAAGAGAGGAAGAAGACTGCATCTCTAACAGTGGCAATCTGTTTATGAATCATCTGTGCCAAAGTATATCATGTATCAACAATATGGTATCCACAAAGACCTTTTTCCCAGGCACTATAAGCCCAAATCTGTGATGGAGCTCACTGATTTTCTCTATAGTGTGTTCTCTGACTTATCTTGTTGGGCTGAATGGAAGGCCACACTCAGTGTGGTGAATCCTTCCTGACCGTTAGCTGGCAAGCAGTGAGATCCACACGCACAGACTCCATTTACACCTATTTAAGGCAGTGACTGAAAATGTTTAAAAGGTTGTTCGGATTACTCACTGTCTTAGGTACTGTGAGAAATAGAAAAAATGTGTGCATTTACTGATCTACTCTGTAACAAAGCCCACAGAACAGTCTGCCAGCTGAAGAGCAATTTAACTGGAAGGCTGCTGCCAGCTACATGAAATACATGCTCCTCTTTTAGACTGCTGAGATCAATAATGTACATCTGATGGCAGAATGGAATCAATGTCCTGAACTGAGCCTGTACTGTTCATTTCATCTCATCTCATCTCACCAGACCTCATCCCTGACTCGTCAGCAGAGCTTGACTTCCCTTGTTGGATTGTCAGTGATGGCAATTTTCTAGCATATGTGATGTAGGCAGTATCCACAGAGGATTAGGGTGACATACCAAACACATTTAATTTCTTTAAACCAAGACCTGACTAAAGGTGTTTGATGGAAAAAAGTGTCTTGTATTACTATGCCAATCTACAAATCTTTCAATGAAAACCGTTTACAAACCAGCATGTGATTACAAATGATTCATCCATGAGCAGAATATCTGAAATAACACCTTTTGAGAGGTACGTTTGAGACTAAAAGTTGTCTCATGTATCACACACTTACATTTACTCTGTACCTGGAGATACTGCACATTTGTTGATGTATTTTATTTTGGTAATATCATTATGATTATGCTTCTGTGTAACACATGGTGAAGCAGAATAAATACATCCTTCATCCTTGTTATGAATTTCTCTCTGTCTCTTCAAGTGTGCTATCACTGTAAAACAGACATCTCTTCACTACTTCTCTGCTCTTTTCCTCTGTGTTTTCCCTGCGGTGCTATAGCAACTAATGGCCAGACCATTTAGATTAGATAGAAGAAAGGAACTTATTTGAGTCACATGATCTCATAATGCTTTCAGTTGTTATATGTTCAATAGATGTAAAAGTGATTGAAATCACAGAGGGCCAGGCAATTACTGGTATTTCCTTTCTACTCAGTGCAAAGAAATGACTGCTTCTGGCAGACCTAGGTGTAGATATGCAAAACAATTCATAAAAATTACATTCTGGAGAGTTTACTTCCCCTCACTGACTATAAAGGGACTCTAATGAAACTAGTTCAGACTTAAATAATACCAATGCTAATGCTAATATTGCTACTAATAAATATTTTTCAAAATGGGATTCTGTTGCTTAAACTTGGATGTTGAATGTCATCTCAAGTATCCCAGACATCTCTGTCTCCAGTTGCTAGTAAAGAAAGATATAGGTCTCCATTAGATTCTGCGTCATTCCTGCTAACTCCATGTAGGTGGCTTAGATGTCCTAGAAAATCTCAAATGTATCTAAACCCCCATGTCTAGACACCTGGATTACTTTTCAAACATCTCAAATGAAGTGGGCGAATTCTACCCATAATGATAAAAATTATCTTTAGGGCTTAAACTGGAGTAAATGTTAAACCAGTTGCCTCAAAAGATTTTTACCTTTGAAATAAAGGTCAGTGGAATCTGGTTCTCAGATTAAACTAACGGACCACGATTACATAATGAATGCAACGGTTTAGGGGCTAATTTTATTAGCACACTGAAGTGGATGTGATCTACCTTGACTTCAGTAAAGCATTTGACACAGTCTCCCACAAATTCCTCACAGCTGAACTGAGGGAGTGTGGTCTGGATGATCAGGTAGTGAGGTGGACTGTGAACTGGCTGAAGGAAAGAAGCCAGAGAGTCCTGGTCAATGGGACAGAGTCCAGTTGGAGGCCTGTATCTAGTGGAGTGCCTCAGGGGTCAGTACTGGGGCCAGTATTATTCAATATATGCATCAACAACTTGGACGAGGGAATAGAGTGTACTATCAGCAAGTTTGCTGATGACACCAAGCTGGGAGGAGTGGCTGACACACCAGAAGGCTGTGCTGCCATTCAGCAAGACCTGGACAGCAGCTTGGAGAGTTGGGTGGGGAAAAATGTAATGAAATATAACAAGGGCAAATGTAGAGTCTTGCATCTGTGCAGGAACAACCTCAGGTTCCAGTATAAATTGGGGAATGACTTATTAGAGAGCAGTGTAGGGGAAAGGGACCTGGGGGTCCTGGTGGACAGCAGGATGACCATGAGCCAGCACTGTGCCCTTGTGACCACGAAGGCCAATGCCATCCTGGGGTGTATTAGAAGGGGAGGTGGTTAGTAGGTCGAGAGTGGTTCTTCTCCCCCTCTACTCTGCCCTGGTGAGACCACACCTGGAATATTGTGTCCAGTTCTGGGCCCCTCAGTTCAAGAAGAACAGGGAACTGCTGGAGAGAGTCCAGTGCAGAGCCACAAAAATTATAAAGACAGTGGAGCATCTCCCTTATGAGGTAAGGCTGAAGGAGCTGGGTCTTTTTAGTTTGGAGAAGAGGAGACTGAGGGGTGACCTCATTAATGTTTACAAATACAAAAAGGGTGAGTGTCACGAGTGAGTGTCAGAGCTCCTCCTTACCAGCTAAATGAGTGTCTCACCCCCAGCAGATGAACAAGTCCTAATCAGGAGGTGTTCGTGCACTGCCTACCTTTTACAAAGTATGCGCGTATCATTCAATTTAAGAAACAGGGCAAACAAATTCATTTATATTGTCCTGAAGGATTTCACTAGGATTTATATTTATATTATTGAAAGTTTCAGGATTTGTTTATGCTGGCCTAAAAGAGCCAAGGAAAGTCAAAACATTTGAGATCTTTAGCAATGTAAAAGCCTTCCTTTACACAGCCTACACAGAAACCAAGAAGCAAGTATCCCTGGCCTTTCTGATTTATGTTCTTTGTTTCTCATACCTGGATGTACAGTGCTGCTGGATGTACTCCAGCTGCACCTTATGGATTCTGTCTCACCCTTCCAAGTTGTCTCCATACTTTTTACTACATTGTGGATCCTGGCATATGCTAATAAGCTCATTTTTAAAGTTGATTTTTATAATATAATGAGATATATTCCAGGACTTATAGGAGTTTTGATTATGGTAATTTCTTTGCAACCAATCCTGGAAATGTAAATTATTCTTCTATCCTACTTCCTCAGCATGTTCTTCTTTTTCTATATAATTCTCTTTGCTTTAAGATGTATCACATTCTTCTTCACGAACACATTTATGGTGGGTTTCGTCTGAACAAATGTATATACCTACAGTACTTTATGGATTAGTCATCTGAAGCTCCCTTACAGTCATCACAGAGAAACAGGCCTCCCCAGGGTATGATGTATGTTATCCTACAGTACACATTGGAAACAGATCAGATGAATGACTCTCTGAATGTGCCTGTTGCTCTACAGTGACTATATGGGAAGGCCAGGGTGAGAAGCTCAGACGTAAATGTCCACACTGTAGCTATTTAAACTTACAGAAAACAAATTCTACCCTAAAAATCATCTGCCCAATTTCTTATTAGAGTCTGTTTTCACAAAATAAAATTTTAATACCGTTTAAAATTTATTTAATTTTGATTTGAGCCCCTGCATGTAGTAAAATTTTCACAGTTAGATAATTCCTTCTCTGACTCTGACGTATCCTTTTTTAAGATTATTGCTTTGAGTCAGGCTAAACACCCTGCTTGCAGAATGTGCATCGCTCGTGTTTTATATGGTATTAACATATGTATGTGTTAGTCCTGTTTCTCTGAACAATGATTCAGGATGGAATTATATACATATTTTGAGGCCAAATTTCCCAGTGTTCTTTTTCAGAATATGTGCTAATAACAACAACAACAATGACAATAATATTAATTAATAATGATAGTTAACCAATAATTATACAATAAATCAGTGCTGTAAATCAAACATTGACTAATCTAACTTTAATTTTTTTTTTTTTTTAAATTCTGTAGTTAAATATATGATTGTGGAATTTGTTCTCACTTGTATATGCTGAAAAGAACAGAATAACTTTTGCTTAGGTCACCTTCAAGATCTTCTGACAAGGTATATATACTTTTGACAGCTCATAAAATCCTACACTTCTATTTGTTAGTAGTAACCCTATCTGTAGGAACAGGCAAGTAATTTATTTCAAGAGACAACTGATTCCATTTGAGTTCTGATGCTTGTTGCTCTGGATGTTAAAGTGCAGACATTGTTTGACCCAGGTAAAATAGTTTTCATTATGTTTCTTCAGCTGGACTGGAGAACACATTCCCTTTAAATTCCATCTTGATTTCTGTGCCCTGCAATGTATGGCTTATAAAAGCAGGTCTCAGTCTTTGGGGTCAGGCTTTTGTGCATCCATCATCTTTGTTTTGTATAAATTTATGCAATTCATATTTATTTCTAGGTTCTTTTAGGGAAGATACACATTTGTATGATGATTTTATTTAACTTTGATCCACATTCAAAATTTGCTTTACATGCCTGCTTTTCTTGAAGTGGTGATGTTAAAGGTTAGGGGGCAATTTATAACAAAACAAACAAAAACTGGCTGAAGACTTTAATTCTGTAGTAACCCAGGCTGTCTTACTATGCATTTGCTGTAAGATTGTTCTTACTGCAGATCTAGTTCCTACTCATTTTTAAATGTACTGTGCATTCTGCCCTCGTTTGTTAGTTCCTTGTGCCCATAGTTGTGACTACTCATTTTCTGAGCATGTGCAGAAGTGCACTGTGCTGAGCAGGTCAGCACATACCTTAGGGCAAAGTGTGATTAGGATCCAGAAACAGGCTGAACAGATTGCAAAGTCCTCAAAGGACCAGGTTTGATTGGCATTTGCAGAGCCTTTATAGCGTGCACTATCTGTGTAAAGGTAGCTGTGCCCACCTCATGTGATAACTTCATGGTTAAAGTGCTATTCTGCTAACCAGACCCTTAATTTTCTCTTGCTTTGAAGATGACACTAACTCCATATGTCCTTTATCCTGGCAGAAATGTTTATTATTGGATTTTTATCATTGAGTGCTTATGATTGGATTTTTTACCAATTGTTATTTGGAAAAACAAACAAACCAACCAACAAACCAAAAAAGCCTGAATTAAAAACCACAAATATCTGCTAAATGAAAGGAAAAATCACACGTCTTCCAGTACATTCCCTAGGGTACAGAGTCTCTCTCTTTCCTACCATTCCCTACAATGATACTGTGCACAATTGTTTTACTTAAGCTTCTTTTTGATGGGACTGCCTTCACATATAAGAGGAATGTACCCTCATGTAATTTCGGTAAGACAGTAAGACAGCCAGATAAGGAAGATATTGAAATCAGGGTTCCCTGTCCCAGATGAGCACCCCAGCCTTTGGGTGGTTGTACCATGTGAAATGTGGAGCCATCAAATGCCCCTGTGAACAATCAAGAGAAGTGTGAGTCCTGCTCAGTGTGGGCTGCATGGGGGAGCCAGAGTGTCATTCACTAGCTCTGGGCTCTGTTTTCAGGACAAATGTATAGGATATTTAACTGGCATTCCTGCAAGTCCTTTGCTGGATCTGAATATAAAATCCTTCAAGGACCTCACAACTCTCTACCTCCTAGTACGATTCAGCAAGAATGACACTTTTATCCTTCAAGTGTGTGCTGATGAGATTTTTTTGTTGATAGCTGACATTTCTTAATCTTCCTACAATCAAGTCCTTTGCAAACCTTTAAAAATCAATTTGTAAAATAAAATAAAAATGCAGTATTTTGCAAGTGCCTGCCCAATCATCCATCCTGCATTATGCACAAGGGAGAATCTTGCAGTCAACAGGAGTGCTGGATTCCTCTAACTGCTTTTGTCCATGTGCTGCATTCTTTATTCACGCATACTGCCTGCAAGACTGAAAGGGCTGCTCAATTTTCCATGTCCATTTAGTCTTCATTTTTTTCTGACCCTGACTACAAGCATAAAGAACTAATGACTACAAATTCCGTTGTTGACTTTGGGACATTGTCTCATGAGTGTTAAGAATTTGTTTGTGTCAATGTAGCTCATATGTCAATGGGTACTGAGCAGTGACAAGCTTTACCTACTGCCGCCTTAGGCTCAGTTTTCTGCTGTGACGTGCTGTCTGTCTCTCCTTGATTTATTTTGCATTCTGTATCTGTAAATGAAACAGATCTTTTCCATGTCAATGAAGATAGAGAAAACCACCATTTTTCTAATCTTCAGGTCGTTGCTGCAAAATTGTTTATACTCTCGTGGAGGTCCTATTTCTCTTCTTCCTCATTGTATTTACTTACATATGATGGCATGTATCTCTACTTTAAACTAGACCTTCCTGTCCATGCCATAATATTCTGTGTTGCTGAACCATATTTTGCTGCCACTTCAGCAACTGTTTGTAGCCTTAGCAGAGCTATGTTAAAATCTTTGAGATCATCATTAGATTGTTGACCAAATTAATCGCCTCTCTTTTTCCTTGTTATTCTGCTTCATGTGGAATGGCTCCATCCCAGGGCTCTACATAACAACCATTATATTATCTTCTTTTTCATATGCTGTGTCATACTTCATTTTTTCACCATCACCATATAATATTCTTTTGCTTTGCTGATGGCTACCAGCTACCTCTCTCTCTTTCCTGATGCTTCAGCTGCAGCCTATGTTTTGTCGCAGTGTTTGGCAGAAATTCAGAACTGAACACCTTAATTTTAAAGTGAATTTGAACAAGATGGAAGTAAAACTAATTATCTCATGGCACAAGCTGGCAACAACCCCTTCTGCAACCATGTAATTTAATAGTCCAGTGTTCTTTTTGCGCTTAAAGATCTCAATATTATTTTTGGATCAATGTCTTTATTTTAAAGACTAAGTAACATATATATTCTGATGAGAGGTTTATCACTTAAAGAAACCTGCTGGAGAGAAACCATTTATATTCCATTGCCAGAGTAATGATGTTTTAGCCACTGATGATGTTAATCTTAGTATACTCAAAGAATGTGCTTATGCTGATGTTAGAAGTATACTTAGTCCAAATGTTTCTTCACAATTTATTAATTTATTCTAAATTGCTAAAGCACAGAGCTGCTTTTCTCCACATCCCTCAGTGTTTTCATTCGAAATTTAATATCCAATTTAAAAGTTATTGACGACTTATGTCTTAAGCCATTCAGAGACACTTCTAGTGACCTTGCCATTGCAGTTATTCTCATTATTCTCTTGAGGAGAGCAGGATGTCACATCTTTTCCTTGTGGAATTTGTCAGCATCCATGTTTGTCTTAAAGATTTTGGCTGCAAGATTATACATATATATATATATATATTTTTTTTTTTTTGGGAACTACTATTTGACCTTTGCCTCCTTCATTCATGGCAGAATCAATGACATTAAAATTACAGTTAAAAGTTTGCATGATTTATTGTGTTAAAAGGAAATATTGGTGATAGACGCAAAATTGCGAAGGAAGGATTCAGCAAGGAAAATAATGATTTCTCGCTGGTTACTGCAATACAAATTTTCCTTTTAAATTTTAAACAGTTCCTGAAGTCCTGCTTTTCTTGACTCCGGCTAGTAGTTTCTGTTATCTCATGGCAACGACAGCCCTTATGCTGCAAACACTTCTGTGTGCATTTTACTTAATTTGTGTGAATAATCATTTTGATCACAGTTGGGTTATGCAAACTGATGGGGCCCAAATGCACACAGTGCTTTATACTGTGTTTGCTTTAGAAAGAACCAGGAATATTTGCAAAGGTTATGTTTCTCTCACCTCCCTCTTCTTTTCTTCCATCTTTTTCTTCCTTTCATATACCTTTAGCTTAGATTCTTCACTTTTTTCTCTATTCCCTAATGGTTAAACAAGCCTTTTGTTTGATAAAGGTGAATCCTTTATCTCTTTATTAGTCAGATTTTGAAATTTAGCTGGGGACCTAGTTTCTGTCATACTAGATTAAGCAATTCCTGTTGTATAAACAAAAAAACCTGTGCTTATTAGTCCTTGAACATTTAATATGTAAAAAATGCTAGTGTTTTGCTGAAGTGAGGATGGAAAGCCCTGAAGAACTAAGTGAGCTTGTTGACACAACGAGAAGCTGCCTAGATAATGTTTCAGTAGTCCTTGAAGAAAGGAAATTCCAGAAAGCAAGAGAGAACATCCTGGAACCTCCCCCTAAGTTGAGTCTTCTGCTTGTTTGTCTGCTCTTGTGATTGCTTCCAATTCATGTTCTTTGCCTACCTTTATTTCCCAAGTTTAAACGAATTTAATGACTCTATTTGCATTATTTCTTATCAGCCAATAAACCCTTGAATGTGTTTAAATGTGCCACATCCTCTGCATGACACATAAAGTGGCAGCATAAAACTACTGTTTCAGATTTTGAATTAAAGAAGTACAATTAAGTAAGATGAAGATCCTCTTTTTCACATAAACAAATGCAAAATAGAGGTTATCTGCTTTTCTATTTTGGATAATTTTTATGATGGTATCTACAGGATAGGTCATGGATCATTGATTGATATTAGGAAACATTTCTTCACAGAAGGGGTTGTGAAGCATTGGAACAGGCTGCCAAAGGAAGTGATGGAGTCACCAGTGCTGGAGGTGTTTCAAAGATGTATAGATGAGGCTCTTAGGGACATGGTTTAGTGCTAGATTTAAGTTATGTTTGGACATGATCTTAAGGGTCTCTTCCAAGCAAAATGATTCCATGATTCTAAGTAAAAGATATAAGTGCACCAGAAATGAGAGACTATTGTGGCTTCCTAAAAGGAGTCGGCGCCACAGACTTAGGCTTCTGTCTCCAGTTAAGTGTGCAGAGAAAAATAAGTAATGGGCAAACCCCCATAACATCTTACTCAAAGGTGTCAGTGTCTCCCTAAAGTACTTGCTGATGTCCTTTTTCAGAGTTCAAAAAAAACCCACGTTGTTTTCTCTGTTCCGGTTCTCAACTGCAATACTTTGTCAGTAGATACCTGGCATTATTATTTAAAAAGATTTTTTGTTGTTGTTTGTTTGCTTGTTTTTTAATGATAGTGATGTCACCCAACTTAATATTTATAGTAATTACTGAAGCCAGAGAAATAAACGGAAGAGCCTCTTTACCCAATCCCAGGGAAGATCCCAGAACCTGTATTCTGTCTGGGCGGAGTTGTCTCCTGAAGCCCTGACTCTCCAGTCTAATGTTGGGAGAGATACCTGCCCATCTGTGTTTCCTATGGCTCAGGACTAGACAAATCTCCTAGGGCTCTGGGAGAAGAATTTTGGGTACCATACAGAGAGTGTGGAACCTGAACAGACTCCTGGGAATAGGAAAAGGGGAAAGAGAATGATTGGAAGATACCAAATGACTGCAGAGCAACTCACAAGGGGTAATTGTCAGTGAATAAATCAGCAATTGTCAGTCAATAAATCAGGAAGTCATACTTAGTCAAAGGGTGTAAGTTTGATAGTGAACTTGAAACAAAGGCCTGGTCTCCTTCAGTAAAACACTGAAAAAGAAGAATGCCTAATCAAAAACTTCATGGGGCTATGTGACAGAAACAGACTGTTCTGAGGCATCCTTGTCTAACTCTAAAGAAATCTACAGGATTCCTGTCAACATGAGGAAGTTGAATTGTGCAACATTTCTCATGTGTGCTAAAGGAATTTGTAGCATTACCAACCCATACAAAAGGTAGGTTAAAGCTGAATATGATGCAAGTGCTCCAGCAGAAGAACTCTATGTACCTCTACATACGTTGCATTTGGACCTCAGAAAACAGCAGGAGGATGTCAACTATTGGGGAAAAAAATACTAGTCTGTGTCCAATACAGTAAAGTCATTGATGCATTGATAACTCCATTTGCTTCAATAATACTAGTGTCATATTTAAAGACAATGTAATGCATATTTATGTATATACTATATATATATTTATATGCACTGTAGCTATATGCATGGTCCGACTTGCATCAAGTACTCAGTCTACCCTGAACACTTCCTGTTTGGATCCTATACAGTATTACTAAAAAGCGGCATTCCTGGAAATATTTTCTGTGCCCTTCAGTCAATGTCCTCATACTGACCCCTGCTAGGTGCTCACATTCAAGAACCTGAAATTAGCTCAGGAAATTGGAGATACGTTTAGAGCATAACCTGTAAGTCAACATGGGCATCACATTAGGCCGACCTAATGGAAATTATTCCCTTTGTGAGCAAGTTGCAGACAATTTATTTTCTATGTATATTTGACTGCAGGCAACTTGAGTTTAACAAACACTTTCCATGCATTTTGTCAGATGCAAAAGGATGTTGTTGCTTAGGTAAAGTATGATATATGTTTTTCTATTTTACACTCAGTCTTTTGAAAAGAAAATTAAGCAAGTGTGCTTATCCTGTTGTTATGGTTTCAGGCTACCTTTAGCAAGTTATCATTTACCAAAACATACCTCAAGGTGCCTGTAAAAACAGCACTAAAATTTTGCTTGGAGTCCAATACATTGCATATTGATAAGTTTTGCTGTAATGCTGTGACTGCTTAGTACTTTACTGTGATGACATACATAAATGTACTTGTTATTGGAAGATACTGAGATGCCATTAATGCCTCTTTCAACACATAATGGAGTGACCTTGCTCATTTTTTTCATACAGAAACAACTGCTTATTCTGTCTGTGTGTCATGCTTCCTCAGGAGAAATCATGCACGACGAAGTAAAAAGCAGTTAATGCAGGTCAGTACAACATTCAGTATAGAAAGCAGCTGAAATACTGCATGACAGTCTCAGTTGAACCTTTTAGGTATGCTTTGCTCAGCTATCGCCCTTTGAGTTTTAAATTATTTTATTCATATGCTTTCAGATAATTCTGCTTTTGCAGTCAAAGTCCCTCTCGTTCTCAGCCCTGAGACACTACTCTAATGCAGTTATCCTCAGTGTGAGTTTTCTATTTGTTCACTTGTGAAATCAGCAGTACTAATTTTAACAGATCAGAATACTGCAATTTCCTATAAAATCCCAAAGGCCTTTTGGATATACCTTTTCCCTACCCAATTTTCTCTCAAGCTTACAAGGTGCTTAATTAATGTATATATTTTGACACCTCATGACCTGCCTGCTGCTTTCTTGTTGTTTGCCTTCATAGAGGTTTGATTTCTGCTCTCTGGCCAGAATGACTTCCCTACTGAGCGATACTTTGGGGCTTGGGAATTGTTTTGCCTTTCTGTTCTTTTATACAGAGTTGTGCCTACCTCCTGAGACAGTGCTGCACAGCACTTCAGAAAGTCGCTGTAGAGTATTAGGCCTTTTGAATTCTTTTGTTTTGGTTGTACTATGTACTGAAGCTGATTTTTGGTCCCTATGCGCTTAGTAAAGACTCCGTCTGATTTGAAGTGTATCCATGCTAACTGTGGTAGACTTTATTCACAGAATTTACATGCTTGTTTGATCTTCTTGCCACTGGAGCATCAGTGCAGCCCTTGGAAATGTTTGCAAGTTTTCTTTAACTTTCTGCACTTTTCTAGTCAACTTGCTACTACTCACACATGTAAATGTAAGAATATGCAGAAATATGTGATTCTTTTTTTTTTTTTTTTGGTCTAAATGACTGGAGCTTTCAAAATTAATTCTGTTTGCTTCCTGACTATTCCCTATTTTGATGCCGATTACTCATCACTGAAGCCACTTGTTTTTACTATTTCATGCTTGCTTGACTCTGATTTCTTTGGCATTACCTGTTTACAAAGATGCTGTGGCTGCTAATTACAGGATTTGGAGTGGCTTCTATGCCTGTATTTTGACTGTGGTCTAGGCATTTGCTAGAACTACATGTTGAGAGAAAATCTTATGAGCACTAACTCAATAAAATTCAGTTGCATTGTTCCAAAGTTTGAGGGCAGTAATGTTGTCTGGCAATCTGCTTCACGAAGGGGGAAGTTCGAGCATGGAAACACCTGACAGCAGTTTTCCTTTTAAGCTTTGGAGAGTGTACTACAAACAGCAGGGAGGAAAAAGTGACAATGCAAAATCAGAAAAAAAATGTGTCTCCTTTAATATTGCAGTGCAATTTGTTTTCACTGGTCATCAGTCTTGGTGATCGCTTAAGTTAGGAAGAACAAAATGCTTTTGAAAAGCCATTGTCTGCATGTACTGATGTGTTTGACCTTCATTTAAAAATGGCTTTGATTCATAAAGGGGAGCATAGAAGGTATATTTTTTCTCTGGTGTCTGTACCAAATAAGGTCAGGATTCAGCACCTCTTAGAGTGTTAATTTAACCATGGAAAAACTAATTATGGTCAGTTATATCCTCACTGTAGCTAAAATGCTTAGTAGAAAGTTTTTGTCTAGAGATTTTGCCTGTTTTTATCACTGTCAGAAGCTCAAAGTTTAATCTTGTATTATAAAGCCTCCATCCTCCTTCTAGAATGACTGTTTTACCATGTTACTGTTCTTCTAATCTTATTGCTCTTAGTCTTAGCAAAAGAAATGACCTGGCTGGTCCCTGGAATAGCTTAATAATTCATGTATTGTTTCATAGTGCCTTTGAAATGTTTACCAGCTGGCTACTTATTGAAAATTTTTATTTTGCCTTCTTGGCAGTTTTCTAACTACTCTCTTATAAAAGTAAATCAACATACTCATATAGTAAACATTCTAGCAAGCTAATACAGCCATACCATCCCACAACTAGGCAATACAAACGATTAATAAATCATTGCAGATCGTCCACACATTCTTCATACTGTATCTCAGATGCTTCTGATAGCCGATACATAATATTCCCTTCCCTTCCCCACAGCAACTACTGCCATCAAGCATATTACTAATTTACACTTCAATATTTCTAAAGTATGTGTCTCCATTAAGATTTGTATTACATTGCCAGACATGGTATATTGAGAGGAATGAACTAATTTGTATGAAATAAGAATCAATCCTAACCTTGAATCAGATCCAGACAAAACATTCTTAAGGTTCAGAAAGCTTTATTCTTGGCTATTTCATCTGCCTTTGTACTTTGAGGATCTATTAGGATGGGAAGCCAAAAACCAAACCAAACCAAAAAACTAATGGTATACAGGTCAGCCCTTCTCTAAAGATCTATTTTTATCTTACTAGTCCAAATTGGAAAACTTGAGAAAATATGAAAAAAACCAAACCAAACAAAAACCCACTATAAATCCTGGTTTAAAAACAGAGACTTGATCCAATGGCTTTTGCATATAAATTCTTCATCAGTATCAGTCACAAGGATTGCTGTACCAATCTGATCTATGTCAGGTGTAAAAAGAAATCACATTCTTTTTTATTTTGCTCAAATACTACTTGAATGTATCTGGTGGTTCTATTTACTCTCAAACAGTATGTAGGACTTTTTTGGAAATTCTCAAGCTTCATGAAATGATTATTTTAACTCTTTCTATATCAAATGATCTTTAGCTGGGGCACTTTATATTCCTGTGCTAATATTAGGTAGAGATAACTTTTTATTCAGAGCTCGAAGACGTGTCAGTCTCAATAAACAGAAGATACAATTATACAGTGGGAAGTGGCTAATACTAGTTTGACTCTTTTTTAACTAGTCTTTATCAGAGTTAGTTTTGTATGAAAGTGAGAGAAGTTCCATTTCCTGTTAGGCTGTTAAACATTTAAAATTTAGCAAATATGTCTTCAGGTTGAGTTAAAATTTTAAACTGTGATATTTTTCTCATGATATTAAATACTGCAGTGATGGATGTAAGGCAGTAATGTATATTCTATAGCTTTTCTATTGACTTGCAGGGCCTCAACAGTGGATCCTTGAAAGATACTTTGAAAGATATTTTGATAGATACTTCACAATCTTTAAGCTGATGAGCCTCATTTACTTGCAAGGTAAGGAGTAGCAACATTTGAAACACAGTACATGGACCTCACTCATTATAAGAAAATTTTTTCTCACACAGTGCAGAGATTTATTTCAGGCTAACTGGTTCTAAAGTTCTTCCTAAAGCAGGAAGAAGCTAACTAAAATAAATTTTTAATTAGAATTTTTAGAACACATTTTCACATTTTTCTCAATTAACTAGTTAAATCATGACTTTTTTTTTTTTTTTTGTGAAGTCAGATCTTATTTAAAGTAGTTGTCTCTCCATTACTTATAAATATGAGACTTTTGTAGTTGCTGAACTATGACTGTATTCCACACTAATACAATGACCTATTGAAAGCTGAATGTAAGTCGATCTGTGAGCAGGAAGACACTGGAGTTCAGAGAAGCATATATGATGTAGTATCATAATGATGGGTGTGGAAATAAAAAGAAAAGCAAGCAAACTTAAAAATGTCATTATTCTGTAGTGAGAGGCTTTTCCCCCTTTGGCCTGAGAATAAAAAGGTTTTGGCCAAATCCTATGGACTGTGACTCCTTCTGAGGATGATAAAAATGTCTAAAACTTCATCTTTCTCCTTTCTGTTAAAATGTGCATCAGAGAGCAGAAAAGTCCCAGAAGATGTAAAGAAACCACTACAAATCTAAGCTGCTCTCTGCAGCTGCTTTGGGCTGACACTGGTAATAAAAGTTGTCTGGGTTGAGGGAAACACAAAATGTAAATATCATGGCTGTCAGAAGAAAATAATAATTGTAAAATCAGCTTGGTTTTACTAATTCTCTGTAAGTTGGTCTTCATTGCAGGAATAATGAATTTTTAACCTGGAAATAACTTAAGTATAATAATTCATGATATCATTGCACGATATTTACAGACAGGATGCAGTTTCATGTTTACAATAAGTTCCATACTTATGAATTTTAATTCTGTGCTGGATATCATTCATTCTTTCATTATCCAGCTGTGAGATCTGTGCAGAGCAGATAGGATAGCTGTAACACTTTTACAGTATAACTTATGCAAAATGAAAAAATTGTGGTAAATAAGAAATTAGTAACATTCTGAAGACTTGCAGAAGAGACAAAATGATCAATTTCTTCATACAACAGAAGAGCATCTGTGGAGCGAGGCGGGGGGTAAGTGTAAGTATTCCACCAAAAATAGCAGCTGGTTTCACATCACTAACTGACAAATCTGAAATTGTGATTCACTGGCTAGAAAACGTCCGAGACCAAACCAGAAACCACAGGCAGAAACAATTCAAGGGCTAGCATCTCCACCATCTTCAGGAGAAATCAAAGAGCTGTACATCAGCGCAAGTCACCACTCACCAGATCATAAAGGCATTGCCTCTTGCTCCTCTCAATTATGGTGCTGCAGCATTTATTCGGAGGCATAAAATGTGATTGTATCCATTTGGGAATATGAGACCACACCAGTTGATTATAGTGGTACAATTACTATTCTCCTACAAAAGAAAAAGGGTGACTTGCCAGACTAAAAATTATCAATGCTGCCTTTTATCTGTTCCTCATAAAATGCTAGCAAAGCCCTTGTCATTCAGATTGTAGAATATATGTTAAGTCTATTTCTATCCCAAAGCCAATGCATTTTGAGAGCAGACTCTGGTACCCAGATAAGATCTTTGTTTTATAAAATAATTCTAGACAAAAGAATACAAACAGTATCAGCTGAAATACAGGGCATTTATAGTCTTAAAGAAGAACATTTCAGAAACTTGTCAGAAAACGTGTGAGATCACACAAAAGTCATCATTATTCATTAATTACTTCAGCTATATCTCCAAGATACATCTGCTCCAGTATTCTTGCTGGTCAACAAAGCCTCTTCTGGAATTAGAGAGCAAATTTTGCTTTTCACATGTTTGATAAACTTTTATGGATTTTTAAATGATACAAATTCATTGACAGGGTCATGCTACTCATCTTGTTGAATGAATTTCAGCCAGAGGAAAAACAGAGGGTTTTATGAAGTAGTACTGTGCAAGATCAAGTTCCTTGTCACCAATAAAAACTTGATATTAGTCAAAGTCAAAGCTACTTTTTGTGCAGGAAACCTCATACCAGACATTTTCTTGGAATGACTCCAGAGCTGGGAGTTAGCTTTGGATTAATACATCTGCATTTAGATGTCTGCAATGTAGGTGTCTACATACATGTGAGGTACTGGTCTAAGTTTGCTTGGAAGTCAATGGAGACCTTGTCAACCCTGGCAGGGCCTGGCAGCCAGAGCCTGTCCCACCAACCCAGCCAGGAGCAGGGCAGCGGGACAGCCCCAGTCTCAGGAATGGGGCACCTTCCTGGGGACAAGGCTGAGCCAGGACAGGGGCCTGCGGGTGGGCTGAACTTGACAGGGCCCATGGTTGGGGAGGGCAGGGCTGTCGGGAGCTGGAGACCAGCCCTGCTGTGGCATTGCTGGGGCAGGGGCTGATGATCCTGCGGGACTGAAATGGGGTCCTGGGTCATGGGTAAGATGTGGGAGGATCCCTGGGAAGCTGGGCAGGGACAGGCCCATTATTGCCCTCAGGACCTGGGCAGCATTTCAAACTCATGAGCATTTGAACTATTTCTTGTTTTTTTTCCAGCTTACCTCACAGCAGTCACAAAGAAAAGATGCAGAGTTACTAATTCAGAATCACTTGCTCTCCCTTTACTAAAGGGAGAGTGGACCTGTAAACTACCTGCACAGATCTAAAGCAATCTTCTTTTAGTGCAAAAGTTATTAGCTGCGACATTGTGCTTTCACTTATTTCTTCCCTCCCTGTTTTCTCAGCTCTCCTCCCTGCCCCTGCTGAGAGAGAACACCAGCATGAAATGGCAAAGCAGAGCTAATGAGGTGACAGGGGGTTTAGTGCTTGTAGCAGGGACAGGGGGCATTTCTGGGGTCTGTGAGAACCTTGCCCTGTAGCTCCCTTCATGTAGCTTCCTTTACCCTCAGAGACAGGGCACTCCTAGCGATATCACCTGGGCAGCAAGAGGTTTTGAGGTAAAGAAGGGCGAGAGACCTTCCTCCCTACCAACAGGTCTCCAAAACCTCAGTGACCCTCCGTTGAGAATATTTAATACTATCATGATACTTGAGAGTATTACGGTAATCACCAACTTGATAAATGTTTACTCTTAATAAAATTTATCTTTTTCTTTTAATATTTTTAGCTGTTTTCTTCATTAAAGAGGTAAGAATGACTTTTCATTCTGCTTGCATCTAAGCAAAGCATTAGCACAAAGATAATTATTGATCCAGCCCTAACAGCTGACAATAGAACAGTTTGTTGAAGAGTTGTCAACAATAGCAGAAAATGTATTGAACTATCTTCTCTGTTTGAGCACACATATTATATTTGGCATTCCTGAAGCTACTTTTCCTGTACTTCAAAGCTAAAATTACAGGAATGGGGATTGGAGACTGAACTCTCGAAATATACTTATCCATTGTGCTTTGTAGCAAAGTGGGAGATGTGACACACTATTTTTCTGTCTCTTTTCCTTAGGGAAGCTCATAAGCCTTTCTTTTCTTCTCTATTTTTTTTTCTCTTTCAATTTTTCCCACCTCACAAAAGAGAGTGCAAATTTCCCAGAATTTTAGCCATCAAAGCCCAGTACGTTGAACATAACTCTGCTGTGCTTAAGTGGGATGCTGAGATAATGAGTAGAGAAGTAATTCCATTATGCCATGTTGTCTTTTAAAATTAGCCAAAGGGTGGGAGTATGGAATATTTTTTTTTCTTTAGCAGAGCATGCAAGAGAAAAAGATAGTAAGAACTCCTTTCAGCTGATAACCAGAGAGGTTTGCAATTGATTTGAATATTTCACACAGTCTCTCTCACGCTAAGAGGTATAACAAAGACTAACTGGTAAAGCTACGTGTCCATTTACTTATGACTTCTGACACACATAATATGAAAGACTTGATTACTTACCACCCCAGAAGAAGTAGTTACTGATGCTGTAGAAAGTTGAATTCAAATTTATTGTGAAAATTCATAGGATATAGTGGCTGTACGGCACTATCTTAAAATTTTAAAAAATTTGAGAACTTTCATTGATCCATAGAAGACATTTCCAAGGTCAATGTTAGTAGATTTTTATTTGTTTTTTCATGTTTGAGGAAAACAAAATAGAAAGAACCTAAGAATGATCAAAACTACAATTCCATACTCCTGCAACTTCACAGTCCATTCATTCCATACATCTGGAGTATTATGGAAATTGATGATTTCCTCTATTTTGTGTGTCTTATGTAAACACTAAAAATTTGAAATCAGTTCTACATGCTTAGGAAAAAGATTCAGAAGATACACAAGATCAAAGAAAATATTTAATGTGATAAACTGAAACTGGTCATTTTTTACTACAGATACATTGCTGGTTCTTGCATACACCAAGAAAATACAAATTTACTTACTACCTATCCAAAAGTATAAAGGGGGGGAAAATTTCTACCAGCTCTAAAAAAAATAAAACAAAAAATTCCAAGAATTACTGATGAATGAAGTAGTTCATTTGAGAAGAGCTGGGTCCAGGTAAAAGTTCTGTTGTTCTGCAATTCTGTTAATCTCTGCAAGATAAGGATGTTCAAATTAAAAAATATAGGAGATAACGTTTTCTTTCTAGCCTATTATATAATATTTTGGATATTAGTGGAGGTAAATTAAAGTGTGAAATTGGAACCTGAACTGGTAGGAACCCAGTACAGATTTGCTGCATGCAGACTGGCATAAAATACTGAAATATCAAATTCTTGTTTCATATGCATTTTCTACTTATTCTATAACAAAGTATCAAATTGACAACAGTAGGCTATCAATACTCAGTTAAGACGCATAAAAATTCGTTCCACATGTAGGCAGTTCTGAAAGTACAACCTGTTTACAGTGATGAGTCTCTGAAAGAGCAAACCCAACATTTAAAATGAATATTTTTTGGGGATTAAAAGAAATGACAGGCATTTTCTATATTTATAGTGACCCAAAACATTCTTTCAAGTAAAATCAGCAAAGGATAAGGTTTTTTCTTCTGTTCGAAACCATAATAGTCTCTTAAAAAAGAAGGGATTTCTTTGGGACACTAAGAAGGTTAACAATAGCTTTGCATGCTATAGCAAGCATTATTTACTTCAATCTCCATACTCTTGCTGCTGAGATGGCGTGATAATCATGTGAGATAAATGTCACATCATTAATTTAAAGATTTTTCAGTCTCTTCATTATGAAGTAGGAAAAGACTGTACTTTGGTCTTTGGCATACCTGCACCTTAATGTCCATGTACTATTAAATCGGTGGCATTTGAAGGGCATCTCTTCCATAGCATGCAACCCCTTCAACTTTCGCTTCAGAATCATAGTTAACTTGTGTGTGATCCTTCCGTGAATCAGTCAGATTCTTACACTATGCATGATGAAATAACAGGATGGCTATTCCCAAGACTCAAAACTGCTCCTCCCAGCCCTTCCTGACATTATCTCAGCCCTAGGAGGCCCTATAGCATTCTCATAGAATCACAGAATATTTTGTATTGGAAGGGACCTTTAAAGGTCATCTAGTCCACCCCAAACATGCAATAAACAGGGACATCTTCAACTAGATCAGGTTGCCCAGAGCCCCATCCAGCCTGGCCTTGAATGTCTTCAGGGATGAGGCATCTACCACCTCTCTGGGCAACATGTTCTAGTGTTTCACCACACCCATTTTAAAAAAAGTGTCCCTTGTATCTAGCCTAAATCTACACCCTATTAGTTTTAAACCATTACTCCTTGTATTATCACAACAGGCCCTTCTAAAAAGTGTGTCCCCATCTTTCTTATAAGCCACCTTCAAATACTGAAAGGCCACAGTAGGGTCACCCTGAAGCCTTCTCTTCGGCTGAACAATCCCGATACTGTCAACGTTTCTTTCTTCACAGGAGAGGTGCTCCAGCCCTCTAATCATCTTTCTGGCCTTCCTTTGGACCCTCTCCAACATGTTCATGTCCTTCTTATGTTGGGGGCCCCAGAGCTGAATGCAGTGCCCCAGGTGGGGTGTTACCAGAGTACAGTAGAGAAGGTCAGTCACCTCCCTCAACCTGCTGGTCACACTCAGGATATGGTTTGCTTTCTGGGCTGCAAGTGTGCACTGGCAGTTCATGTCCAGTTTTTCATTCACCAGTACCGCCAAGTTTTTCTCCTCAGGGCTGCTCTCAATCCCTTCATTCCCCAGCCTGTATTGATACCAGGGATTACCCCAACCCAGGTGTATGATCTTGCATTTGTCCCTGTTGAAACTCATGAGGTTCACATAGGCCCACTTCTAGAGCTTGTCCAGGTCCCTCTGAATGACACCTTGTCCCTTAGGTGTTTCAACTGCATCACTCAGCTTGGTGTTGTCCACAAACTTGTTTTGGGTGCACTTGGTCCCATTGTCTATCTCACTGATGAAGATAAGAAACAGTACTGGTCCCAGTATGGACCCTTGAGGGACATCGCTTATCACCCATCTCCATCTGGACATTGAGCCATTGACCACTACCCTCTGGATGAGACCATCCAACTAATTCTTCATTCACCAAATAACCGATCTGTCAAATCCATACATCTCTAATTTAGAGAGAAGGATGTTGTGGGGGACCATGTCAAAGACCTTCTCCTCCTTTTTTTTCCTCCTTCTTTTTCCGTATGTCCCACAGATGGACCAACAGAAGCGAACTGAAAAATAATTACACAGGTTTCACATAAAAATCTTTCCAGGCAGCTGATAGTGATTTTTTTTTACCCAGGAAGATTGTTCAGTAGCAGCAGACTACCTTTCAGTGGAATTTTGAAGCCATTATTCGACAAACTTTTGAATCTGCTCTTAGCAGCTGGAAATGTCAAAATGTCATGATTGTGCCCATACCACTGTCTTCCCTGAAGCTTTCTGGTAACTCTGTTGTTAAACTGTCATTTTCAAATCTTAATTATGGAGATTTTGGCAACACTTCTGTTGTTAAAAACAATAGAAATTAGGTTGATTTGAAAATAGCTTAAATTCTGTATTAAGGTGATTAGGCTTTTTACCTTGAAACCTCTGAAAAAGCACACAGGAAATGAAGAAATATATAAGATTAAGTAGTCTACAGACTACTGGAATGTAACTCATAGCTACCTGAGAGTTGTTGGACATTGCTGTGTGACATAGAATTGAGATAGCAAGACATGATAGTTTTTGTAGATTAAAAAAATGAAGTATTTTTCAAAAAAACCTCAAACATTTTCAAATTATAAAATACATGCCTGGAAGGAACCAGAGGAACTTGAAATAGGATCCAGCATACCAAGACAGTAAGATACTGATCCAGTCCCAGCCTCATCAATGCTAGAAGTTCCTCAATCCTTTCAAAGACTTTTATCTTCATTGCACTCCTCTGGACTTCCACACCTTCTAGTTGTTTTTGAGGTGGGCCATCCTGTGCTTTCCTGAACTGGAGGGCTGGAGGGCAGGTGCTCACTGTTGGGACTTGTGGTCTCTGTTTTCTTACAACCCATGTTCCTCTCTGGACACTTTTTATAAAATGTGTGACATTGTGAACCCAGCTCAAAACATGGATAAACTTGCAATAATTCAGGCCTGCTGCAGCCTCCTTCCTTCTTCACCTACCTCTCTCTCCTCTGAACTGAAAACTAATCTGCCAAAAAACATGATTAGTTACATGCATTACTTCTTTGATGTGGTTTACAGGATAGTTATACCAATGTTTCTCCATTGCAAAAGAGAGGATGGTATGGCAACAGGAGAGTAAGACTGTTCCTTACAATGCCATGTTTGTTTTACACTAGGTTAAAGTAATTATTGAACCACTTTTAGCCTTCTGTAATATTATATTATCATTCCATTATTAGCCACAAGCTTTTTCTGTAGAGCTCCTTCCTAGCCAAGTTAGTCCCCATTTTTTTTTGCTTTAAAAAAAATTTATCTTACTATCTTTAGATTTCTTCAATTGTGCAAAACAATTCTGAAAGTAGTTGTCATTCTAAAGTGCTTCCTACTCACCCAGCTTGCTGTTAGCACAGATTTTTTTGTGTGCTTTCTCCTCTAGCACTCAAGCTATTAGTGAAAACCCAGAACAGTCCTATGAAAGAATTTGATAGGTACAGCCTCAAAAGATAGCCAGGAATTACTGAACAGTACAATCTGATCAGTTGTTTTTTGTTTTCTTTTTTTTTTTTTTGTCCAGTCTTTTTGCCATTGTATGATAATTATAGCTGCAGTACATTTCCATAGTAAAGATAAGAAATAGCTTTTGCTTTTCCTAGTGACTCTACACTGTCAAGGAAGATGAGATTATTTCGATAGGGGATGTTTTTGTATTTCCTTTTAAGATGTTTCCTATCATATTTCTTTTAGGGGCTAATTAAAAGATTGTTTAATACTTTTCCACAATATCTTTCTGAGTTCGTTATATACAGTTCTACTTTTTCCTTATTCTGAAGAAAAATACTATATTTACTGTTCTCCAGTCTTCCAGTGTTTAAGGTCACCTCAGTTTCTCCTCCCTCAAGTTCTCTTAGACAATTAATTACAAAAGATTCAGGGATCGCTTTTGCTACTTCCTTTAAAACTGTAGATTGAAATCCATCCCATTTACTGTCTTGAATATGTCTCATTGTTCTACATATTCTGTAACCTGTTCTCCCCTCTGCTGGCCTGAGCTACTGTTATAAAATTTGTGTTACATTCATGATTGCTATTAATATTTTTGTCCAAAGGCTCATACCAAAAAGGCAGTAAATATTTTTACTTTATTAGTATTATCATTATTGATTCACACTCTCTTTTAAATAATTGATCTATATTTTCACTCAGCTTACTCCTAATGAAATTCAATGTTATTTCTTTCCCTATTGCTTTCATTATGTCTTGATAAGTAGATCTTAAACCATATCTTTTCTGCATTTTTGCCTACATAATTTTGCTGTTCATTTAGAATCCCATTAATTCATGTGTTTGTGCTTCTGCATTTTGTGCAGTTGTTATTAGTTTATTCAAGACCTCTGAATGCTGTTGTGGGGTGTTCTGCTTTACTTGCTATCTCCTCTTAGTTTCACACTGCCACTGTCTGCCATATTACCTATTTAGAAGCTGCAAGCCCTCTTACCTTTCTTCTTTCTATATTCTCTTGATCCACCTCATTATTTCTCCACATTGCAGTGACGAGTCACTGTGTACTTCCACCTCTTTCTTGGGCATTTCCTCCTTATGCTAGGCCCTCAAATAATTTTTGCAGAAAGATCTGTAGCTATGTCTGTCCTTCATAAAGGAGAAAGAAAAGGCAGAGGTGTTAGTTTGTTATTAATGCAAACATATACAAACAGATAACCCACTAGACTGCTATAAGTTACTAAACTTATTTTTCTATGTGAATGAGTTTTGATTCTGCTCACAAATTGATTTTGTTTAATTGTAATATTGCTAATAGACTACATAAGAGTCATTTGCTTGGAGTATCATGTTGTATATCTTCTTGTAATCTACTTGCCTCATGTAAGCCTTCAGTTCATGGTTGCTTGATTCTTGAATGCTTTTCAGGGCAGTCCTCATAAATTTCTGATCCACACACACATTCATGTTAGTTGTGGACCATCACTTGCATTCCCAGCATTTTCTAAAAGTAAATTGGAAAGCAGTATTTTTTCTCTGAAAAATGAAAAGGTTAATGGTGAAGTCAATTGCTAAATAAAATCTTAACGCTCAAGATTCACAACAAATAAAATATATGCCTTTATATCTTCTTGAGGGCAATACTCAAGCTTTCCCAGCATGTATTAGAATTGTAATTTAACTGCAAAGTGAACTCTGCCAAAGCATTTGAATTATGTGTTACACTTGGTTACTCTTAAAAACATCCCTACATTCTTCATTACCCTTACTACACGGACATATTGTGGTCCTACGTTACAGCAATTTCTTGCCTTTAGAATCCAGTCTCCAAAATACTGCCATAAAATTGTCTTATCTGTTCCCCATTACATTTGTTGTTTAATCCCTTTTGTAACTCCCTCTGCATTTCCAGTTGGGTTCCATTTTCTCATATTCCAGTCTCTGTCTTTTCCCTGCTTTCATACATTCTCAGTTGCGTTAACCTAGCATCACTTAAATGCTCTCTTTGGTTTTTGATATTTATATTTTCCTTCTGGAACTTGCATCTTTGGTAAGCCAATGTTTACCCTTCTCTTTGAAATTGTTCTTGCATCAGTGATAACATATCCGTCAAATAAAGAAGTGAAATAAAGAAATGTTATAATCCTCTTTCTTGACAAACATGTCTTCCTAGTAAATGAAATATTCTGTCAACTCGCATTTTGTTTAAGTGCTTTAGCACATGAATTTTTAAGACCCTAAATAAATCCAAAGAATAGAAGGTTGCTGCAATTCTCAGCAGAACACAAATGTTATTTTGCAGTGCAAAGTTTCAAGAAGGTCTTCATATAAATTCATTTTCTTCTTTTTTCCTATCAACCAAACCAGATGTTTTCCATTACAGCATGTGTGTTTCTCAAACTTACTGGTGCCAGAAGTCCACAGAGGAAAAGATTTTACTGGAGGACGCAACGATAGGCTCCTATGCTGCATGGGATGAGTAAATGGCAGGCTTAAAATTCTAGCAAAATGCTGTGATGTCGGGCCAACCACCCGAGAACGTGGCAATCTAGAGGGACTTGGAAACAAGTCACATTATTAATTATTTTCCTGCCAGAATTTAGGATTTAATAATTTTAGAGATGAAAAGCAGTATAGAATCACTTTTAAGTTTCCACTCCAAAGTAGGAACTCATGTTTTATGATTTTTCCTGGAGGCAAATGGTCAACAGTTCTGGGGAGTAATTTTTGAAATTTTTTGTTGTAAGACAAGAGTAAAAGGCTATTAGGGGTGACCCTATGATGAAGACAAGGAACTATTATAAGAATTAAATATGTGTAGTTATTTGCTAATACTTAGCTTCGTTTTGAACTATGTGAGGAAGTTGTATTTGCTAACAACAAAATATTCTCCTGCTTGCTACAACTTTCAGTTATATAATTTGTAATCTGATCCAGGCTGCAGGGAAGTAAATGACAATACTTCCATACAGGGGAATAACAGCAGGATACACCCAGTAATTCATACAGCGCTCTGAGTGCAGACCCAGAGGGTAAAAGAAATGGAGAAAAACATTTGTTTAAAAACTTTTATTGGTTCAAACCTAACTCCAGTGCTGTTAGTGAATCCAATACAGAGGTTAGCAAAGGTAATGAAACCTATGGAAAAGTTTCTGGTTAACTGTACATTCTCAAATGCAGAAAGGGTCCAAGGTTATAACTAATAGACTCAATATGCAAGTCTGAGATCTTCAGTAAGTAACAGTCCTCTGTGAAAGACAAGCACCAGCAAGAAGACAGTGGGAATGCGACACGAGACTCAGAGCTGATGTATGTAGTTTCAGTACAGTTTACAGTTTCAGTACTGTAAATTCAGTACAGTTAATAATCACAGAAATAAAATAATTAGTGATCCTAACTAGGCTGGATTTGGAATCTGGTATTTGATTTTAGATTACTTTTTGTTTGTTTGTTTGCTTTTTCCCCTCCAGATCTCACATCAGAATTTGTGTGATATTTTGGGGATTTGGAATACATATTAGGAAAAAGTCTAGGGATATAAGTAATCTGTCCATTTACAGCGAAGTCCCTCACTTGCTAAAAGCTGGAAACTGACTTTTCAGTAGTGCTCTCTGTCCTTAGTCACATTTAAGAAGATTTCTCTCACTAGCCAGCAATTTCGTCAGCTAAAGACTGGCAAACCTAAGAATAATTCTTTTTGTAATTTCCTTCTTTTTCTGGTATTGGATTAAGTACAGTACAAAATGTTGAGCTATATGCAATTAAATTTAGATCATATTCTAAGACAAACATGCATTCTAGCTGTGGAAAAATTCATATCAATTAAGTTATAGCAGAGATGAATGTGGCTCAAAACGAATCAGTGGAGGCTTAACCAATACAGGAGATGTTGTTCTACTCTGATTTGCTCAAATATAATCTATTTAGATATCATGTTTTAGGACCATAAAAATAACAATGGTTTCTTATTGCTAAACATCTTGAAGTTCTTCTTACATTTCAGGAAATACATGGTATTCAGGTTCATGGGGAAACCTGCACAAGCATGTCCAAGAGATGAATAGATGTTTCCTTTGGCTATGATCCTGTATGACAATGATCACAGAATCACAGAAAATCATTAACCTGATCTACTTCCCTGAAGTTTTAGGCCAATCCTGGTAGATGTTTGCTCCTGGGAATATTTAGAAATAAATCAGTGACCAATGTGTGACAATTACCTAACACTGTCTGAATGCTTCTCTAATGTGTTTTGCTCAAGAGTCAAAATAAATGGCTTTTTGTGTATTCATGAGAAGTTCTCCAGTTGAGCACATTGGTAAGGTTTCAGGCAGCTCTGTGCCTCAGAGGGACTCTCCGAAAGGATTGTCTCTTCCCATCACGAAAATGAAAAGTGCCCAAGATCTCTTTTAAAAAATTCAATTACAAGTTTTCTTTGATTTAATTTACTACTGATCTTAGGAAATGCTTCCCTGATACAACCTTTAAGTAACTGTGCTAACAGTACTTATTGTGACAGGATATGTTTCAATTTCTAGAAGTAATAGAGATTTAACATCTATTTAGCGTAGTGCTTATAGAACCTTTAGCAGCAGTTCAGTTTTCAAAACTATTTATTCTGGAGATATTTACACACTTTTGTTGAGTGCAAAACAGGTAATCTGGTCTTTTTCAAAGCTTCTCAGCCTTGCACCAAAAGATGCTTAGATGAATTGCGGTTCAACTGTAGAAGCCATTCTAAGAAAAAAACCATCCCAAGTAGAAGGAAGTATTGTTTTAAGATCAGGTGGCTTTTCTCTTTAGTATTTGAATTAGCATCTGAATTAACATTTATGTTAGCATAAAACATTACTATTATCAGTGTTAGGAAAGCTGAAATTTTGGAGCTCTTCCTCACGTATTGTGTAAGCCCACAGCAAAATGTATCTTTATTAGAATTTCCCCCTGCTTGCCAATACTACCTTACTATGTTGTTTGTTGAGCGAAGTTGTATTAGTTCATCACTTTCAATACCTATTTTCTGCCCTTTACCTTGAAATTCAGGTGCGTTTACAATTATATTATTGTTAAGATGTCTGGAGAAAGTGCACATGTTTTAATTACATGGGCAGTGATGAAACTGAAGGTCTAAGACAAGGTTTCCTATATTGCTTCATATGTACAAGTAATTTGTGAAAAACATTTCAGCTTTGATGCAGATACTGCAACAGGAATACTTGTAAGAACATTCTGCACATATCCCATCAGTAAATATCTGGTAGATTTTGTCTGCAATGAAGATATAGCAATGAAGCAAAAACCTGAGCATTTGCTGTGACAGAGAACAGGGTAGGTCTTACTGTTTTGTCATTATCTATGTTTTCATATGTTCTGAGATAGCATCAAACTACTGAAATTTTTCTCTCCAAAGCTTTTTTTTTTTTCCTATGGCATTAGCTTTAAAGCAACAGGTTGTAAAAAGTACTTGGAGTTATCTTGAAGGACAAGATTTGAGCCTTTTAGGAATATATATTCAGCTATTTTTACACAAATAGGAAGTTAGCAACACTTGAAAAAAACTTAAAGAAAAATAGGTAAGATAGGATTTTCTTATAACCAAGGAATTACGGTTAAAGCTCAACTATCTAACATGATGAGTTTCACTGTAAAATCAGAAACATTGCCAAGTACTGTTCGACTTTATTTTCTTTTCCCTTTCGTTTTTCTCATTTTTCTCTGCTACAGAAGTCTTCGATGGTGTCATTAATTTGCAGGGTGGAAAAATTTCACTAGCTGTGGAGACAGTTAAAACTTATCTATTGCTGAAGTTTATAAATTGTATGAAGCATAATTGTGACATCTGAAAGAGGAGGTGAAAGAATCTAAAAAGACATTTTTGGTCATTTGGATAACTTTAGCTATATTTGCACAGTGAATACTTGCATTAAAGCTAATTTTAAATTACTTCTGAAGCTTGTTTTTTCATTTTCGTAGCTAAGATGGTAGTAAGTTCTGAAGATCAAACAATTTTAAGGAGTTAGTTCGTAAAACCTGCAAACTTAAAATCAGGTTAAGGTTATCCTGGTACATTAGTGCCTGGATTGAAGATATGCCAACCTCTGAAATTCTGGATTGAAATTTAATTTTCAAACACACTTAATACTTTAGAGATTTTAGATCTGGTGATCTAGCCTAAACTCAACCATCTTAAAGCATAGCTGAAAATATAGTCAAAGAGCGTTGCTAATTCTAACAAATAAAATTCTCAAGTTGAATTTTTTTTCATCATGCTGATGATGCAGAACTTCACCCTTTCCGTGTTTCTAGTCCTTATTGCTGACACTTCTGTCATACTTTTGTCACATCATGCTGTTGTTTCCCTTGAAAGCTATTCTTTTTGCTTCATCCTGTATTCAGGGCAAATGCTTAACTTTCAAGTTCACATTGGACAGAATAATGATCAGCTGTTCCCAGAAGCATCGTTCGGTTCAAGGCTAAATGTCTTTTTGTTCAGCATCTACTTTCTTATTAAATGCAAACAGGACATAGATGCCTGTTTCATGCATAGTGCTTGGTATTTATTTACCTCAATAATAAAATGTTACTTTCTTTTCAAAACTGTTATATGCATAATGATAATAAATCAAGAGAAATGATAGTGCCACATGGAAAAATTAATTTAGGTGACTATGACAGATTAATTCTGTGCATGACCCAAATATATATCACAATCTGTTACAGTTGAAATAAGGTTAGAAAAAACCCTCCATACAAGCAGGAAAGATGTACAAAAAGGTGAAAAAAAATCTTATAAATGATATGCACCTTGCTTAAAAAAGAATACTTACAATCTTCTATTGTGTAGTTATGTCTTCTTCCTTTCTGTTCAGTACAGAACATTTTGAAATATGCTTTAGAATGATTGGAACTTTACACATAGAAACAATGAGTGGGACTTCAGCAGACTTACCTCCTCAATTTGCTCGTTGCTAACATCATCCTTCCCAATCATGCTTGTTTCTTCTGATATATTGCCTCATGAAAATTGAGAGCTCTGTAAATGTCTCTGTAATGACTAGCTCACTGAAGCCCTGGTCCTTGATGGCAGCTACCGTAATGCAAATAATAAACAATAATAGTGTTTCCACATAGATACAGCAAAGTCAGTGAGGCAATACATGTTCCTGGATATACAGGGATTCTAATAATATATTGGAAAGGGGTAAAATCTTCTCACTGTATCACATGGCACTGTGTCAAAGCAGGAACTGGAGCTCAACTTCTGCAATCAGATCTACATTGGAACCTTTACTGAGTTCAGTGAAGTTCTGTGAGCATACTGATCCACTATTTCCTATTTATTACGTGAAATTCTTTTATCCTTTGTAGGCTGTGTACTTCATTGATGTTACATGCCCATTAACTACTCTCTTTTCTATAAATTAATGATTAAACAACATTAGGAGGTATCTTTTGAATAATGTATTCTGAACTTTTAACAGTATATGCTCATCTCCTCTTCTTAATTCCATTTTATTTAAATACCGTAACCTGAAATTCTGATGTTAGTATAAACATTGAAGAAGGCTGAATGAAATTTCAAGCCATGCCTGTCAACATTACTTCAATGTTCAACCCTGCTGGTTCTGAACTCTTAACATCCTCATTAAAATAATTTTAATGACATTTTCAAGATGCAGTGATTGAAGGATCTGTGGTCTTAACGGTTTTGAATATGTGCATTATTAGGCAAAAAACCTAAACTGTTAACATTGAAATGCCTCAACAGTAGTCATGTTCCATGCATTTTGATATAGTCATACTGTGCCTTAATGAAAGACTTCATTTTGTAGCCACACATCCTCCAGACATCTTTAACACATATATTTCTGTAAGAAGTTATGTTATTTAATAGAAACTGCCCTTGCTTTCAAGCTACCCTAGATTTAAAGTCACAGGAAAAAGTAATTAAATTTAGTAGAGACTGCAGCCTCTAAACAAAGCTACATGATATATGTGTGCTCATGTGCTGCATTCTTGAAAGAAACACTAAAATAGCACCAGGATTGGAAAAGCAATTCTTTAATTTCAAAGGTTTGATTGCCAACAGTGAACTAGAAAGGAAATGTTTTCGATACAAGACTTTTTATATGTACTGGATCCCTACATCAGACACCCTAATTTACATTTTGGAATCACTTTCTGTTCTGATTACTTGCTCTTGCTGAGCAGTGAAAAAAATGTTGGATTAAAAAGTACAATAATAGAGCTATCTTGCCAAACTCATTGCATTCAGACAACTGCAAGGCTTCCTCCCCTCAAAATAATTTGACTGAGAATATATACCCACTGTGTTGAGATTTGTGCATTGGGAATGGAGCATGGAACTATTCCAACCACTTACCAAAATCTTGAAAGCAAAAACCTTTCAAGTCTAAAGCAGTATTACTGTTTCTTAAATGCCATTTGTAGGCAATAAGCAAACTACTGTTAATGTATTCGAGTTCAGTGCTTTCACTCTGCAGCAACAGTGTTAACATATAAAACAACAGCAACTGGTCCTCTGGGAAATTCAGTAGTCCAATACAGCAGAGCAGTTATTTCTGGAAAGCTATTTTTATATATGGAACACTACTGAGCTGTGTAGACTGCTGTAATGCTTTGCTGTTAGGTGAACACATTGAAATATTTTAATTGACATGTGATTTCAGTGGTCTTCCTAGGGGAATAGTGGTAACTTTATGCACTGATTCAGTTCATTGTACTACTGTTAAAAGAAAACCAGAGGCTTGGATCTTTTGAAAGAGGATAGTATGATGAGTATTCCTACATGGAAAAAAGGAGAGGAGCCCCTGTGTACCCTTTAAACAGTGAGTCTTCTGCAAACTTATTTATATATTTCATTTAAGGTATTTTTGAAAATATTTTATTTTTCACCATTTTTGTATGCTGTCAATGGCCAGAATTGCCTTGACACTAAAACTGGCCCATTGTGAAGCAAAGTTGTTCTTGCAGACCACTGCATAGACCTGTGTGGTAGCTGTGCTGAGCATTTCCTTTTCTTATGATGAAATGTCTCTGCAGTTTGGATGGAAGAAGAGGATTACTCTTTCCATCCTAGTTCAGGGATTGAGCTAGATGTGTGTGAAAGGAATACAGTTAATTTATTAGTTCTGTCCTAAAAATACTTGTGAAAGATGTGTAGGGTTAAACCTGCAACTGATCAAAAACCTACTGAAAGCCTTTAAATTAAGTCAAGTTTGGTTTGACTTGACACTTTGCTTAGTTTTGGGGCAAGATGAATGCAAAGGACAGGAAAGACACCTATGATGCTTGATTCTTCAACGTAGATGAATAGGTTCTGGAATTCAGGTGGTTGGTCATTCTGACAGTTTTCAGGATGAAAAAATATCCCACATAGATTAAAAGCTCCTTTAGATCAGATAGCTTTTTTCTGCAGTCATTACATTAGGTGAACTGTTATGATTCAGTGAAATGCTGAAACTATTTTTCATGTATCATGCCAGGGAGTAGTGCTGTTTATCTCTATTAAGACTCTACGCTCAGCCTAAGCAGAATGTCCATTTACTCACTGTAGTGTTTATTGTACTTAGTTGTGATAATTCCCCCTTGCCTTAATTTTCTTCATTTTCTTCACCCAAAATACAAATTCATCCCATAGTAAAGTGTTACTAGAAATCAAAATCTGCAAATAAAAGAATACCACTCAAACTCAACCACCTCTTCTTAGGTGATTCCTGCTGCTTAGATATTTGCAGCTCTTCAAAGTCCCTCCCTTTAAACTGTGGCTGCTTGCACTGTGGCTCTTGTTTATGGCACCCTCTTGCTGACCTCTTGTATTTCATGGCTTCCCTGGGCTTATTCTGTCTGCTTGTCACCTTTTGCCCTGTTAGATTTACCTCACAGGTTTTTCAGGGCTTTCTG
Organism: Patagioenas fasciata; assembly: GCF_037038585.1. Classification (NCBI taxonomy): domain Eukaryota; kingdom Metazoa; phylum Chordata; class Aves; order Columbiformes; family Columbidae; genus Patagioenas; species Patagioenas fasciata. The sequence goes on from NC_092522.1 coordinate 101,370,425, forward strand.
TGTTTACACTATAGAAACTGGGCCATGTGCATAAGGCTTGCACAAGCTTCCAGAATAGGTAGAATAGACATTTGCTGTTCTGATGTAGGAATTTCAATCCAGTGATGGAGGCTAACCTGGGCATGTTAATCTTAAAAGGCTCAGAGAAAGCCAAGCTGGACACAACTGGCAAAAGTTCTAGGCAAGAGCTCTCAGCTGGACAGTGAGAGTAGCTTCCAAAGCAGTGTTTTAATTATTTTTAATAACAGACATTGCTCAATGGTGGAAACACAGTTTTCTGTCTGTGACTTGGTACCGCTGTCTACTCATCATCATGACAACCGATCAAGCTGGTGTGGCAGAGGCAGTGGTCAAATCGAGCTGCAAGCCTTTGTCCTTGGCCAGAGTGCTGGAGGTGACAGGAAAACTGAGATGACACAGAAACAGAAGAGCTGCGGGTGACAATCTGAGCTCATTTGCTTCATGTGAATGCCAAGTCTGTTATGTGCTGTTTTGTGGCTTGGAATAGAAAAAGAAGGGAAACTGTTCTGCTGCCTCACAACTGCAAAGCATCAAGAAGACAGATACATTCCCAGCAGTGCCTTCAGTTGTGATCTGGTCCTTTTGGGTATTACTGGTATGCAGGGCCATCACAGTGACCTCTGCCCTCACCTCCTAGCACTGCCTGCCTGTCTTTTTTGTGCATACATGGGAGGCACTGTAGGTATAATAAGGAAACTTAGAATGAGAATAGGACTGACTGTCACCTCAAGAGGCCTACTGCATTCAACTGTATTTCTTGTGGTACTTGAGGGAATCACTAAATGAAAGACGCATCCACTAAGATAAAGAGTGGGCTTCGTCTCATCTATTAGATGCCTAAGAATAGAATGTCTAGTTTACACTTTCTAGATTCTCTTGGGAAGTGAGAGAGAATGCTCATGGTCACTGTTAGAGTTTGCATGGAATCTTGATGGACCATCATGGTGGAGTTCCTGCTGGATTTGCCCTAGGTGATTCATCCTGTCTTAAACACCTGTTTGTGGTGGAAACAATCATCTTGGAAAGTGCATGTGTCCTTCCAGTGACTAATGAACAGCATAGCTGACTAGCTAAGCTAGGCAACTAGCTTTAATATGGAAAAATCTAGGTTAATCCCTGCATTAATATTCTGTAATAGAAGAGTTGTTAGTGTTACAGTAGCATATACCAGGAACTGCCACTGTGAAATGCTTCTAAATGTATCTGGTTTTGATTTTTCCTGCTTCCTTTTTTTTTTTTTTTTTTTCCAAATTGACCTTTTCAGCAAGGAGACAAGTAAGCCCAGGAGTACTACAGAACATCTGTTGAATCTGACCCCTTGTCTACCTCTTCTCTCTGACCACTTGAGAAAGGTCAAATCTCCTAGTTTCTGTACCACTGGACAGAAACTTTAGAGGTGAGTTAAAATAGAAGAAACAAAAATCTGTCTGTCCCCATGTCTTTTTTTTCCTTACCACCATTTTTTTGAGAAAAGTAGAGACACTTTTGAGAGAACATCCCGTATATTCAGGGACTGTGTGTTTCGAGCTGGAAGGGAAAAAGCCCAAGGTTGCTACTGGGACCAGACTTCACATGTTATACTTTCTATAAATTGGGAGTTTCCACAGCATTTCTTCCACCTAATTTTCCCTAAAATTTAGTGGAAATATTGAACATTAAGCTGTGAAACTTCTCAGATGAAACTGGGATGGTCTCTGAACAAAGTGTTACTAAAAATGTCAACTAGCTCTATCCATATAGAACTCAAAGTGCTCTGAGCGTGTGTTAATGCCATGGTAATGCTGGAGCAACACAACATTCCTGTACTGTGTCTCATTATTTACAAGGGTTCATGTTTAAAATGGAGCAAATGAAGTTTTTTGTAGTTAGAAAAACTCTTTTTTTTTTCCTTTCCCTCCAGAAGTTTGTTTTTGCAATATAAATAGGGCAAAGGTTTTTTATTTACTGAGCTATGGTTTGTTAAATATCTTGATTTTTTGCTGTTTGTTTATTGAATTTGAAACTATAAACATACAACTAAAAAAGAGATAAAAGTACAGTAAAGTTTAATAAACAATATATTTAAAATAATAATTCAAAAATAATTTAGGTGAGATTTTTTGTATGGGCAAACCTTTTGCATTGAGACTCCACAGAATGCAAACTCTTCTTTCCTGATAAGCTATTATGACTAGACTTTTCATGAATGTCAGAAATAATTTGAATTCAGCTCATGTTCTTTTTATTTCTGCATGTATTAATATTCCTGGATTTAGTAGGTGGTCAATAGAAATTTCAGGCTCTCTTCTGTTTTGATGAGTTAATGACGCCAATAATGTCTGCATCCAGCTTTTGTCAATCAGAGTTAAAGGCTTTATTCTCTGGTTGAAATGAAATTTCTTTGCTTATCTCTTATTAACTCCTATTAGCTCATTATTAAGTCATCCACATAACCTAAATATTTAAAGTTATGTGAAAAAAATGCCTTAAGAACTGAATAAAGTTTTGGATCTGACTTGTGCGCATGAGAACTATGCTGAACTCTTGTTCAGACTTACTGTCATGGATCTCTCTGTTCAGAGGTAGGTAAAAAAATAAGCCAGAAGCAGTAAATCCAAACCAACCTTTTACTCTGGCCTCTCTATTGTAGAGACATCTTACAGAAATTTCTTAGGAGGCTGTGAGTCAAACTACTGACTAAAACTCTTGGCATCTTGGGCCATATCTATTCACATAGCTGTACCCTTTTATGTCTGAAACAAGTCAGTATTTTAAGTGGCTTGGTATAATTCCGCTGTGGACCCCAAATTCAGATTAGGTCAGATTATGTTTGTTTGGTTGAATTTGTAAGCTTAGAAGTAAAAGTTATAAACTATATCTGGACCACTGCAAGAGTACCCACCAAGAAGTTTTCATCAGGTTACAAAAATTACTTTTCAAACTAGTTTTAGTTAAATGGATATGAAGATTTTTTTAATAAGAAAACCTCCATTTTTAGCACATGCACTGGACCTCAGCAGTTGTGTTGATTGTTTGGAAAAAAATGACTGGACATCAGTTCCTTGATGTATTTTTTAATGTTATTTCTAGTGGTTTTTGTCTTATGTTCGGAAGAAAAGTTTCACAGAACTAGCCTGAAAACATTATGTTTTTCCAACCTTGAACTTGACTGAGACACATGATGTTAGAGGGGAGAACTAAGTAAATATGGATTGCAGTTGAAATAGATTTTAAAGAACTTTCCTACAAAAGAAAAGTCTGGGCCAAGATTCACTCCTGTGGGCACAAGGAGACACAAACTATTGTGTAATATTTATGTTACTGTAGCACCCAGCTGGCTTGAACCTGCTCAGGACCTGGAAGGTCCCTCATGACAAAACTTACTCCTTGCCATTAAGAAGGCTAGACAAAAAAAAATCAGAAATACAAAAAGAAGTATAAAATTATATATAAAATCTGGTATCTACTTGTAAAAAATTAACTTTTAGTTTCTTTATGATAAAAACAAGTACCTGGCGTACCTGGTGGTTTTCTAGCTTTTTTTTTTTTTCTGCAGAGAACCCTGAGGCAGGATTAGGAAGAGAGAGAGGTAACCTTCTGGGAGAGTAGTGCTGGCCATGAGAGGTGCCCTGGAGAAGGTGCATTCTATTGAGCACCTGCTGACCTTACACAGGCAGACAACATGACAGGGATGAACAGGCTGATCCCAGAGCCTCACATCCGGGTTAGAAGCCTGAAACTGGAAAATATTTTAAGTGACATCTGGCATTTTATTATCTTTTATTTTATCAGGAGTTAGGGATTTTGCCATGGGAAAAAAGAAGCTGATTGATTTCCTGGTGTTCTTCTATGCTCAGAAAAGACTTAGAAGTTACCATTTCATCCTGATTTATTAACCTTGCTCCCCAGAATCTAGCCCACCTCTAACAGATTAAAGAGATGGGGTTTTCTCTTACTGAGCTCTTTTGGTCTGATCTTGTAAGGTTGTATTTTTCAAGTAGTAACCAAGTTCTGTGTTTAATGTGTCTTTCAATCAATACCTCTGAGGGCAAGGGACTCTAAGGCATCCTTTTTTTCTAAAAATGAGCTGTAGACTCTACCTCTAAGCACTCAAGTTTTACCTAGATCTCTTGAAAGAGATGTGCTTTTACCTTTGTAGGCTGGAGTCAAAGTCAAGTAAATTTCTGGCTTTCCAGAAGTTTACAGTTATACTGTGTATCCTTATCAGCATCTTTGCTGTGCCACACTTTACAATTTGTTAGAAATAATTTACGTGATTGCATTCTGGTATTTACTGCTCCTGAATTTTCTTATAATGTCCTAGTTAGAGGTAAGTCTACTTGAAAACCATCTTCTGATTCCTTATAGAAATATGTATTTGAAACAGGAACTTCCCCAGAATCTTCCAGATCCAAGCAATAATGGTGATAACAGACAAGAAGACACTTCCTCAGTGCCGTATTTCTTAGTTTTTTTCCTATAATAGTGGAAGACTTTTTTGTGTCAGTAAAAAATTTTCTTTGGTTGTAAATGTGTGAATCATACAGAGAATAACTGTGTCATAAAACTGGAGCAGATTACATGACAGGTGCTTTTAAAGAAGCAGAAGTTGCAAAATGAAAAGCAGATGTTTGGAAGAATGGCACACGCACCTCTGATTCATGAAGGGGTGTAAATTTGTCATAGTTCAGATGGGATTAAACTGCATTCAGAGGTTTGCCTGAGGTGTTGGCATTTCAGAAATATTGGCAGTATACCACAGGTTTCCTCATTCTGTGTCCATGGCCTGAAGGAGTTAATATGCATCATATATATAGATTACTATTTCTGCGTGATGAATAGACAAAGAAGACCTTCTTTAGTATCTGTGGAATTTATGCCTTCCATACGCAAGTGACCTTATAATGTCCAATAATTTTAAAAATATTTTTAAAGCTGTTACTAAAACATGCTTTGGATCTAAATCAGTCAGATTAACCCATGCATTTTTTTTGAGTTTTGAAGATTTTATTATTATTATTATTATATGAAAGATAAAATTTGTTTTGAAATGTACGTAAAGCTAGGACTCAGAATATACTATATATCCAGCTAATCCTCCAAAACACCATTTTTTGTTTGCAAAACTTTGATAGTTTATCAAAAACAGAGAAATATTAGAATGACTAGGAATAACTTCTAAAAAAACTAAATATTTTCCAAGATCTGTACCATACCTGTCCATTCAAAATCCATATTGCTTCCCTTCGTTCAGGGAAAGTGTAGTGAAAGATCAAACAATTGGTTCATTTGGAAGTGAATTTTTTAGATGTGAAATGAGATTTTTATAAATGCCTCACAGTTCATTATTGTTTCTTTACTAACTATTTTTTTGCAAATTTTCTGGCACAAAATTTAGCATGAGAAAGTATTACCAGCTGAGTGGGCAGTGAGTGAGGGACTAAGCATGACATGGCAGTGGAAAAAAAAAAAACCAAAACAATTTGTTGATTTTCACTTGAGAATCTGTGAGTCTTTGAGAGTCTAAATTACCTTCAAATTTTGTGCAAAAGCACCTAAAAATGTGCTTCTGTGGTCAGGAGAGTTGACTCTCTTGTACCTGCATCTCTCTCAAAAAGGTCTGAAATTTACAAACTGAAAAGGACTAAGAAGCATACTTAGCTCTACAATGGAAACTACCCTGCATTGTGCTGTCTGGTGTTGTTTTGACCTTACTCTGGTTTTCTGGAAGAAACAGACCAGAAACATTTCTAAAAATAACTAATATCACGATAGAATTTAGCTTTGAAGAAGATTTTAGCTTGTTAAGGAAAATAAGAACCCACAGTGGTGGGGAAGGGAATTATTTTTGCTTTTAGTTCAGGTAGAAGAGGCCTTAAGGTACACGATTGAGTAGGTGTGGTTTTGGTGTATGCTCGTTTGTCATTTATTGTGGAATAACTTTACTCTCTTAAATATTTATTACTTAATCCAAAAAAGTAATAATAGTAATGCTGTAACATTTCTCTGTGTTCCCTCTGCAGGGTAATTACTTGCAATAAGTGCTTGAGGGCACACTGGTCCCAGCTTGAATCTCTTTGGCTGGAGAGAAAATGATCAAGACAGTTCTTACCTGAGTTCCAGTCCCAGAGCTGTTGTGGAAATAGTTTATTGTCAGAAATACCGTAATAGAATTTCCAATCTCAAACCTTTTAATTACAAGATAAACAGCTTCCAAGCTAGTGAAAATAACTGAGATGTCATTTCCAGTTGTTTGTACACTCATTCATTTGTTCACTTAGCCTACTAACTAGACCTAGATTCAGCACTTCCAATACAGCTAAAAGTTGTAATTTTCTTTCTCTGTGGTTATAGTCCCTTTGAAAATGTACACTGTAAGCTGGGAGTGATTTAGCTAGCTCAAATACTTACACACAAAATGATCTGTGGAAATACAAAGCCCATATATCAAAAAGGAGGGCACTACTTCATGTCAAGTGTATTTTACGAGAGGTCGAAGTGGGACACAGAGGAAGAAAATGAAGGAATTCTGAGCATCTCCAGCATGCGACTGGTGAGTCCCCTTTTGGTCTCTTTTCTGATAAGGTCTGCTGGAGCCCTTTCATGTTCATTGATGCTTCCTTTTGAGCCCTCAGGCATGACTACGATTAATGGGTCAAAATAAGAAATGAAAACTCTTTGTATGAAGTAGTATCCTCTAGAGCTAAAGATGGGAAGCACTACCAATAGCCTCTTTTGTTTCTGTTCACAGTGACCTGAATGATGAATATACTGCACTGCCTGGACAACACACTAGCTGTTTTTCCCACTTCATGTCTTTAGGCTATCCAGCTATGTGGGGATAAGTTAACATGCTGCTCCCACCTAGGGTACTAATAACGTTTTCATATATTTTTGGCATCATATGCAGATGTGGTCAAGTTCCAGTGACCAAGTGCTCCAATGCCACTAACGAACTGGTTTATCTTTGGTTTAGAGCAACCAGGCCACCATTACTCAGCTGTAAGCCCAGAATGACTTATGCAAACGCACCTGTTAAAGGAAGTTCTTCCCAATTCTTTGTTCCTCATGACAGTTTGTATGTGGGATAATTGGGATCTCGCACACTAGGGGCAGAGTCCCATCTGTCTGAGCCATATATAATTGCTTGCTGTCTGACAGTTCAAGAGAAGCAGCTCATCTGAATTACAAGCTTTTCTTCTACCACTTAAAGCAGTGGTAGGAAAATAAATAATAAATGTACTCAATATCATTATCTTGAATAACAGGTTAAAAATTTCAACACTAAAAAGTATCTTGAGAGGTAATGTTCACCCTGTTAAAAATATTAACAAGCATATGACTATTTATTGTTATGTGCTTTTGAAGCATGTACCTCACCAGGCCATAACAATACCTGAATTGGTTTTCAGTGGACATCGCTAGTAGTATCCAAATATGCCAAAGCAGACTATAATGGCACTACTTTGAAGAAGAGCAGCGTCTTATAGCTGTAAAAACACAACCAATAGGATCAAGCAGATCAATACATCATTTTAAGCATGAACCCTGGGCACATTCTATCCCGAATTCATACTGCATCCATGATCATACACAGGTATAGGCATTATGAAGGTGCTTGGATGTGCTGTGGAAAATGGTTGCCCTGACCAGAAGATGTTGGGGCAAGTGGGTCTAGCACTGTCTATCCGGTCCTTAAGTCAATCACCTCATGCACTCATTGTTGAAGGAATTGGGCCTTCTAAGGAGGTCCCAACATTGCATGCAACAAGGGTCACTGAGGTATGTGGGATGCCTAAGTGCAGGCTCTTCTTTGGACAGTGTGAACCTGACTAAGTTATGGGTGTTCTATATCTGATGGGAAAACTGAGGCTGCAAGAAACTGAGTCAGGGTGGCTGTTACACTCATTTGCCTTTTGGATCTGTACTTGACAATGTGCTGAGGCTTTATAACTTCCATGGACACTAACTACACACAGGTCTTCTTCACACTACAATACAAAATGTCTTCTGGGGTCTTGTACTGCAACAGGTGTGATACACTGCATGACTAATCTTGGCAAACATCTCAGGGCTGAGTACTTGTTATTTTGCTGAGGTCATAGGTAAGGTTTTCTGCTGTTCTGTGAGGGAGATTAATCTGTTATGTGTAGTGTGTTTCATTATCAGATAGAGGCAGAAGAAAATTCCTTCTGGAGACTCAGAAGCTGTTGCTGTGTGGAAACATGCTGTGTGAACAACAGGCTGTGACTAACACATTAACTTGACATTTTCCTGCTCTTTAAGGTTAGGTATTTGTAAGAAATTACATATTTTTGTTAAAAGCATAGCTGCTTCATCCCTAAGCAATTTCAAAATTAATAGACATATATTATAGTATCAGATTGGTTGGACTTTTATATTTCTGGTCATAGGGTCAGTTTTATTCTGATTTGGTGATCCATTGTTACTAATTCTGTTTTACCATTTTTGTTCCAAAGGCTTCTAGAGACCTTGTAAGCAGACAAAGTTCATGTCTCAAATAACATATAACTCTTGGACACAAGCTGAAGCTAGGAAGCATAACACACTAGAGGGTGATGGCAGAAGGAAACTGGAGGGTAATGACAATAAAAGCAAGCAGTCATTTAAGCTGCCTGTGTGCAAAATGTGGTGATCTTGAACCATCTGGAAGTTTGTTTTAATAAATAAATAACATCTGTTTCTCTTCACTGCTGCACAACCTAACCTTTCGTAGTTGCTTGATTTCTTCAAGGCACTCACTAGAAGTTAAATTAGAAGGAGGATGTAAGGGACCAATAACCATACAGACTAGTTCCTGAGGAATATCCTTGACAACATTCAGATACAAAGGCAAAAATGCACAAGCTGAAACAGTTTCTGAAGGGATATAGACACATGCTGAACAACATAATTTGATATAGTTATTTAAAATGCAGCAACATTCCTTGCCTACTGGGCATGAATGAAGAAACATCCCATTGCTCTTAGGATAAGGAGCTGGTCTGTGACGAAGAGGCATCTAGTTTCTAATTAGTTCTGCTACTAAGATCTACAAACTCATCACTCTGAAGCTTGTATTTCAGGCACTGAGTCCTTGGTATCATTAAAATAGATTAGCTAAATGAGAATGCAAAGTTACTGCTAATTGGCGAAGAGGTGCTGCAATGACCTTCCTCTTCTTGGAGCTTTGTGGAGCTCCTTTAGCTGCATTGTGGCATTGGTTGCTGTCCCACTAGATGGCATAGCCCAAAGCTGTCTTTCTAACAAGGCTGTCTCATGACTGTGCCTGAAGAAACATGGCTTACTTCTTGATGACCTCATGAAAAGTACACTTGCCAAACCAGTTTGACAGAAAGTTTATAGTTGACAGGTAAAATATCATCAAATCTACCTCAGATTACTGCAGGATGAAATTACATGTGTTACTTATTGTCATTTGAGAAGAGCACATGACAGTGGAAAGTGAAATGAAGTTTAAAACAGTTCATCTAGCCCATCCTATAAGATTCACAAGAAAAGTTCAAATAGTTTTCATGAGTGCTATTTGGATATTTGATGATAGATTAATAAAGCTTTCTGTTCTGAAATGGAAAATAAATTGATCTTAATGTTTTGGGTCAAATTTTATATGCCATATCCTAACTGTTCACTCGTGAAAATTAGATTCATATTCACCTCTGTGCCTTCATGTACAACTATAGCAATTACATCATTCTCTTTTGTATAACTAGCATATTTAATACACCCTAAGTATGCATTCTCATGCCAACAAGTCCTTCAGCAGAGGCAGCCTGCACATTTCAAAAATCAAAAGCAGTTTGGTTAAGTGATCTGAAACCCAACATGGTTCATGCCTCAAGAAATCACTAAGTCTGATCTTCAGATGACTCACAGAGCCAACATTAAAGTTAGTTTTAGGAAAACATACTTTGAGGAGAATGCTTTGGTATGATTTGGCAAGTTAAATGTGAGCCAACAGTGTGCCCTGGCAGCCAAGAGAGTCAACTGTGTCCTGGGGTGCATCAAGCACAGCATTGCCAGCTGGGCAAGGGAAGTGATTGTCCCGCTCTGCTCTGCACTGGTGTGGCCCCACCTGGAGCACTGTGTGCAGTTCTGGCTGCCACAGGATAAAAAAGATATTAAGCTGCTAGAGAGTGTTCAGAAGAGGCCTACGAAGCTGGTGAAGAGTTTGGAGGGGAAGCTGATGAGGAGCAGCTAAAGTCACTGGGTTTGTTCAGCCTGAAGAAGAGGGGACTAAGAGGAGACCTCATCACAGTCTACAGCTTCCTCAAAAGGGGAGGAGGAAAGGTAGGTGCCAAACTCTTTTCTTTAGCGATGAATGACAGAACCTGAGGGAATGGTAGGAAGATGTGCCAGGAGAGGTTTGGGTTGGATGTTACAAAAAGTTTCTTCACTCAGAAGGTGGTGGAACATTGGGACAGGCTCCACAGTGAGGTAGTCATGGCCCCAAACTTGACAGTGTTCAAGAAGAGACTGGACAGCACTCTCAGACACATGGTGAGAGCTGTGGAGTTGTCATATGCAGGGGCAGGAGCTGAACTTGATGATCGTTGTGGGTCCCTTCCAACTCAGGATATTCTATGGTTCTATGATTCTATGACTCATAATAGGAGAGCAATGTGAATATGTTTGACACTGTGTATTTGTATTCATAATCTCATTGTTAAGAAATACTTTTTCTTGTTTTTACAAAATCACAGAATCACAGAATGGTTCGGGTTGGAAGGGACCTCTGGAGATCATCTTGTACAACCCACCTGCTAAAACAGGTTCACCTAGAGTAGATTGCACAGAAATGTGTCCAGGCAGGTCTTGAATGTCTCCAGAGAAGGGGACTCCACAACCTCTCTGAGCAGCTTGTTCCACTGCTCTGGCACCCTCAAAGTAAAGAAGTTTCTCCTCATGCTTAGATGGAACCTCCTTTGCTTCAGTCTGTGTCTGTTGCCCCTCATCCTATCGTTGGGCATCACTGAAAAGAGTCTGATCCATCCTCTTGACACACACCCTTGAGATACTTAAAAACATTGATAAGATCCCCTCTCAGCCTTCTCCAGGCTCAACAGATCCAGCTCTCTCAATCTCTCCTCATAGGAAAGGTGCTGTAGGCCCCTAATCAGCTTTGTAGCCTGCTGCTGGACTCCCTCCAATAATTTCTTGTCTTTCTTAAACTGGGGAGCCCAGAACTGGACACAGTACTCCAGATACGGCCTCACAAGGGCAGAGTAGAGGGGGAAGAAAACCTCCCTCAACCTGCTGGTCACACTCTTCTTAATGCACCCTAGGATACTGTTGGCCTTCTTGACCACAAGGGCACACTTCTGACTCATGGTCAACCTATTTCAGACCAGAACTCCCAACTCCTTCTCTGCAATGCTGCTTTTCATCAGGTCTGTCCCTAGCCTTACTGATGCCTGGGGTTAATCCTCCCCAGGTGCATGATCCTACACTTGCCCTTGTTAAACTTCATCAGGTTCTTCTCAGCCTGTCCAGGTCTTGCTGAATCACAGCACAGCCTTCTGGGCTCTCAACCCTTCCTCCCAGTTTGGCATCATCAGGAAACTTGCTGAGGGTGCACTCAGTCTCTTCATGCAGGTCATTGATGAACAGGTTGAACAGGACTGGACCTAACACTGACCCCTGGGGAAGCCCACTAACTACAGACCTCCAACCAGACTTTGCGTCATCGATCACAACCCTCTGAGCTCTGCCATCCATCCAGTTCCATGTCACTGTGCATTCATCCAGCCCACACTTCCTGAGCTTGCCTATGAGGAGGTCATGAGAGGTGGTGTCAAAAGCCTTGCTGAAGTCAAGATAGACAATGTCCACTGCTCTTCCCTTGTCTACCCAGCCAGTCATACCATCATAGAAGGCTATCAGGTAGATCAAGCATGATTTTGCTTTGATGAACGCATGCTGACTTTTTCATTATGTTTAACTTGTTCTCCCAAACGAAGGCTCACATTAAATAGGGTAAAATGAGGCAAACATTCTAACAAGGCTTTTCAAACACATTCTCAACTCATAGCACCTCAGCTCAGAATACACATACTCTTACACATACACAGGAGTAGAGACAAAGGGAGAAAAAATATCCCAATCTCACCTTCAAGGCCTCTTTCAGATTTAATTGCCTAACTGCATGAAAAACATCATTTAGGGAAGCTGAGAATGTAGTTATAGATGTTTCTACAACATTCTACTGTTTACTTGTTTTTTCTTCTTAGATAAGGACATGAGAAAAGTGATTGAACAGGCTCATGTGGCATTGGCACTGCCATTGTGTCCACCCACAGTGCTTGGATGGTGTTAGCTGTCACTGTAGTCACAGTTTCTTTACCAGTAGCTCAACAGTTCCACTTTTACCACTGGGTACAGCTGTAGGGGTGTCAAGTGGTCTGTGCGTGTACTGTGATAAATTAATTGTCTTTTCCCTATGCCACAGGTGGTCTCAGGGCCACAGGGATGATAGTGGACGTTCTCGGCTGCTACTTCACTTCATTGTGTGTGTTTTCCATGGTGTGTGTTTGCATTAATTGAGACATTTTTCATGTCTTTTGTTTTTGCTTAAGTAACTGGCTATACTTTGCACTTTGCTAAGGTGCCACCATTCACCTTGTCTTTGTATCATCAGACTGAAATTCCTCATAGTTCTAAGCCTGAAGTTAAGTGACTTTATTGTGGAAGGATCTGCCGGATTTATTTTGCTGTCATTTGAAGTCATAGAATCATAGAATGTCCCAAGTTGGAGGGGACCTACAAGGATCATAGAGTCCAACTACTATCCCTTCATAAGACAACCCCAAAATTCACACCATGTGTCTGGGGGCATTGTCCAATTGCTACTTGAATACTGCCAGGCTTGGTGCTATGAAAAAAGGTGCTGAAAATTGGCATAAACTATTTTACCAATGAATCGTTCTATGACTAACATGACTTATATGCTCAACAGTGTTTGCATTTTACTGTGATTTGGCCTTTTTTTGATCAGTTTTATGCTCTGTATTTTTAGGAAGGAGCTATTAGATTTTTGTCACTATTCCCTTTGGTGTTACCAGATAAGTTTGGATTTACAGAAAACATGTAGGGGATTATAGCTACCCACCTTCTCAGTAGTGTGTGATAAGAAAGAGGCGGCATTGTTGTGTTGATTGTTCCATCTCATGGGCTGGTAAACATCAACAGCTGTCACCAACAGCACTGATGGATCTATAGCTTGTCATTGGTGATGACCTTGATTCCTTTTTGTATTTTCCTTTCAGGGCTGCTGAGGACTCCACTAGCATTAGAACTACTACCACTTTTAAAAAACATAAAGACATCTTCTGCACATTTTTTTATCCACCTGCTTCAGAGAATCATAGTCATGATGCTGGAAAAGTAAGGGCAAGAGATTTATAGCCCATTTAATTTTGCGTTTTACAACTGTGCAGATGGATGCACTCCATATCCTTCCAGTTGACATCATAGTATGGGATTGACTTTTACTTCATCTTATCTCTCTGTGATACTGTTAATTTGTACTCTTGGTCCTGACTTTTAAATTTGGTGTGCATTTTGGTTTTGAACTGGGATGAAAATTATGTAAGTTTTATCTTATCCATGTCCTTACTCTGTTTTGCAGCCAGAAGGAAAGTGTCATTTTGCTAACCTTCTCTCCTTCCAGGTATTTTCTAGCTCTTTGCATTGCTTAATCTCAACTTTCTCAGTTTCTTATGTGGCATATTTTGTAAAGTGTGTTGTCCATTTGAGGACTCAAACACTACCTTCCTGTGCATCTGAGGTAAAGGGTTAGCTTGGAGAAACATTGCAAGAAGTCCCTGAAGGAGATGGTCAAGCAAAATTATTACTGTCAGATATAAGGAAAGTACTGCAAATGTAGGAAGCCATTACACAATGACCCTGTGAGGAAATCAAGGCAAAGTGTCTATTCCTTCCAGGTGACATATGTCACTTTTCTGCATAATAATATTTCCTTGGGAACAGAGGCTTCAAGTCGCTTGCAAGTGGAAACTGCTGCTGACTTTGCTAAGCCCCAGATAATTGACATAGCTCTTGAGTGAGAAGGCACAGAAGTCAGTCAGGAGTTGCTGTAGAACTGATGGAGAAATCATTCCTGCTTTGAGAGTCCAGAGCTAGAGGAAGCAAAGCTTTGCAGCCTGTTGAAACAAGGAATAATACCTGCCAGCTACTGCAGTTTTTGCTCTGAAGGAAAAGCACTGGGATCCTGGTCTAATGGGAGAAAATGTGCAAAATTGAGGGCCAGAGTAGGAGAGGTCTTCATTGGTAAACGAGTGGAGATCATGGTTTTGTGATGGCTTCCTGCCCATTTCTCCTCTTCGATGCAAACGAAGGTGGGGAAAAGCCATAGACATGTGTGGGCAGTGCAAGAGTGCTGACGAGCAGAGACAGTGCAGCTACAGAGTAAAAAAAGGCGATATTGAATCAGTGTTACATTCAGTTTTCTTCGTTCTTCTCTCCAACAGCTTAAGCCAAAGCTAGCCAAAAAATATTGAGCTGGAAATCACTTAAAACAGCTCAAAACCTAATTAATAGTCTTTGTCAATTTATTTGGATAACCCCCAACTTCCCTGGTATGAGTTCCAATAAGACAGAGTTAGGAACTGTTACAGGTTACAGAATTTTTGGTTTTTTGTGCAAAGTCACTCAGGCGCTTTCATTTAGCTTTAATTACTTTAAATTAATGAGATTTGTCTTAGTTTTTTTTTTTGTTTGTTTGTTTTGTTGGTTGATTATTTTCTTAGTTTGAAAAAAAATTTAATATCAAATTACTTAGCTGAACAACACATCTGAAGTCAACTATAGTACTAAGAATAAAGGTCTGATTTCATTCTGCCTGTACATTTCTGTCATGGGTTTTCAGTTGTTTCTGTTAGCAGAGTTTGATCTCAGTTCACTTTACCCTCAAGGGAAATATATTAAAAATATTATAAAGTGGGCAGAGAGTAAAGAATGTTTTCAATCTGATAATTCAGTGGGAACATCAAAAAGGACATAATGCAGAAAAAAAAAAAGAGAAAATAAATAAATGTGGAATTATCATTATACTTCTTCTGGCACAAGTTTTCAGGTCAGATAGAAGAACATTTCACTGTGCCTAAGATGATCTTAGGTTTAAGCTGAGTTACAAAGCAGATTGAAAGTTCAGTTCCCCCAAATCTGCAAATAACTTCGAGAGGCACAGGACTTCCCATGTGTGTTTTAATGCTCTTTCTCTTTTTTTTTTTTTTTTTTTTTTACCTTTTTAACATAGCTTTGAACAAGACACTTCACCTAAATGGGAAAATATCTGTGAAATGAGAACAATAATACTTACTTCACAGTATTGTAGTGATATTCAATTAGTGAATATTTGCAAATCACATCAGTATACTCATCCTCTGCATCTGTCTCTGTAGCTTGATTTCTAGATGAATTGCAGCTGCTGAATGTCATATTTATTACCATAAATATGTTAATTTATGCCATAAAATTACAGCCACCTTATTTATTTTAAGAACTTGTGTAACAGAATAGAAAACCATCTGATTGTTAATAAGCAGTTATTGCTACAAATGGCAATTGTATTCAGCTTATATTCAGCTCTTCAGTTCTCAGCAGAAGCAATATTATGACCAGAAATCTTTTGGAAATCAGTCAGGTTTGAAAGATACCAGAAGTTATCAAAACTGTTGAGTTAAAGAATTTGGGTTCAATCTTTTCACGCAAAGCCTACATCTGAATCCCTGGAGACTGATATAGATTCATAGAGTTTAGCTTCATGGTGTTTAAGGTTAAGAGGGACCATTAGACTGTCTAATCTCCTGAATATCACAGGCTATTAAATATCAGACTGTAGTGCTGCATTGAGACCCACAGTCTCACTAAAACTTTTCTTTCACTGTAGCATCCAGTTCTGACCTGAAAATTCGAATATGGAGAATCTACCATTTTCCTCTATAGTCTGTTCCAGTAGCTATTCAGTCTCACTGTTAGAAATGTGTGCTTAATTTCTAGTTTGAATTCTCTGGCTTCTGCTTCTAGCCATTTGGTTCCTGTTATGCATTTCTCTGCTAGATTAAAGTCTCCTTTAGTATCCAGTATTTTTCACTCATGAAAGCACTTATACACCTTAATCTAGTCGTGTCTCAGTATTATTTTCTGATAGATAAACGAACCAAGCTCAAATATAGGAATTTTCTTTAGTCCTTAAATGATTTTTGTGTTTCCCTTCAGCCCACAGTCTGCTTTTAAAATATGGACACTGGATCTGGGGGTGCAGAGGTCTATTGATGCAGAGAGAAGTTCCCCTGGGGCTGCAGTTTCGGAGAATGTAAAGTTACTTTTCTGCATTGACTTATCTGCTACATAATTTTCTTCCATTCATTATAAAGAAACTTAGAGAAGCAGGACAGGTGTCCCTGGTACTGAAGTTAGTATTTGTGATTACTTCTCTCCACTGCTCCACTGCTTGCCTTGCTTTACTTCTTTTTACCATGGCATCTCCTTAGACACTTGACTCCTTAGCCTCCAAAGCCCTTCATGGACACCAAGTTGAAGACACAGTCTAAAACCTTAGAGATATGAGATTATCCTACTAATTCAGAGCTGTCAGCTTGGAGATGAAGAGGGAAATGAAAGGAAGATGCTTATCCTATCTTTATAGGTTAATTATGTGCAGTAGTTTATCTTACTTATTTCGTGGAATTCTTTCAATGATGGGGAAAAAATTTCAAAGTAAATTAATTAAATTGACATTGCTGAGTGATTGATAAGTCTTAACAAGGATAGGCATAAGCCTGCAGTGATTACTTGAATGAACATTCCCACTGGGCAAAAGCCTTCTTCACTTACACTAAGGCAACTCTTTGATTTAAGTGGAATTCTGATGATATATATGAGATGTATGAGATTTGGTCCATTGATTTTTAGTGAGGGTAACAACTACCTGAACAGATTTTAAATTAAGTTTTGAAGCTATACATTTTTATTAAGCTGGTAAGTCCCTGTAATAAATCCTGTCAAGGTGTCTATTGAGTTGCAGGGAGAGGGAATTTCCAAACACAGAGAAGTATAAGTTATGTGATATGCCCCCAAACATGTCATTTCAAGTTTCTAACTGTTGTGTAAATTATTTTGCCCTTTGTATACACCTTAAGTTCTTGGGATAAGGGCTAAACATACCTAGGACATTAGCTAAACATGACTAACTGCAGAGTGTATCCTTCTGTTTTGTTTTGCACATAATAAAAAAGACAGACATAAGAGTAAATTGCCTGCTAAGTGCTAGATTAACCCAGTTATGTTAACATGTATTAATTTTACCACAACAAAGAAAGAGACAGATAAACATTTCTTATCTATTATCAGGACTGTTGAAAAAGAAAAATCCAAACCACCTGGGAAGTATATGAACTAAATCCAATAAAGGACTTATTTACTCTAATAAATACTGAACCAAAAGCACTGAACTGGGAGCATCTCAGAGTTAATCAGAAGGAAATACTGCACAAAGATGCATATTTGTGTTGTACCCTTCTCTAAAGCCAAGGTATTTACCTGAAGGGATAAGCCAAGTATCTCACATCATGTTGGCGCTACATCCACAAAGGCAGCAGGTGGTTGTATGTAGCACATACATTCTTGAGTGAATGGACCAGGGTTCAACTGTCCTTCAAAATACTCTTGGTGCTGGCTGGCTTGTTAAAGCACTTACTCTGGGCTTTGTTCTTAGCTCCCAGAGCTGCTTAAGTATTCTGTACTAACAAATCATTAACTAAAATGAACAAAAAGTTCAGAAAACAGAAACATACTCTGCAAACACTCAAGTACCCCTTTGCCTCTTCTCACCATGAATGAGATTATTCGTGCTATAAAACTTAGCTGCATTAACTGCAGTGCATTTACACCACTCCAGATGCCCTACCTCTAGCATGATTTGTCAATACAATTACTGGATTGTTCTGTGAAATGGAAGTGTAGGGGAATCATAGCTTATCTACATGGGAAAGGACCAGGATAGGGGTTCTGTTGCTGGTTTGCTAGAGGTTGTATGACAGCCCCTAATTAATGGAACAGATTTTAGTAGCTCTCTGCCTTATCAAGATGTGATTTAGGAAGCAGGGTGGGCTGCTTTCAGGTCTCTGGTGTGGGAGGACAGGCTGCAGATGGCAGGTGCTGGCATGCACTGCAGTTGGTCCATTGTGATGACCCAAAGATAAAGCTGGGCACAGGCAATTACACCCTCCACACACTGAAAATAAGTATGTGTAATTATAGAGCTGCTGCTCCAGACAATTGAGTGGTCTTTTTTTTTTCTTTTTTTTTTTTTTCCCTTTCTTTTCTCCTGGGTGATGAATGTAAGGTCCATATTCATTTAGAAGCTTAGCTTCTGTTTATTTCTGTAATGACTGTAATATTTTCTTATGTTGTTAGCTCTGAAGTCTCTATTTTGTCCCATGGAAGGTCTAATGGTATAAAATAACTTGCTGGAGCACAATGAGTTTGTTTTTCCTCTCACAGTCCAATTTTTTGCTGTACATAGCTGAAAATCAACAGAAGGACACTGCAATTTTCTAAAATCAATATAATTAGAGAAAAAAAATTGTTGTACTGAAAAGACCACCATTCAGAGAACTGCTGGGCATGATTGAAATGCTTAATGAGCTGCCAAACTGTAGTTCCCTGGGTCTGTCATGCCATGGGACCTGGATGCCTCTGATGAAAACCTTGCTGACAAGCTGGCTCCCCAAAACACTTCTAAACACCATTTTATGTGAGAAGCTGTATTAGGATGAATTTATATCATGCCTGCTGCCATTTCAGGGAGCTATTCATGCTGAGAAACTTAACACTAAAATCTCAGAATTGCACCTAATTTCTTCACATTATTAACATTTAGTGCTGCTGCTAAGGTGAGTGTGCAGCGCTGTAATAAAGTCCTCTGTGAAAAGAGAATTTGTCCTTTTAACAGTTCAATTCTGCTAAGAGTTGTGTGTTAAAAGTGTTTTGACTTTACATTGTTATTGACTATTTACAGTCCTGTAAGTGGGCTTTGTCCTTTCAGAATTAAACTACACAGACAGGACTGGAGCCTCATGCATTAAATTCAGTACCTTTGCTTTTTTTTTTCATTTTCGATCTCTTGACTCAGATCCACCATGAAGCAGGGAATTAGGAAATGAGCCGGTCAAGGATGGCTTGATTCAGACCTCCACTTTTTCTCTGATCTAGGCCATGAGACTCAACAAGGTGGATCCTGTGATAAATGTATCCTTGTCCTTCTGCATTAGCTCAGTTCACTTCTCTGTGCAGAGTTTGTGACAGGCAGGAGTGATGGTGTGAGAGTGTGGTGAGGTAAGCATGTCTTCTACCGTGACTTCTGTGTGAGATGCTTCATGAAGAGGCCCGACCTTTCCTAAAGCACAGGGCCTGGACTCCGCTGCCCTCTGCATCTCCACACATGGTGTCTCTCAGTGGGGAAAAGAGGCTGGGACACTGTGTCACAACCACATGAGCTACAGGGACTCTGCGGGAGATCATAGGCTGGGGTGAACCCTTGAGTATGTTCTCATACTTCTGCATGACAGCTGACAGATCTATAGCTTGGAAAATTTGACAATACCCACTTTTATTATTAAAATTAAGCAAATGCAGTTTTGCTTGGAGCACGATGCCCTGGATACTGTTTTCTCTCTACCATTTGACTTCTCAGATTACAAACGTTTAGTAAACAGAAGATTCCCTTGCAGCGAAACCAAAAAAAAACCCAAACAAAAAAACCCCACAAAATCATTTTTTCCATTCCTGCTAAATTTAATATTAAATAAGAATGGTCCTGTAAAACACATTTCTTCTTCTTTGTTTTTCAAAACCAACAACATATGCTCTTTCAGTTATGCCTGCTGCCAATAGCAGTGTACGTGCCGGCATTAAGGGTTCATCTTCTCAGGAAGCAACAAGAGCGGGCTGCTGCTCGGGAAAGACGAGTCAGGAGAAAGGGTACCAGCAAGATGGCAGGCCTGTCTCCACACCAGTAAGGGGACAGTCCCACTGTGCCTGAGCAAGGAGAGCGGGACAGGTCCAATAGTGGTAACCAGGGTTAATCATAGCCCCGATAAGTCCCTGGTGATGAGGCAGGTCTAAAGTCATGTCAGCAGGTCAGGATGACTGCCAGGCACAGGCAAACCTCCAATGTGGCTCAGGCCAAGACTGAGGACAACAGCTACAGCTTAAACAAAGTATAGGAGGCTCTGACAAGGCTCCTCACAGCTCTCTTGCACAGCTTTTTTTGTCCCAGCATCCTGATCCCAGCTTAGATGGCTGTGCCACCATCACAGGCAGTCAAACCCTGGGTGAGGGACAGAGGCTGCAGAGCTTTCAGGCACAGACAGAGACCAGACTCAGCTGTCCTGGAGGATAAGAAGGCCATATCTTCTTGTAGGATATTGTCAGATGGAGAACACATACTCTTCTTTAAGAGTACCTGGGACTCAGTGTCAATAGGGATTTCAGCAATTATGTACCACTACATCGTCATGATGTGTTTTGCAGGGTAAATCTGAGACGGTAACAAGATTACCATCTGTATTCAGAAAAAAAACCAAAACCCAAAAACTGAAAGCAAAATAAACCAACCTAAAACAAAAATAGAAAACAAACAAAACAAAACAAAAAAACAACCCAAAAACAACTACAGAAACCACAACAAACCAAAACCCACAACTGAAAAAGTAGTAGCTTGCATGAAACAAATGCTTTGCAGAAAGACATATATTTCTACTCCACTCTGGAGAGGTTTCTGAGAATTATTATCATATTGTGATGCTATGCTACAATTAATCACCCCTTTTAGTGATGCTGTAATAAACTCAGTGGTTTAGATCTTTGGCTTGTGTAAATCAATATGGGTCCATTGATTCAAATGGAACTGTGCCAGGTGAATATCTGGTCCCTGACATCAAGTAGAGCTTGTACAGAGATGCTTAATAAAGCAAGAGACCTGTGTTTTCACAGCTGATAAATAACTGCACAGCTGATGCTAAAGTCTCTTGTGACACCTCTCCTCCAAGAAGCTTTATTTTAATCACTTTCATAAAGTTCTCCTAACTGCAGCAATAATGCTAAGTGTCTGACACAAAGCAAAGGAAATCAAATTTCTGGATAACTGCTGGAATGAAATATTGTTCGCAGGTTGTTGTTAGTTTTTTTTTTTTTTTCAATGATTTTTATTCTATTATTTCCTTCCTTTTAGGAGCACTGAATGTGCTAGTGCTTAAAAAAATGAGCTTCCTCAGTCCTTACACAGATAGACCTCTGAGTGCTCACTGGGAGTAAGACCTATAATATAGCATGTCCTTGATTTAGTTTTATCTAGAACTGTACCATAAAACAAAGGTCTTAAGAGCAACTGGCTAATTTATCGTGTTAGTAATCCTACTCCATGTTGAACCAGTAAGAATAAATGCAACCCTGCAATAAACATGAAGAAACCAAGGAGGTATTCAAATACAGATTTGTTTAAATGAAATTAGTTTGGAATAATGCAGACACTAGCTCTTACATGACTGTGTGCAAGGAAGTAGCATTTAAAAAATTTCTGATGATACTGTAATAATAAATTTAGCAACACAAATATAGTATTACTCAAACACAGAAACACTGAATAAAAATGTCTTCTCATCTCTCTTAAATATCAAATCTGTTAAGCTTTCAGAGAAATCAATAGGGACTGCATGTGCTCAACAGTTTTGAAAATCAGACAATCATCTGTTTATTTGCCCAGATGTGTATATCCATGACTAATTGAAGTATTCAAATTTGACAAATTTGATCTCTGCCTTCAGTCAAAACTACTTTTTTGTCTGCACATCTCTGTATGTGTTTAAAAGTCTCAGATTGTTTTTTATTGCAATTGTTTCACTTAACATTTTTTACAATTTCCCTTCCATTTGTTAATCCACATAAATTCTACTCAGATTAATTGTAGACAATTTGATAAACAATGCAAGTTGAAGAAGCTTTATTAACTTCCTAAGGGTTTTTGTCATGAGTTTAAATATCGTCTGAAGACAACCGTGAAGATAAACCCCACAGACAGCATTAACATACCTTAGAGCAGCACCATCATTTCTATATGTAATATAGGGTACTCAGTGAAAGTAGAAATGTATAGAAAAAATCCAGAATTTTGAGGTCCATCCAGAAACAAGAAGGTCTGACTTTTGTACTTAAAGTAGGAAGCTCATTGGCAATACTCAAATTAGTAACGTTTTTGCCAAACACCTTCTAGTTAAATATATAACGTTAAAAAAAAAAAAAAAAAGCAGAAACTAATTGGCTTACCAGTTGTGAACAGTTTGTAGCATTAGGCTTGATTCACAAAAGCCAAGATCTGTCCAGGACTCTGGTAATAACTGGGCTTTGATGCAGCATTATTCTCTCCCTCATCCTACAAGGATCTATTGTGTAACCTCAGGATCTCTGTCTGGGTGGACTAGCACAAGCAGTCACAGACTGATGAATAGGACAATCTTGTTACAATCAAACATGTTTTATTAAATTGCAGAAATAAATATGCAGGTTTGATATCAATAAAACTAATGAAACACTGGAATAGACTGCCTAAGGGAAAATAGCTCATTTCTTTCACTGGAAATTTCAAGAAGGACTGGGGTAAGTATAGCTGACCCTTACATAAGAGATGTAAATGATTAGGATGACAAATGTGTGTTTTCAAACTTTTACCTTATTCTTGTATGACCTATGGTAACCAAGTGTGCTACTGATCTCTGTGTCTCTGAGCATATCAGCTGCAGCTATGGAAAGGAAAAGGTCATTATCTTGTGCAGCAGCGTACTGTTGGGGTGGCTCCAGGCTTCTCCTGAACACAAATTGACTGTGACAGCTACGGGCCTTCTTGTTCCTTAGCTCAACATCAGTAAAGCCTTTCCAATACAGATAGCTGACAGCTTCTCCTCTTCAGTGTCATTACTTGTCCGCCTGTAGGTAATAACTAAAACACTAGAAATTAACATGTCCAGGAATTAAGAACAGCTATGGGCTTACCTGGCCCTCAAAGAGTAAATAATCTTCAAATATTCACCATGAGGTCGAAAAGGTAATATATATTGCTTTGAATTGCTGTCAGCAGGAGTACTGTCTTGCTTCTAGTTCATCATCATCTTGTGATGTGCTCTTTCATTCACCTTGGGAATTGTACTGGTGAAATGGTAATATGAATTGACTTCTATTGATGCATCTCTTTTAATTCCAGAAGTAGCATCCACATTTCCATGAACAAACTCATCAAAATTTGCTTGAGCTTGTCTCGGATGCCTTCTGATAGAGAGATTGTTACTGCCTTCTCACTTTTCTTATTTACTATCACTCATCTTCAGAACACGGGATAATCTCCTCTAATTTAGTAAACTGCTTGAGAGTTTGGAGTCAATTGTCAGTGAATTATCTAAATGATGTAGCTCTTCTGCATCCTCAGAAGAGCATGCCACTAGACTACCTTTCTGAAAGATGCCATGAATCTCCTCAGCCTACTGCAACCTATTGCAAAGTTACCACTTTAGTTCAATGTCTTTCCTTTACCTCATCACTGTCAACATTCCCTTTCTGGATTGCTGTTCTCCTCAGGTTCTGTAACTAGTAAAAGCATAAATCTCAAGGGTGTTGGTAGTCATCTTCCCTTTCCTAAGCTTGTTGCCTCTAGACACTCCCTATGGTTCCACAATTTCCATTCCTTTCCCTCCCTGGCGATGGACTGACTCAGCTGTAGACACTAATGTCATAGGACTCAGTGATCATCTTTTTGGTGGTCAAACACAGGAGTGAATTTCTGAAATGACAACCAAAGCTGTTGAAGAAAAGCACAGAAATGTCTCTCAGCCTGTGGTCACTACTCCTAAGTCCACTTTCAGTTCC
Source organism: Patagioenas fasciata (assembly GCF_037038585.1). Lineage (NCBI taxonomy): Eukaryota > Metazoa > Chordata > Aves > Columbiformes > Columbidae > Patagioenas > Patagioenas fasciata. The sequence continues at coordinate 101,394,383 of NC_092522.1, forward strand.
CGTTTTGTTTTTCTGAGGTAAATATATATATATATATATTCTTCATCTAACTTTTACTTTATGCTTATGCTATCACTCTCCTCTTTTGGCTGACTTATCAGCCTAATCCCATAGACTTTCAGTGTGACAGAGCCCATGCATAGAAATGTAGGGTTTGCCATATTTCACCACTAAAGCCTACGCCAATTGCCCTTTCTTAGGCACTCCTGTAGATGTAAAACCTGGGGGATTTTTGGTGATTGTGTCAGAAGTTCAAAACCAGCCTGCTGTAAGATGGCTACTGGTGGCACTGTGTGAATTATTTCATCATATTTCATCATTGTTACAATTTTACAGATGTTAGCACTAACCCTCACATATTACTTCACCTCTAATTTGTATGTGCTGTCTATCACAAGAGGAATCTTCTGTGTGCTCCCGCAGAGAGGCTCCATGTGGGACATTGAATCCAAGATTTCTCCCCTACATCGTGACCTTGACTTGGCTCATTTGCTGCAGCTACATTCACTCAGATGAAAGGCTGGACTTCCATGTAGGTTGACAGCATGCTGCAGATTTCATGAAGTCAAAATGGTACAAAGTAACTCAGACCCCTTTTTAGTTGCAGGTAAAAGAATCCAGCCTGCTGTAGTCTCTGACTCTCTCTTTTGTTACATGTATTGAAAGTCCAGAAGGCAGTTTCTGAATCTACTTCAGAAGAAAAAGCAGTTTCTGGCACCACCTCTGGGCTTTCTACTGTGTATTTTCTCCAAACACTATAATGGGTTGGTTGGTTTTAAAGCTAGAATAACCAGCAGAGAGTGAAAACTACAGATTATGCTTATTTAACAACCAATTCAGTTGAAAGCTCTAAACATTTGGCTGAATGTATCTCCCTTTTCTTAGTACCAGAATAGTTTTCTGCATTAAACATCTGAATGGTACCCGCAAGCACAGGACAGGGGATCTACTTTGTTATCTGAAATGAGTGAACCAGATAACAGTGATATGAGTAAACCTCAAATGAATTATTTAAAGCATTGAAATAACTCCCTTTCTGTTACGTATCTTCCTTGCTCTTAACTTTTAAAGGAAATCTTCTGTTCTTAGTAATGTTAACATTTGTTAGGGAAGCCTTGTATTGAACCAACGACCATCCCTTTCAAGTGAAATACCTAATTGTGTTCCACTCAAGAATTACGTTACAAACTTTGCTAAATATGTGGTATGTGAAATCATGCCCAAGGGAAAAAAAAGCTCATTCAGGAAAACTGCATATTGCCAAAATAGAGTCACAGAATCACAGAATGGTTGGGGTTGGAAAGGACGCCTGGATATCATCTAGTCCAACTCATCTGCTAAAGCAGGTGTGCCTAGAGCAGATCGCACAGGAATGTGCCCAGGCAGGTCTTGAATGTCTCCAGAGAAGGAGACTCCACAACCTCTTTGGGCAGCCTGTTCCAGTGCTCTGGCATTCTCAAAGAGGTTATTCCTCATATTCAGATGGGACCTCCTGTGCTTCAGTCTGGGACTGTTGCCCCTCATCCTGTTGTTGGGCACCACTGAAAGGAGTCTGGTCCCATCCTCTTGACATCCACCCTTGAGATATTCATAAACACTGATAAGACCCCCTCTCAAAATTCTGTTCTCCTGTACTTATTTAAAATTTCTCTCATCTGATGAAAAAAACCTGTGTCTTTAGAAGTTAAAATCAATTGTTCTTTTAGCTCTAAAGTCAAGACCAAATTGCTAGTAAACTTGATGTAATATGTATGACTAGTTACATCAGTAGGAGTTTATCAGTGTGAATGAGGACTTACAAACTCCACCATCAGGACTTGTAAGTTTCTTCAGCAAAATGTGCTCCATGCTTTGCCACATAGATTGCCAATTGTATACTTCTTAGATTTCTAATATTCAGAATCCATGTTGAGTGAAGACATATTACTTTGTGCAGTGATACTGTACTGAGGTATCACCTTCCACATTATTAGTTAGATTCATTGACCTCACCAAGAATATAATTTTTTTTTTCAGGCAAATAAAAGCTTAAAATCTTCTTCTGTTCCTGGCTTCAATGGCTCTCTGGCTGCCCTTTACAAATCTTGTGTCGATAGAAATTGCCTCTCACGTGTCAGCTATTTATGGGTAGCCTTATCAGAGACTGACTCCAGCAAACTCTATGGATAGCAGTGAATTTAAAAAAGGACAAAGATCCCATTACAATCTCTCCTTCTATTGATTTCACTAAAAATAATTTTCTGCTATAAATAAGTAACTTAAACATTTTATATGGGTCTAAGTAAATGGGTCTACTTATCTGCTGATAGTGGTGTTACTTTTGTACAGTAAGCAGTACAATCATTTATATACAATATGTAGCTCAACCGGCTGAATCGAAGTACCATGTCCATGCAGAAAAAATAGAGGTCTCTCTTCAGGTGAAAAAATAAAATAAAAAGCAGTGATTCAATTCTCCTTTACACATATTCTTCTGGGGATAATTTTTGAAAGGAAGAGGAGTAGGTGACAGCAGGGTTCAGTTATATCTAAATATGTTTGGTGACTACTACAAGTCATGACCATCCTTAGTAAAGGGCTCAAAACTTTAGCCAGATGGATGTGACATTGTCATTGGTCATGTTTTAAAGGAGGAAGTAAGGTGAAGGATGCACTTAATTTGAGGATATCTAGGAAACTGTGTGGATCAGTAACTCCCATAGTTCATGAGCACATATCCTCTGGTATATTAGAGCCTTTCTGTGGTATGGTGCCTCTAACACAGTCTTTTTAGGACACTTTTAGCAAGAACCAGCAACTAGAAGTTGCCTCAAAGAAAAGAGACTTGAAATCTCAACCCAGTGGAACTAAGAAGCACTTAAAGAATGGGTATAGAGCTACTACAATACTGTGCTAGATGAGGTATACAGAGGCATATATATTTCTACCGAGAAGTATGCACAGTGTGAGCTAAATTCGTATTTTGTAATTTTCACCAAGAAACACAAACAAATAAACAAACAAGTAACAGGAAATGTGACAGAAAAATAGGCTTTTTTTTTTTTTTTTTGTAATTTTGTAGCAACAAGAAAATCTTGAATAAAGGCTGTTCCCCAAGTTTTCATCAGCCTGCCCATGAAAGTTTGAAAGTTGAGCAGTTTTTATAGTTCAACTGCCTTCATTCTTTTTCTGAGTAAAGGTGAAGTCTCTGAAGATTGAGAAAGGAAATTCAGCAGGAAAAATACTTTGGTACTGTAGTTATGTCTATTCTAAAATGACAGGTTTTGCTGGGATTAAGTTATTCAAGATACTGCCCTAAATGGCAGAAGAGATTTTTCATTCTTCTGAAATTTAATGTGAAGGAGAATTATGTGACATGAGGGCATTCAAAAAACCCAAAACTCTTTGTGGGTAGGACTGGAAAAAACATGGAATTATAGTACAACAAGTAATACTTCTGAGCTCACAGAGGGGCAACTGATAAAGCAAAGAAGGTGTTTTGGGACAATTAAAAGCATTAGCAAGGAGAGTTTTACTAGTGCAGAAAATGTACTTCCTAAAATTAACCTATAATTTCAAAAGACACTGTGCAACTCTGCATATACTAGAAGAATGAAAAAAAATATGGGTACTCATTTTTAAATGTAATGTTCTCATTGGCTTTTCACCTTTCTCAGGTTACCTTCTGGAGAAATGACACCTCATGATGTCATATGCTCACATATTTTTTGCCTATTGATCTAGTCTCATTTACCTAGGTACAAAATCCCAATAAATACAACAAACTTCAAAATCCTGGTGAAATTAGCTTGTGCAAAAATGGCAAAGAGCCAATACAAGCCCTGGTTTTGAGGTGTAAAGGCATGCAGGTAGTTGTACATAGCTGTGGAGCTCCTGGGGAGATCTGGTACCTCTCAGATCTGAACACTAATGTGGATTATTCACTGGCGCTACCTGTTCTGCAGCAATGATGGCTGATGCCATTTAATGTTCCAAAGCTGAAAGGCCTCTCAGATCACTCAGAGTCATGACAACTTCCACTTCTTCTGCGCTGTGTGTTCTGGGCTAAATCAGTACTGGATCTTTTGCTAAAATGTCGCCTTACTCATTTAACAACTCAATTCTCAAGTTCCTACTCTAGTGATTTTTTTAGTGTCTACAGAACATAGGGGGTTCAAGTTACCAGATTCCAGCTCTTTTTTTTTTTTTTTTTTTTTTTTTTAAATCTTGAAGATCCTTCTTTCTTTGGCACTTAGGTTCTTATTTCCTAGCTGGTTACTGAATAGTTTTCCTTTGTAATTAATGCATGAGTTAGAAAAATAGTCTCTTAACACTTTTAAAACTCAAGGGAAAAAAAAAACCAAACAACATTATCCAATGTACTGAGGAAAATCTTCTTTGAAGACAGAACTGCTAAAATGAAGAGACTTTCATTATTTTGAAAGTAAGTGGATATTAAGCATGATTAGATGCTAGGAAAGGCTTCCTTTGGTATCCAAGATGGCTATACAATTATTGACTTCAAAGTAGTAATTTAGTTAAAAATAGATGCAAACCATGTAACTCATCTGCCACCTGGCATGTGCTCCCAGAGTTGAGCATTCAGTACTTTATCAAAATGTTATCAATATGATGATTTCTCAAATCCATATTCTGAGACAAATAAACATGGGAATTGTGAATTTAAAAATATTTACATTTTAAATTATTTCTTTATAAGAACAGCACCTCCTGTACAATTATGTATATCTGAATCACTCTCTTTTGGCATTCTCTTCGGTCAGGCATTTTCTCAAATCATTTAACCTAAACTGACAAGTTGAAATGTATGAATTTCCAAAGCATATCACCAGCTGGGTTCAGCTAGTAGTTATAATTACTTGTTAGCTAATATTGTACACAGAACAATTATGTTTGGAGTGTTATATAACCTTGGACTGGTCTGTAATAAGCTTGCAGATTTAGAAAGCAATGAATGACCCCTGAACATGGCTAAGAGAAAAAATAATTAACAAGGAAATCTCTTGATATTCTGTAATAAACCCTAGTTTGCAGCTAACAACCATTATTTTCTGTTTTAAATGTTAGTGGTTACAGCATACCCACTTCATCTTCTACATATGTTAGCATAAAATCAATAAAATTTGTAAACAGCAATTAAAATGCAATAACAATCCCACTAAAGTGTGGTTTTTTTTTTTTTTTTAAAGCAATATGAACAAGTAAGTTGATGATCATTATCACCTCTATTAATGTTCCCCCATAGTAGGGTAGATTTGTGTATTTATGCCACAAATATTTCAGTTCCTAATACAAGCCTCCCCATTGTCATACCCATAGTCATGGGGCTGCACGCCTGGTCCAGAATTATTCAGTTATTTAGCTCAGCAGAGCTGTTTTAAGCTCACTTTGCTCTGCACTTGCAATGAGCCAGCACCACATACCCAGCCAGGCACCAGGCGTCAGAGGCACCGTCTTTGTCTTACGACAGGACTAAGGTGACTCTTACACCAGTGTCATCCAAATATAAAGATGGGTATGGGCCAGATAAGCATCTCACTAGTAATACGCAAGCTACTCCAAAGATATGCATAAATCCTGTTAGAGCAGCCAAACATCTCCTTCTGTGCATGTACTCAACCCAGGATAGTGCCAGGAGCTTTTGCTGCTGATACTGTCATTAATGCTCTTACCTAAGCAAACTGTATTTAGAAAGTGCTATGTAGGATGTTCTTCCCTGTTGATAATTATAGTTTGATAAGTACTACACTACAATCTAGTTTTTCAGAAAGACTGTTCCAATAAAAGTGAGTTCTGACCCTACTCAGACTGTAATGTAAGCTTAAGTTTTCTTTGGTGTTTCAAGTTATAAAAGGAATTTGCAGTGCAATAAATGAAAGGAGAATCGATTCCATAAAGCAGATATGAAATTACTGAGTAAAAAGGAAGATGTTTTTTCTGTATTTGAAATTATTTGTGAATATTCGACTGCATTATCAGGTAATGGCATTTTCTGTACTTGCTATAAAAACATTCAAAAGAAATAAGTTATACAGTAAAATAAACACAGAAGTCTTGCTGTGTCATCCAATACAATTGCAGAGCTGACTGACTGCTAATGTGGTACTTCAAGACAGAATCCAAATTAATGGTTTGTTATGAATTATGTATTTGTTAAAACTGGTCTAGTCCTGTTCACAAATCGCTGGACCATGATTTTTTTCTTTTGTTACTCACATTGCTGGAACAACATTTTGTATTGAAAGCCTTGTCATGAGCAATTTGGGGCTATCTAAGACCTGTATATTCCATTGTTGGTGTTCATATTTGGAATTCTGTATTTGATAGGCCTCTTAACAGCCAAATAAATGATATGGTATCTTTTTGTCACTTACTTGAACTCTAAAAAACGCAGAAATATTTTTACTTGTTTTTAAATATAATCTGCTTTTATCCACATGCAGGAAGATACAGGGTAGAAATATATTTCAGGAACAGGGAGCTAGAATTCAAAGGAATATGGGGATATTTAAGACCTATGTTCTTTTTCATTTAAAATTGCTCCCTGGCTAAGGAAACAATACAGCTATAAGCCAGATTTATTAGCTGTCTTGAATACGTTCAATTTCGCCTTCACCCAAAAAAGTGAAGCAATTTAAGATTTTTGAACCTGTACGGCTTTTTTTTTTTTTTTTTCTTTTGAGGTGGGCAAGCTAAAGTCATAGATCTGCCTAACCTTCAGCGCAAAAGACTTCGTGGAGGGAGGAGGTAGTCCAGGAACTTCTGTATAGAAGAGAGTTAGTTTTCAGCAAAACAGCTGGAAAACTAGTGGTTGTCTTCTCACTCAGCAACCTCTCTTGTTAATACCATGTTTCCATAGCTGTATAGAAAAAATGCAATGATTTCAAGAAGCACATTTGTCAGATTTAATGGTCGTTGGTTTGTATCATAATGTATTTTCTCCACATATTTAATCTCAGATGAAAAGGATATCTGCATTTAATATTGTCTATCAGATCAGACGGCTACAGCTACCACTGCTGTTAAATCCAAATATTGCAGATAGAAGTTGTGGGGCTGGAACTAGTATTGAGGCACAAAGTAGGAGTCCTACCTTGATAGGTTTACATGGTCAGTTCATTTGTTATGTCAGTGCCAAATTTAGTGATCACTAAAATACCTTAAAGGTCTATGGCTGTTGCTGTTGCTTGATCATGTCTAATACTTTTCTCATGCTAAGTGGTCATATGGAGGTTTGCTTGCAGTTGTCTTGTTCTTAATTTTTCTTAATTTTTACCTTATAACAATTTAGAGAAGGCACTAGGTACTGCTGTGAATGTTTGGAAACCACAAATCAGAGAAACACTTGTTAGGTGCAACATTACATTTTTTCCAAAGCTGAGCATAATGCCTAGTAAAATAAGTCTGGATGCCTGTTTCACTGTGGCTAATGTTATTTTCATTTTATCCAGAGAATAACAGCTTCCAAGAGATGATTCCTATAGTAATACATTCTGAAGTATGCACTATTTTTCTTTAATGTGCAAGATCAGCCTTATAACATCTTATTAAATGGGTCATGTGTATATCACCAAAAAAGTGAGAAATCAAATTTTAAGATTTGTAAATAACTTTAATAGAATGCCCCACTTTTTGAACATTTCTGTTTCAATACTCTCTGTGTCAGAAATCCAGGAAACCAGAAATACTCAGAATATAGATGAGCCTGTAATAATAGCAGACACACATGACTGACAGAATCTGTGGCTTGATGACTGTCATGTCCGAATTAAATTCTAAAATATAGTAAGTGAGCTATTCATTGACATTTATGATGCATTTTAATAATAGTCTTAGTCTATTTTTAGTGTGGATTTCCCATTCCAAGTATTTGTGTCTTTGTGTTTCATGTTTTGTATTTACTTGGCAAATGGCCAGATCTGAAAAAAGTACTTGGGCAACTAGATTGCAACCTCGATGGAATTTAGGAATGTGAGTCCAAAATTATGTCCACAAAAATCCTATGTCTACCCATGTAGGTACTTGAGCATGTAAAAAAGATTAAGATGGTGAAGTGCCCCAGGGCTTCAAGTTCTGCAGTGACAAAACCATCGCAGCTCAACATTGTCCTGCCATCTGTTAAACATTCGGGCTCATGCAGCATTCAGAAAAGAAGGAATTTCAGTGCCTGGGGACTAAGAATGCTCAGGATAAACCTTACAAACCCTGACCATATTTAATTCAGCTGTAAATATACAATGTGGTTGTATTCATTTAAAAGTACAGTTAGGAAAGGTAGTGCTGCCCACTGATAAAAAGAACTGTGAGTAAAGGTGAAAATAAACCTTTTACTATTCAACTTATTTTATATTTATGCAAGAAATTAAAGAGCTGCATTCTACCCCTTTAGAAACATATTTTTCTGCCAAGTTAAAGGCTGTGCTGAAAAGGACATGTTTTCCAGCCTTCATGGGTGTAACATGGTATGGCAAAGAGCGCAAGGTTCAGAGGTACTGAAAGGGAGCAAGTGAGCATGCAGCTCTCTCCAAAACAGTGCTTACTTAAAATCTGTATACTTACTGGAAGGGGCAAATCCTGGGACTGTGTTTCAGCAGTGCTAAAAGTGTCAAGGTATCTTTCCAAGGCAGATGAATAAACAGCTTTAGAAGCGGAAAACAGAACCCAGAGCTGATTTTTCTCACCCTCATAAAATGGTAATCTTGGCTGTGCATTCTCTCATGAGAAGTAGAGCATACCAGCTAAATATGGGGACTTACTACCGGGCTCATGTTTAGGGCAATAACACAGGCAGGAAGAAAAAGATGTGGTTTGGAATGGTTTCAGATGTAGAGGACTTACATGCGATGTAGTTATACATTGCATGTCTTGGTTTCTGGCAAATAATCTAGCATCATTCAAGTATTGTTAGGTACATCTTATATACATAGAAAAATTATTTTTTACAAAAGTATGAATCATACTTCTGACAGTGTATAGTCTTAAATTCAAGAAGTGTTTCTGGTCAGAGAATCCCAGAGCTGGACATAGCTCTGGTAGGCAGCATTTCAGATGCACCCATTCCAGAGCCTGACACTTTTCCATTTTGTATGTAGATGCTATGAAAATGTGCCTGCACCACCTCATCTACTTCATGGAGATTTTAAGTATTTAATTCAGATTTATGAAAGATACACCTAGAGGTGCTAAAATATAGCGCTATTTTGAAGTGGCTTTTCCCATGTTTAAGACTCTTAGAGATTCTGCATGTTGCTAATTACTTCAATCTCCTTTTTTTCTGTATTTCCCATTGCCTAGGGAAAATATATTTAAATGACATTTTTATTGATATGATTCCAGTTTATGTAGACATTGAAAGAGAAAACTATCATAATATGAATTTGTGACAGGAAGATTATTGAAGTTCTCTTAAAAAAACACCCTGAAAATACCCACAATGTCTAAAAAATACTGAATTTTATAAATTATTCCAGTGAAGATGAGAAACTATTCTCGCTCTTCTGAAAGTATACAAGACTAGTTCTGCAACTCTAAAACAAAGTGTCACATTTCTCTTTTGACTAGTCATTCAGCATGAAACCTGAGGATTTGATTCAGATTTTAGTGATGTGAATGACATAGAGCTAGGGCCCTCTGTCACATGTCACAGAATCATAAACACTGGGGCTATAAGTGACCTCCAGAGCTTACCTTGTCCATTAACCTGTCCCAAGGCAAGATAAAATATCTTTCCCCTTTTCCAAAAAGATTTATCTAGCTTGTTCTTAAATATCTTTGATGACGGAGTTTCCACAGCCTCCTTATTCAATACCTCTGAAATCCGACAGGTATTAAAAAATTCTGAAATTTTCTTTGGCATGCTTGTTGTACTGAGAATGAACTCCAACTTACCAGCTGATTTTGCTAGATCCACACCAAAATGTAAGTGTCTGTGGTGCAGACAAGAGCTTGATTGAGGGTTTTATGGAAAGAGAGATTTGATCCCCATAACAGTCAATAGCTCTTTAAACCCAAAGGAGTCTATTAATGTCAGTGAGGATATCCATGAAACATATTATTATTCAATATGAAAAAGGGGACCAGAATCTGTCCCTTTGATAAAACCGGTAGGACAAGAAGTTTCTTTTGGACTTAACATTTAGATATGTCTTTGAATAAACCATATCTGCATGACAGTGTTAACAGCAACTGAGGTATTGGCAAAAATAATAATAATGATTTTTATACTATGGTAATTGCATTCTGATACAGACACAAGCGTCTAATTTAATGTAGTTTTGTTAATATAGTAACTCTACTACAAAATAAATATCTATTTCATGTTGGCATTTCTTGCATAAATGGATGAAAAATTCTAATTCAGTTTTTGATGTAGTTCTGCAGTCAACCACTCGCTTTGCATAATTGGGGTGACAGATGCACTTTATTGTAGCAGCAAAACCACTTCGTAGCACATTTTGTAAAATGGTACAATGGCCCTGGATCTGGGCCAATATCAATAATGGAATAATAAACTTACACAAGTAGCAGGAAACTGCAGTTGTTTTAATGAAAAAGCCACTTCTCATGGCTGTTCTGAGGTTATTCTGTTCAACAGTTGCTGGTAGGACACAGGACTTTTAGAAAAGATTCTCAGACATTTTTTATTTTGAGAGAGGTAAGAACGGACAAAGGAAAATGAGATTCTGAAAGAGTCTCACAGCACAAACCCCACCATGTCAGGCTCAGCTGCCAGAGAATGCACTGGATCATTACTGAGACACCACTCATAGCAGCAAGTCGTTTTGTACAGCCCTATAAACTAAGCAACCCTGTCGAAAATTGTTCTCCAGGCCTATCAGAAGTCAGAGAGAAAAACACGGCCTGGTCTACATTGAAGGTTTTTCCTGCACTCATGCTTTCCTCATTCATATTGCTCACTCACCTGATCAGCATAGATTTGTCTACATAGCTTTCTGAATTCATTGTTGCCAGTCTGAATGGGACAAATCTATGAAAAATGCAGTATCTCTCACTGGAGTGCTGTGACAAATGTCAGTGCATGTCAGACTATTCAGACAGGTTGGTATTGATGTGATTTCTCTTTCTGACAGTTGATCAAATGCTCACCTATTAAAAATCACTGCCTCTTACAGCTGCTCCTATGAACAGAACCTGTAATGTAATGCTCTTGATATGTGATTTTGTTTGAGATATATTAACTTTTTTGGGTAAACAAAACACACTTGTTGAAAAAACAAACAAACAAACAAACAAACAAAACAAGGCTGATGAATGCACTCTAGATGAAGTAACTGAAATTATAACTGTGAACACAGGCACTATCCAACCAGAATAATATTTTCTTACTCATTGAGAAAATTAGAATGCACTAAAGAACAGTGTAACATCATTTTAACAGAGGGTGCTGGCCTTCCTGTTTCTTTAACTGCTTGCACATACCATCATTTCTTAGACATAAACATGGATAGGAAGAGAGTGATAAAAGAGTGCAACTCTTGAACACATTTCTTATCATTAACAACCACTCTGCCATGTATTTCTTAGGTCAAACCCTGTATTTTTTTCCAAAGAAGTTCAAATCTGATTTGACACAACCCAAATTCCATCAAAAACTTTAGAAAAACAAGTATGGTCTTCAGCTTTGCCTTTAAAGGGTGTCTGGGTTCAGTCCTAGGCAACTAGAAATATCTGTGTGGTACATGGAAGGAGAAGAAATTATATACAAATATATTCTTTTAAAAAGCAACCCAAAAAATGTAGATTGCTCTATCCTATACAAGTTGCAATACTATTTGAGAAAGTTTCATTTACAGCTATTTCTGCCTTATGGATCCATATCAAACTAAGGAACTGTGTAACAAAAAGTAGGACATAATAGAGACTTGATATACAGACACATTTCAGATATGGTGGATAGTGATTTTAAATATATTTGTTGCATATCTCAAAATAGTAAGCTTATTTTCCAAATGCGGAAGTCCAAGAAACATTGACACATGGCAATTGTTGCTTGTCCTGTGTTCAAAAAGATGTCAAAAGGATGATCTGTAGAACTACTGCTAAGTGGTCAGTCTCTCTTCAGTCCCTGGGAAAATCATGGGTTGAGTCATTTTGGGACACTGTTCCTGACACCTGAAGGAAAGGAAAGTGATGGGAACAGTCAGCTTGGATTTTCCAAGGATACATTATGCCTGAACAATGTGACTACTGTCTGGATGTAACAGTAGGGAAAGAGCAGTGGATGTCAATTGCTTCAACTTTAGCACAGCTATCAACACCATAGATTGAGGGTATATTTATGCCCCTTAGCACTCATTGGACATAATCTAGAATATGGTGTTTCTAGAATTTGGGTTTCCTCCCATCCTCACCTTCCCCCATGCAAAACAAATGTTGATAAAATGGAACAAGTTTAGTGGTGATCACAAGATGAACTGGGCTAGATCTCTTGCCCTGTGGGGAGAGGCTGAAGGAACCAGGCTTATTTAGCTTGGAGAAGAGATGTCTTTGGGGAAATCTAACAGCAGCCTCAGTGCCGATGGGGAGGTTATGAAGGAGACTGACTTAAAACTATGCTCAGATCTATTTACTTCTCACTTGTTTCCAGTGGATGAATGCACAGTTTAGATAAGGAATTGGTGTGAGTGTTAGCCTACATTTAGTTATTTAACACTGACATTGTTCTCATTGGTGGCTGCTCTGTCAAACAAAACCAGCTAATGTGATTATTACAAAAATCTAAACTTAATGATGCAATATCTCTATTATTCCATGTGATTTTGCAAGCAACCTGTCCTTAGATATGTATTTATATAACATATCTTAAATAATTTACAAGATGCAACTTCCTCTGAAAGTTGCTAAATATTACAGACATACAGAATGCTGTAGTTCACAGTAGATCCAAAAGTCAGCAAAACCGTATCAATCATAATATTCTTTACTGCTACAGCTAATACAGTGCCTCTGACTTTATCTTAATTGTACAGTCAACAGAGAACTTACTTAATCAGCATCTTAGGTGTGCAGAGAAACACAATTAAAAGCTGCTTCATTGAAAAGACTTCTTACTCAGTTGTGCAGTCATTTGTTGCCTCAGAATACATCATGAGTTTGTTTTCTAAGTCTGCAGAGTTAAGTTGCATGTGTTTTCATGATATCCACACACATTTTCATTTTTATAACAGTCCACAAAAAGATCAAGTAGGTTATGTCATTGTTTCTAGTCTTTCCCGTCCTCCCACAGGCTAAGCTTCCTTTAATGCAGATAATTTGTCTGTCATTTCAGACTGTTTGAATTTCATCTCTTCAGAGACAAATAGGGCATATTTAACCTACCAAAGTTATCACTCAGATCTATCTGAATACCCAGTCACTGCTCATCAGACCACAGTGCCTGCACCGCGGTGCTTTCCTGAAACTAAAAAACCCTCTATTTTCTGAATTTTTATATTCAGCTCAAAATATTTCTGTGTGATAATCATCTCACCTCAGCAAGTGTTGGAACGATAAAGGACTCAGCATTCTGATTCAATGTGAATCATGCAAAGCCATTTATTACAGAAACAAGCCTCCTTATATATGCAACTATTCTCTGATCACGTGTCCATGCTCCAAGCATTGAAACAGCAACCCCTCCACAAGCAAAGAAGAGCAGTGCTAGTGCTCAGGACACACTGTCACAATGTCTTGTGCCTTTGCCTTGATAAATTAATCAATTTTATTGACTTGATAAGAGTGATAAATTGCATTCAATTCAGAGGACCATTTTGGTACATTTAACACCTCCTTTTATTTCATGTGAGGCCTGGGAGCTCCACATCTGTCTCTGCAGGCAATCTTTTTGCTGAACACAGTTCTACCACCATCAAAACCTTTGAATAATTTCACCCTGTGAATCATGATTTTCTTTAAATAATTCTCAAGGAAGATTTTTTGTCTAAATTATATTAATTATTTACTATTTGTTATTTCATATGTAACATTTAGCATTTAGTTTTTAGTTAATGGTATCTTAAGAGTTTGCAGAGATAGGTCAGCACAGCACAAAACTTCAGAAAAAATCAATAGTTTTTGAATAAAAGAATCAGTTACTTCTGCCTTTTGAGCAACATCAGTAGAAACCTCAAGTTTGATCAAGTTTTTGATTTTTTTTTTTTTTTCCTTAAATCATTTTGATTGCTGATATAATGTGTTTGGAGCAGCTCTGTAATAATTTCTGAGTGTTCAGGTCAGATTATTGGAAGGCTCTGAGCCTTCACGTTAAAAAACAGAGCTGGGAGGTTTTGTGATTTGCTTTCTTTACCTTTTGGCCTCAAGAGGGCTCCCAGCTACCTTCCACTGTCCTTGGACTGGGCGAGGACGTGGCACCAAGAGAGGACATTTACATCTGTCCTCAGATGCTTAGGAAAGTTTCCCATGTGTGAAAGACCTAGTACCAAAATGCTAACTTCTCTCTGAGGGCATGATATTGTGGGAATTCACATGAAATAAAATACTATTATTTCATCCCAGTTTATAAACCAGAAGGAAATCTGGGAAATTCCTTAAAGCATTTGTTCCATTCTTGTGCTTGGAAGACTTAAGGGATGTATTTAAAGTGCTACTCTGATAATTAATTCAGTCAGTATATTGAAGTGATTGTTGATAAATTTCCTCAATTATTGTATTTGTTTAGTAGATCAGGAGATTTTTTCTTTTTTAAACACACAGAAAGGACTGTTCAAGTTAACTCGGGGCAGGAAACAAGAGAGACTTGATTACCATTGCCTGTGAAAATGCTGAGTTGAAAAACTGCTCTGAAGCAGGACAGAAAAAGTTCCTGGCATGCAGGAGATCAAAAGAACTTTCCTGCAGGTCTAAAAATGAGCACTTGCTCCATGGAGAGTAATTATCTTGGAACTACCAGCTGAGACACAGCACCTTGTGGGACCAGAAGAAGTTACAACTAGCTTCATTATCATCAGGAGATCAAAAGGTTTTAAGATAGATGAACATGCCAGCTGCTCTTTCAGGAAATGCTTTCTCTTTGTTACAATAGCTTAATACTTCCATTTTAAGAAGGTTGTTATGTATCTATGTATGATTTAGATCTGAGTCATAAAAAGAAAAACTGCAGGTGCCTGAACATAGTCAGACTTACTGAGAAAGTACACTCTCCCATGAAGTATTGTAAACCATGTACTTAGTCGAGTACAAGAAAGACATCAGTGAACTGGAGTAGGTTTGGTGAGGGGCTGGAGCACTTTCCCTGTGAGGGGAGGCTGAGGGAGCTGAGCATGTTCAACCTGGAGAGAGATTGCTCTGTGGGGATCATAATGCTGTTCTCAACTATCTAATGGAAAGAAATAGAGAAAAAGTAGATGAAGTCCTAGAAGAAGAATGAGAGGTAATGGACATGAGCTGGAAGATGGCAAATATTACAGAAAAAATTTCACCATGAGTGTGATCAGTGGAATCAGTTTCCAGAGAGCTTGAGGGTTCCCCACCCTTTGAGATATTCAAAATCCCACTGGAGAAGTCCATGAGCAGCCTGCTATAAGGGAAGCTGATTTAAACAATGGATTTGGACTAGATAAAGGTCCTTCCAACCTATGTAATTCTGTGATGGTAACCTGTGGGTTACTATAAAAACAGGGTTAATAATTTGTGGTGGATTTACCTTGACCAGCTGCCAGACCTCCAGTCTGTTGCTGTCTCTCCCACTCCTCAAGAGGACAGGGGCAGAAAATAAGATGGGAGAAAGTAAAGCCAGTTTAATATTCACTGCTTCCCATTGGCAGGCAGATGTCCAACCATTCCCTGGGAAACAGGGCCTCACTATGTGTAGTGGTTGCTTGGAAAAACAATCAGCATAACCGTGAATGTACCCACATC
The DNA here is from genome assembly GCF_037038585.1 of Patagioenas fasciata. NCBI lineage: Eukaryota > Metazoa > Chordata > Aves > Columbiformes > Columbidae > Patagioenas > Patagioenas fasciata. The sequence goes on from NC_092522.1 coordinate 101,410,259, forward strand.
CCCCTTCTTTCCCTCAGCTTTTATTGCTGAGCACAATGTCATTTGGTATGGAATATCCCTTTGATTAGATCAGGTCATCTCTCCTGGCTGTGTCCCTTCCCAGCCTCATGCCTTTTGCTAACCTACTGGCGTTTGGATGGGAAGGGCATTTGGAGAGAAAGCCCTGATGCTGTGCAAGCACTGCTCAGCAAAAGTCAATGTTTTGTTATCAACACTGTTTTAGCCCAAAATGCAAAGCACAGCACCATGTGGGTTACTATGAGGAAAGTTAACTCCATCTCAGCCAGAGACGGTACATCATGGAATTGTGCATGATAAGGGCTTGTTGCTCTAAAGGGACATCCACAGGTACACAGGGATGGATTGAAAAATACATTTTATTCTGAACTGTAACAATAACATTGTTCAGATAATTCTACTTATTTATATTTCAATAAAATTGATCTGACATTAATATATGGTGTTAGACTAACCTTAGGATCTATGCATGTAAGAAAACAATTAAACACTGTAGTCTCAAAGCGCTAAGCAACAACTCAGATTTAACAGAAAGAACTCTGGTATGCTAAAGATAAATTACCTGGGAAAAAGCTCGAGAATTAACTGTTTTTCTTTACATTTTAGTATTGATTGGACTGCTTTAGCAGTAAAAATTGCAGGGCAGCAAATCCAGTTACTGAAATATGGTACTTCTTTAAGTAAGCGACCATGCTTTGGTAGCCAAAGCTTGGTTGTTTTATTTTTCTGCTTCAGGGCCTGTTTCCCAGTTAATGCCTAATCCTAAAATGTGCTGCTGAGTGCATTTTTTGGCAATTCAGAAGATCTGTCTACCAACAGCTTCTGAATTCTCTACAAAATTATGGATGTTACCTTAATCAAAATAATTTTTTCCTCATCTATAACATGTACCTCCCCAACCTTCTCTGTTGTTCTTCTGTCTCCCTGAGAGTTTAGCCTTCACAAAGGGGCGCCTATGCAGCCAGGAACAGAAGATTTCTTCAAATAGAAAAAAACAAAGCTGGCAGCTAATCAAGAGAACTGATTTAAACAGATTATCTGGCAAGCAGATCAGACAGTAGGGATCTCTGATTACATGTTGGATCTCTCTGTGGTATGTTTTAATGAATGGAGGCAGAAAGCAGAAAAAAAAAACCTAAAAGTTATGTTTTTGGTGGGCAGTTTCACCAGCTTACCTGTGGACAGTTGAACCAATATCTGATGAAGAAGCAGCTCTGCCTTCCTGAATAAATTGATCCTCAATGAACAGGGTTAGATGGAGTGTGAGGGACATTATCTATAGAGAATCTGTGGGTTCTTTGGTAAATAGAATTACTACAAAAAGAACAGTAACCCTTAAAGAAACATTTAAAAGAAAAAGAAAAAGAAAAAGGTAAAAAAGGAAAAAAGAAAAAAGAAAAAGAAAAAGAAAACAAAATGAAAAAGGAAAGAAAAAGGGGAAAAAAAGAAAAAGACAATGCATGCTATGTAACTGAAATCTCACTGTTATAGGGTAGAGAGCTGAAATCAGCTAAGTTTCTTGTTCTACTATCCAAGCGAAAGAAAATTTCCAGGTTTTGTGCTTCAGATGGGCAAAATCCAGCCAATGTTTATTCACAACTAGTTCATACTAATTTGTTCTGTTGCCATTTTTTAAAATTCAAATTAGCTGTTCTCTCTCCCTCTCATTTATCACCCTGATGATTTTACAGACTGTTTTCTGTTTTTTCCTTCCTGAATTAAATGAGCCAAGATTTTTTTAAGTGTCCTCCCCAAGCATATGCTCTCCATTCAGTCAATCATTTCTAGCAGGATTTCTCTGCACACATTCCAGTCTGAATTCATCTCTCTCGAAATGGATAACTGAAATTTTGTATGATGTATATGAGGGATCACTAATACCTTAAACAATGATAATGATTGCAAGATCAGAGCAGACTGGCATTGAGAGGATTTCAAGGTGCTTAATTTGTGACATAAGTAGAATAACACTGATAATGGGAGGAGACATTATTTGCCTTTCTTGAATCGAATGTCTTGTATGAACTTGTAGTCTAAAATTAAAAAAAAAAGACAGTAGCAATTTCTGTACCAAAATATTGCAGGTGACAAGATTAACATAAGTATAAAAAAACAATCTTTAAAGTTTTAGTTGGAACACTGGTTGGGCCAAGAAAGGAAGAAGAAATTGAGGATTTGTAGATGAACATTTTTTGTTGTGTCAGAGAACATTTCTGTGTGAAATCATATTTTGCCATGCTCTGCTTTATGTGAACTAGAGAGAATTCACACGGGACATGTAGACTGCTGTCAGTCCACAAACATAAATAATGAGTAAATGTAGTATATCTGTATGATTGTGAATCACTTAAGTCAATTTTTTTTTCAGATAGGTCTATTTATGAATATTAAATCTGTCACCATCACTCTATTCTTTGTTTCTTTTCAGAGTTTACAGAAACAGACCATAAAAAGAGACAAATTATAATTTGCTTACTAGAGATTACTCCATGGTCTGCTACTGTTACTTTGGGATTTCATTAAAAGCTCCTGAAAAAAACGAGAAATTACATAATCCTAGAAAAATAAGATTCAGAAAAGTTAATATCGTGGAAGTAAAATAGTGGAGTCTAGGAAAAACAAACCAAATCAAAACTACAAGACCCAAAAAACCCCCCACACCAAGAAAGTAGCAGATAAAATTTTTTGAGAAATATTCTAAAGCAGTGACTACATGATGAATCCCCTCATTTCTATACCAAGTAGTTGCAACTGTCTGTGCTAATGTTCAAGTAACAATAAGACAATGGCATTAAGAATGGTCAGTCATAAAAATACAAGAAAATACCCAAGACACCAGTTAGTGCAAATCAAATTTATCCTTAGAAAAATCATATTCATATAGTAGAAATCATAAATAAAATTAAAAAACCCAGCAGAAAGAATTTAAACTCAAATGTTTGAAGTTCTGGGACTGTAAATGACAAAAAACTTCCTTGTGAGGGAAATTATTAAACAACGTGAATGTAGAGCTGTTACCATCTCACTCACTGTAATGTTGTACTGTTTAAGAGCCTAGCTGACGCAGTGCCAGCATTTCAGTTTTGGTGAGGACATGAGTTATTTGAAACTGCTGTTTATTTGCGGAAGTTCTGATTAGTCAAACATGATCAGTCTTAAATGGAAATGAGGTGGGTTTTTTTTGTTTGATGTGGGTTTTATTTTTCGCTTTGACTTTTCCTCTATCCTTCATCTTCGTATTAGTGGCAACTTGAGTCAAAGCTCCGAACACAAATGAAGCATAACTGCGTGTGATTCTCATGATTTGCCGCACCTATTGCTATGCCATTACAAAATGACATTATTCCAAATATCTTCCAGCAATTTTCCTTATACTCTTTTGGCGTTACTAATTCATCATTTTCAGTATGGTTTGTTAAAGTAATATTGACAAGTGGCATATAACTACTCAATCAAGCATATCAAGTCATTTAATTTGGTCTAATTCAGACATCAATGAAAGGTGTGAAGCTTTTACATTTGTTCTACTGAAACTAATGTCCATCACAAAGCGAATTGATTTTTGGTTTCAATACAAATCAAAATTTGATCACATGAAAAATTGTTGTCAATCTTGCTAAACTGATAATGAATGAACAAAGTAAAGTGATTTCTGAATATCTACTTCACATTTTCCTTTTCTCTGGTGTATAATTTTGAGTCATACAAAGTAATTGTCTACAAGATGAAACACATCAGTAATTTTTTGCATGCGATCTTTGTTAAATATTCCTGATATTTTTTCTTTTTTTTCCTTCTTTTTTTTTGGTAATATTTTGTGTTATGGTACTTCACACAGGCAAAGTAAATGCATTGTTTGATATAAATGTTTCTGATTTGGCAAAGACAAAAAATGAAAAGTGTATGCAGAGGAGAGAATGTATCATCTCCACCAAACTGTGTCCCAAATGTGATTTCTGCTTCCATTTTCCTAGGGATACATAGGTGGATTGCATAGCAGTGACTGATAACAGTTTTGAAAGACAAAGAAAACAGCATGATGATTATGTCTATCTCTATAATTACTTTATTTGAGGAAGCTGTAATTCCCATAATAACACTGATTAAGAGACATGCCTGCTTTTGTTGTCTTTCTGTTGTTAGTGATATAAATAATCTTACACAGTTCTACAGTAATTACGCATAAAGAAAGAAAAATGTCCAGTATTGCTTTTTGTTACTGATTTTCTTTATTTGAAATTCTAGAAATAATGTGAATAGAATAGGGTTAATAAGTTAATACTTGATATCGTCTCTCTAACATCTTCAACACATTCATCTTTTGGACATATTCTCTATGTCTTGATCTATGCCTCAAGATCTACATTTGTTCTAACAGGCTTCAGAGCAAGCTGTTAAGACCATGGAAATATTTGGTTTGTAATGCTATAAGACACTTAATTGCAACTAAGAATCTACAGCGTCTCCAGAGCACTGCCCATTTATGCAAAACAAAACTATTAAGTTCCTTCTATTTAATTAAGGCTACCCTTTCTCTGATTTGCTCAGGAAATCTGTACACTCAGTCAGTATCTTCATGGCCTTCATGGTTATTTGCCATACTACGCTATTCATTTGTAAGTGCAACTCCCCATTGATTTCTAGGAAAGATCACTTACGAAGTGTGTACATTGCCTAACAAGCGGTAGTACCTGTAAGAGATTCACCAGTCACAGAATATCCATCTTACTTTCTGTGCTATGAATAAGACATCAAAATCTAGAAGAAATAGATGAAGATAAAACATGTATAGGTAAGATTTATGAATGGAAATATAATCAGTAAATGTAGTTTGTTTTTGACTTAAAATCCAGCCATGACCTCCACATATCAGAAGCAGTTTTCTGTTGTGACACCATTTTGTTAGTTTGAACTGCTAAGTGCAAAAATTATGTCTGCTTGTCAAATGTGAACATGGAGAAGCTGCTTGTGATAGTTTTGGTACACTTCATAGCTCTGAAGTTACTAGAAAGAGAACTGCTGCTTTGTTATGAAGTTTGATGAACTTCTCTCCATCTCTGTTCAAATTGTTTAAGCCAAATATATTTTTTGGCTAAGTGAGGTTGCAACAGGTGATCCTTGAGGTCCCTTCCAATCTGGTATTCTATTATTCTATGATCTTTGTTAAGTTCATGGATACATGTACTGTGTATGTTTTTACATGTAGGTTTAATATGTGGACTTTTAACTTCCTTGATCCCTAATATAACAAAACAATGTGAGAAACGAGATCAACTTAAGTTGTTATTTTAAGTGGATTCTATAAGCTTTATGTAGTTCACCAAGACCTCTGATAGCCACGGGAAAAAAAAAAAAAAGAAAATAAAAAGGGAGGCAAAAATTATTGCATTTTTTATAACTGTGCAAAAGCAGTCGAAAGCAATATTATTACTGGAGTGGTGGAAGAGAAAAAATGAAAAAGTTAGAAAGAAGGCTCTTTAAACTGTTGAAAGCTTGTCAGGCAAGATCATCGTTTAGGGTTTTACAAGGGTGGATTCCTCTGGGATTGTAAATAAAGAAATCACAGTCTACATCAGCAGAAAAATAAATCCATTAATAAAAACAACATGATCAGTGGTGCTTGGTAATTCTGGAGCGAATGCTCTTTAAACCAGTCTTACAAGATGAAATGGAAAGTGATATGGAAAGAAAAGAGAACAAAATGCCAATGGTATGGTCTCTCGAGCAAAGTGCTGACAGGATACTTTATATACTGTAGGTAAAAGCATAGAAACCTGAAAGTAAAATCCTCTCTTGAGTCCAGGAACATCAGTAGTGTAAATTTACCACAATATCTATGACTGTTAACCAAATGACTAGTGTGACATTATACACAGAGCCTGAAATGTTTAATGCATTCCTGTAGGTGAGAAATGTTAGCTAGCAACAATGAACTTTTCCTTGTTCCACTGCTTTTTAATCAACATTCCATAAGCAATTTCCCTGGCTCTTATAATATTTGGAAATACTCTTTGTGCTCCTTTCTATCTGCTTCAAACAAATAAAATTAGTGATTTTTCTCCCACTTCTGTTTAAAGCTATTTTGATGATGTCTTTCAGAATTGTATGACTCTAGAGTAGATCTCATCAACAATGATCAGTCTGAGATTTTAAAGACAGTAAAGCAAGTGCCCCCAATTTATGTACTGGGTAGTTAGCACAGCACAGTAGAGAGAATTAATTTAAATACTATTGAGTGCTGACGTGAATGGAAGGAGGCCATCTACCATACACAAATACTAGTTTAATCCTAAAAAAGCAATAAAATGTCTCATACCATCTTCTGACACTGTATTTGTTCTCATTCCTTGACAAAGATCACCACTGATGCAGGCATTGATGGCATGATGGATTGAGATAAGTGTTGCAAGGTGGATTACAAACTGTTTTGTGGGGGGTTGCTGACTGTAATAACGTCAAGCTGAAAGTAGAACATACTCTAGTGATATGGTGATCCTTCTTTTCTTTGGACAGTGAGATTCAAAAGCGTTGAAAGTGCTCCTAGTGTGAGAACTCTGTAGCATTCAGCAGGAATCAGAACAAGCCCTTTCTCTAGGCTAGGTAGTGACATAGAAGAAGATGGGAACCATATTATCAAGTATGATGATTGCTCAGTCATAGTCACTGCAGTTGACCTTTAAGAACATCACATAATTTGTGACCAAAAAGCAATATGTTTCCTTTAAAATTCTCTGTGCTTGATTATTATTATTATCCCAGACTGAACATTTTTCTCCATCCGCAGCTGGAATTTTAATTGGCAGTTCTGTTCCTGTAACAGCTGCTAAGAAGCTTTGCTCTTCCTCTAACTGCTCTATTACTTCTATATAGCACCAAATGCAGTTAAATTTTGTTATCCCTGCATACATAATTTTTATCTCATTTCAGCTCATTTAGCTTCTTAAGAAGTGGATAAAGGCTTAACATGGTTTAAAAGTGTTGGTGTCTTTCTCATATTGACAACCATTGACATTGGCATGTTGAAGCTTTGTTTGTAGATGATGCCTAAATGCAGCAGAGACACGCTAACATTAGTTCCTCAGCATGGTGAGGCTTACTAGATTTGTGTAAAGAAAGCAAGTTGCCTTGGACACGTATTTTGCAACACTGTAAGGAAAGCTAGGTCTAACAGATGAGGAAGATGCCCTATTGATGTTTCTCCACTGTAAGCTGTAAATGCCTTTCAGAGGTACCACCTGAACATTTCCTCAGGTTGAACATTCCCTCCCTTTACCAAAACCAGAATAGTTTTTATTCTTGGAAAGCCAGCAGCATGTCCTTTCCAGGCATTCCCTGCTCACATTCAAATTCTGGAATCTAGTCCAGGGATTCATGGTGCGATTTGGAGGCTGGCCAGCACGCACATTGTGCTGCACATTTCCTTATCTGAAGAGGCAGCTACCAAATGTTGTTATAAGAACAAGTCCCTGTTATCTCCATTCATTTGATTTTTTGAGTTGCTCTGCTCTTGTGTCTCTAAAGCTGATTGGAAGGCCTCAGAAAGGACTGTGAATAAGCCTGTCAGCAATCCGCATCCTAAATATTGACTTTGCCTGCTAATAGGAGTATTTAGGTACAGGAGCAAGTGCTCTTATTGGCTGCCAAAGGACAGGATTTACTAGTAATATAGGGCTGACAATATGCTTCACAGAGAAAATACATCTGGACTGACCTTATGTCTGTGTTTGGCCCTCTAGGAAGACAAATAATCAAGGCAAATGAAATAAAAACGGTCGTCAATATGGATATTTGCTTGTTGTTTACAAGTAACTAATAATCTATATGTGCTCAAAAATAAGGGCTTGAATGATCCCTGATAGGAAAGGGTAGATAGCGCTTAATTTGCTGGCAATTTAAGAATGGTACACCTTAATGGCAGCTGTGTAGATGCTGAGGTTAAACTACAGTAGAATGAAAACATAATTTCTCTGTCATGAAGCATGGGTTACTGTTCTTTTATAAGTCCATTTTGTATACATGTAAATAGAAGATTTTAAAAATCTGTTGCATGATCTGTTTAATTTCTCTCTCCTGCTACATTTTGATACCGAATAATTTTCTGTTTCCTTATTATGTGTTTTATGCTGCCTTTCCTTGTTTTAGCACAGACTTTAAGACTCAGTAACTCGAAAGTGGCAGGTGATTTTGCCTGCCTTGTATTTTTGTCTAACCAGAGGTAAGTTAAAAATAGTTTTCAAGAATGAGTTAATACTTTCCTATGAAATCAAGGTCCTTTGGCCACCTAAAGTTTGCACAGCCAAGTCTGAACATTCCTGAAATCTCTAATAATTTTTGAGAAAAATCATGTTCCTTTTTTCGACTTTTTCCTCTCTTTCCTTTTTCATTCCCCATTGCATCTTTCTGTTCTCCTCTCCTTCTTCCTTGTACTTCTTCTTTCTATGTCTTACAGGGTTCCTCACTGCTTCTTATATCTTTGTAAAGTATTTAATTACATATCATTAGGAAGTCTGTGTATCTGATTTAATTATCTCAAAACTGAGCTAACAACAGTAAAGCTATTTTAGGAAGTGTTAATGATGGAGTATCACCACCTTCTCTGCTAAGTCTACTGAATCCATCCCAGGTTAACTGCAGATAGTCCCAGATATCCTAGTCCCTGAGAGAAACAGGGTCTTGCCAGGAACTTAGAACAAGGAAACATGTAGCAGTGCTTGTTCTACACTGTTCAGGAAATGGGCCATAGATGAACAGAGGCAGATGTACAGAATGAATAAGCAATACCCCTGCTCTTGGAAGTAATCCTGCAGAGCTCTGGGTCCAGCTGATTGCTCAGGTCAATGGGCTCTTCAGTTGTTTTCTAAGAGTAAATCTTGTAGAAGGTGCATCTGTAATCCCAGTAGATAAAGAAAAGGATCAGATCTTGCTATCTGTGTGGCAAAGCCATCCAATGGGGAAACGGAGCTGCACTCCTTCCTTATCCAGCCACCTTGCACCAGCTCTTAGAAGCGTATCTTGGAGTGAAGATATCAGTCCAAATTAAGTAAGCAACAATACGCATCAAATATTCTGACAATCAAATGTGAATGTCAGAATACCATCTTGTGTCTTAGTCCAGCTTCTTAAGCACCTGTTCTGTTTATGGTACTCACACCTTCAAAATTCAGGCATGTATGTGAGTATGTGAGCCCCCTGCAAGGAATACATTTGTGTGGGAGAAGACTGCAGACTCATGAGAGTAGTCAGCTCCTGTTAGGGGAGGTGCTTTTGTAGATCTTGGCTTGTGTTACTGGGAAAAATGTGAGACAAACTTGTGTAAACGAAAGTGTAAGGCTTTTCTGAAATTTCAGTTATACACAATAAACTGGGAATCCTGAGATCTTGTAGTTAACAACTGCACTAGGCTGCAAGAAACAGCTAAACTACTGTATGATTGAAATACAGGCTAGGAAACTACTAATGTTCACAGCACATTTAATCCTCTCCATACCAGACGTAAATAACATGTTTTGATATTTAACTATGTGCTTACTGGGAAGAAAAGCAAATCAGAGAAAAAAAAATTAATCTGTCACAGGATGACATTACTTTTCCAAAACTGATTCAGGTAACTGAGCACACAGGAAGGATTACCTACCTGGGTACTGAAGAATCAACTGTCTAGTTCTGGAAAAACCATAATTTATTTGGAATTAATTAGGTAAACGGAAGTTAAAACCTTATTATACATAAAAAGATAAAATCTTTATTTGAATGCAAATATATTTTTCCCATGCAAGTATGAGGATATGATTTTACATCCTTTGAATATATCAGGCACAGAAACTTCCTGGAAACATCATACATAAAGAATAAAAGAACTTTAAAAAGTGTGAAAGAGAAGCCAGGCAGTGTATGATCAGAGTCTTAAGTGAACTGTGTTGAAACTGACCAAAATTTGACCACTTATACCTTTGGTAGTTATACCTGCCATAATTACACCAACTCTCTTTAATACGTGATGAAGGTGGGCCCAGGGAGGAGGGAAAGAAAGGGCAGTTGAGAAATAAATGCTTTGGACAGTTACTATGCAGTGACATAGCAGCATTTAAGCAAATATCTCTCTGCAGTTCCTGATGAGAACATCTTCCTTCATCAGACCTGCAAACTGCACTTAACAACAGTGAGCGTGGGTCTCTTCTGAACTCTGCTTTGGAAAAAGATTTAGCTTTGTATGTCCAAAAGGTGACGTCTATATCACCCCTACATCTATGAAACTCAGAAGGAATTCTGCTTCTTGTTATGGAGAAGCCTATGGAGATGCACACTTGAGGTACAGCCTCACCAGTGCTGAGTAGAGGGAAGGGTGCTCTCCCTTGACCTGCTGGCGATGCTTTGTCTCATGCAGCTGTGGACACCATCTCCTTCTTTGCCGCAAGGTCCCTTTGCTGACTCATGTTCAACTTGGTGTCCACCAAATCCTTTTCTGCTAAATTGCTCTCCAGCTGAGTGTCCCCCACGTGTGCTGGTGCCTGGAATTGTTCCTCCCCATGTGCAGGACTTTGCACTTCCCTTTGCTGAACTTCATGAGGCTCCTGCCAGCCCATTTCTTCAGTCTGTCAAGGTCCCTCTGGATGGCAGCACAACCCTATGGAATATCAATCACTCCTCCTAGTTTTGTGTCAGCTGTAAACTTGGTGAGGGTACACCCTGCCACATCATCCAGATCATTAATTAAGATATTAAACAGGATTGGACCCAGTGGTGACCCCTGTGGTACAATTCTTGTTACTGGCCTCCCACTAGACTTCATGCCACTGGTCACTGCTCTCTGAGCCTGTCCATTCAGCCAGTTTTCAGTCTATCTCACTGTGTGTTTGTCCAGCCCATACATAAACAGCTTGTCTATGAGGATCTTATCAGAGACAGTGTCAGAGACTTTACTGTCCAGGCTGACAGTATCCACTGCTCTCTCCTTATCTACTAGGCCAGTCATTTCATCAGAGAAGTTTATCGAGTTGGTCAAGCATGGCTTCCTCTTGGTGAAACCATGCTGACTACTCCTGATGATGTCAGCTTCTGGTAATGGAATTATAGGTGGTAGACAAATCAAGTTCCTGGAGGGCTGGTGATTAGATTTCAGTTTTCAGGAGGCTCCCTACAGGGAGGATGAGCAGAAGTCATGGATGTCCTGTCCTCAGTAGGCTGTGATGTCCCTGGTATAGAGGAAGAGCAGACAGAGTTTGCAAACAGAAGACAAAATTCTGTCCTGGCCAACATTGAAGCCACTCCACTCATTCTACTGTAATCATCCCCAGAGTACATCACAACTGCTTTAATGAAGCAAAATGTAACAGTCCTTCCATGCGCACAGTTGAATACAAATTCATGAAAACAGAAAATGAAAGTCTTAATGAGGACATGCAGTTAAAAAGCATGGTTTTATTTTTCTTTCCTGAAGCGCTGGAAGTTTCCATTAAGATTTTCCAAAACAAATACATGACAACACGTAAGAAACAGATGACAAACTGTGATTTCTCTGTTGATGCACAGAATAAATTGCAGTCAGAAAGGTTTGTTAAGGAAAAGGTTTTTCAAGCTTTGGTGCAGCCGAAGCAACTGGATGGCTTAAGAATTAAAGCTTCAGCTTAAACCTCAAACTTGTGTATGTTTAAGTATGCATTTCAACACCATATATTCAAGCTGTATACACTGATAATGCATTTTTAAGCACGAAGCAGAAAAATGAAGAGACTTTCCTCCATGCACGGTACCACAGTTAAGCTCAGAGGGATAACATGACTCACTACAGCTCAAAATAAACATTGAGGACCCCACTCACCCCCTGCATCCATCTACACCATGGAATTTTTCATTATGAAAAGCAATTTCAGTAAAGAATCATATAGTTGTCCTGTGTGTGTCTAGGACATAACAGTTCAATGACAATCGCTACTTTGGATAAAGTAATATTCTCAAAGACAAAGAAATATCAGTATGAAGTTAAAATGATGCAAAAATAACAGCCTTTATTATGTTCATGTAAGTAGGCAATAACATAATAACAGTATAACTTAGCCATGCTTAGCACATTGGGGACTTTTTGGTTTTGCATTGAATGAAAAGAGCATTGGTAGTTGCATTAAGTGTTAGTTGAAAAGAAAGTGAATTATCTCTCTAAATTTCCAGAGCACAGGAGAACCAGCCACTGAAGTTCCCTAGATACCTCCGTTTCATGAGTGATTCCTATAAATTGTAAAGCCCTCAAAGCTGGGGCTTTGGACTAGTTGCATAACTATTTTGATACCATAGAGTTGGCACATCAAAAAATGTAAAGCTAAGGAAATTTAAAATATGCAAATCTGATTGTTTTTCTGAACTCATGGGATGCCTTGGCAGAAAACGCAGATTAATCTTACGAGCAATTCCTATTTCTTCCAATAAACACCATTACATATCTTCCTCAAAACAATTGCTGCTTACTATTTTGGGGAAACAGTAAATAAAACCTACAGTCTTTCATCTATCCAGTGATGCTATAACAGAAAACAATATTTTTGCTTTGCTAGCAATATATTTTCTGCTTTGGACTAGATAGAATACATATCTCTCGATACATTCTTTTGCAAAATTACATGGAATAAATTTTGGTTGAAAAAAAGTCAATGTTAAAATGTTGACATTTCAAAGCTCCTTGTTTCAAAGCATTTTAAATTAACATTGTTTACTGTTGCTTTTTTTTTGGAATTTTATTAAAAAGTGGATGAAAAAGATTCGAAAATAGCAATCATACTGCTATTCTGCTATTTTTGATAAAACAAAACTATAGTAAGTTTTTTAGGATTGTGGAGTAGCATTTAGAAAAAAATAAGCAAGAGCACAAATTTTAGTGAAATGTTTAATATTTCATGGGTAACTGTTGTAGATTTAAGGTAAAATTCTATCAAAATTCCATACAATTCACCAAGGGCAGCTTCCGAAGAATAGAAACAGATTCACATATGTCTGCAAACATTCTGCAGAGCTGAAGAAAAGCGCTTACTTCCTTTTCCTCTGGATACAAGAATTTGAAGTGCACAGGAAAGTTCCCATCGGGAAGGAGCATTGTAAGGACACTGGAAGTATCGGATGTGGTACATTCTCAGAGTAACACAGCCCCTTGCCTGCAGAGTGACTGGCTTTCCAGGCCATGCAGCACGGACGTGTGATCTCACTGCACAGCATTTATGGTGGATGGACTTGCTGCGCACATGCAAATCACCAGCAAAATTTCAGGGTCAAGCAAATGATTTACGTGAAAGGCCTGTACTTTAAGATAGTATGAATACTTAAGATCTACTTGAATGGAAGCATTAGCACATTTTTGTTATTCCCCCTCATGTTGAACATGCCTCCATCTGAAGGAGTATTCCCAACGAATTAGCAGAAAAAATAATAACATTGTTGCTGAAATGAAACCTAGATACTGCAGGCTTATCCATCAGATTAACCTTTGTGTCTAAATCTGGATCACGAGACTGAGGCGTGAGTCCAGCTTGAGCTTGTACAAGAGAAAACAAAATGAACTATAAGAAAGAAAGTCTTAATTGTTTTTGTAAGAACCTAAAGAAAAACCTATTAGCAGCTTGCTAAGATCTAATGCTTCGTCTGATTCCGGTTTACTGCATATTCAAAATCTCTCAAGTCTTTTCTAGGGACAACTTTGGCTCTGCTTGAAGGATGTGCCTCTACTGGGTAACATTTGGCATCAAAAAATAGTCCAACAATTTCTTTCCAAGTTCTCTGGAGAGTCGAGAGGCAAAGCAATCCCAGAAACACTCAAATTATGTTTTTTCCCTTCTTCAAGGAAGAGAGTCTCCAAACTGCAAGTGTTTTCTTTGAAACTGCTGCTGTTTTACTTCCCATTTTCTTGGGGAGAAGAAATTTTTCCAAGGAAAATTAAGGCAGCATTAGCAACACAGCTTTCATAAAAGCAGCAGATGGATAGTGCAAGTCTGTGCCCACCTGCGTGGACAGGTATTCTAGAAGGAACATAAATTCTTTCTGGTACAGCAAGATGCTCTAGCAGGCACTTCAGAAGTCAGGCCTTTTCAGCTTGTCCAGAAAATGAGTCAAATGCAAATACTGGAAGTCATAGATGCCTGAAATGGAGACTACAAGTATATTAGTAAACTAAATAGTGTCGGGGCTGTTCTCTGGAACTGATACCAACTGGCATACCTGACCATATCCATTATCCATGCTATTAAATTGTTTTTACCCATGGGACTATTTTTAACCTCCAGAATAGAACCAGCATATTACCTGACTTCTGAAAACAGTGTTTGGTCCCTTTCAATGGCTGAATAGTTCTCAAGAGTTACTTGGAACAGCACTGGTCAGCCTGGGCTAGAGCATGCCAGGATCCATCTGGACAGGTCAGCAGTAATATGTATATATAAGTATGTTCCAGTTGCTGAGCACATTCCCTGGCACTGTTCAACTTATCAGGACAGACATAGCTTTGGAGTTTACTGTGAACTGAAGAACTAAATTTTAAGATAAACTGGAAGTTTGAATAATGGATGTGTATATCTCATAACAAGTTCTTATTCTGAGTCAGTGGTTAGCTTGGAGAAGATAAGTGCAAGTCCTGTGAAATACATGATTTCTGAAATAGAATTTAGTGTTAATGAAATGAAGAAGGAATCATCCATTCCTATACACAATCTTACTACGCTTCTTCTCTTTGCTCCCAAGCCCAGGATTTTTAGAATTCTTGACATTTTGAAGGTTTTTCTATTGTGGAACCAAAGAGTAAAAATTCACTTTGAAAAAGCTCTAAGAAAAGTTTGCTTACCACTCCTGGGAAATGTGATGTCTTACCATTTTGAATGTGAAGCTCCTGATTTCTTTAGCTGGTGCAATTTTTCTCTCTTAATTCACCTGAATGCTTTCTTCTGTTGTAGCTAATGTTAGGTTGGTGCAAAAGGAATTGCATTTTTTGCATTGTTGAAATTCGTTGTTTGATATTTGAATATATTCTTAACTAAATGTGGTTATGTTTTCCATCATTTTAATGTGCTTTTCTAGCCTATTTTTTTTTTCTACAGGCTTATTACTTGCTGATTATTTTATATTTATTTTAGACTATGGAAATTCTGTTAGACAAAAAGCAAATTAGAGTGATTTTCTTATTTGAGTTCAAAATGGATTATAAAGCATCAGAGACAACTCGCAACATCAACAACGCATTTGGCCCAGGAACTGCTAATGAATGTACAGTGCAGTGGTGGTTCAAGAAATTTTGCAAAGGAGACAAGAGCCTTGAAGATGAGGAGCGTAGTGGCTGGTCATTGGAGGTTGACAACAACCAATTCAGAGCAATTAGGGAAGCTGATCCTCTTACAGCTACACAAGAAGTTGCCAAAGAACTCAACATCGACCATTCTACAGTTGTTTGGCATTTGAAGCAAATTGGAAAGTTGGAAAAGCTCGATAAGTGGGTGCCTCATGAGCTGACAGAAAATTAAAAAATCATCATTTTGAAGTGTCATGTTCTTTATTCTACACAACAACAATGGACCATTTTTCGATTGGATTGTGATGTGCGATGAAAAGTGGATTTTATATGACAGCTGGTAATGACCAGCTCCAGTGGTTGGACAGAGAAGAACCTGCAAAGCACTTCCCAAAGCTAAAAAAAGAGTCATAGTCACTGTTTGGTGGTCTGTTGCCGGTCTGATCCACTACAGCTTTCTGAATCCCAGTGAAACTATTCCATTTGAGAAGTCTGCTCAGCAAATCAATGAGATGCACTGAAAACTGCAATGCCTGCGGCGGGCATCAGTCAAAAGAAAGGGCCTGATTCTTCTCCATGACAATGCACAATCACATGTTGAACAAATTGGGCTACGAAGTTTTGCTTCATCTGCCATATTCACCTGACCTCTCACCAACTGACTACCACTTCTTCAAGCATCTCAACAACTTTTTGCAGGGAAAATGCTTCCACAACCAGCAGGATGCAGAAAATGCTTTCCAAGAGTTCGTCAGACCCCGAAGCATGGATTTTTACTGTACAGGAATAAACAAGCTTCTTTCTCATTGGCAAAACTGTTTTGAGCCTAGTTATAATGTCCAAACCCACAATTACTTTTACACTAGCCTAAACTCCAGTAATCTATAAAACAAATAGCTGAAGATCAGGTGCTAAAACACTTATCATAATTAAAATCTGCATATTCTTGGTCTTTTGTTGTTGAAATACAACCTGTGTTCCTACATTATTTGTTGTTTCTGTTGTTGTTGCTGTGTCTTTCATTATCTGCTAGCTGAAGTAATTATCTGTAATTCAAGAGCAATTAATTTTTATTAAAGTTTAATTATAGAAATAATACTCTTCCTTCTAATGCAATCTTTGTTAAACTAAACCAAATAAATGAACTAATGAAGAATAATATTTGTTTTAGCAAACATGGTAGCATCCAAAGACAAGAATAGAGTCACTTGCTGCCACTACTAAGTTGGATACCTGCACCCCTGCTGATAAAGAGAATCATCTCACTCTCTATTTGCCTCCTTTCTTAAACAAAACAAAACAAAACAAAACAAAACAAAACAAAACAAAACAAAACAAAACAAAACAAAACAAAGCAAAGCAAAACAAAACAAAACAAAACAAAAAAAATCCCTTCTTTGATCTTCGAATGCTTCCCTGCTGGGCTGGAATTGATCTTTAAGAAGCACTGCTTTTAACTCTTTGCAACCCTGTGCCTATATGTGTGCTGGAGAATGGGACTAGACAGGCCATTTGTTGCGCTTACATAGATATCTCTGAGCAGACTTATCTTGGAGGCTGTGTTTTCAGGATTAAATCAAGCCACCACAAATGCTTACCTTTTCTCAACCTTCTGCATTCTTGCAATGCTATACCACTCAAGAGATCACAGTTCCCAAAACAGGAACTAGCTGCTGTAAAAGATCTCCTGTGTTACTGAATCACTTCTGTCTTCTGATTGACAGTCTAAATTTCCTTTGAATTTCTGTCCTGCATTTACTCGTGACCAGTTTATATTTAGTTGCATTTATGCCAGCTGTGGTCTTCAGCTTATGTAGATGTTCCCTGTCTTTATTTTTTTTCTTATCTGAACCTCCACCTTCAGCTAAAACATCAAATCCTTTTCATCAAGGTCTTGAAGACTATGTTAAGTAATGTCAAGGCAGACAAATGTAGTGTTGTTGGTATTTTAAGGAGGCTGGACTAGGTAACTACCAGAGGTTCAATTCCAGTCCACATTTCTGTGATATTTGCCTAGGAAAAAAACTGAATTCGTGTCAGGCTTGTGGAGATGTTAATCTCTATCTTACCTGCTAAAATTAAATGAAAGCCTACATTTATATTGGGAAAAAGGACAAATTTCTCTTAGGTTTATATATTATATATGAATTGTATAAATCCTTTACTTGTCTTTTTACTAATCAATAAGGGATACAGAAACTAATAATAGTGCTAAAGTAAATAAAGTTTACCATTTGAGCATTTATGAAAACCAGACTGGTGTATTGATTTCAAACATGTGAAGAAAAAAATCCCAAACTCTTTACTTCTTGATGGTAATTTAGTCCTTTATTTTGAGTTTTCAATATATTTTAGCAATTTAACTAGTTGAAACTGTAGGTTAAAGATCAACATCTTACTCTTATCATAAAGATAATTTCTTTAAAGATGCCTAAAAGCTGGGTAAACACATATGTCAGTTTCCTCTTCACACTGAGTGAAGAAAAGCATGACACAGCTGAGCTACATGGGTGAGAGGAAATTTAAAGGCTGATGGATTCCTGCACATACAAATGCCAGTTGAGACACACATTAAAACTTACCTTTATAAACACTGGTGAAAAACAAAGGAGTTTTACCCAAGTAAGTTCATTTAAACACCCAAGAGTTTTTGTATTATTCTGAAAGTTTTATTCATCACACAAATATTTCCCAAAATGGAAATAGGAAAGAACTTTCTTTTTCAGGATTTTTTCAAGAAGTATGTCTAAATATCATAAATAAGTTATTAGCAAACATTAAACTTATGTTTAAAGCTTAATTGTACCCTGGCTTTATAGAGTAATTGAAGAAATAATTTGGAATTGTACTTGAACAGATGTGCAACTGATTTTGTATGTTAGTAAATTTTTAGCAGTATGCTACAGTTCAGAAGGGGCTAGAAGTTGAAGTTACTTTAAGTTTCTTCCAGTAAATTTACTTTCTTTTTCACAACCACAAGCAGGATCCTGTTTGCTATCTCCTATCAAGTCCATTGAGCAGGAACTACTGTGGTTGACACTGCTTGACTCCTTCAGACAGCTTTTTGAAGTAATAGGGTTATGATTAAGAGTTGTCATTAATTCTGTAGATCCGCTGCAGTGTAAGTTTTCTCTTGACGTTTTTTGTTCACTATTTCTGCTCATCTGTATTGTTTGTGTAGTCCCAGTTCACATCATCATCTTTGATTTGGCTGGTTTTTTTACTGAGTGAATTTTTATATGGCTCAGAATAGTCTGGGTAAAGTGGCAAAGAAACAGCAATTTCTGAAACATCAAAGTATATTCCATGCTTCTCCAATGTAAATTCAGCAAAATCTTTGTCATAATGCAATCCTCCTATTTTATAAATAGTTTCCTTTGAATCCTTTGTTATCATTTAACATGCTTGCAGAATTCCTTCTCATCCAAGTAACTGTTTTCATCCAGATATAATTTGCTTTCCATCTCGTGCTTGCTTTTATTAGAATATTGTAGCTGATTTTTGCTCCTCAGGCAATATGCTTGAAGTCTGCAGGATCACATTTATGGATTTTTTCGAAAACAGGTCTCTCTATTTTAGTTTACATTATTGTTTAGTGTGGTTCTGAAATGCGTGTAAATCTTGTGCAAGATTCTGAAGTTTGTGCTTACTGTTATGAAGAACAAAACTAGGAATTGGAGGAAAATATAGACAAACCCTGAATGGTATTCTTGGCACAATCATAAACCTTGGTCTTGAAAAGCTTGTGAAACTACTCACATGTTTGAAGGTAAATGTTCACTTAGATCTTTGCAAAGTCAGGGCAGAAATGGATAATCAACCACAATAGAAATCAACAAAATCATAAGAACTCTACACAAGTATGACATAATAATGGTACACAAAATAGTGATAAAGGTGATGAATATAATTGATAATAAGAATTCTTCTATGTGAGATCAAATATCAAAGTGTCCTAAGGCTTTCATATTAATCTGTGTATGAAGATGTTCCTAGATATTTGCATATTAAAAAATCATCTTAGCCACAGCAAATGCATTCATCAGTCATGATTTTATTTTCAAAGCAATAACTGCTGGTTTGGAGAACTGAAAGCTCTCACCCATTTATATAAGTTAACCATATTATATATTTCAAGTTTTGTTTTTCAGGGTGTTTCTGAAAATGTATTGTACCTCCCAAAAGAGTCAATTTGGTTTCTCTTGCAAAACATGACAACAGGCATTTCAAACACCTGCTAAAATGGTCAACACTATTGCAATAAAATATGAAATCAACACTATTGTTTGTGAAGGAAACAGAGACTCAGCAGTATTCAGGTTTAAACGGACTCTTGCTATCAAGTGCAAATCTGCCCAGAATATGGTAATGTTGGTTTAAATAGTAAACAACAAGAGGCAAAAGTACTCATGTGCAGCCTTCTACATGGAAGCTTTCTGTGTGGTTTTGTCTATTGTTTTGCACATTTAATAACTTCAGAAAATAGTGTGCAGCCACACTATAATTTCAGTTTTTATGTGTAGTTCTCTTTAATGTCAGTTGGAGGTACCCAATCCAAGGGCACAACTTGTGAGAGTGGAGTAACTCCCACGGGTCCTAAAGATGGCTGGAATTATGCCATTAGTCTCAAGGTGAATCAGGATTTAGACTAAGACACTCAAACACAAACAACAGCAAAACCTCCCAAAATAATTTCTATGCATTTATATATTTTCTGCATTTTTTGCAGTTCATAGAATCATAGATACTTGTTCATGAAAGGAACTGCAAAGTTGTCAACATACATGTCTCTGGAGACTTTGTAATTATCATTTTTTCTGTGTTAAATCACCACTAAATTAAAATATATTAACCATTTTTAAAGAGAACACACTAAACAATAATCCTGTCACATCCAGAGCACAGGGATGCTTTCTCTACAGTTGATGGAAAATGACTTTTCCAGAGGCTGTTGTTCTGTCCCAACAAGGTGCATGCAATGGGTAGGGTGACCTGCACTGCAGCGGTGGCTGGTGGCAGAAGTTGGTGGATGGTAACCTTAGTTTAATTGCAAAATGGTTAACTGGATAAAGCAAAGGAATTTTGAAATCTATCTACTTCATTGAATAGTGATGCATAGATTGAGTGCATGTTATATGCTTTATTTGATTTCAATATCTCTTCTTTAGATCTACACAAGCTCAAGTCACAAGCAAGCACCTTCTTTCTGGGATGATCTGATATTATCAATTTAACTTAATGTCCTGACTGAAAATCCAATATTCACGCAATGCAGTTTATCACTGGATTGTGTGTGATGTGAAAGGTCCCATGTAAAGTGAATGTACATGGAAGAAATAGCTTAGCATGGGGGCTTAAGTAGTGCCTGAGCCACTTATTAGTGGATTTGACCTCATCAACTTTTCTAAGGTGGAGGAGGGTTTTAATCCTTATTCATAAATAATGAATTAAGAGCCAGAAAAGGCAAATGTTTTGATCAAAGTTAGCCAGTAATCTTTAGCAGAAAACTGGAACCCAAACTTCTGAAGGGTTAGTTTTGTGAGAGTTTTACTTGTAAGTATGGTAGTTGTTACTAGAATGAGACAAATCTCATGGACTTTAACTTTTTTGTAAGAGTGAGCTACCCATCCTGTGGTATAACTCAGTCATTATACACAAACATTCTTTTTTTCCCTGTGTACAGGCTTAAATTCGACATCTCTGCTGCTATTTTTCCCATTCTTACTGCTCTCTGCTTGTATATACAGAGACTCTCTTAGCTTGTTTTTGATTCTGTCCAGTCTCTGATCCAATTTCACCCTATTTTTCATTATTAATTTTACTCTCCATCATCCTATCTGTTCCCACAGGGGAAAGGAATGAATACATAAAATAAAAGCTGCATAGCACTCAATTGCGAACCAATAACATCTCAGTGACTTTTAAATTATCATAGGCAAAATGAAGATGCCTGTCCTTAGTTGTAATTCATTATCCTCCCAGGCATCTGATGCAAGGTATTAAGTGTGATCATTTGAATGAATTGACCTGTTTCCCTTTAGTATGTGGTAAATCATTCCCAGAATAAGAAGGAAGAACTAATACCAGTCACTAATAAACTGTCAGCTCATTGATGCTTTCACTGATGTGAATTAGTATAAGTCTTAAAAACAATAGTCACTGTCTTTGAGGTAAAAGTCAATACCATTTCTAAGTGTGAAACAGAAGCTGTATGAAGCAGTACTTGACATTCTTTAACAGTACAAAAATATGTTGTACAGCATTTTGTCTACTACACATCATGTGCTTTATCACTTTATGTTGGTGGTAAATTTTAAATCAAAACCTTCCGTTTTAATACATACATACAGAAATTGATTCACTTATGTTTATGCTGGAAAGTCTGAACTTACTGGTAAATCTACCTCAGACCTGGCTTCACCCATTGAGTAGCTAAGAGTGGACAACAGGGCTCAGAGTAGACTTCTGATTCATTCCAGGTCTGTATTATAGTATTTTCCAAAGGCCATACCATGGATCATATACTTCAGAAACTGAAATTTCTATGTTTCTCATCGAAATACTGTGGATGCACAGAGCTGCTTTGTTTTTCACAGTAGTCAAGATTAAGATGCTTAGATGATCTTAGCTTCTAGGCAAAAGGTAAGTCTCCTGTGAGAGTATTAATGATACTTGCAAATAAAAGCTAAAAAAGGACTATAACCTGTGGTGAATTCTCCTTCATAGAAATATATATGCTCTAAAAAAGACATCTGAAGTAGATTTCTGAAAGTGTGTACATATTTTAATACTGGTATTTGTAGTTATGTTAATACCTTATGCATATACATACTCTAAGCGTATACAAATTTAGTATATATAGTAACCATGAATATTACAAGATTTTGTGGGGTGCAAACACTGTGATCCATATACAGAGCTGTACATCCCATCTATGATAGCAGAATGACAACCTGAGGTCCTGCAAACCACAGGAAATGGGAATATGGCACATCTTGTTCTAATGGACTGTAGTTGTGTGGTTGAGAAAGCTGAGCCTGCTGGGAAAGGTTGATGCTCATGGGCTAAATTTTATATTCACAAAGTGGTGACTGTTCCTCTGCAATCAGTAGAGGTCTGTCAGCATTTTTATGACAAACAAGGATCCTGGTATTAGACTTAAGCAGCTTTTGACTTCTAAATGCTTCCTGACTCTGAAAGGAAGAAAAAACCAAACAAAAGCAACCCACAAATGAAAGGAAGTTCAAATCCAGTAATATGTAGATTAAGTTGCATGGTACCACTGTTGTTTTCTCCATTAAAACTGCTCAACAGATGATGTCTCTATGCTTTCTGGGTTTTGTCCCATGAATGAAATGAAATTGCTTTAAACAATGTTTTTCTAACCTACTGATACTAGCAGTTCTAGATGTTCTGGTGTTGTCACATCAATCTTTTCTAATAGCATGAACAGGCCTGGATGGCATGAACACATAAACGTCAGTGACTACATCAGAACAAACTAAATCAGTGTTTCCGTTTTGCTTGTACAAACACTAGTAATGTCAGGATGTGGCAAGGAAGGCTCTTAATAAACAGAAGCATAAACATAAACATAAACATAAACTTTAACAATGGCAGTAGTGAGGCAGAAGCAATATCATAGGACTTCCCAATATTTAGTTAAATGCAATGTGGGAATAATGCAAATTTGTCAGCCCACCTTCAAACTGACTGCCTGTGTTGCTTTTGTGTTGTGTGTAGTTCCTACCAAAAACTTGTAGCAAGATAATAACTGTAAACCTTCGAAGTGACTTGTAGGGTGAGTGCATCTCATGCTATTTGCATAGTTGTTCCACAGAATTCTCAAAAAGGGGTAGGCAGCCTGAAGTCTGAAACTGGAAATCACCAATTAGAGTACAGTATTGGCACACTAATCTGATAGCTTCAGAGAACAGGAGGACAGGCCATAATATAATCTCCTAAAATGCTGTGTGATATGACAGGAACTACAGACAAATAAATTGGAAGAAAGGGTAGGAAAAAGTTATTTTTTTACCCTAAAAAAGAAAAATATTTTCTGGGACAGCTGTTATGTTAACCAAAACTCACAAGGTAACTGGAACACTGGAACAGTTGAGAGAGAGTTTTGTATATTCCCGTGTTCTGTTATATTTTCATTTATTAACTTGCTCACATAATTTACAAATATGTGGTTCAATTAATCATATTCCTTAATCCTTTATTCTGTCAGTGATAAAGATTACTGAGGGATCTCACACTTGCCCTTTCTTTGAGCAGGAAGCAGGACCAAATAATCTCCTGACATCCTGTTCTGATTCTGTGATGAATGTACTAAATTCCTGCGCATGTGTCAATCCCAATTCTGGAGAATTAAACACTTTTCAGAAAGCAATATCTAATTATTCTTTCTCCAAAGATGCCTTCCTTTACTTAGCAGAATGGATAGGCTTGAGAACTGGTATTGAAGACACAGACAAGAAGAAATGTCTGCAGTTCGCCTGTGTAAGACTATGGAGTCCCTACACCTTGAATTAGACTGGTCTACAAGAAATCTGGCAAAAAGCCTTTCATAACAAAAAAAAGAAAGACGTGGTATTTATGGAGTTTCATGTAATTAAATTCTGAAAATACCTCATAACTGTCTTCCTGTTTTCTTGTCCAAAGAATAAATTTCCTTATGCCTATTTCAGAAAGGTCCAAAGCCAAGAATCCTAATTTCAAAATATACTTTTTCAGGGTTGTGTGGACAGTTGAAGACTCAGGCAGGTGACACCCGCAGCCAGACACTGCTGCACAACATGGCAACACCGGCAGTGCAAGGATTGCTCTGAAACAAAGATTTGCATTGCTGAATTAGAGAGTTTTAAGAAGAGATAACCTGAAGTCTTTCTGATGTCTGAGTAAAACCAGTCTAAAGCAGTTTACTAAACCTTACAGAGCTGTTTATCTTCTCTGAAGGTCCTGAAGATGCAGAAGGAAGCCATGAGTTTTCATATTTCTGTGACATAAAATCTGAGTATTTTGAATTTTTACTGTGATTTCACATGTGTTCTGTATCCTGTAGTTTATAGTATGTTTTGTCTCCCCTGGGGCAGAAGTGTCACTTTGTAATCCCATGCTGTTTTACAACTGAAACTTCCAGAAATGACATGTTTGACGGTATGGAAACATGCAGCAAATGCACATCGAATGTATTAAGCAGTTAAATATTGCACATGTTCTACCATGTAAATTCACAGAATTCATAATTCTATTATGTCTGAATTCTATTCCTTCATCATATTATTCTTTACTTTTGCATCCTTTATTACTAATTCCTTGCAAAATTCCTATTTATTATTTAAAGTTACATTAGACGAGCTGTCAACATTTTCTTCAACTAGGCAACTATTTTCATTCAAATAAGATTACTGTGCTCCCAGTACTTGCTTTTATCAGCATATTGTAGATTTCTTTTTTATTAAGGAAAAATCATTATCACTTGAAAACACTCTAATTTATATGCACAGTAACTTCTTTTAATTAATTTATGATTTTGTATGCATACCCATATTAGCATTATAACATATTACAAATTGATAAATGTGGTGCTGTTATGAGATACCACACAAAAATATATTTAATAACCTTTCCATGCAGCAAAGACATACTTTAGCTCATTGCATTTTAGAAGAAGCTGGGTATATTCACTGTTGCTATTACAGTTTGCAATGCCTTACATTGCAAATTTTAATGTCTATCAGAATTCCCTGTACACAATGGAGCTCCCACCATATGTCAGGTAAATAAAACGGATTTTGAAAACTCCCTAAACACCTACTTTTCAACAACGGTTATTAAGGTTATTTATGGATATATCTATCCTCAGCATGTAGAATTCATAGCCAAAGGAGGTAATAGAATATAATATCAGAGCCAGGTTTGAAAAGTAGCTGGCTCACTTTATGACTAGAGTTATGTTTGTGGGTGGCACATCCCATAACATGGCAAGCCTGTGCAAGTATAAGTACTAAAGCAGATTTGCTGCTTGAAGAAGAGAGGAACTTAAAACCCATCTTGTTGGTCTCTGTTGAATGTCATCCCATTTTTCAACATTCTTTTTGAAATGTGGCTGTCAGAGTTGGACAGGGTAATCCATGGATGCATTTTTAGTATTCATCAGAGCTCTTAGCTGGTTTTATTCCAGATCCATGCTCCTGTTCAGATAACCAAAATTAAGTCACGCCATGACTGTGTTGGCCCTCTTTGCCAGTGTACCATCCCAAAAGTGTATGTTTGAAGTTCACCTAAATAATTTTTTGGAGAAGTGGCTGTGTATGACCCGGTTGCCATGATGATTTTACTTCCTAATAGCCACATATACGTTTATCATTTTAGATTCAGATAAATGACTTATTGTTATGGTATATTCATTTTTTTTGGTCATCATCAGATTTTATTAACAATAGTTTTATTAAAGATCATTTCTAAAGATACAAAATACCAGCAAGCCAAAACTGGATCCTGCAAGAAACATGACTTCCCACTTCCAGTTACTTTGGAAAGTCTATTTATCACCCAGATTCTCCTCCATCAGTATGGGTTTTATTGATTTAATATAGTGTTATATATAGTGGTAAGTTACATAAAAAAATCTCACAGAAAATAAAATTGTTCAGGCTATTCTACTACATTACACAACTGCCTTCTCCAAGTGAATTTGCAGTCCCATAAAAATGATGACTAGTCTTAGATTAGTGAAGAGTATTAAACAGAGCTGTCCAGATGTAATGTGTTTACACAGTAAGTTTTCACTTACACACTCACCTACCCACCTCCAACACATGCATATGTGTACACATAGATATTTTTTCAGAAGCTTATATCATGGATGGAAATAAAACATTAGTCCTCAAAGGCTATTCATCTGATTGACTACAGCGATCAAATATTATTAACAAAGAGAGAGTTTATTCTACATTTTTTTACGTTCACAATGAAATAAAAGATCTAACACACAGTCTGTAAGTGTCCTGCCAAGTATTTAAAATTACAAACCCTAAATACAGTAAGATCAGTCTGTCATTCCTCCGAGCTACAGCACATATTGAAATGCTCACAGTTCGTACACCAGCCTATACCTCAAACCACCAACCTCTCTTGCTCAAGCAGGTGTACCTTCCTACATATAACCAGAAATACACATTTTAATGATGTCTCTCCAAGGCTCACAGTATGAGACTCAATCCTGATATTTAAAAAATAGTTATTACTTGCTGCAAATCTGTAGTTTAATAAAATTTCAAATGCAACAAAGATGAAAATATGTGAGTGGAGGAACAAAGATCACAAAATCCAACAAATTAATTGTCACTTTAGGCATGTTTTCCTTGTTGTGATAACACCTATACGAGAAAATGTAGGCATTTAATGTGAGGGTCTCCTTAGGAACCTCCTGTGTGGGCAGCTGGCTCCAACAGGATGACACAGGAGGTACCACCCAAATGTACCCCATATTGCAGCAGCTCGTGCTCCAAATGGCCCTGATCAGATATCTCTGCCATGCTCTTTGTGACGAAGCTGGAAACCATTCATTTCCTCAGAGAACATGGACACAGAAAACCAAGAGCATTACTGACAGGCAGGTACTGCTGACCACTGACTGAGCTTATAGGTGGCCTATTCACTGGAGTAGAAACTCCATTTTCTGCTGCTAGCTGAACAGATCTTTATCTACTCTAGATACACATGCTCTTCTAATGGGGTATGTGTATCCAGGCAAAGCTCTTTCTTCCTAAATTGTCAGTAGTTAGAGCATTTAGCTAGAAAATTGGACTGGAGTCTTAATGTGTATATATTTCATTTCCCAGAAGAGCTACCTAACCAATTGTTTGGACAATAGCTGGGGGACAACCCCACATTGAACCTGTTGGGGCTCTGTCAGAAGAAGAAAAAATAAGAAAATGTATCAGTCTGTCATGGAGGCAAGGGAAGAATTGTTCCTACTGTTTTGTTCTAGCACCCTTGATGGTTTCTGGTGACCAAAATCTATGTAATGTGAAATCAGGGGTAGGATACACATCTCCCCTTCGCTGACAAATGGTTGTAATGACCAAGACACTAGCCAGTAAAGCACTGCTTTCTGGTGGGCTTATTGCTTTTGATGTACATTAAGAAGGTTTGAAAATGCCGAGTGAGTAGGATTATTTAGAGAAGTGGGTAGAGCTTAGATATCATTATGTTATATAGTATCTACACTGTTAAAGTCTTTGGGTACTTGTACAAGGTGCATAAGGAAGGTCAGAGATTCAAAACATAGGTGATGAATAATATAGATGCTGCAAGACTGGCTTGATATAGCTGGAGATTGCTGGCTTTCTGAATAGACTTCCTGAAAATCTGTGACTTGCTCTTTTAAGCATCTAAGTGGGCTCTCTGCGTCTTGTTTGTAGGCATAATTTCCAAATATGAATGATTAAATACAACACCCCCACCTCCCCAAATTAGTATTTAGACAGGCTAATTAGAACTGGAATAGTTCCATCCAGTGTCTTTGCAGCTTCTCTTTGAACTGGAACAGCAGTTTTGCCTCCTCAAAAGGCTGGAAAACTAATTATAAGAGCTATAAGATGGTGCTCTAGCATGCCATCCGCTCTGATTATGAAGTCCAGGTGTCAATGTTTTATTTTAGGCTATAGGATTCAGTTTTAAAACACTCTAGCACATGTGCAAACCTGTGAGCGATTTTCCAAGTTGCACTTAGGTCTCTTGCAGCACTGAACTCAAGCTCTGATTTGTGAGGGGTAGTAATTTTGTAACGGGATTACTTGTTTAGTTTATAATCGTTAGCAGTGACTATCATTTATTATTTATCTTCATCTGTATTTTTCCATTAATGTGTTTAGAAGGAGGTGAAATGAAGCATCAGCCCCTACTCCATTTCAAAAGACGGGAAAAGATTGTGCTGCTTAAACTTACATTTCAAATTAAAGTAACTGAAGAGATTGGGCATTATTTATTTAATGCATTTGATCAAAATTGTTAGCATAAGAAAAATCATAGAATCATAGATTTATGCTGGAAAATACTTCTATGATTAACTCCTACTGTTAACCTAGCAGACCACATCCCTAGGCTCCGCGTCCACATGTCTATTACATAGCTCTAGGGGTAGTGATTCAACCATTTTCCTGGGAAGCCAGTTCCGATGATCAACAACCCTTTCAGTGAAGAAATTTTTCCCAGCATCTAACCTAAACCTCCCTTGGTGCAACTTGAGGCCATTTCCTCTTGTCCTGTCGCTTGGAAAAAGAGACTGATACCCACCTGGCTACAATCTCTTTTCAGGCAGCTGTAGAGAGCGGGAACCTCTCCCCTCAGACTCCTTTTCTCCAGGTTAAACAGCCACAGTGCCCTCAGCTGCTCCTCATAAAAGCTGTGTCCCAGAGCCTTCCCCAGCTTTGTTGCCCTTCTCTGAACTCGCCCCAGCACATCGGTGTCTTTCTTGTAGTGAGGGGCCCAAAACTGAACACAATATTTGAGGGGTGCCCTCACCAGTGCTGAGTACAGGGGGACAATCACTTCCCTACTCCTGCTGGTCACATTGTTTCTGATACAAGCCAGGATGCTGTTGGCCTTTTTGGCCACACTGCTGGCTCATGTTCAGCCAGCTGTCAGTCAACACCCCCAGATCCCCCTCTGCCAGCCAACCTTCCAACCACTCTTCCCTGAGCCTGTAGCTCTGCCTGGGATTGTTGTGACCCAAGTGCAGGACCCAGTACTTTGTCTTGTCAAACCTCATACAATTGGCCTCAGCCCAATGATCCAGCCAGTCCAGATCCCTCTGTAAAGCCTTCCTGTCCTCCAGAAGATCAGCACTCCCACATAACTTCATATCATATGCAAATTTACTGAAGGTGCACTCAATCTCCTCATCCAGATCATTGATGAAGATATTAAACATAAATGGCTCAGATACTGAGCCCTGGGCAAAACCACTTGTAACTGTTTGCCAATTGGATTTGACTCCATTCACCACAACTCTTTGGGTCCAGCCATTCAGACAGTTTTTCATCCAATGAAAAGTACACCCATCCAAGCGATGAGCAGCCAGTTTCTGCAGGAGAATACTGTGGGAAATGGTGTCAAAGGCTTTGCTAAAGTGTAGGTAAACAACATCCATAGCCTTTCCCTCACCCACTAAGCATGCCACCTTGTCACAGAAGAAGATCAGGTTAGTCAAGCAGGACCTGCCTTTCATAAACCCATGCTGACTGTGCCTGATTGCCTGATTGTCCTGTATGTTCCATGGGATGGTGCTCAAGATGATCTGCTCCATAACCTTCCCCAGTACTGAGGTCAGACTGACAAGCCTGTAGTTCCCTGGATCCACCCTCTGGCTGTTCTTGTAAATGGGCATCACATTCGCTAACTTTCAGGCAACTGAAACCACCCCAGTTATCCATGACTGCTGATAAATGGTGGAAAGTGGCTTAGTAAGCCAGCTCCATCAGAATCCTTGGGTGGATCCCATCTGGCCCCATACACCTGTGTGTGTTTAAGCGTTGTAACAGGTCACTAACCATTTCCCCTTGGATTATTTGGGCTTCATTCTGCTCCCCATCCCTGTCTTGCAGTTCAGGGGGCTCAGCACAATTGGTCTTACTATTAAAGACTGAGGCAAAGAAGAGATTGAGTGTCAGCCTTTTTCTCATCCTTTATCAACTATGTTTCCCTCTACATCCAATAAAGGATGGAGATTTTCCTTAGCCCTCCTTTTCTTTCTAATGTATTTATAGAAACAGTTCTTATTTCCTTTTATGGCAGTAGCCAGATCTAGTTCTAGTTGAGCTTTAATTCTTCTAGTTTTCCCCCTGCATTACCTCATGACATTCTTGTAGTCCTCCTGAGTGACCTGCCCCTTCCTCTGAAGGTCATAACTCCCCTTTTTCAATCAGACTGGACTTCGCACCAGCTCGTCTTTTGACACACAGGGGCAGCCTGCTCCTACACCTTTACATTTCGTTCTTGAAGCATGCCTAGCCTTTCTGGACTCCTTTGCCCTTCAGATCTGCCTCCCAAGGGACTCTGTCAACTAGTCTTCTAAACAGATCAAAATTTGCCTTCTAGAAGTCCAGGGCAGCAGTTCTACTGACTTCCCTCCTTACTTCTCCAAGAATAAAAAATTTTATCATTTCACATTTGCTGTAAAATGATTTGTGAGATGACCTATTAACCTCAAGTCCTTCTCTGTTTGCAAACAACAGGTCCAGTGGGGTGCCTTGTCTAGGTGGCTCACTGATCAGGTGTGTCAGTGAGTTGTCTTCCACACACTCCAGGAACCTCCCAGACTGTTTCGTCTTTGCTGTATTGCATTTTTAGCAGACATCTGGTACATTGAAGTCCTCCACAAGAACAAGGTTTAATGATGGTAAGACTTCTCTCAGTATCTTTTAAAATGAACTGTTCAATTCACAAGTATCCTAAAGTTTGAAGAAGTCATAATTCTTCCGTATGGAATAGTAGTATTTTATTAAAAACTCTATCTGTAGTCTGTACTTGCAGTCAAAGGAGGAAGTATGGAAGACAAAATATTATGTCAATTTATCTTATTGTTATAGAAAATACAGCTGAAAAGAAAGAAATTTGCCTTACCAATACAAGAATCACATTATCCTGTGTATATTTAGAAGAAAATGTCAGTTTACTTTTCATATAATTCTTGTGAATTCAAACAATACCTGTTTCTTGTCGAACAGACCTGCTGAGTATAACTCTAAATAAAAGCAAAACAGGGCCTGTTCACTAGGTTGAATTACCTTACCTTCCAGGCTCTGAATGATTCAAGTAAAATCAAAGGTCTGTGTTTCTTATGCCAGAAAAAGGCACATTATCCAGAAATCATTTCAAGCTATTTATCTACCATAGAGTAATTTTTCCCAATGGTTGTTTTCACGGCAGTGAAAAAACATGATGCATTAATTAGTGCAATAGGAACAAGCAAAATACCGGAAATAGATCCTCAGTTCCTTTGTTTTCACCTTGCAATAATTCTCAGGAGTACAAGCTTCAGTGACCATAGATGTGGCTCTTTTCTTTACACAGATCAAGGTCAGTGGCTAACAATGCTGATAACATCTACAGTTTCATCAAGGATAGGACCCCTGACTTGCATGAATAATGAAGACTCTGCAGGATTCGGGCTGGACTAATTAAAAAAAAAAAAAAAAAGAGAGACTTGGAGCTACCATTATACAGTGAGAGCTGTATCCTCATTCTCAGAGCCAGATTTCCTTGCAAGCTTCTCCCCAAGACCTTGGCTCATGGAAATGTTTAATTTCCTCTTTTGAAAAGCTAGGTGGTATTGGTGACGTGTGCTGGGTAACTTTAATTGACAGTAGACTATTCTTCTTATTGTGAAGAGTGTGTCATGGCTATTTTGACCAGTAGTTGAATTCTTTTCCTCTTAGTGTGGCACACACTGCATGTTGTATTTGAATAGCAAATGATAGTTTGGTGGTGTGATGTCTCTTTCACATAACAGATCTAGCTTTGATTTTTAAGATTCTGCACAGGCAAAGTATACATATGCAGATAGACTGACAAATGCATAGACGAATGTATGTTATATGTTTAAATATGTATGTATAAAACTCTTTTCACTAAAACTATTCAGACTTCAGCCAGCTTCCACAGCTGGAGGGGTGTATTTATAATCTGAAGGTCATATGTGAACCAGGAGACTCACAAAAAAACCCCACAACCTACAGTAACAAAATTGTTTCTCTTTCTTATTTAAACATCTAGTATACCCTTATGCAAGAGTTTGCTGTTATCAAAGTGTTCAAACTCTTGCACAGTAAGTTGAGTATTAGTGTTTGACAGTTCTTCTAGTCGTATGGAATATATTGTCACTGTGGATCATATGATTTTAAAGTCAGTATCTGTTTTGATGTGGCACATTCAGATGAGTCAGTCCAGCATTACTGGGTTATTCAAATGACCATTGTTCATAATAAATATCTTATTTTCTCCATCCAATACAGCACTATACTAGCAGCAGAACTAGCTCAAAGTGAACTAACTTATCTGCACTGCAGAGTAGCAAAGACCTGGGCTCACGGAAGCAATACACCTGCATCAGAACTGTGTTGACTGCCAATGAATATGCTGGAGTAGTCCCTGGACAGGAGAATGATTAGTCCAGGCACCACAGCTGCATCACTTCCAATTCTGAACCTAACTCATTCAGAGCCAGCCTGGGGATCTCCGTACAGAAATATTCAAGGTGTACCACTACAGCATGTGCATTGTCTGAAACACAGCTAATAATAGCTATGACTGACAAGGAGAGCATAACCTTTTTACTTCAAGGTATCCTTCACCACAGTGATCTACATCTCTGTGAGTTCAAGATAAAATTGCTATAATATAGTCTGTGTTGGTCTATAGGCTGAAATGGAAGTGGGTGTGACAGCAAAATACAGTTGCCCCATGCAGGTGGTGTTTTGTGTTTGTGCAGCATTTATCTCTGGTGACCGAAGATTTGTTTCTGGATGGAGGTCAACTGTAAAGCTCAGGCTGTGTGAGATGCAAGAGCTCCTCTCTGTCATCGTGACATGCTGAACAGTTATGATCAGCTAATGCTCTCATTACTGAGAGGGCAGTGCTGCTAGAAGGTTCTGTCCTCATGTCCTTCATGATGGATACTAGGATTTAAAATTAGTATTTTCTGCCAGGACTCTTCTCTATTGGTTTTTCAGATTGCAAAGCTAATCTTTTCACCTCTGCATTTAGGTCATAGAAACAGTGCAGTTTGTACAGATCCTGTTGTTTGATATGTGAAATGTATCTTTTAGATACATTTTGTATTGCACAGGACAGCATTTGAAATTAATGATTACAGCAATTACATCCCGGTGTCTCAAGCTTGTCATGGACACTTATTTACATTTCAAAATAGAAAAAGCTAAAATAATAATCAAATGCAAATCATGTGGAAGGTGACTTCGCTAGTCTAAGTACATCTGTTTTTCTAGTCCCGATTAATATAAGATGGTGTCTGTAGCAACCTTATGCTAGTATTCTTGATTTTCAGAGGTGATTATCTGCATGTACCCAGGCACATATTTGCTCAGTTCTATGGATTTCTACCTCAGATGATATATTTCTGCAGTGTTTCTCAAACGTCTTCCAATCAGTCATGCTGGTTCCTTTGTCAAGTTTTTCTTTTGCCTCACAAAATTCTGGGGTCACGATGATTTTGGTAGTAAAAAGCTGTTATCACCAGGTAAATGGGAACACTTCATTATTCAATAACAATCTATGTTTTAAAATTATGTATATATCAGAATACCATATCTGATATTCTGTTGAGTGGATCCAGTTTCAACAGCTTTTGAAGAAGTATATATGTACATATGAGCAATGGAAGGATTAGTTCAAAAGTAAGAAGTGACAAACTAGTTTCCATATGTTGCTTACCATACCATATAGCTGAGGCTTTGCAATGTCAGATAATACACTAATCTATGTATGACAGTTTGTTAGTCATTTAAAATAAGAAGCTTGGAATATAAGGTACATCTTACCGAGTCTAAGATTACTGATGCCGGGTTGGCCTTTGAGAGAGGAGAAAGTGTTATGAAATCTGTGATTCTGCATTGTTGTTTTAACTTTTTAAAAAATTCTCTGATTTGATCATGCATCATGTAAGGGAAAAAAAGTCAAACAGATTATAAATGCTACAATTGATTATGTTTGTCGCTCTGTTTCACAAGTAGGTGTAATAGGAGAATATTTTATTCCCTTTATTTACTAGACAGAGATTGAAAGTCCAATCTACCTTGCTCAATACCTTCTTCCTTCTGTACTCTTTGCTTAGTACTGTGGAAGAAAACATATGAGTACATTGTGATATTGTAGGGCAGATTATGCCCACTTTCTCATTTCTAAATGTAAATACAACCCAAATTTTCAAAAGATACACAAATATGTTGTGGCTATCAGAAGTTTAATTTAAAACATCTGACTTGGGAAAATGTCTAACTTTTTAATGGTAATAGAAGACAAAGAATTACTCTAATTCTCTGCATTTTTACTTGGATCTTTACTCGGATCTTTATTCTTCCTGCTGGAACTAGAGAACACTAGAATGGAAAAGCGTGCTTATCTGAACATTCCTGAACATTTGTGAACACTTCTGAACATTTCTGTCAGTCTATCATTGTACACAGCAAATTGAAAAGGCCAGTACCAAGGCATCCCAAACACATTAAGGTCGATGCTAGTTATGCATCTGACACGTGTGTCTATTACCATTTTTAACATCTTTCCCAGATGAGTCTGATATAAATGTTGGGTTTCCAAGTAACAGTGCAGCTAACTCACAGCATATTTTAGAAAAATTATAGAAGTCTTTCAGCACGTAGGAGTTCCTCTGTATCACAGTATGTTTGGGATTGGAAGGGACCTCAAAAGATCATCTAGTCCAATCCCCCTGCTGGAACAGGAACTCCTAGGTGAGGTTGCACAAGAACATGTCCAGGCGGGTTTTGAATGTCTCCAGAGTAGGAGACTCCACAACCTCCCTGGACAACCTGTTCCAGTGCTCCGTCACCCTCATTGAGAAGAAGTTTCTTCTCAAATTTAAGCGGAACCTCTTGTGTTCCAGTTTGATCCCATTACCCCTTGTCCTATCATTGTTTTCCACTGAGAAGAGCCTGGCTCCATCCTTGTGGCATTCACCTTTTATATATCTATAAACATTAATGAGGTCACCCCTCAGTCTCCTCTTCTCCAAACTAAAGAGACCCAGCTCCCTCAGCCTTTCCTCATAAGGGTGGTGCTCCGCTCCCTTAATCATCTTTGTTGCCCTATGCTGGACCCTCTCCAGCAGTTCCCTGTCCTTCTTGAAGTGAGGGGCCCAGAACGGGACACAATATTCCAGATGGGGTCTCTGTAGGCAGATCTTTGCTGAAAGATGACAGTTCTTTTCCCTTACGGGTAACAGAACTGGCCCTCAAACTTCTTGATGCTGAAGTGCTTTGTTGTAGCAGGATGTGAGTAAGAATTTACTTTCTTATATATCAGAAGCTGTTTAATAGGTGTATAATTCAATTGCGCTTCAATGTATAATTTGATGGTTTAGGATCTGTATTTCCGGATACTCTATTAAGAGCGTTTCCTGATTTCAATAAATGGTTTATTCCTTTGTTAACAGCAAAAGCAAATAAGTATTTCAGTTGACTTGCATGTTGTCACTGAGTGAGTGCTGAGTAAACTGTTAGCACTTAATTGCACATGACAAGCATGCAAAACTAACTTGAATGATAAAGTACATTCCTTGACAACTTCAAATGTTCAGGCCAAATATGTGAAGTACTAAGGTTTGCTAATTGGAAACTCTATTTACTTAATTAAAATACAGTGCCTGTGTACTAATACAAATGAGAACAGTCAGTATGTAGCTTGCAGGCATAAACAAAAGGGGATTACCTACCTGAAAAACACATTTACCTTAATTACAGAACTCAAATTTTGTAAGCCTGTTCCTAATGAAAATGAGAGGGCATTACAAAAAGAATTGAGGTTAGCATATTATTCATGAAGTAATTGAAAAATTATACCTTTAACATAGTGACTGTATATTTTATTTGTCATATTGTCAACAAAAGAAATATTGTTCAATATGTGTTATTAGTATTTTATTGTATGTAAGTTATAACTTTGATCTCATTTGTTCCTTAGTGACTCTTAGGGGACAAGAAAGATTGTCCTGTAATTTGTAGTAACGATGCTGATAACAGGGAGATCGGACTTCTAAAAAAGACACACTATTCCAAATATAGCCATCTGCAGCTTGGCAATCAGCAGGAAACACCTTGATGTGTGCACCAAAAAAGAAGTGAAAGCAAGATCTGTTAAACTAAATGTCACTTTCAGGAGCACCACCTTAGGAAGCCAAGTGTCTTAGCAGCAGCACGTAGGTGTTTTTGACAATGAAATGTTGTTTCTTTATGAAAAACTGTTTCTTCTGAAAATGACCATGAACTCTGTCACAGACATGATACCTCTCCTGCTGTGAACATATATTGGAGCTGGGAACAAGCTGTCCCACAGTATTTGTTATTCAACCTGTCGTCTTATCTAGTTGAAAAAGCGTGTCAACTCTTAGGATTGCATATGTTGTCATTCTCTGCTTTTCAAACTACATGCATTTAACACTGGTCTTGATACCAATGAATTACCATGATATGAAAGAAGAAATAAGTGATATATCTGCAGTCTGAATTTTGAATGAAAATATCGTTCCAACACCAGGCAATGTAAGGGCATGAAGTTGAGAGCTGCAAAAATAGATTGAAGAGGGGCTGCTACATACCTTCACTTTTCCCTGAGGCAACCTGATTTTCAGAAATGCTTCACAAAGCCCAGGAATGTCATGAGTAAATGGCAGGGACCGCAGCTTACCTTTGGCCACCCAACACTGTGGTTCTACCATGTGAATTTAAGAGTACAATATTGGGTGCCTTTGTTTGAAAACTGCAGACTGATTTAAATTCTAAACTAAGTATCTCATGATTTTTAAAAGTCATTTCTAACAGCACCTTTCTGATGCTTTTCTAAAAATTGGCTAAGATAAACTTCAAAACACGGTCTTTTCAAATGCACACATCCATGCTCAGCCGATGTGTTTCAACAAGCCAGGCTGAATGCTGCTTTGAGCAACCTGATCTTGTGGAAGATATCCCAGCTCATGGCAGGAAGGTTGGAATTAGATGATCTTGAAGGTCTCTTCCAACCCAAACTGTTCTATGATTCTGTGATTCATTCTGTGAACTCCATGCTATCAATACAAATTTCTTGAGATTGCCTTATGGATAAATAGCACTAAATACCTTCTCTCTGATCACTGTCACTCTTTCATAGGCAACAGAGTTCTTCCATTCCCTCAGGTAAAAGAAACAAACAAACAACAAAACAGAAACAAAACAACAAATTTGGTAGTTGGAGGAAGACAAGACACAGCGTATATGACCACTACAGTATTTTAACCCTGGACAGTTTCAGCTGCTTATAACCACTACAATTAGGTGGGTTTCGGGCTATGGCACTAGAGAGGGAAGGTGGATGCGACTTCTTAAATCAGAATTACAGTGTAACATTATGGATGAAAGAGTCATGAGGGAATATTTTTGACAACATATGAAAGACAAGTATGGTCCCTTTCCCTTTCCCTTTCCCTTTCCCTTTCCCTTTCCCTTTCCCTTTCCTTTTCCCTTTCCCTTTCCCTTTCCCTTTCCCTTTCCCTTTCCCTTTCCCTTTCCCTTCTTTCCCTTTCCCTTTCCCCCTCCCCCTCCCCCTCTCTCTCTTTTTCCCTTCCCTTCCCTTCCCTTCCCTTCCCTTCCCTTCCCTTCCCTTCCCTTCCCTTCCCTTCCCTTCCCTTCCCTTCCCTTCCCTTCCCTTCCCTTCCCTTCCCTTCCCTTCCCTTCCCTTCCCTCCCCCTCCCCTTTTCCCCTTCCCCTTTCCTATTTTTATTTCCTTATCCAGATGATGTATAGAGGGTAAAGCATAACCTTTTCCTTCTCACTGTGTTGAATATGGAGGCTCTCCCACTTGGGACCATCTACCTCCTCCTCTGTGTCTGTGCACCTGGGATGTCCATTGTAGGTCATTGCCAGCTAAGCACCACTGGCATCAGTATGTAATGTTATCTGTGATTGCATCAGTGAGACCAGGAGGAGAAGGGCTTGATGCTACCAGCTGCTGCCAGTCACAGTACACATGTATACTTGAAACTTCCTTCCAGCAACAAGGCCCTTATTCAAATGGCAGCTACGGGACTGTAGAGTCATGCTTATTGCAAAGCTTTTAGCTGCATGGAGCTCAGAAGGTTTGCAATGGCATCAACCTCTGTTTAAAACAAATCACTGATGGCGTTGTGTCACAAGATCTTTAAATGCACATTAGTCTGTAATTAAATCACCCATCAATGTGAACTTTTCACTCACTTGATAAGATAATTACCTCTGGCTTATATTAGTTTATTGCTGCTTTCTCAGAAAACAGCCTGAGTATTGCATGTAGGCGTTCATTAAGCAAGCAGCTGCACACGAGGTTGAACTTATTTGTATTTTAGTGACTGATCCCCAAAGGCCACCTTCCAAGACCACATGAGGGTTTTACTACCCCTCATGTTTCCGCTCTACCAGTGGCCTGTTGCTGGCTTCTGGCTTATGACTCTGACCACCCAAGCCTTGCCAGCAGGAGGGATCATGTGAATTATCCTTAATCTGCTTTTGGCAAAGTTAGTCATTTTAGCTTAAACCACTTTCCTTGACAGGTTAAGTTAACCTGACTGACTTTGCCTGAAGAGGATGAGGGAGAGTTTGCTTGATCCTTCTCCTGGAAGTGCTGTGGGAAGAGTGACCTCTGGCAGAATGACTGAGAGCTGCAATGTCTTCATGGGCTACAGCAGTTTGCAAAATGAGTGAATTCGTGATCTGGATATAGGCACAGTTGATCTAAGTGGCATGAAGTAGAAAAATAATGATTACGCCTGGAAGCATGATATGAGGAACAGCCTTCATGACTATGTCTAATAATAGTAAATTGAACACTGTGATACATGGTTTGAGGACTGGCATGTGATCATCCTTGCTGTTTGTTTGTTAACCCTGGCAGTTTTAGCCTGGGAAAACCAACCAGAAAAGCACAGCTTGGGGACAGTGTAGGTCAATAAGCAGTATGGACAAGGCCAGGTTTGCAGGAGGATGGAGAGAAAGGTCTAGTTTAAGCACGAGCTGTGCCATGCCTCTTGCCATCAGGACAATGGGGAAGATTTGCACAGCATAGAAGAGAAACTGAACTCAGTGCATAAGAGGTCAGGTTCCCCAGGATGTTCTGGTCTGGAAATCTAAACTCTTCTGTGCACCTGGGTTATATAGCATGTCTTTCACTTGACTAAATGGGAAATCTAAAGAAGTCACCTAATTTAAGGCATTTATATGTGTAAAATTAGGCTTTGTGACAGTTTCTTTCCTGTGCACAACCCACCCACATTTTTGTATGAACAAGCTACAGATTACTTGAAAATCTCCATCTTTGGAGATATTCAAAAGCCACTTGGATGTGGTCCTAAGCAAATGTCTCCAGGTACCCTTGCTTAGAGCATGGAGGTTAGACCAGATGACATCCAGAGGTCCCTTCCAATTTCGACAATTCTCTGATTCTGTGATACTTAGCCTAATAATGCAAGGGTGTGTGGAAGGAGAGAGAGCGCCTGGTCCCTTAAGATAATCTGTTCAAGGACTTTGTCAAATGAGATGATAAGGGAAAGGAAGAAACCCAAAAACCAGCTACTGTGAGGGACTGGCATGAATGAGGTGAGTGAAGGTCTCAGTGCCAGGGCCTGCAGTGTGATCATGGGTCACAGCTGATGCGTTGATGCCAGCTGCTGGCATGGTGTCTGTATCTGCCCCAGTCTTGGTGTGGTAGTGGTGTGTGTGCATCATTCACCATTAAACTCACCCGTGATTAGGAAGCATTGGGTCTGGACAGGAGTATCAGGCAGGTAGAGGGTCTGCATGTGTGTTGTGGGAGACCTGCAGGTGTGGAGTGCCCATGGGACAAGTGTGGGAGTTCGTGCTTCTGTTTGCAGCAAGTGTTTAGCTGTATCAGCTGATCAGTTGGGGACCCATGGTGCAGGACAGTGTCTCTGTGTGCCTGCACGAGTGATCTCATGTCTCTGGCAGCCAAAGAGGAGGAGGGAAGGGGGCTCTCTGTTAGTCTCTTATGTTAGTCTTATATATATAGATGCTGTAGAAGGTAGTGTCCTCTGTGTGTAGCTGGCAATGTCCAAGCTCTCTGTGTGTTTATGTGGGTGTCTCTGAGATACGTGCTCAGCTTCTCTACTGCATGAACCTGCAAATGGGAAAGCGGCTGCTGTGTCCCTCAGCCTGGGCATGGACCCCAAGCCCCTGAGCACCAGGGTGGGCTCTAGCAGCGGGAGTCCTGGGCCAGGGCTGCTAGAGGTGGTGGCTGTACCCAACATCCCTTAACAAATAATTTACAATACAACTTGTTGATAAAAGCTGGAATTTGGAGCCTATGTATGTGATTTGCATGGGAAGAAATCAGAATCATACCAATTCTGATATTTTTTCTGTTTTTCAGAAATATTATTCAGAAGTATTATGTTAATCCCTATTTCTAGGGAAAAAGAATAAAAATGTCATACTCAGTCCTGTTTTTCAGTCAACACTATACATGGACCTAGTACAAATTTGGAGGTATTCTGTGTGATTCTGCATGAGAATGATTAGCTAAAAAAGTTTTCCTGCAGAGTTTGAAAACTGACATTCCCTGTTGTCTTTGAGAGATGTCTTGAAAATCATTACAAGTTCTCTGCAATTGCTCAGTAGTTTTCTCAAGTACCTTCACCCTCGAACTTCTTCCTGCTCATTGCCTTCTACTGCAATGCTATCAAACCTCATATACCTTCACAAATTTACATGACTATGCTTTGCCTTTCTGGAGGTTGTGCATATAATTGTAAATTATATTCTTAAAATCTTCTGTACCTTAGTCTTACATTAAATCAGTTTAGCCAGGCTATTTTACTTCCAAATATTTTTTTCCCCTGAAACGTAAGGCGAGGGCTTATCAGATGATCTTGGTAATCAGAAACAAAGCCCATAATGGAAGGACCATTACTGTCTCATTTGGGTTTGCTATGTCAGATGATGAGTTAAAATTACAGTTAAAATGGCTAATTTGCAACGCATAACGTGATACCCAGAACCTAAATTTGATGCATTTTGAGTTGCTTTTGTTTACAGAAATAAAGTCTCTGCTAGAGGGACTGAGCTGACTCTTGGCATAAACTCTCAATTTGCTCTATATTTGTGGATCGCCTTAATCCCTTGCATTCTTTGTAAATGATTTTGCATTACTCATTCACTTTCTTTCCATTAGATGAGTTGTTTACACAAGTTGTTGATATAGATATACTTTTTAAATTTATTTTTGAGTAAGTTATTTTTGTTTTGATCATTCAGAGCCAGGGCAGAACTTCATAACTTCAACAAATCAAACTGGGATTTATTTAATATAGATTACCGTTCTTCCTTGTAAGTCTTTAGGAATACTCAGTCCTTCTTAATGTGTGAAAACTACTTCAAGCACATATTAATAATTCACTGCTTTCATGCAGGTAGACAGGAATATGCAAATTTTCAGTGCAGAAATCTTGTCCCCTTGGAAGTCTAAATAAGTTGTAATTGTATAGTACCATCACTGTGCCTACATATAACTGAGTGGATATGAAAATCAGATTACAAAACCACAAATATGTCCATAGCTTGAAATAGATTTAAGACATAGCTTGTGCAGAAGTGAAACAAAAGTTCCAACCTCATTCATCTTCCCCATCCCAGTGTCTACCTACTGTCGAGTTACATTTTTAGACCCACTCAGGATGTGGATAGTCCATTGGTGACAGTATCTGAAGCAAGACTTGGAAGGATTTCTACAGAGCTGGTGATCCAACAGTTAAGTTTGGGTGCATATAGACAGCTTCTGAGTTACGGAGATGAGACATAACCTTCCTGCTTCCTCCTATAAATAGGTTCTGGACATGGGAAATGGTATCAGGGGGACAAAGGGAACAGCGGAGCATTCCATCCGCTGTCTCACAGTAGGTGGAAAATGTCTCATGAAAGGGCATATAGTCAAACTTCATGTAGTTATGGACCAAAATGAAAGTCCTTGGTAACTGGAGTATTGCCAGTAACTCACTGTACAATGGAATGGAAAAGTGAGTAGCTTCCCAACAACTGTAGATTATAATCCAGTTTTGATCTTAAAAGCCCAACTCACTTTTGACAGGCACCCAAAGCACAAAGGAGTCCTTGGTTCACTTGCTACAAAGAACATACTGCAAAAACACAGCAAAGAAGTGCTGTCAGAAAATGTGCTTGACATAGGTGGCAAAGACCTTCTCTTTTTATCTTCATTTGTACTGCCTATACTTACATTTTACAAACTGCCTGCTGCATTTACAGTTGACTGGGAAGGAGCTTGAGGCCCTGCTAACTCTTAAAGTCCTGAAACATAACAATGTCATCCTACAAGAGGTGTTCGCTACGCTATCTTGCTAGAGCACTGCTTGTTGAAGAATGGACTTAGCCTATGGTGTTCCAAATTTTTGTCTTGGGTTACTGGTACATTAGTAAAGTGTCTATGGAGAAAAATGCAGTGCACTTTGCATTTATAAAACCTTACTTGCCTTCTCTATTTTCCCTTAAAGAAATTTCTCACAGGGAGAGTCTGGTGTTTAGCTGATGGTCTCAGAGAAGAGACTTAGAGGACCTTCAGAGTTGACAGGAGATATCTCAAGTGAAACCCTGAAATTCAGGCTCTGTTTGAAATCCTTGTGTTTTCGGGATAAAGTTATTAAACTCCCATTGCAGGAAACAATCGATGTCTGTCGAAAGGCTTACTGCCACTATGATGGCCCCACATGGGACTGACAGCACATGGTTGATGAAACACAAATTAAGGAAAAGAAAGCTACCCCAGCCATTGTCAACCAGATGCTATAAATTGTAGTAGAAATTGGTGTGGATGTGACACAAAAAACTCTCTGTTAACTGTTATGTAATGTATTTCTGCTGCTATGCAGTAGGGCATAAACAATATAAATCTGAACCAGTCTGTATCATTTGGTACGTGGACCTAGGTGGACCTAGATATGAATGAGAAACACAAGAACATTCTACCCAGTGGCACAGAAAGTGTACAAGTTATTGCTTAACTTAAAAAGTACACCCTTTTAAACAAAATAAATGGACACAAATGTATTGAAAATAAAAAGCAGATAGAAGAAGTGTAATCTGTAGGGGATTGTACCTTCACAACAGTCTGGCAATAAGGAGTTGGGATGTCTGATTTAAGATTCGACAAGAGTCAACCCTGTGTGACTACTGATCACATTCTTGTTGAGTTGGTTTTACCATCTGAAATCATGCATAAAATTGAAGCAAAGAGCAGATGGTCTGATTTGGGGTGGAAGAAGGAGTGAAACAGGGTTTGTAGCAGTTTAGGAAAGGGAATTTGTGTCTTACTGTTTGCCCAGTTCATCAGTTTTGTTGTATAGATATATTGAAAGACATCCATAGATGGTAAACAACCAAGGGATCAGAAAGGGGAATCTGGAGAAGTTAAATTACTTGTAGTTGTGAAACACTATTTTTGGACAGTA
The DNA here is from genome assembly GCF_037038585.1 of Patagioenas fasciata. NCBI lineage: Eukaryota > Metazoa > Chordata > Aves > Columbiformes > Columbidae > Patagioenas > Patagioenas fasciata. Next base: position 101,453,779 of record NC_092522.1, read on the forward strand.
CATTTCTGGTTTTTTTATTGCCCATAAATGGTACGTAGAGAGGAACCCTGAATCATAAGCAGACTAGAAGAAGTGGTGTGAGATTGTTTGGATGGCTGTGCAGAAGTTTGTGTTAGTGCAATATTTGTTATTTCAGCAGAAGCACCAAATGAAGCAGATCTCTGACTCTTGACACTCAGGGATTACCACACAGCAAATGAGTTGTTTCTTCTGAATGTTCTAGATTGCTTTTGATATGATGAAGCACTAGAAGATTAAAAAAAGAGAGAAAAAATAGTAACTTCAAGATGGCTATTGCTTAGTGTGAAATGCAGCTGCCATTCAGAACAGCAGCGTATGTTAAGAGAACACAGAGAACAAAACTCCAAGACAGAGGTCATTATGACAATGTGTTATCACACACGAGGTTGTTGTCAAATGTGTTAGTGGCTTGGAAGTTGTCTTTAGGTGACAGGATGTCACATTCTTTGGAACAGATCTCTTTTTTTTTCTTCCAACATAGTTTGTTCTAAGAGATTGTTTCTGTGGAAAATAAAATTGAATAAATATTCTATGACCCTCATGGGATCAATGTCGATGATTGTTTTTCTTTTTAACCAGGTCACACTGTCGTCATTTCCTTACGATCATTTTATATCTTGCTTTTTCAAAAATCCTATTTTATGTTTATTTTCACATGCTTGTTTTCTCCTGTCCAATGCAATTTTGTTTATAGTGTACAATTCAATATGCCTAATAGTACTAAATATGAGAATACAAACAGCAACATTATTATCCACACTAAGCACATTTAGCAACGTTCATTTTGCTTACTGATTCTTTGAAGCAAGCCATTTCCTGATTTGTAAGGCTGGCAGAGTACACGATTCTAGGTGTTTATCAGCCACAGCACTCCGTCTTATGCCAACAGGCTGTTCCTTTGATCATTTACTAGAAGTTTCAAGATATCAGGGAAAACAGCCCAGAGGTATTTTGGTTGGAGCACGTGGAAGCTTAAAAATATCATAGCTCCTTGCCTACTGGTGGCACTTCACTTCAAGCAAGACATTCAAAAAACACTTATGCTGGCAAAGACAGCCAGCTAAATTATGCCTCTGTTGTTCTTACATTGAAATTAAGAGATCACGTCTATAACTTCCTATAATTTAATGTTATCAGACAGAATTTTAGCACAGAGGCTGCAGAAGTGCAGAGGTGACACCAAAGGACCTACGTTTAAGAAAATATCTTAGACATTTGTCAGTGAGCAACATTGTCTCCTAATTAACTGGTTTCTGCTAATAGTACAAACGCTGTCTTTTCTACTGTTGCATTGCCATGAACGTACAACGTGCTTTATGCAGCATTACTAGTGGCAGGGGATTAGACCTTGTTGGGAGAGCTATAGTGCAGATCAGCTGTACAGGAACAGTTCCAAGTGTTGAAAAGACTACTGAAAGGAGAAAAGGTTTTTCAGAGAAAGTCTGAGCAGCTATTCTGAGCAGTGTGCCCTGGCATCCAAGAAGGCAAACTGCATCCTGGGGTCCATCAAACACGGTATAACCAGCAGGTCAAAAGAGGTGATTCTCTCTCTGTATTCAGCATTGATGCGGTCTCTTTTGGAGCACTATGTGCAGTTCTGGGACCCACAATTTAAGAAGGAAGTGAAGGTCCTTGAATGCATCCAGAGGGGGGCAACAAAGCTGGTGAAAGGGCTGGAAGGAGTAGCTTCCGAGGAGCAGCTGGGGACTTCGGGCTTGTCTAGTTTGAAGAAAAGGAGGCTGAGGGGTGACCTCATTGCTCTCTGCAGCTTCCTGAAGAGGGGACATGGAGTGTGAGATACTGAGCTCTTCTCACTGGTATCCAGTGACAGGACGCATGGGGATGGTTCAAAGCTGTGCCAGAGGAGGTTTAGACTGGACATGAGGAAACGTTTGTTTGTCAAGAGTGTGTCAAACACTGGAATAGGCTTCCTAGAGAGGTGGTTGATGCCCCAAGCCTATCAGTGTTTAAGAGGCATTTGGACAATCACAGAATCACAGAATGTTAGGGATTGGAAAGGACCTCAAAAGATCATCTAGTCCATTCCCCCTGGTGGAGCAGGAACACCTAGATGAGGTTACCCAGGAAGGCGTCCAGATGGGTTTTGAATGTCTCCAGAGTAGGAGACTCCACAACCCCCCTGGGCAGCCTATTCCAGTGTTCTGTTACCCTCACTGAGAAGAAGTTTCTTCTCAAATTTAAGTGGAACCTCTTGTGTTCCAGTTTGAACCCATTACCCCTTGTCCTACCATTGGTTGTCACTGAGAAGAACCTGGCTCCATCCTCATGATACTCACCCTTTATATATTTGTAAACATTAATGAGGTCACCCCTCAGTCTCCTCTTCTCCAAACTAAAGAGACCCAGCTCCCTCAGCCTTTCCTCATAAGGGAGATGCTCCACTCCCTTGATCATCTTCATTGCCCTGCGCTGGACTCTCTCCAGCAGTTCCTTGTCCTTCTTGAACTGAGGGGACCAGAACTGGAGACAATATTCCAGGTGTGGTCTCACCAGGGCAGAGCAGAGGGGAAGGAGAACCTCTTTGGACCTACTAACCACCCCCCTTCTAATACACCCCAGGATGCCATTGGTCTTCCTGACCACAAGGGCATAGTGCTGGCTCCTGGTCATCCTGCTGTCCACCAGGACCCCCAGGTCCCTTTCCCCTACACTGCTGTCTAATAGGTCATTCCCCAAGTTATCCTGGAACCTGGGGTTGTTCCTACCCAGACACAAGACTCTACGCTTTCCCTTGTTATATTTCATTAAATTTTTCCCCACCCAAGTCTCCAGCCTTTCCAGGTCTCACTGGATGGCAGCACAGCATTCTGGTGTGTCAGCCACTTCTCCCAGTTTCGCGTTATCAGCAAACTTGCTGATAGTACACTCTATTCCCTCATCCAAATCACTGATGAATATATTGAATAAGACAGTCTGCAGTACTGACCCCTGAGGCACTCCACTAGATACAGTCCTCCAACTAGACTCTGCCCCATTGACCATGACGCTCTGGTTTCTTCCCTTCAGCCGGTTTGCAGACCACCTCACTACTTGGTCGTCCAGACCTCACTCCCTCAGTTTAGCTGTGAGGATGCTGTGGGAGACTGTGTCAAATGCCTTACCCAAGTCAAGGTAGACCACATCCACTGCCTTGCCATCATCCATCCATCTTGTTTTGTTCTCATGAAAGTCAATGAGGCTGGTCAAGCACAACTTCTCCTTGGTGAAGCCACGTTGACTGCCTCTAATGACCATCTTATCCCTGATATGCCTTGAGATGACATCAAGGATAAGTCGTTCCATCAGTTTCCCAGGGATGGAGGTGAGGCTGACCAGTCTATAGTTACCTGGGTCCTCCTTCTTGCCCTTTTTGAAGACTGGAGTGACATTTGCTTTCCTCCAGTCCTCAGGCACCTCTCCTGTTTCCCAAGACTTGGCAAAGATGATGGAGAGTGGTCCAACAATGATCTCAGCCAGCTCCCTCAGCACCTGCGGGTGCATCCCATCTGGACCCATGGATTTATGGATGTCCAGATTGCCTAATTGCTCCCTAACCCAGTCCTCATCAACCGAGGCAAACTCCTCCATTGTCCTGACTTCCTCTGGGGCCTCAGCGGTATGAGGCTCCTCAGGATAGCCTCCGGCAGAGAAGACAGAGACAAAGAAGACATTTAGTAACTCTGCCTTCTCTATCTTCTGTCACCAGGGCACCCACCTCGTTCATCAGTGGGCCTACATTGCCTCTGATGTTAGTTTTATCTACCACGTATTTGAAAAAACTCTTTCTGTTGTCCTTGACCCCTCTCACCAGGTTTACTTCTAAGGAGGCCTTAGCTTTCCTTGTTGCCTCCCTACACCCTTTGACAACAGCCTTATATTCTCCCCAAGTGGCCAGCCCCTCCTTCCATGATCTATAGATTCTCCTCTTCCACTTGAGCTTACCCAGCAGTTCCCTGTTTAACCATTGTTTAACTTTTGGCCAGCCCTGAAGTGGTCAGATAGTTGAACTAGATGGTCATTGTAGGTCATTTCCAGCTGAAATTATTCTATTCTATTCTATTCTATTCTATTCTATTCTATTCTATTCTATTCTATTCTATTCTATTCTATTCTATTCTATTCTAGTTTGGCATATAATCTGAAAAATAAGTATCCAATCAAATCTGTCTGTACCTAAATTTATTTTCCCAAATTATTCCTTATTATTAAAAGGAAATGTATAATTGTTGTTATCACTAATGTTAATAATTCCTGTTTTTTAAGCACTGAGCTGCCTGTTTGATTATCATTGTTGCCCCCAAAGGACTGGGCTTGAATGTAGTGTGCTCCCAAAGACCATTACAAAATGATGACACCCACTCTAAACATTTGTTTTATGAATTCAATTTAATTCCACATTAAAGCAAAATTTCTAAATCTGCTGCAGATGAAAGCTAGTGTTTGGATTATGATGGATTTTTTTATTTTTTTCTCAGTACAGTGTAATCTAATTTTGCTCTTCCTAAAGGTCAATAAGATCCCCAACTGGTGAAGATAAAGATAGTTCTTGTCATGCTCTAAGGGTCATTTTCCCTTTTATACCTCCTTTCCCCAGAGCAAAACAGAAAAGTCCTGATGTCCTTGCAATGTTTGACTCTACACTGAGTATGAAAATGACAACATAAAGTGATTTTATATAGAGAAAGATTTCAGTGTAAATCTGAGAAAGAATATCAGGCATACTGCAGTATAATGCCATATTTTAACAGATGAGGCAATTTCCAATCTGTACAACTCCAGTGAGCTCCTGGAGATTGTCGAAAAAGCCCAGTGTGCTCCATTGCCTGCAGATTTCCCTCAGCCCCTGAATTTAAAAGCTTTTTGATCAATCTTTCTACATGTTTGTGTTATTTATATTTTACTTTGTGTGTTACAAAGTTGGTTGTGCAGGTAAGACAACTCCAAGGAATTACCAATACAGAGACAGACTTTCAGGGGGCAGGGGAAGGGCAGAGCTGTCAGGGATTATGTTTCAAGAAGTGTGATACCTCCAGCTGCACATGGAAGCATGCTTCTGGTACCCTATGGCTTATGATAACTCTATACATCTCACCTGCCACAGTTATGGCAGGTGTGAATACAATTCAGGTAAGTTGCGGTCAAAATGCAGTCTCAACAAGTAAGGCTTTTGTAAGCAGGACACTTAAAAATAGAGAACTAGAATAAGACAAGATGTCTAGATGAATGCCAAAAGTCTAAAAATAAGGTGGAACTAAAAGAGCATGGGCATAAAGAGAGACATAAATTTGATGGGAGAAACACACTCAAGACAACACCCTAATGTGGGGCAGAATTGATTTGCAAATAGCTGAAGAGGCAAGACTGATGCAAAGGTGAAAGTAAGTTTGAAGCCAAACAAATTAAATATGTTAAGAATATCAGTAAGACCCACAGAATTCTCGTTTTGCCTTTGATCATTTGTACTCTGCTCTTAAACTGGTTGTGTGGGATCTTTTCTAAGAGCCACTGAGGTGGAGACAGTAATGACTTTTTCTAGGACCAAAACTCGTCTCAAAACTTCTGCAAGAATTCAAGCTTTGCAAAGAGGAATTATAATTATGAGCAAGCCTGTGAAAAGGAAATTAAAGGAGCAGCTGGGGTGGGGAATTACCAGTGAAATACAATGGTGTACAATGCTGGGACCTGGGCTGTTCAGTGTATTCATTTGTCTGGAAAATAAGATACGCAATGAGTGACAGGTTTTGTGATTCCTTAACATTTTCTGGGTATTAAAATTCAAAGCCAGCTAAAGAGAGTTAGAGAAGAGCCTCATGATACTGAGTGGCTGGGTGATAAAGTGGTGGATGAAATCCAGTGTTGATAAATACGAAGTAATGTACCTGGAGAAAAACAAGCCTGAGTATGTGTACAACTGATAACTTCTAAATTAGCTATTACCACTCAGAAGAGGAACTGTTGTTACGGATAATTCTATGAAAACATCTCACAATACAGTGTTCTGCATCAGACAAATAAGCAAGCTAGGAATTTCTAATAAAGGATAGAGAACAAACCAGGAAATATCATTACATTGCTGTATATATTTATGGTGCATCCAAATCTTGAATACTTCACGCAGATCTGGTTGTCCTTTTCATAAAAGGTATAGTAAAGCTAAGCAAAGGTTCAGAGAGGGATAGAGATATGTTCAAAGCTGTTGGATGGATCAGGATTCTTCAACTTTGAGGTGACTGAGAAGCAAAAAATGAAAAAAAGATCCACCAGTAAGAGTAAGTAATGGTGTTGAGAGTAGGACTAAGGAACCATTAATTACAATTTCTCAAAATACAAAAGAGGCCTTGAATAAGTTGGTGGGCAATGAGTTGCAAACAAGGTACTAGAAGAGCCTTTAGTGCCATTGCCGCATCGTAGTCTTGCCAGTCTTAATGCAGAAGGAGTAAATTAATCAGACTAGTTCAGGAAAAAAAGGTTATGAAGCATAACATGCAAATGCAATTGTTGGCTCAGGATACCCCTTAAGGTTTCTAGAAACAGGAAGTGTCTATTATAATTCTTTATTTTCTCATTATTTCATATACCTCTAGTGAACGGAATCAGAGATTCACTCAGGTGGCAAGGACCTCTGGAGGTCCCTCACCCAACTTCTTGCTCAAAGCAACGCCAGCTATGGGATGAAATCAGTTTGCTCAAGGCTTTGAAAAACATCCAAGAATGCAGCCAGCACAACCTTTGTGGGTGACTTGCTCTAGTGCTGGGCTGCCCTCACGGTAAAAAAAAAAAAATTCTTCATATTTCATCTGAATCTGTCTTGTTCTGATTCATGATCTTGACCTCTCATTATCCCACCATGCACCAATGTGAAGAACCTGGTTATATATCCTTGCCAGTCTTCCTATAGGCACTAGGAGATGCAGTTAGGTCGCTCCAAAGCCAACTCTTCTCCAAACTCAAAGATCCCAGCTCCCTCAGCCTTTTCTCACAGAGCAAGTGCTCCAGGCCCAACTATCTTGGTGACCTTCCCAGCTGAACTTGCTCCAGTGTAACAATGTTTTTTTTTTCCTGAATTCCTTAAACACTTTTGCTAAGCACAGAAGCCTGGGACACACTGGTGACAGCTGAGGGAAAGATGCCATCGAGGACCTTTGTCAGTGTCCAATATTCTCTGACCAGGTTCATTGAGATATTCTACATGAGGAAGAGTTAATATTTAATATTAAATTTACTTATTTATATGTGCTATTTGGGATCTGAATTAGTAGAGTGATACAGAAATGTACTGAGATTGCAATGCAAATGCTCTACACTTGGCAGAAGATAGCACTTGCAATATACACTTGAATCACAATGTAAATGTAATTCCCATTTCCAGTCTCTATGTGTGCATCATCATGGCACTGGATGTCCCCCATTGCTAGGAAGTAATATGCAGTTCGAAGACAGCACAGGCCTGTTACTCTCTTTGAAGTTCATTTGGTAGTTGTTCAGTTTTTATACTCTGTCTTGGACTGTGCCACACCTGCACTTCCCCTTGCTGGCCCTGTGTGTGGGGAGCATCAGGTGCCAGAGCTCTTGCCAAGCCATCTCAGCACTGTTATCAGATCAAGCCTTCCTCAAAAAGGTTTGGACTTAGGTTTGGCCAATGGGAAAAGCATGTCCTAGGTAGCTCCCAAGGCATCCCCTTGCTAATATGGGAGTAAGAGAAGGAAAGAGATGTTTTTACATTGAAAGAAAAAGGTCAGCCTAAGGATTTTGAAACTGTAGAAAGCAGGTTGGAGGGAAACAAATTGTGCAATCAAAGCTCAGTGAATCTAGGTAAGGTTTTACACTATTGTTTTGATAAATAAGTTAGCCTAGACAAGTATGCAAATTTACTCTTGGACCATCAAAATACTTTGGTTTGCTATTTCTACAGCATTTTTGAATGTAGAACAAATATGACATACCATATCATGAAAGCTTTTATTTTCTTTTAATGAATAGGTTTTGCATTAGGCAGGATCCAAAAATATTGATACAGAAAGTATGACATACGACAGGTATTGTGGTATAAACATAACAGGAAAACGCTACATCTCTGAAATCATGTAGTTTAGCCTTCACCCTAGACCTTCCTGCTGCTGTTCCATGATGTGACCGTCATACCCATTGGCATTTCTGTATGCTCTGAATATGCTACCTATATGCATCATTCAAGTATCATGATTACTTATTTGTAAAAGAATGCTGAGAATAATTAAGACTTTAATAATCCCATTGAGAAATTAAAATTTGGAGATGTTCAGAATGCAGAATTCTCAATTTGGTGGGATACTCTGGCTTTTCAAAATTGAGGACTGTTCCCAAAAAGGACAAAAAGTCCACTTTTTGGGGAATGGAAATTCAAATGACTTTGATTCTAGAATCAGATCTGATAGTGCAGAAACATTTTCCTTCAATGTTGAAAATCTCTTTAAATGTCTTTGTAAAAATAATATTATTTAATATAATGTATGATGAATATAATACAGGATGAATATTATCATATGAAAGACAAAACATAAAACTTCAAAGTGGGTAATTAATTTTAGCTTTGCTTTGATTTAATAATTTCTATTAGATTTGAGTGAAGCGGATTAAATCCCATGAGCTTTCCAGTTGCTTACATGGTATTCTCCAGTGGAAATGACTCTGTTTAAAGTTTTTAGCCAGCTCTAATCACTGAAACTTACCTCTCATTCTGCATTACAATCTAGGGAAATGACCTTATTTTTCTTTTTCTCTTGACATTCCTGAAACAGCTGACAGCAGAAATGACAAAGGTACTGACAGAAAAGTAATTTCTTTCCTCTTCATTTTGATATTACGGATTGATGTCCATTCCACTAGCAGTCTCCAAACCATAGATCACATAGTGTGTGACTTCCAAGTCAAAAAGAGACATTTACAGGTTAGCGAATGTGTTCATTTCCCCCTTTGGCAATTCAATGGGGATTCTAGCCATCTGATTCAGAGAAGCACATATGGTAAATACTTAATGGAATATAAATCTTGAGAGCACACCTTGAAATTAAATGAGATTTTCAGTGGGACTCACATTCCTGTTTTACAAAAGTCCTTTTGAGACATATCTGTTGCAAGCCTCTGACAATTATTTATGGTCTTGGGCTTACATATACTCAAACGTTTAACCTATCCCATCTGTGTTAAATCTAGTTTTATATCAGGATACCAATGTTAACTGCTCAGTGACCTACAGTAATAATTAAATTGCCTTTGTTCTTCCTGGATTTTATTACCTGGCCTTATCACAGAAATTGGGATATGTATGAAGATATCTTTTTATTATTTCTGCAACATTATTATATTTTAAAAAATATTTTAAAATACGTTCTGCTATATTTACATTTTCATTAATACCACTTGGCTACAAAGGATGTATTCTGGAAAATAATTTTCATGATTTACTTCAACCATGCAATGTGTCTCAGGTTTTATATTTCCTTAATATAGTCTACAAACACATTAGTCTCCAGGGTGTCTAAAAGTTTCAGAGATTTGAAACTGCCAAAAAAGCCCTTTGGTCTTACAGGTTTGAATTACTTTAACCAGTGGAACTGCTCAGACTGAAATGGTTAAAAAATAGATTCCAGACCAGCAGAACCAGACTAGCAGGGTGAAGATGGTTTTCCTTTCTTATACAGGAGATGTGTGAAATAGGAGCAAAACTTCATTCAGCTGTAATCTCTTTCAGCTAGCATACCTTCTGAGACTTGTCAGAACTCAGGAGGGCACAAAATCCAACCCTTCAGGCCGCTGCTCGCTCCTCTGATGTTGGCTCTGGATGAAGTAATTGCTGTTCTCCATGCTGTTTGCTACTGTCATTTTCCTAGAAGTTGCTGCCCCCACAATTTTGCAGCAGGCTTCTTGTTATGACTGTGGCAAAAACCAGCTGCTTTAGCTGACAGCTTTTTTTTTTTTTTTTGGGGGGCGGGGTGGGGACTGGGACGGGGAATGGGGAGAATTGTTTTTTGTCTTGTTTTGAATTATACCAGAGACATGTACTTCCTTAATAGGTTTTCATAATGGAAAATGCCTAGTTCTCAGTTACACTTTGTTTCAAGATTGTCATTGTGAAAGATAAATCATCAAGGAATCTTTAGACAATACAAAATCACTCTATTGCATTTAATGGGCATGCATTAGATATTCATCTCCTTACAGCCCATCAAACAAATATAATGCTGTATGTGGCATGTGTCTATGTGGGGATAACCTAGCATGCATTTAAAGGTAAATACTTGCTTTGGTAGCTTTTGAAGGTCATTTTCACACCAGACTGTGACAAAAATAAAAAAAATACAAAAGATATATTTTCAGGACACTGACATTTCTACAGGTCTGTGTGGACGTCAGCAGGGTAAAGATGTGAATCTAAGTCTCTTCTCTAATCAGGTTCAAAGATTTTTCTTATTAATCACTCTGCATTTAGATGAGCGGGGATCTTGGAATGTGTGTTAACAGCATCACCAGTTCAGCATCTGATATTACTAAGTACTACTACTAAATGTTTAGACCTTGTATTGGGTTTGCGTGGCAGAGTTTTGGTAGCAGGAGGGGCTACAGTGGTGGTTTCAGTGAGAAGATGCTGCTAGAAGCTTCCCCTGTGTCTGACAAAGCCAAGACCAGCTGGCTTCAAGACGGACTCACTGCTGGCCAAGGCTGAGTCCATTAGCCTTGGCAGTAGCACCTCTGGGATAACAAAGAAGGGGAAAAACTCCTGTGCAAGAGCAGCTGTTAGAGAGGAGTCAGAATATGTGAGAGAAAGAACCCTGCAGATACCAGGTTTAGTGCAGAAGGAGGGCAGGAGATGCTCCAGGTGCTGGAGCAGAGATTCCCCTTCAGCTCACAGTGCAGACCATGGTGAGGTCGTTTGGCTTCTGCAGCACATGGAGGTCCATGGTGGAGCAGAGATCCACCTGCAGCATGTAGAAGATCCCAAGTTGGAGAAGGTAGATGCCCAAATGAGGCTGTGACCTTAGTGGGCAGCCTGTGCTGGAGCAGGGTCCTGGCAGGCCCTGTGGTGGACCCATGCTGGACCAATCTGTTACTGAAGGATTGCATCCTGTGGAAGGGACCCACACTGGAGCAGTTTGTGAAAAACGTTGGAGGAATTCCTAGAGTGCTGTGTCCTGTAGAACAGACCCCATGCTGGAGCAGGGCAAGAGTGTGAGGAAGAAGGAGCAGCAGAGACAATGTGTGATGAACTGACCACAACTCTGATTCCCTGTCCCCCTGTGCTGCTCAGCAGGAGAAGGTAGAGGAAATTGTGAAGGAAGTTGAGCCTGGGAAGAAGGAAGGGGTTTGGGGAAAGCCTTTTAAGTTTTGGTTTTATTTTTCACTACCCTACTCAGATTTGATTGACAATAATTTAAATAATTTTCCCCAAGTCAAGTGTGTTTTGCCTGTGACAGTAGTTGCTGAGTGATCTCCCTTCCTTTACTCATGAGCTTTTTGCCATATTTTTCCTCCCTCTGTCCAGCTGAGCAGAGGGAGTCATAAAGCAGCCTGGTGGGCATCTGGCATCCAGCCAGGGTCAACCCATCACAGACCTCCATTTTTTACCAGCTGCATTAAAGGAGTCACACTTAGCAAAACATGTGAGGGTAATGTGATCCTGGAATATTTCCCCCATCTTCCCAGGACAAACCAAGGGAAATCATTACGAAGAATTAGGAAAGACCCACAGCTTTCGGCCTGCATTTTTATTCTTACTTTCCATCCTCAGCAGGCTATTAGCTACTGGGAAACAAGCATGCTTAAATCTTTCTTTCCATTATTCTCCTTCTTATTTGGGCAAACAATTAAGTTCTCTTTCTGAAAGAAATGTGAGCTTCCATTGTTAGTTGCACACAAAATAGATAACCTCTTCCAGAATTTTTTTTCTTGGTGCTTAAACTAAATATAAATGAATGCAAGTTCTCTTGTCTGGAGAAAGAGGATTCTTAGTGCGATTGCTGGGCATTCCCATGGGATGCTGAAATACAGGTTCAGTTCAGAGAAAACAAAACAATAAGGACATGTGCCTATTACCTAAGTGATATTACTAGTTGGCTGCTGTTTGGGAGATATCTTTTTCTTTATAACATTTATTTTTCACACAGCTAAATTCTGAGACATACTCCCTAATTAAATATTTCTTGAAACTCTCCTCCAGAAAGAGTCAAATTGGACAAATTAGCATTCATATTAAAAACAACAGCACTTAGCAATTCCCAGCAAAATATATCCTTAATTAACTCAGTTACAAACCAGGACAAAATAAGCATTCCATGTTTGTAATAGCAGTGTTTCTTCACCACTTGAATAAGAAATTTTTATGAGAAATTACTTTTTTGGGGGAGTTTTTCTTTTTCCCGTCTTAGCTGGAAGGGTTTTAAATTCCATTCTTATTTTTTATTTCTAATCTTTTTTTTTTTTTCAGTTTTGTAAATGTATGCCTTTTCAAATTATGGTGTTTTTAACTCTTCCTTTACTCCCATGGGAAAGTCACCTTTTAATTCAGTAGTAGGATTATACCAGAACAACAAAACTAACACATATTGTCTACAACTCTACATCAGCTGCCCCTCTTTAACTTTGGGGGGGTGTTCCATTTCTTTTGCTAGAAGTGGTAATATAATCCTTCTGTTTGTCTTTCTGATCATAGTTAAGCTGGTGTTTGCACTTATATTGAGGCTGTCTTTGTGTTAGTTTTAATGTCCAACTTAAAAAAGTCAGCAAAATTACTTTTAATTAACTCTGTTGCTTTATTTAATAAGTTGTCTTGATTAGTTTCTAAGACCTTTCCTAATATTTTTTGCCCAGGAATTCTCCCTCTTTGTCATGATTTTGAAGAATAATTTAAAAATTAATTTAAATTTAATTTATATTTTAAAAACTTTTTAGACCTTTTGTCAACTTCCTTGCAGTTTCTGTCTGGTTTAATGGTAGTGTGATTTTAATAAGACTAAATTTATTTTCAAGGAGAAGAAAAGGAGTGATAACCATGATACTTCTTTGGAGTCATGTGATCTAGTTTCATGTGAGAATATATTAGTTTCACTGTCACATTTTCACATTGAATTCCAGGAGCACAAAATTCTTAAAAATGAAACATCTAATATGGCAATTTTTCCACACTACCCCTCTTGTTTTAATTCCATAACTATTTGTAACATCTATATTATTTTTAAGATTCATAGTTTCTGAAGAGTCACTTACTGTATCAGATTTTTCTTGATCCATTCTGGATGTTTTCAGAATACAGTCTGTAAAAATATGAAGACTCATTCTCATCTTTGTGTTACTTTTATGTATTTCTTGACAATACAAAGTATGATCTTGTAGGATCTTTGTTATATTTAAAACTTTTGTCCTTCAACAGTACTGGTTTACTTTTTGTCAAATAAAGTTTCTTCAGGAATTTCTCCAAATACACCATGCATAGTTTCTCCTGTGCAGGTTTCAAAAAATTAAGGCAGAATTGTTATGCTTTTTTTACATGGAGTCTTATTGTTTGAACAATTAAACCCACATTTTTCAGCTACTCAACATGATTTTCTTTCCAATTTATAATACTTTACTTTTACGTAATGTACATAGATGAAACTTAAAGGGAAATTTTGAAGATGATAGGAAATTTATTAGTAAATATATCTCAAACACTTATTCAACTTTATTAACAATAAGGAAATAGATACAGAGAATAGTCACTTGACCTACGCAATTTAAAAAGACAGCACCAACCTATCTGAATAAATTGAAGTGATGATAATATAATCTCACAAAGTTTTAGATAGAGAAAATATAGCATTTAATATTGTAAGACTGCAACCACATCACATACACAGGGACAGGCGACTCACTTCCATATAATCCTCTATTGCAGCACAACCTTTAAAATAGACATCTGTTGGAAAGTCAGACAGGGAAAGTCTGTGACTAGTTACGCAGTTAAACAAAAGAAAACAACTTTGCTGATGTTTATGTCCCTTTGATATTTGCATTTTGAAGTAAGAAATAGAAATTTGTTAAGCTCTTGTGCAAGTGACTTTCCTTTTTAAAAAAAATTAATTTTTCAGAAGTATCTGTGCCAGAAATGCTATTAGAAAGATACATCATGAGATTTCTGACTAATCATAAATAATCAAGACAGCTGAAAGAGTGAAGATAACTAATCCATGTGTGAAGAAAACTGCGCCCAGTTGATTCAAAATCAAGGAAGTCTGCAAAAGTGAATTTGAAGAAATTATGATCTATTCATGGATATTCAGGGACAAGGAAAAGAGATAAACTTCCTCAGATAAATTATTCATGATCAATTATTTGCTCAGCTTCAGTCCGAGTACGTCTTGTGACAAAATTAGATTTTAATCACATATTTCTTTGAATCCCAAATGAGGCATTCAGCATTCAGAGATAGTAAAATCTGTTGGCTTCTCAGTGGTTAGGGGCTGATTCTTTAGCACTGAAGTCACTGGAACTATTTATAACTGATTTCAATTAGAGTAGGGTCAAACTACTGGGACTTTTTGGTTCTCTGTGTTTCACTACATTTGCGCTGGTATTACTTTTCTTTTTTTTGTCCAGTTGAGTTTCTTGTGATTTAAAGGAGACAGTGCATCAGCAACTAGTGCACTAAAACTATAATGAGGAAAACTTTTTTTCTTTTTTTTTTTTTCCTAACGAACATGGAAGAGGGCTTTACTCGTTGCAGTGCCTATTAGTCAACTGGTTTATAATATGAACAGTATGGGCTGGTTCTTCAGCTTTCATAACTTGATGTCACACCCTTAACTACTGTGGGATGATAGTAATTTTCATGAGTTAGTGCTCTAACATCAACTGTTTTTTTCTTTATTTCTTGCTTCTTAATCATTAAATATAATTGACTGGAAAGAGAGTCAGTCAATGGAATCTCATGATATCATCACTCTTTCTAAATTGAAGAATAGTAATCAATTGCAATAGTGACCAGCTTCAATTCTTTCAAGATCTTAATGATGAATAGTAAATCTGAGAGGGCAAATGTAAGTATCCATTTATGCCTAGTCATTATACACACTATGTATGTAACAGCTGCTCTTTTCCAATGCAGGCAGTTACTTTCCCTAAATTAGACTTTCACACAGTTGTAGAGGAGTGTGTTTCTCTCATGGCAGAAACTCAGACTGATTTTTACTAGCCATTTGGCAACAAGTTGTTTTGAAGTTAGAAATAGCTCTTTAAATTGGAATATGTCCAGGTTTTCTGCAGTTGTTTTCTGAAAATACTGCTATCTTTTGAATATAATAGTGCTTTTCAGGAGGTGGCCTGATTCAACATGCTGAAGCTTCTTGTATGACCGTAATTCTCTTTTTCTGTGACTCTTTACTGAATGGATCTTACTGTGTTATTTATTGGGTAAGTAGTTAGGCACGACACAAGAAAGAACAATACAAATATCTATACAGATATAAATTATATGAACAGTTAACAACAGAAATATCAAATCTGAAATCTGCCACAGGTCTAGAATTGCCTTGAATTGCAGTTTCTTTTATGAAACACTCATATAAACTGTTAATACAGCAATCAGTTCTATGCTTATTCTTTAATCATGGATGTTTGGAAATTTTTCTCTATTTTGAATAACGGTATGTTAAATCATATTTTTCTTTAGATATTCTAGCTGCCAGGAAGTTATAGCTAATGCGAGACATGATTTATCGTTCACCTTTACCATGTCACCTTCCAGCTGTACACTAAATCATCTCCACCAACTTAAGTTTACCTTTCAAACCTCAGCACAGCTTCAAATGCAAATGTATCTCTTTACATATTTATATACATGTATACATAAAAAGTATATATATATATATACACACATTTATGCATAAATATATATGCATACATATACATACATTTTGCGTATCTATATTGAAATGTGTAATATAATACACACCAACATAATATTTAACCTTTATTAACATTACAAAATGAAGCAAAAATTAGCAAGGAAATCCAAATTTAGTTAGATCTGTAACTGGATTTTTGCCTTAACGCGATCTCCTTTAAGAGTCAGATTGCTCAGTTTTTTGCCCAAAGGAGAACTATCTCATCTGGTATGCTCAATGCTCTCAGTGCATGACTGTTTCATATTTTGTATTTCTCTCAGGGCTTGTTTACTACATAATATTAGAATCTTGCTCTAACAATAGTTACTAATTTTTTCAGGAGCCATTCTGTGACACACATTATTAGACTGTTCAGACATCAGTAGCTTTATTTTCACAAAATATCTGCATAGTGAAAGTCTGGCATTATCCCATTTTAGAAGTACTGAACTGAAGCATGGTTATATTGATCCTAATGTTTATCCACTAATTTTAGCAGCTAGATTTTACATTATCTCTTTGCTCACTTTTCAGAGTTCTGAATATTCTTTGACATTTCTCCTGCTCAGAGTGTGGCTCCTGCTGATTGAATGCGCAGCTATTAGCGCTCAAAACTTCAACAAATGAGGATACAAATCTCAAGCTGAAAAAACAAACATGTGGGTCAAAATTAATTTCAATGTAGTTTTTACATAATAATAAGGCCTTTAATCTGAACTAGCTGTCTAAGCTTCTTTTGTCTCTAATTAATGGAGCGACAGGCAGATCAAGAGAGCCATTGCCTCCATCGATTAGAACAGAGCTTTCATATAGGATGAACAGCCTTTTGGAGGTGCCTCTGCAGAGAAAACCCAGTTAACTGGCTGAAAAAATTTGCCTTGCTTGTAGATCAAGGCTAGGTAAGATGAATCTCACTCTTTGACACTGCAACGGTAGAGGTCTAAAAGTTAGGTGTTTGGTCTAAATTAGTCTGCTATAGTCAGGGGTGGTAAGAACTTCCAGAGGATGATTCATGCCATTCAAAGTCCTCTTAAAAGGGATTTGAAGAATCACCCTCTAGAAATGCCTCTCTCCTTCCATTGACTACAGACACTTTAAATATTTGAATGAAGGAAGATGAATCAAATATTTACTGATTTCCTTTGATAACGCTGGGTGTAGTGATTTGTTTATCCTGCAGGAATTCTGACAAATAAATAAAATGCATTTCTTCTTAGCACCATTCAGCTCGGAGAACAGCTTTCTTCTTTCTTATTCTGCCGTCTTGTTCAGATAATCTTCATTGCAGCAGTTACTAAAATCAGATAATTCTGCCTCCAACTACAGTGTAAATGTTTGTATGTGTGTAGAATTTCCTGGGCTTTTTAAAAACCAGATTTGTTTGGGAGGGGTATTTTTTATTTTTTAATTCAATTATTTGGCACTGTAATGTTCTGTGATGAGCATGATGAGCATGGCCTGAAGAGTAACACCTCAGAGGCACGTGTCAGGGATGGCACCATTGACTAAAAAAAAAAAAAAAACAGGAGACTTTTCTGTTTAATCCTAGCACAAATTAAGTAAATTTCTTCTTTAATTTCCACATTGATATTTCATGAATATTTGTAAAACCATTGCCTACTTTGTATGTTGTCAACTAAATACTTCTAATTGCATTTAACCTGGCTTACATTAAGGATGATTTCAAAGTATTTGGACAAAGAGACAGACTCTCACAAAGGGTGTTAATCTGTGAACCTGTGAATCTATTACTTCAAGGTAATCTAGGCATATTCTGCAAGTTATTAGATATATCTCAGAAAGTGCTGCAGGAGAAGTTTCAGAGACCACACAAAGAACTGGGAAAAATGGCTAACAGTTCTCTGATATTTGCAGGAAGATATTCAGGAGAATTTTTGAATCAAAATGGTTCCCCCAGGGAATTTGTTGCATTGGCATGACTGTGAGTACAGCTATGGCTCCACGATATGTCACATTTGCCTTATCCACCTAGAGGTGAATTTAAGCATTTATATCACAAAAGTGAAGTGCTATCACTTTTTCTGTAATATCTGTATGTGACAACCTTATTCTATTCTGGTTCAATGTCTCCTTAATTGATTTCAGTCACAAATTTATTAAACATCACACTTCCATTGAATGGTCGGTAGAGGAGTCCCATGTTAACAGCTTCCTAGACAACAGTCAGTGTGAAATGTACTAGTTTACTGAAATATATCAGAGGGTCTGATGCCTAAGACTGTCCTGCCACTGGGTGTCAGCGCTCAGAGAGACAGTTTCAATGTATCTATTTGTTAACTTAGCTCTTCAGTTACTGTTGACTCTCTGTCCCCAGTTCCTTTATCCAGGCTGGACCAGTCCCATACTCTGCAGGAGCACCTCGCATCAGTCCAGCTTTATTGCTTATCACTCCTGGGCTCCTCATCATGGCCCAATATCTTCTCTTGTCACCTAGCTTCCTTTCCCACCACCACCACCTTCTCATTTGATCTTCTTTTCTTCCTTGCTACCTGCTTCCTTCCCTCCAAACTGGTTCAAAATGACAAAAAGCTTTGACAGAGGTAAACTGTGAAGGGGTTTCGTTAGAAGGAGATATGTTGTTGAATTAGTCAGGCCCAAAGGAATCTCAAGGCCACTTCAAGAAGCTGAGAACAGAATCTGCTGTGAGAAAGAGGGGCGTTTCTTCATTAACAGGGCCTCAGCATGGCGTGAGTCATCGGACCTATCATCAGTGGGGCTCCAGCGTGTGGACTGCCCATGATACTCATTTAGCGAATCCATGCTTGGAGCGTGGATTCGTGATTAGAGAATAGTTGCGTATATAAGGAGACATGCTTCTGTAATAAATGGCTTTGGCGTGATTCACATTGAATCGGAGTGCTGAGTCCTTTATCGTTCCAACAGTAAACCCCAACAAGTCACTTTGAGATAGACACCTGCTATGTGAAATTTCACTCTAAAAACCTTACTCAAGTGGAAGCAAGGGGGACACCTATGAAACTCAACTGTCAGTGGTGCTTTTCCATGTGGCCTTGTCTGTCCTACAGATCCTGCATTATCATATAGAGTATGTGTGGTACTTTATATACCTTACCAAAGAGTTCATAGAAGGACCAGCATTTCTGAAATGGTTTCTTATCGGCTGTTCTGCCCAGAAGACTGCTAACATTTGGATAACTGATCAGCTGCAACTGTAAAATATTTCTCCATAACCTTGGTTAGTGTATATGTTCTTATTAAAAATATATTCATCTTAATGCTTTTCCCCCAAATCATTTAATTGAATACACAGTTGTACTTTTGTTTCTGGTCCTATTATCGCTGTCCTCAGTTCCTTCCAGTTTTGTTGCTTTGTCTCAGATTACATGGGTTTGTCTCACTGTCCATATAATGTTTATGTCTAATTACAATAAATCACTTGCTTTTTTCTTCTTCTGTACCTGCTAGAAATTTTATTTCAAAGTTAAAATTGTCATAGACACAGGATCTAGCAGAATTCCATCCTGACTCAGTAACTGATTTCCAGTACATAAAGCTCATCACAATAATGTATATTTTCTTGGAACTCTGCAGGATGGAAAGGAACTCCGCAGTACCAGAAAAGAGATCATCTTCATTTCCCAGAAATATCACCTTGCCTCTCAGAAAGGCTCACAAAGGCAGAGTTTAAAAATATGAAATTTTAAGTATAAAAGAGCATTTAGGTATTTTTAGAGCTTTTATTTGGCTCCCTCTACCCTCTCCCCCATGTACTTTTAGATACATGGTAAGCAAAGCTTTAAAATTATAGGGATAAAAATACTAGCACCAATGGTATTTTTAAAAGCTCTCTAAAATGACCCTTTTTTTTTTTTTTTTTTAACCTCTGTGGAGTGTGGCATTCTCAGAGTGCAGAATGCTAAACAATTTTATCAGGTCTCAGCCAGCATGGCCTTCTTCACCTACATGGTGGAATGGAGCCACCTGAACTCATGATTGCAGAACTTTTAGTCTATGTTTTCCCATTTAACATGTACATATTTAATTTTATAACTAATAGAACTAAAAATAAAGAAGAGATAAGCTGTAACAGCTGGTTTCATACCATCAAAATTTAGCCCCCGTATGTTGGAATTGCTTTTTCCTAGCTACTTGAAATAAATCAGATGATTTCTGTGATCTCTAGTTTTTAAGCTGAACTGTCCAGTGCACTTTAAATGCTCATATCTCTGAAAAACACGTGGCAGCTGAAAAAACATTCACAAAGATTTCTAAAAGTAATGCCAGAGAAAACAGTTTTACAAATCTTCTTGAACTTTACAGACATTATAGCATTATGAGATGAAATGAATAAATACTCTAAGGAAGCAAAAGCAAATTTTAGTTTCTTGCATCCCCCTGCGTTCCAGTGGGTGAGCAGCAGTAGCTGTGACAGGGCCATTCCCTTGTGAGCATTGGGTGATGTGCACCTGCACTTCGACATGGATGGAAGAAAGAAGGAGGCATCTTATGTGAAGAAACTGATTAACAGATACACACATACAACTATTTAGTTCCCATTCTAATGTTCCAGCCTACCTTCTAGGAACAGAGGTAAAAGAAGATGACATTCAAAACCATGAGGATTTGAAAGTGATAAGGAAAACCTGTTTTCTTCACTTAATTTTTGAGGCATGGGCCATCACCTGTCATAATCTCCTTCTGGTCCTTGTATTTAGAGATTGGTTTTCCTAAGAATAGTCAGATGTGGTCAGAAACCAAATGGGGCCTTCAAAGATAGTGAAGGAGAGTCCTGTTGACTCTCTAGGTTGACTAGCATGGTGAGAGAGGAGTACTAACGCTGTCTTAGGATTGTTTTTTTCTCTGAGCGATAAAAATCCCTGGAGTTTGCCAGGAGTCTCTCTAATGTAGAAATAAATTGATTTTATACTACTAAAATGTAATGATCAAGAAAGAAAATGCAGAGTAAGGAAGCAACAACATGCTTTAAACATTTGTTCTCTTCAATGTGAAATGTCCAATGACACTCTAATTTGGCTTTGCAGTGGTATCTGTATGGTCTCCATTCTGCAATCTTTTTCAGAGGTTTAGAAGACCCTGCCACAAACCACTCAAATTGTACAATCAAGGACATATTGCACCATACTCTAGGATAAGGACAGTGGAAGAAGAGAAGGTCCATGTTAAACCAGCCCTTCTGCTGAAGAAACGTTTCTGTCTTTTCAGAGCCTCTCAACTGTAAATAAGCCTGTTTACAGAATATGAATGCACATTTTCCTCACAGCAAGGTAAACGAAGAAGATTTGCATCAATTTATGAACCCAGATATATAAGCATTTTATGAAATGAAGCTTCATAACTATTCCTTACAATAATTTAGAAACAAAAATCACTACTTGTAGCTTGTGATTAGTTCTTGATAAGGAATATAAGAGATAGCATATAAACATATTGAAGTTGATAACGTTGTGCGACACAAATTTGCTGAAATCTGAGGATGCCAAGAACGAGCAAGCAATAAACCAACTGAATTAAATGAGAAGTCAAAAAATGTTTGACCAGAACCAGAAAGAATTTAAAGCAGAAAAAAACCCCAAAGATAATTAGACAGATCAGGGAAGACTTTTCTTTGTATCACCAGAGTTTTTTTAATGAATCTCAAGTTTCTCTGATGTATTTTCCTCATACAATTTCAGTGCTTTTTCTTTTCGAAAGTGAGTTCCCAAGTCAAGGCTGCTTTGTTGAGAAAATCCTTGCATCCACCTTCAGATGAACAAATCTGTTATTTCAAATGTATCAGTAAAATTTCTGATTGTAAATGCGGAACCCACAAGAAAAAGCTTGTAGCTATCCTAAGTATCTGGGACACAAGCATGAAGATTATTTTCTCACTTTATTCATTCTGTGCTAGAGAAAACTTCCTGCATTTAAAAAACTCCATGGTAAACGACATGTTCCCAAAGTAGTTGTAATTTTATTTAATTAATTTATGTTCATTCTGAGACTTTAAAAAGATGGTGTTGGAAATATCAAAGATTTGTTTTATTCAGGTAAACATGGAGAGATTTCAAGTGTGTGTGTGATTTGGAGAAATCTTGACATTAGGCCATCATGTACATGTTGACTATGGGACTATCAAGAGGAGAAATTTATTCCCTTCTCTTCAAACATTTTTCTCTGTACGGAAGGATTAGGCTAATTAATTAGCTTATAGTACCGTTCTTTTGCTAGAATTTGGAGCATAGAATAGAGGGGTGTCACTTCTACATCAGTCTGAGATAGATATAAAGGCTTTCCTCAGCAGTGTCCCTTCTTATTCTGTCTCTCTAGAAACTTTGCTTCTCTGCTATCTGTCTTTCATTATTTTGTCCACATTCTCCTCTCCCCAGGGACTGTGCTTTAATATGGTGATAGCAATCATGGTGTATAGACATCAAGATTTTTTTTGTCAATTTCTAAACCTCATCAAAAATGATTTTCTATTAGAAAACCGAAGTCTCTGCTTCCCAGGCAATTGGAACCAAACTCAGAACATTGCTTGAGGCAAAAAGTGGATATAAAACAGTTCCTGCTCTTTTGTCCTTGCGATGCATAGGGGATGAAGTGACACAGAAACAATGAATGGCCTACCTGTTCATCTGTATGACAGGAGTTTGGCTTAGATAACAGATAAATGCTCTGGTCTCAGTCTCAAGTGAACATTGTCAAATTAACACAAGCTACTATATCAGTTGTCAGCTTAGTCTTTGTTCCAGTAAATGACAGATATGAGCAGCTACTCATATTTTTTTCACACCCCAAGAGCATGTGATGACATGGTGTTCATACACAATGAGATGCAATGTACCACTGGGAATAGTTTCCGCTGTGCAAAACCTGTCACAGCCATGAGAAGACATTACTGATGTGGCTGCACAGTTGTATGAGCTGAATATGGGTGCCTTGGGAGCTGAGCACAGCTTGAGAGAAACCCATGTGAGAAAAAAGATACTGCTCTGTTTTCTCATTGTGACACTTAATATACCTCACTTGCAAGAATATGCTTTGGGTGGTGCAAAAATGGAAGTCTTTACCACTTCAGGCATTAAAGCAGCTGTGATATTTTATAAAGTGACTTTACGAAGAACAGGAATTTGTGGTCTTGTGTACTGACAAAATTCATTTGTAAAATTATATCCTCCCTAGCAAAATTACTCCTGTAGTTTTAATTGCCCATAACATCCTGCTATATTTCTATCTTTAATTATTCTCTACTGCTCTTGAACACTGTTAACTTCCATGTTTTCATTCAGAAATATCTGTGTTTCACTGGTGGGTGAAGTGATTGTCATATATATTAAGGGGATTTATTACGTCTTTTTCCAGTAAATTAAAGAATCCATTAAACTCCATATTTTCTCCCTGGGAAGATACTTAGAAACTATAATTAAGTCACCTTTCAATCTTTTTTTTTTTTTTTTCTATAAGCTACACTGATTCCTTTAAGTCTCTTGGTAAGGCCTTTTCTTCAGCTCTTCAATAATTGTAATAGCTCTTTTCTGCGTGTTTCCAAAATTCCCACTATTTTTTAAAGAATAAATACAGCAGAATGATGTCTATATTTCATGAAGTCAATCTCAGCAGTCAAAATAGAATCATATATATAATTTTTTCAAGTTAGTCACAGCAATGCATTTTACAGTGATAAAATGAGGTACACCCAAGGATACTGAGGGAGCTGGCAGAAATGCTCAGTAAGCCACTTTCCATCATTTACAAGAAGACCTGACTTACTGGGAAGGTCCTAGCTGACTGGAGGTTAGCAAATGTGACACCCATCTACAAGAAGGGGTGGAGTGAGGATCCAAGGAATTACAGGCAGGTCAGTCTGACCTTTGTGCCAGGGAAGGTTATGGAGCAGGTCATCTTGAGAGCCACCCTGTGGCACATAGAGGACAACCGGGTGATTTGGCCCAGTCGGCATGGGTTTATGAAAGGTCTTGCTTGACTAACCTGATCTTGTTCTATGACAAGGTGACTGACTCAGTGGATGAGGCTGTGGATGTTTTTTACCTAGATTCTAGCAAAGCCTTTGGCGCTGTTTCCCACAGCATTCTCCTGGAGAAACTGGCTGCTGCTGGCTTGGACAGACGTACTCTTTGCTGGGTCCAAAACTGGCTGGATGGCTGGACTCAAAGAGTTGTGGCGAATGGAGTCAAATCTGTCTGGCAGCAGGTCATAAGTTTTCCAAAGGGCTCAGTGTTGCAGTCAGTTCTGTTTAATATCTTTATCAGTGATCTGGCTGAGGGGATCAAGTGCACCCTCAATAATTTTGTAGATGACAAGTCATCTGAAGGGATTGAGAGCAGCCTGCTGAGAAGGACTTGTGGGTACTGGTGGATGAAAGACTGGACATGAGTCGACAACGTGTGCTTGCAGCCCAGAAGCCCAATCGTATCTTGGACATCAAAAGGAGTGCGGCAAGTGGTTTGACGGAGGTGATTTTGCCCCTCTATTCTGTTCTGGTGAGGCCTCACCTGCAATACTGTGACAAACTCTGGAGCTGTCAGTACAGAAAAGACATGGACTGGTTGGAAAAGGCCCAGAGAAGGGCCACCAAGATGATCAGAGGGGTGGGACACTTATCCTGTAAGGTTACTCAGCCTGCAGAAGAGAAGGCTCTGGGGAGACCTTATTGCAGCTTTTCAGTACTTAAAAGGAGCCTATAAGAAGGATGGGGACAGACTTTTTAGAAGGGCATCTTATGACAGGATGAGGGGTAATGGTTTTAATCTAAAAGAGAGAAGATTCAGACTAGACATGAGGAAGAAATTTTTTTTACAATGAAAGTAGTAAAATACTGGAAAAGGTTGCCCAGGGAGGTGATAGGTTCCCCATCCCTGGAAACATTCAATGCCAGGATGGATGAGGCTCTAAACAACCTGATCCAGTTGCAGATGTCCCTGCTCATTGCAGAGGGGTTTGATTAGATGACCTTTGAAGGTCCTTTCCAACCCAAACTGTTTATGATTCAAAACTGGGTGGGAATGTTGATCTGCTTGAGGGCAGAAGAGTTCTACAGAGGATTTGGGCTGGCTGGATAGATGGGTTGGGGCCAGTTGTATGAGGTTCCACAAGGCCAAGTGCTGAATCCTTCATTTGGGTCACAACAACCCCTGGCAGCGCTACAGGCTCGGGGAAGAGTGGCTGGAAAGCTGCCTGGTGGAACGGGACCTGGTGGTGTTGATTGACAGCCAGCTGAATATGAGCCAGCAGTGTGCCCAGGTGACCAGAAAGGTCAACAGCATCCTGGTTTGTATCAGAAATAGTGTGGCCAGCAGGAGTAGGAGGAAGTAATTGTTCGCCTATGCTCAACACTGGTGAGGCCCCACCTTGAATCCTGTGTTCATTTTTGGGCCCCTCACTACAGGAAAGACACTGAAGTGCTGGAGACAGTTCAGAGAAGGGCAATGAAACTGATGACGAGTCTGGAGCACAAGTCTTATGAGGGGCACCTAAGGGAACTGGGGCTGTTTAGCCTGGAGAAAAGGAGGCTGAGGGTAGACCGTATCACTGTCTGCATCTACCTGAAAGGAGGTTGTAGCATAGAGGATGTTGGTCCCTTCTCCCAAATAACAAGTGATAGGACAAGAGGATGGTCTCAAGTTGTGCCAGGGAAGGTTTAGATTGGATATTAGGAAAAATTCCTGATGGAAAGTTTTTGTGAGGCATTGGAACAGGCTGCCCAGGGAAGTGCTTGAGTCACTATCCCTGGAGGTATACAAAAGATGTATGGATGGGGTACTTAGGGACATAGTTTAGTGTGGACTTGGTAGTGTTAGGTTAATGGTTGGACTTGATCTTAAAGGTCTTTTCTGACCTAAATGATTCTATGATTCTAAGTCATTCTTCAAATCCTAGTCCAAACTTGAGCTTTTCCTGCTGCTGTGTTGCATGGAGGTTCATGTTCAGGTACTAATTTGTAATGACTTGAAGTGTTTTAGAAGTCTTATCTTCCAGGTGACAACGTATTACTCTGTAGGCATGGCCAGTGTTCCTAGCTCTTCAGTACATATTTTGCATTCACCTTTAGCATGAAGATGGCAGACTTGTTGAGAAGCTCTGATTCCTCAGTATAATTCATTTGTCCTTATTAGTTTGCCACTCTGCAATCTGTGTGTCAGCACATATGATGTGAATTGTAGTTTTACAACTGCATACAGGTGAAAATGTATCAATTCATGTGTACCTCTAATAGGACTAGCATGATTGCTCATCTAGGGATACTATTTAAAATATGTCACCAAACTACTTCTGAATTAATATAGGATGTATCTGGATGATACTGTATAGTGTTTATTTTTTTAATCAAAATGTCATGAATTTTTGAAACAAATATCTTACACAAGTCTGAATCTATTACATATAACTATACACAGTTCTTTTAGTATCCAGACTCGTAATTTAACCAAAGAATGAAGTCGTATTTTTCTGGTAATAAAACTGTATTAAAAAAAAGACTAATGATAATGATACAAGTTAGCACAACTTGACTAATGATAATGATACAAGTTAGCACAACAAAAATATTTTTCAAAGTATATGACCCAGAAAGTCTCAGTCAACATAAGCAGCACAACTCTCAGTTCTGGTTGTATGTCCTCAAACACCAAATAACTATTACCAACAAATATAGACTAAGTACAAAGGTAAATCTATCCTTGAGGAAACTTTAGCTCTGACAGGATGAAATGAGATTAAAGATAGACAGAAGGAGCTAGATTGACAAGACTGAATTAAGCTCTTTACTTCAAACACCTAAGGGTTTCTAAAATTCAGGTGCCAGTAGCATCTATAAGACCTTACTCAGCCAGTGCCTAAGCCTGTAAAAGTCTGTAGCTGCTAGGAAGCTGATCCCCAAAGGGATTTATCCTGCCAGCTTTTAATTAACTGAGAGTAATAGAAATAGTGAGTGCTTCATATTCGGGACCTTAAAAAACCTCTGTGAGTCTTGGTCTGAATGCTTAGATTTCAATGGCTATATGTGTACATCACTAAACAAACTGGGACACCATTGAGTATCACAGAGTCTGTCTCAATCCTCTGTGTAAGCTAAACGTGTGTAATGTACAAATGGAGCATTTCATAGGGTACCTTATTGAAAATCCCAGGCAAGGACCCTAGTCATTCCAAAACTGTGAGAAGAAACTGGTGATGCAGTGCAGTAATGAAGAAAAGACCATAAACCATTCTGACTTTGGAGTGTTCCGTTTTCTACAAAATTTTAAGTGGAGGTTACAGTGTTGGTTTGAACTTGAATCTCCCAAAGAAGTGTCAAAATACTGGCTACAAAGTTGTTCTCAGCCTTCTTCTGTTTCCACCAAAATTTAATTAATTATCATATTCATAGCACTTCAACAGGAATGAATGAAGAATTTCTCTCTTTAAAAGCAAGAGGCCTTCCCATAGAAGCTACAGCTTTCTGCATTTGGATAGGCATAGGTTTAAAATTTTAACTTGGAGTGGACAATTAAACCTGGTCTGCTCACACTCCATGGTATTCCAGCAACTGAATATGTACTGAAGGAAACAGCATCACTATTAGTTTAGAAGGAAAAAAAAAAAAAAAGAGTTGGTGGTTGGATTCTCAGCTCTAGGAGAGATTTTCTAGCTGCACATCCCAAGCAGAGAGAAGCATATCTTTATCTTCTGGAATTAAGCATATAACTCATCCTTTTTCTCTGAGATCTTCTGCAGATGAGCTTAGACAGCTCTCTTCTGCAAAACGGATTCCTCTTTTAGTTCATCTCTTTTATAGGGCAGTCCAATTTCCTATCTGTGGGCATGTTTCTAGTCACTTGCAAGGCATCTAATGCTTAGGCTTAGCCATATTTTTACTCTCTCTCTTATGAAGCTAATCTTGGCCACAACAGTAAATCATCAATCCTGGACATATTATCTCAAGCAAGGATCTACAAAAGTATTCTGTTACAGTTTCAGTCACTTTCTTGACCTAGAAGTAAGTGGTGACAGTTTTCAACTGTAACAGATCTGGTGTGTTGTCTGTCCCAGCATTTCACTTTTTACCAGAAAAAGAGTGCATTCAAGCAAAGCACAGCTCTGAGCTTCCAAGTCCCTAACCATACCAGAAATCTGAGAAAAACTGTCCAAAGTACAGACAAGTAGTAGTGGTAGTAATAACAATAACTTGACCATTAACACAGTTCATTGCTATTGTTAAATAATAACATTGTTTTTGTTGATTTTGTTATGATTGCTGATGTCATCGTTAGCAGTATCTTTACTAAGGACTTGGTAGTAGCATCCTGTAGGTCACAGCCAGGAGTCATTCTGCTGGATGCTGTATTTGCATGTCATAAAAAGACATCCTTCAAACAGCTAGACTAAAACAAAAATGAGATAACAGGTACACACAACAACAAACATGAGAAAGGTCAAAGCGACAATGAAACAGTTCTGCTTAGCGTAATAAGTAGAACACGCTGCATTCATCCTGTTATTTTGTCAGCAGTTCCACTAGTACTGCAGTACTGATAGGTTTTAAGTGGCTACTAAATGGAGAATGGTATTGTGATCTTGTAGAAGGAGAGTATTTATCTCTTCTTACCCCAGAGACAATTAGCTCAAGTACAAGTAGTTATAACTATGACATGGATCAACACTTGGCCACAGTAAGACATTCAATTTGAAGAGCTCCTAGAGTCTCATGATTGTCTAAACAGCGAGGGCTGATAATAGTCAATTGCATCAACTTGACATGTCATATCCAGTTAGTGTATGTATATTCAAGTTTATGGAAATTCTGCATCAAGAAATTCTGTGTGTACCCAGGAAGATCTATGGACAAGTTTCTCTAAGGCTAAGGTGAAGGTAGTTCTGGTGAAAGTCAATAATTACTCAGATAAAGTTCAAGTAAAATTGCATGACAGTTTACGAGAAACTTTCTGTTACAGACAGGATGCAGGCGTAATTCCCTATAGACAGCTTAGGGCACCAAAACTTCTCTCATACCATAAAATATCCAATTCTATTGCTTCTTCTTTTGAATGCTAACAAATTCTATTACTTTTTCCTCTTCTTTCTGCCACATTTAGATTATCCTGCACAGTACTGGCCCTTGGGAGAAGAGGTTTGCCTGCATGTCAGGTAAGGAGGTGTGGGCACATGAGATCCAATCTGGTCCAGAAATGAACATTCTATTTAGGAAAGGAATTGAAGTAAAAAATTCACTGTGTTGTTGTTGTTGTTTGTCTGGTTGTTTTGTTTTCCATAAAATGAAATTTATAAAATATCTTTTTATGTGCTCTGAGAAGATGTAAAGGAAAAGAGAAAAGGGTAAGTGAAAGGGAAAATAATTCAATTAATAGCACTTATGACCAGGACTTTACTCTGGGATGGGGAGGTCCTTCTGTGTCTAGGTTGAAGAAAACTGGGAAGTCTGCTTGACTTTCTGAAAATGAACTTAGAAAATACCCTATGAAAGACTACAGTTTGTGGATTAGAAATTTCATGATCTAGAACAAAGTAAGCACGATGTTTTTTAGGAAAATTTAAACACTTCACAATACAGGATAGGGGGTGTGTATGGGAGGTTTAAGTTAACAATGAGACTAAATCTCAGCATTGTGTAAGGATGACAAATGTTCCAGCAGATCCCACAGATTCAAAACAACCATAAGTCCAGACAATGTTTAGAGAAACGTGGAAAACAGAACATATATTATTTTGTCTGTTTCTATTTCCATATTGTTCAATAAAGGTGTGGGGTTTTTTGTTTATTTTGTTTTAATATGTTGTATTCAATATAGTTTTAAGTACCCTTAAAGATTGGTGTGGAATCTAGTTCAGCTATCATACAGTCCATAATAATTCACTAGCCATTCCAAGCATCTATAGGATTTGATTCCCAGGAGGTCATGACAGAAATCGATTGGCCTATGAACAATATTTTTGACTTGTAGGATTCAACTAATGAAATTCTGACAAAGGAAATATAACAGACTGGATTAGGGGAGGAAAAAAAAAAAAGTTATTACCTGCTTAGGACAAATTAAAACAGAGATCTTGAATTTTGGGTCCAACACTGTTGTCGTCTAGTGCTCTGTCAAGGACACTTCTATCAGGGCTGTAAACACTGAGGTCTGATGTTCTCTCTCCCACATCTCCGGATTAAAGCAGGAATTGCATTGTATTTGAGACAGGTGTTTCTTTTGTCATGTGTACATACAAGAAAGACATTGACATGTTACGGTGAGTCCAGTGGAGGATCTCCAAGCCTAGGAGATTGAAGCACAGATCATACATGCACAGACTGAGACCTGTGTTTGTTCAGCCTGGAAACAGGAGAAGGGACACCTCATTGCTGCCTACAACTGGAGGACTGGAAGATACAAAGGAGACAGTGCCTTACTCTTGGAGGTACACATGGCAAAAGGCAATGGACACAAGTTGGAACATGTGAAGTTGTGATTCAATATTCAGATTTTTTTTTTAGCTGTAAGAATGAACAAATACTCGAAGAAATTGCCTAGATGGGATGTGAAGCCTCCATCCTTGGAGGTGTTCAGGACTGGACAGGACACAGTCCTGAGCAGCCTGGTCTACTTTGAGGATGGGGTTGGATGAGATGACCTCTGGAGATCTCTTCCCACTGAATTACTTTATGAATCTATGATTCTTTAGTTCTCTATCTCTCTATTGTGTTTGCCTTGCATACCTACCTGAAGTCTGAGAATGGTCACTGCTAACTTGAAAATAATAAAGGGACATGGTTAGAGTACAGTACTCTGTGGAGACAAACTTTCTGACAATGTTTTAGAAATAAAGTGTAAATAAGTTCAAAAGTCCCACACTAGACCAATTAAAATGCACTCAAAACACTAAAGATGGGAGTAAGCTTCTACTGTGTTTTAACTTGGCAGGCAGCTAAACACAGCACAGCCGTTTGCTTACTTTGTGCCAGTGGAATGGGAGGAGAATCAAAAAAAGATAAAATTCAAGGGTTGAGATAAGTAAGTCTAATAGGACAGAAAAGAATGGGATAATAATAAAAATAAGAAATAATAATAATAGAATATACAAAACAAGTGATGTACAATGCAATTGCTCCCCACTCACTGAGCAATGCCCAGCCTGTTCCCAGACAGTGGCCACTGCCTCTTGGCCAACTCCCCTCAGTTTTACTTGCTGAGTATGACATCATACAGTAGGAAATATTCCTTTGTCAGGTCCTGACTGTGTCCCCTCCCAGCTTCTTGTGCACTCCCAGCCTCCTTGTTGGCAGGGCAGTATGAGAAGTTGAAAAGTCCTTTACTTAGCATAAACACTGCTCAGCAACAGCTAAAACATCAATGTGTTATCAACAGTATTCTCATTCTCAATCCAAAACACAGCACTATACCAGCTACTAGGAAGATAATTAACTCTATGCCAGATGAAACCAGGACAGCTTCTATGGTAGATGACAACTCTATTTCTTGGAAATAGAGTATGAACTGCAGATTTCTGAATAGCTTGCTGTGAGCTTAAGATAGGCTATATGAGATAAGAGTAATCCAAACAGCAACAAAAGCATGAATCATTTTCAATATCATGTTCAGTAGTATGTAAATCTAGCAAGCTGTGGTAAAGGACTATAGATCACTAAAGAAAGAATAAAACAATACAAGGAACCTTACAGAGGGAAAGTGTCTCTCCCAGCTTGGCTATTTCTGCAGCTTTTATCCCAGTTCTTGAAGTTTTTACTTCAGTTCCCTCAGAATAATACTTTATTTACTATCAATGTGGGGTTTTGGTTTTGGTTGGTGTCACAGAGGCACCCCAAAAGTCAATTATAGGTGGACAACAAGTTCCAAAACGGGCTTTATTCTAGCTGGAAAAGTGTAGCCAATAAACCAACTAGAAACAGGCTTTATACAATTATTAACCCTCCGACAACATAAAATACAGATTCGGATATCAGTTGAGGAGATTATTGGGGTATGACAACAAAAGAATAATGAGAATCCACAACATGTACACATACAGTCACAAGAAA
Organism: Patagioenas fasciata; assembly: GCF_037038585.1. Taxonomy (NCBI): domain Eukaryota; kingdom Metazoa; phylum Chordata; class Aves; order Columbiformes; family Columbidae; genus Patagioenas; species Patagioenas fasciata. The sequence goes on from NC_092522.1 coordinate 101,485,708, forward strand.
CAAAAATAGAGGCTGCTCACTCATGGGTATCCAGAAGAAATAATCATTCACCTGGGTTAGGTGAGGGACTCTCACTTGCCTGGGTTAGGCAAGGACTCATTCAAGGATGTATCCAGCAGAGAAAAATAACCACTCACCAGATGATCAGGTGAGGCACACTGGATCCCATGAAGTTTCCTTAGACAGTGTCCCAGTCTAAGGGGAGGGCTGCAGTTCACAGACCCACTGCTCCAAGAAGACCACTCAAATGGGGTCCTTGGTGGGGACCCTCTTTCATAGCCTGGTCAGATCTGGCTGTAATCATTACAATATGGTCCAGAAGCTTCTCTGCTTCCCTGGGCACCTCCTTTGTTTAGAACCCTGTCAATCGACTGAGAGTTCCACCCCTGCTGCCCCCCAGACTCTTGGATGTCAAGTCACCCTGCCCCCAGTGGGGAGGATGTAACTGCCAGTACCATCCTAGGTGTGTACCTTGGCACAGGCACAGTGGGGTACAGAAGATGCTAAAGAACCATCAACTGTCCTACCAAAGGCTCTGGATCTCAGGAGGATGTGTAACTGCCACAGTTGGGTTTGGTTTCTTTTTTTTTTTTTCAAGGGATGTATGATCTAGGATAGATTTTCCTATCTTTTAATTGCTGATGTACATTTAGGGTACAGCAAACCCTTTACTCAGAGCTGAATCATGAGTGGTGTATCATCCCAAGAGAAGTATTATAACAAGCGTCCCTCAAAGACATTCTTCTGATATATAGTTTCTCTAGTATTCTCCTTTTCTCTGCTGAACAGGAATAGCTTTCACCAGCTCCTCAGAAGATTCAGCTCTGATGACTACTGGATAAGGAAGGTCATGCCCATGGATTTACTTTGTTCCTACATCCCGTGCTTCTCTCAAGTAGAAAGAAGCGTGCAGTCAACACTGTATCCAAATCCCACTTAGGTCATGTTAAGCTCATACAGAGACAATGATTTATTCCATTTGACGTGCAGGCACAAGTCTGCTTTAATGTGAAGACAAGTACACTTTTTGCAAAATGGAAAATTGCAATTTTGGACAGGTTTCTTTCCCATATCTATTCTAAACTACTTTCAGATTTCTTCAGGTTAGGCCTCTAAAAAAGCTATTTTAGCAGGAGAATAAAACATCCAACCTTTTGCCTCAGGAAAAAAAGACTAGCATCTGATAAAGTTAGATAAGAAACATGTATATTTCTGTCTGATAGATAACATGCCAAAAAAGCCAACATAAATAGGGTTGGTACATTGCCTATTGAAGAAGTGCTTTTCCTGGCTATTGCAGGAGGTAGCTACCCAATGACGTAAATGATTTGGCAAATACAATTTTCCAGTCAGTTAACCCTTTGTAGTGTTGTGTCCTAACTTCTGAGAAAAAATCTCTGACTTCAAAATAGTGAAATGTTTCCACCAAAAAAACACTGAGATACTTGTTTTTATAAAATATGGTGACTGATTCAAAATTAGCTTGAGTGTCTCTAGGGAAGTTACTCTACAATTGTATCTGAAAGTATTAAAATTGATTTGGTCTTCCGCTACACACAGATACACCTTCCATACTGAAAGTGCAGCATATATGCATAAGCACACCTGATGGCTGTGTTAAAATTCAGTCTTCTATTTTTCCTGTGTTTGTGTCCTGTTCATATACTTTGGAAATGTCTCAACCCCAGGTGTAAGCCCAAAGGCAAGACTCAATTGTTGACATCTGTTAGGGAAAAGAGAGATGGACAATCTATAGGTCCTGAGAGCTTCAGATAGACAGTCATCCCTCTGAGGAAAGGGGTGTGCTGCCAGCATGCTTTGGCACACACAGGGAGATCCCTGCAGCATCATAAATCATCTGCATGCATATGAGCTAACACAGAGCCATAATGGCTTGGAAAAGAAGACTGTGCTGTGAAGTTGAGGTGAACACATTTATACTCCTGATTCGCAATGGATGGACAAGAAAGCCATGTACAGTATTCTTAGGATGAGAGGTCTGCCAAGTCTCCAAGGTGGGAATCCTAAAAAAAAGCTGGCTCACTGCAGAGCTTCTTGTGAAACGTAGCTGGAAGAGCTGAGAGAGGAAAAGGAGCGTGTCTCCATATGGTTCAGAACAGTAACTGAGAGCAAAGGGCAAAACAAACAACTGTTAAGGCTGAGGTCCTCAAAACAGCAGGAAGTCTGGTGCTCCTTACTCCACCGTGCTTCAGATCGTATTGCTAATAGAGTCCCAGGATACTATACATCACATAAGAACAACAGCAGATTACTGTGCCAAACATTTGGATTTCTCTGTGCCTGGGCAACAAACTTGTGAGTGGTGAATAGCTCAGGAAGGAGAAGGGCACTCTGCCAACATACTGACAGCTGTAGGAAGAGGACAGGCTGATAACGAACAAAGCCCAGGAGTGACAATGTTCTTTTCTTTCAATTATTTAGGTTTTCAAAATTGCCTTAATACGTTTCTGTCATCCTCCCCCACTTCACAGAACTCTAATTCTTCAGCTCCTTTATCTACAGACACGGCCTCACGTTAGGAAGTCCTGATCATTTTGGAGTGCTTAGGTGACAAGATGTATTTTTCTCAGGCCCCCGGGGGAGGTTCCAGTTGGTGGCATTTAACTACTTTTTAGCAGGAGCACAAGGAGTTGATCCTTGTCCTTTTTAATGTTTGGCAGAAAGATCATAACACATCATTTGAAATTCTTATTGAAAACTATATTGCACAACAAAAAACTTAGCATTTGCCAAAACTCTATATGACACAATCTAGCCTGATGTCAGTGTTCTGATGAGCTTCAATATGCAGGACAGGTCTTTCTTTTTATCGAAGCAGTCAGGTTCCAGGGAATACAAAATCTGACTTTGTAAGTGTGGATTTATTAGTGAGATTAAACCAAAGTCATATAATAGCAGAGACAGATTCACAAGAATAAGATGAACATTAGCAACAATCAATCAGTCGAGCTCTAAGCCATGTGCTGAGATCAAATGTTAGTGTTCAGTAAAGTTCTGCTCTATGACAAGATAAGAGTAGCAGTCCATTTAAGAAATATATTTTTGTGTAGCACAGAATGGCATCAAATTACACCTGTCAGGAGACTGAGACTCTAATATAATTTAGATCATGATTTCCAAATGGCCAACTTCTGAGCTGCAAGGAACACCTGCCAACATAACTAATAGTTGGGACAAAAAGCCTTTGGTAGCAAGTCCCTTGAGAAGGAAATAATAATTTATGTGCCCTGTTCAATAAGCTCTTAGCCTGAGGAATTTCCAGTATGCAAAGAAAAGAAAGCTTACTTTTAATTTCTTATGCTGTCCCCCTTTATCACGATACGTTTGTTCCATTTTCCTCAAAGAGATTCTCAATTAGTTTAACAGAAGTTCTGTTTTTCAAAGCCAAATCCAGTTCTCTGGAAGCCTTTGATGGGAGTTTCCGTATGAAGAGAGATTAAAGAAGTGAAGGTTAATTATTATGGAATGAATAAGCACAAGAGACGATATAACAAAACTGGCACATATCATAGCTCCTACTGTGGAGAAGGTTCAGTCAGGATATCTTGATTATCCTTTACCAAAGCAAAAGAAGAAAACACTCCATAAATTAAAACCACAACAGATTCCGTTATACATGCATGCACAGGTTTTTACAAAAGAAATCTCATTTTATGCAGTACAAGAGTTTACTTGCACAGTAAAGAAAGTTTGTTGTGGAAAAAAAAAAAAAAATACAGTCTCAGGACAGTATGTCCTACATAGGCTGGTTTCCAAAATGAGAAATTTACAAACAGGAGGTCCAACAGGCATGGGTTAGAAATTGCAGGACTACAGAGAGCAGCCAGATCCACAGCCTGGCTCTTTCTCCTTCATCCTCTACTCCAATAGTACCCATTATTGATGCATTTTTAGTGACAGAAAAAAAATTGACTGTAATGATGGGGTCATAGCAAGCTCCAGCTGGACTAGCAGCCTTTCACAGAACATTGCTGTTGCTTCAAATCTGACAAGCCATCTCCAAGGTTTAACTAAACTGGGCCACTTCTTTGGAGGTACTTAAAGAATTTGTGCCACTGGCGAACAGTGAACAGACAAATGAACATCTATCATGAGAACAAAATGCTGGCAGTCTTCTTGATGTGATACTGTAGCTTCTCATCATGTGATGGAAAGTGCACGAGCGTTGAATCTGCATCTGTTCCCATACAGCAACATAGGAGATGAGGTGTCAGAGATTATCAAAACACAGGGGTCCTTCCAAATCTGCTAGGACTATGTTCAACTGGGAAATGAAGATGTGCAAGCAAGTGGCATTTGAAATTTCTTAAAGAGACTTGAAGTGTTACATAAGGGAATGTTTTTTTCTGATACTGAGAAGCATATACTAGGTCATAGGGAAGGGAGGTAGCAGAGAAACAGGTTACAAATTGAATGTCTTTTTCTGTCTAATAGAAGGTTATATAAGATCCACTAAAGGACTTACTAAGAACAAGACAAACAAATTTTGTGGGGAATTATAACTGATCTTTTTAAGCAGCAGGAGAGCAGATAAGATATTTTGCAGACATCCTTTCTATGATTTGTGCTGGTCTAATTCAGCACAGAAAGCCACCTCTGCATGAAAGTGTCTAGCAATCTGCTGTAACTTCTAACAGATATGTTGTGGATCTTTAGGTCTTGGCCATTCCCTATATTGATGATGAGGAGATCAAGATGACTTTCAGATGTGCAGGGCATGCTGTGCCTAATAAAAAATGCAATGTACATAAACCCCTCAGCTGGCTGAGGCCCAGAAGAGAAAGTTCACTTGATATAGCAAGCACAGACAGACTTGCCAACTCACTTCTAAGTGTGCCTTTCTGGATCTGGCAAGGCAGTGTAAGTTCAAGTGTGTCTTCATCTGTCAGTGTTGACCTATCATGCAGTACAAATGCTATGCAAACAAATTTAAACATCATATTCTCAGTTGCTTGCCATGTTCTCTCAAAGGTATTACTGCCTGTTGACCCTTGACTGTCAGAAATACTTTGGTTTACTGCCCAGTGTTCTTTCTGAACACTGAGGGCTTTTTCAGGTTGTCTACATAGATGAATTGACTGGCACAGCGTTTTTGTCTTTTGTGGGGGAGGGAGGGGAGAAGGCCACAGAGAACGGGATTGCAGACAACTAATTCCAAAACAAGGTTGAATGAGGATCATAGAAATTCACTGATAGAGCAATTGTGGCAAAAAATATACTGTTATAGACCTGCTATTATAGATTTCCTCAAAGACCCTGTACCAGAAAAGAATATTATACCTTTATACCTATGAGGCTGTTACACTACTATCACTCTACTGTAACTGTAGCTATGGATACACCTTCTAACATACCTCTGGCTCCTGGAGGTGTTTTTGCTGAAGAACAAAAGCACTTCACTAAAGGTAACATGCTGACTGATGTCACAAGAATTACACAATTAACTTGTGCGATGGATTTAACCCATTAGTTTAATTCTAAGTTGCTACTGGTTCATGCTGTGTAGGTCCACATATGCAGCTACTCCTTACTCAGTGTTGTATCAGGATGGGGCACCTGTAGCACCATTCTCTGCTGTCTTCTTCCAAGCAAAATAAACTCACAGAATCACAAAATGGTTAGGGTTGGAAGGGACCTCTGGAGATCATCTAATCCAACTCATTCACCTAGAGTAGATCACACAGGAATGAAACCATGTGCGTTTTGAAAGCCTCCAGATACAGAGACTCCACAACCTCCCTGGGCAGCCCGTTCCAGTGCTCTGGCACCCTCAAAGTAAAGAAGTTTTTCTTCATGTTTAGACGGAACCTCCTATGCTTCAGTCTGTGCTCATTGCCTCTCATTCTATCGTTGGGCACCACTGAAAAGAGTCTGGTCCCATCCTCTTGACACCCACCCTTGAGATGTTTATGAGCATTTATACGATCCCCTCTCAGCCCTCTATTCTCCAAGCTGAACAGATCCATTTGTCTCAGTGTCTCCTCAGAAGAAAGGTGCTCTAGGCCCCTAATCATCTTTGTAGCCCTAATTCCACTGTAATTTTTTGCTATACAATTATCAAGATAGTATCTGAGTTGAAAAAAACATTAAACATTATTATGACATTAAAAATGAATTATATGTACGATCCTTATGCTTCAAAGCTCATGATAAAAAAATATTTACCATCCTGATAGGTGAAGCTGTTATACATGGTCCCCTCCTGTATAATTGGTACAGAGAATACTAAATAGGCAGACACAAATAGCAGCCATCTCTTTAGGAAGAAAAAGATATTTTGACTGTTGATATACATACAGGAGAAACCGGTAGATGCTGGTAGACATCAAAAATTTGTTTCTGCTGTATGTATATAGGTGCTGATGTAATGGGACTGTATGGGTAAGATGAGGCTGAGGACTGCTATGTTCTGGTGATTACAAAAGAAGAAAAGTTGGAGGAGTAATAATAATACCATTACTTCTGGAGTTTACGTGAGAAGAATCTTATGAATGTTACTGAAATAAATCCTTGTTCTGCAATTTCAGTAACTATCTTTGGCTATATCTTAGATGTGCCGTAGAAACATAAAGATCCTTGGATCATAATGCCCAACCATATATTACAATCTGTGTCATGTAGTCATATCTTCCTGATCACAATAACTCTGTTTAAGACAAAAAAATAAAAAAAAAAAAGACAAACAAACAAAAAAGGGGGAGTTCTTGCCCAATATTTCTGTTAGAATATTGTTACAGAATCTTATTCTTTCAGTGTTTCAAAATCTCTAATTGTAGTCAAAACTGAGTCACAGCTAGGTTTTACTCATTTGTTATTGTGCCAGCATTGCCCTTTACTATAAAATGCTATTTTGTTCGTTTTAGGCAATAACTCTTTTTTGCTTGAACTCCCCCCACTGCTGTTTATTCTCCTGATGTATTTATAGAAAACAATGTTATATTCACTCTGTCTTGGTTTTGCTTCTCTTTCCCTGCTTTTTTCCTCACACAAAATTAAGTTCTACATGATACTGATAATTTTAATGGACTTTTTCTCATCCCTTTGAATCAACTTCATTGAGCTTTGGTGTCTACATGCAGGAGTTCAAAACAAGACTCACCAATATTAATAGCATTAATACTTCTGTACCTGATCACAGCTTGTGTCAGCAGGCAAGCAGGAAAGGAATGTAGTTTGAACATTATTACTATGAGAATCACCCAGACTGGCAAAGTTGATGGCTTTGATTGAAACAAACAATGAAAAGATACTAGAGTCATTTGAACACCTGTTGTTACTGTAGCTTTAACAAATTTCTGTGCGTAACTGTGGACTCTAGATCTTTAATCAACCTCTTTTATCTCTTCAGATATCTATATATGAATGCATTTTGTGAGTAAGCAGTGCATGTTTACTAGCCTAGATTTTTCAGGCAGATTCATTCACTGCCTCTGAAGATTTTTCTCTCTGTTTTCCCCCTTATCTTGTCTCCTCTCAGTGATGAAGGAATTCCATCTTCTCCCTGCTGTCTACCAAATACAGTCATACAGTATTTCCTTTTTCTTTGCCTTACTGTTCGACCAGCTGAGTAAAAGTGAGACCAAAAGAAGAGGAGACGAGAGGACTTGTGGGTGGGTGATGTACCCAGTTGCAGGGATCGGGAAAAAAAAGAGAGAACTTGGTTAAGAGAAGGTGATGAAAGTGAGAATATTTTTTTTCACCCTTCCTCTGTATGAAACAAGATATTGCACCCTCCTCAGACTTCTGCAGAGGCTGTCTTCTCTGAGGGCCCGAATTATTCTATCACTTGAAAAGTTGATGTCGGTATCCTGAAACGGCAGAACATCAACGTGAAATAACAACAGCAGTCACTATAATTATTATTAGGAGTAGTTAATTAGGGTTTATTAATTAGTACGTTAGTGTTATAGTGCATTGATGATTATTTTTTCATTGCTTGTAACATGGCATAGATCTGGTCTGCAGCTGTTACTCACCATTCTGTCTTTTCTCGCTCCTTTTCTCCTTGTATACAGTACCTTCCCTCATGCATTCAATTCTGCTGCACCACTACACTTAAAACAGCCTCTTGTTGCCAGGTGATCCATCCCAGATGATTCAGCTGACTTTTTCATTAGTGCAGCTTTTCCTTGTTCTTGACCATTGACTGTGCAGTGCAAGCTGTTCATGGAGTGTAAGCTCTTTTCGGCAGGCATCCTAAATTTGTCCAAGCTGTGGAAAAAACATTGTTCCCAGAATCTTGCCAGCTTAGTGACAGTTATATAACACAGTGGATAAAGATTATTTTCCTTTCTCTTTTCTACCATGTTAGGAGTGCTGTAAGCACATTTAAGGGAACAACCACTCTGCACAGTGGCTTTTGGTGCTAGCTGAATCCCTCAGATTCATGGCAGCCAAATGAAGTTTGTATTTGTTCATTCATCATAGGATCATCAATACTCCAAGACTGCTAAGAGACAAAATTTCTTTTTGGGAATACCACTTTAATAGTTTACTTCCTCCTTTTCTGCTCTCCCTCTCCAGGTATCTCTTTACTGTCACAGTGAAGCAATAGGAATAATTTTTCCTGCAGGAAGAATGGAGGGAAGCACATTTTCAGGAATGACACTGCACTGTAGTGTTTTCACTAGGAAAGGAGACTTAAAAAGAATTGCCAGTAATTAAACATGGGGCCTGGAGAAAAAGAGAGTTATGAACAATACTTGTATCTCTAATTGGTCCTGAAGAAGCATTATGCCAAAATTGCTTGAAGTTTCATTTTCTTGATACGACACATTATCATGTAATTAATTTGATTTTGAATAATATTTTTACTATATCATTATTTCAGCAGATCAATAGAGTTTTTCTAATTCAGAATTCTTTTATTTCTTTCTTATTCTGGTCATACACTCAAATTCATTTTTTCATGGAGCGTTCAGCATTCTGATCTACTTCTAAACCTCTAAGTATCCCAACTATGCCTGACAGGTATTATATACAGATTACAGGTATAGCTATAAAGCATAAATTTATCAGGTTACTTTCCAAAGGTCACACAGAGAGTCTGCAGCAGGGCCAGATCTCTTGAGTCCAAATTCAGTGATTTTACTAGAAGAAACATCCTTCCTCCTAGAGGTCCTGATACAGTTTGTTATTTGCAGAAAGATGAGGGACTGAGAAATGTTGACTGTGGACATTGAAGAATTTACTTTTTTTTTTTTTTTAATTACACAAAATAATTTAACCATGACTCTTATACGTAATAGTTCATCGGTGATATGCATGGAGTGATGTTGCAGCCTAACTGAGGTACAGAGGGGTTTATTTTTATTTCAGTGAAATAACACTAAAAAACAATGAAATGTAATTATTGGATAGGGAAGATTAGTTGCATTTTACAAAATAAATTCAATTTTAGCTGACACTGAGACTGACAAATTTAAATACAGGAGGATTTATTTTAGAAAAAAACAGAAGGGAATATAGTTTAATAGTTTTATAGTTTAATACCTTTAGCAAATTGAACAATGCAGTTGCTACTGGTGACTTGAATAATTGCATGCTATATCATTCTTGAAACTGCAATAACAAGGCTGTTCAGTTAACACCCTGATTTTCCTGTAGTTATGGTTCTCAAATGACACAAAATCTAATGCAATGTTTGCTTTTTAAGGGTAACATCTAAATGAAAGGTCACTAGATAGTTTGAAGAGGTGTAGACTGACCACTTCTTCATTGTTTTTATTTATAGTTCTCTTGCTTCAAACTAAATCTGATGCTTTTCTTTGTCCAGTTACATGACTAGATTTAAGAGTGGATTAACTCTGCTAAAAAAAGCCATTCTGCTTGAAAGCCACAAAGTATTTCTGCTTCCATTATTACTCCACAATTACTATTAAACAGAAAATCGAGACCTTTATGGCAGAGAACCCCTACATACCCCAGCTTCATTGTAGTTGAATGAAGTATAATGGAGTCTAAGACTAGTAGCTAGAGGAACATATATGTTTTCTTTTCAATGACCCTACTTCCTAATCTGTACAGAAGGCTCCACCAAACCTTCACCTTCCCTTTCATATTCACTTGACCTTCTACAGTTCAAATGAAATGCATAAAATTAGGCAGAAGCCAACATATGTGTTCTATTAAGTCTGCGGCCAGAGCTCAGTGGGGCAGATCAGGCAAGAGAGAACGTGATTTTTAACTTCATGTTGATTCTTTTGAACTTAAATGGACAGAAGGTATCAGATAGTAGAGACCCTCTTAATCAGAAATCATAAGTCTCAGTAGCTGGAAGCTAAGGTAGATTAATTCAAACTATAGAAAAGGCCTGTTTGTCTAGGAATGAAGGTGATCAACCACTAGAAGGACTTACTTTAAAACAGAAAAGTTATGGTAGGTTGTTCATTGCTAGTAAAATTTGCATTGAACTTGTCTCTCTTTCAAAACATGTACTCTCCAACACTACCAGAGGTTGATGTCTTGGTTCAGAAACTCAAGAGTTGAATGATATGGTCTTGTCACACAGGAAACAAAACCAAATAATCTGCCACTAAAAGTACAAATCTAATAAATTTTAGGATTGGCTCAATGTGGAAGAATTTCATTATGGCACCTGTTGTAAACCATGGTGTGGAGGGGAGATATTTGTTAAGCTTTTAAAGTTCTGATATAACAAATCGCGTTTCAGTGTGGTAGAAGCAGTCTACTTGCACCAGAAGAGAGTATCACTCAAAGGTATTCAATTTCTGCAAACAAGGTCATCCAGATCTACTGTGGTTGCACAGCTATGTCCATTGTTCATCCACCACCCCAGAATTGTTCTGGACTCACACGTAATGCCTTCTGGTGGCCATACTTTATGGTTTGAAAATCTGCCTTAAAGATCATTCATTATACAAGTAATGGACTGTAGAATTAAACCCTTTTCATATAAAACAAAAAAACCCAACAACCAACGAAACAAACCAATGAACAACCCTCCCCCCCCCCAAATCCAACTTATTACTAAATATGATAAAAATATTTTAATGTCACAAAATTTAAAATACGTGAGGCCAAGGAATATCTGATTTCGTGCAGTTTTTTGGATATTGGCATGTTTGTGTGGCTAAGTCAGATTGCCTGGAGCTGAGACAGAAGTTCACCTCAGCAAAAACTAAGTGGATGTGCATCCTGTATTTAACTCTGTTATCTTGCTTTGCATCTGGAAATATTGCATTATGAATTAGTAGCAAAATCTGGTCTAGATTACTTCAGGTGTTTAGTGACTAGTCAGAGCTTTGTCACGTCTCTAAACTCTGTGCTACTGTAATATAATTATACAGCTAAACACGGGGTCCCCGACAAATTAGTGAAAGAGTATATCTTTTCTTCAGAACCACCTGCAGTTACACATAGGATCAGTAGAGGTGACATCATGATCATATTGAGAAATATTCAGATTATTTTTTTTTCATAAATCTGGTTAAAATTTTCTACCCTGTGGAGCTTCAATGATACTTCCAAGTGAAAGCTCCAGAAAAAATAACTAGTTGAGAACATGTAACAGAGATCTTCCCCAGTGGCCCTTGTAGATTTGACATTTCACTTTTGGACACTTTTGGAACACTGTGTCTACTACAATCTTTGCAATGTTCACTTGATAGAACTTTCTGAAAATATTTAAGTGTGTAACCAGCAAAACGTCACACCAAGGTGCTTCACTCTACTGACCCTACCATTTTAATTTCTTTTTTTAAGCACATATATTTTGCTTTAAATGATTTCTCATGTAGTCTGAAATCAATACATACTAATAAAATATATGAGATATTTAACTGATGATGTAACATAAGCATTCCTAAAATACTTGAGTTATATCCATTGTAGAAATGCATGACTTGGACAGAAGAAAAGATGACTGAGTTTCACCTTTTCTTTTTAGAGAAGGAAGTGAACGTTGACTGTAATTCCAACACCAGCAACACACAGGAAAATGGGACAAAGATTTTGCTTTTCTATCATATTTTAATATAAGGCTGTTCTCTAGGAAAACCCAGTAGAAACTAAAAAGAGTTGATTCATGGCTAGTAACCGTGCCAAGTTTATTCATAGTCTTCTGATCTGGACACACTACTGAAGAACTAGACTGATGCCCAGTTTCTCTCAGAAGTTTGGGGCAGGACATATCCTTTAAGTGCCTGTGTTTGGGTTGTGTTAGCATTGGTCCAGAGGTTTTAGGGTATGCGAGCTGAGAGATCCTGTTCGTGCTAAGGGCAAGAAGTCAGAAAACTTTTCCTAAGGAAGTATGATAGAGGACTGTTGCTGCCACTTTTTCAGTCAAGGTTTAACAATAACCAAGGGAAATACAAGACTACATGAATATAGCGTATTGGTAGACACAGCAAACAGACTGATAAATCGCTAATGGTGACCTTTACTAGGAGTAGATGATTAATTACCTGAAGTGGTTAAGGAAAAAAAATAAGGTTATATTGTTAGAAAAAAGAAATTACTTAAAGAGACTTTTAAACTTCTACATGACCCAAGTTTTTATTTCTTGAGTAGAATAGATCAGAGCATTTGCATATTTTAGATTAGTTAGGGAGAATGACAGGTTAAGCAGGCATTCTAAAAGACAAACACACAGATGAGTTTTAACAATGGCCTAATTAACTAAACAAATTCTCGATTTGGTCTTCTGTCCCCAAATGCCCTTTGCATTATGCATCAATTGCCTACAGCAGTTCATTTTGTTACTAGTTATTGTTATTGATACTCCTTTTGTGTTCAGTAATTTGCCAGTACATACATGCTGAAGGTTTCACCAGCTAGAAAATAAAAAAAGGCTGAATGGAATTGGGTAAAACTTATTTTATGTTCAGAATATATATGTAAGCTCTCATTTTCCTATACAAAGTAGAAATAAACCAGCAGGATATGACTCTTCTCCTAAATCTCCAAGGCACTTTCCCAGCTAGAAGTTTATCTGCAAACTGTTTCTCCAATTAAATATCATACAGCAGGTGCTTTTCTGGTTCCACACTGAAATCACTGTCTTTTCTGAAGGTTCCTGGACTGTTCCTAGAACAAACAATGAAAGCCCCAGCAAGAAAATAAACAGTAAAACCTCTTCAGTCAGCATGGTTTCTGACCAATCATATATGCTGCCAGTATTTTGAGGAATAGCTCCAGTTTTTAAGGGTTTGAACATTAACATGTTCCGAATGAATGGCAGCCACCAGTGTTACAAACAATGGCACCTTCATCTTTTTAGCAATCCAATACAATGACTGTCGTTATAGGCTATCTAGAACAGAAAGAAAAAAAAAGATTACGTATGGTACAAATCAAACTTTCATAACAACACCTTTTTCTGAAAGAACATTTTCACATTTCCAACAAACAAATGATTTGATGAACACATGGATTTCCATGGAGATTTTTGCCTTTGTGGTTGATTTTCTTTATCTCCTTTACCCTGGGTAATAATTTTTGTTTCTGTTAAATCAGACTTAGGCAGGGATTGATGTCTTTGTTCAGCTGGAGAACTTTTTTACTGTTGCAGCCATTCCATTCTCAGCTGTCACAGTTAAATCCCTAGTCTCTTCTCCTGCTATTTCCTTTAGTAACCTACAAGAACTTGGCTTAATTTTGCACCTGTGTTCTACATATCATGCATTTTGTTTGCATCAGTAACATATAAAGCCCCTCTGAATCATCTTCCAGCTCAGGATTCTGATTTATTTCTAGGATTGTGAAACATTTTAACATTTTCCACACAACCTTATATTATTTTAATGGTGGTTGCTCTAAACTTTACTCTGACAAAGGAACATGAGTTTTCAATTTTGGATTGCAATGTTTCTGCAAAATCCTTTGTTCCTCTTCAACAACTCCATAGAATAGGTTTCCTGGGGTCCTTTTCTGACAATGACATATGAGGAGTGTCGAGATGACATTTTGTACTCTCTCATTGGTTGCTTTTCCAGAAGCCGTCAAAAGGAATGTGATATGCTGATCCCAATGCCTTTGATACTGTTCTAAAATGATGGCCAGCTGAGCCCTTCAAATCTAATTGAATTTTGCATCCATCTCATTGTAACATTGGTGCTTAGAGTAGGAGCAAATTATGTGGATTCCCAGAATCTTCCAGGCCAGCTGAAATATTTTGGGCTAGAGTTTCCCTCTTCACTCATATAAAGTCACTAGAGAGGTAAAAATTCACTAATTCATTAGCAGAGCTGGATGTAAAATAGTAGGTGTTTTTGGTGATGAAAGCTACGTTGTTAAAATTTGTTTCCCAAATGATGATGGAAATTTTTAAAAAATGTACTTTTGTGGGGGGAAGATTGATAGGATTTCAGGACCTGAAGCTTTCAAAAAGTGAGTGAGCCAGAAAGGAATATTTTGGCTTTCTAGGTGCCCTTCTGGAAGGTTTTTGTTAACTGACAGAAATTAACATTGACTGAAGCTTGCCAGCACAGCTGTGGAAAGGCCCCTGCCCAAATAGCTCTCCATACTCTAGATCTGGGAATCATTCAGCCTTTCTAAACCCACGAGAATAAAAACAAAACTGTGTTGTCTAGTGAGGTGCAGAGAAGTCCAAGCTTGGTTGCCAGCCAACCTTGTCACAGGATTGCCACATGAGCTTGGTGAAGGGCTGTGCCTACTACATCGTGTGGTTCAGCTGCACTATGGTACCTAAGTGGATGTGGAGAAACCATATGCCATCATCATCTTAGCACGAGGGTTCATTCCTCAGGGCAGGCACGCCCTACACATATAGATCCTGAGGGCTCAGAAAGTTTCTGTCATGCTCACAGCAGATATTGGAGCTAAATACACTACTGTTGATGATAAAAGACAGTACTTGGTGTGGATGAGCGTTCAGGCTTTTGAATGGATAACTAGCATTTAGAATCTTAAGTTCTAAAATGATAATGATTTTCTGAAACCACTGGTCTATTAGTAGGCAAGCAAAAGCAGAATGATAAACGTGTTTACATGGCCACGTCAAATCCAGCATCACAACATCTATTAATGGCTAGTGTCATGTATAAATTTGAATTTATTTGCAAAGCTGTGTAATTGAATCTTATAAGAAGATGGGAAAACTGATGATGTATCCAATGAAAACTTGAATTTTAACATTGGAAATTAGGGAAAAAAATAAGAAATGCTATGTTTTGCAATAGAGAAAGAGAGAACTTTTTTCTTAGTGTTTAGAAAACAATTTCAGGAGCCAAAATACAGCTAGTTACTGATCTGACATTAAACTTTTCTGACTCTTTAACCAATTACGGCAACATTTTAAAGTCTGGATGTTTAACTATAACTAACGTATTAACCAAAGAATCCAATGAGAGGTCGATTCCCTCAGCTTCTCTGAGAATCAAGTCCAGTGATTTAAGAGGATAAATATGAATGCTTAGATTGAGTAAGCATAGGGATTTGACGGTGTTGGCCTAATCAGCATTTTATCTCATTTTATCTACCTGTAGAATAGGACTAGTAATACAAATGAAGATTATCCAGTAGTATCGGTAAGTCATTTTCAGATCAGCTGTATATAATATTATATAAATGCAAAGTATTATTAATATCTATAATATGACATTTAGTTGTTGGACAGACTCCATGTATATAATTTTACTGCATGAATACAGCCTTTTCATATGAGAAGCCTTTTTCTTATAATAAAATTATCATCTTTTTGAAATACATTATTTAAATATACTAGTGTTAGCCAATATTCATTTGATGCAGAGGAAAATGTCGACTACATTATTCAATAGCTATTCACTCTGTACCAGAGACAATAATTAGTGGTATTATCAGGTGGAAAATTGCTGCAGTGAAGAATTCACCAATATAGTATGATAAACTCCCTCAGAAAGTTACTGTACCTTTTTAGAATCACAATCGCTTTGTTACTAGCTGCCAAATAGCATTTTTGGCAGTGTATTGTCAATGAATACTCTCAAAAGTACCCTTCAGTGGGCAGTAAAAAACTGAAATAGCAATTCTCTCATTGAGTAATGATTGCTCTGGATAGACCCCGAAGTATAGCATAATGCAAACACTAAAGTATATGATTTATTTATAGACCTTCGGTTGCAATGACTCACCAGCTATTCCAATGGTTTGGGGGCTACTTGGCATTTTTCTTTAATTGAATGTTACTGCAAAGAAGAGTAAAAGGCCATCTTCTAATATAAATTGTATGAAATTTTTGCAGTCTTAAGATTTATAAAAGTCTTACTTTTGGAACCCTTAGTAATGTTTCTCCTCTCAAGGTAAGTATCCTACGGAGAAGAGTATGGAACAAAAGGTTATTATCCAGGTCCCACTGAGAGATGCGCAAGGTTGGAAAGGACAGTTTCAGTATTCTTAGTTCTTGCTTGCTCAGAGAAAGGATGTTACCCAATGACATGAAAAAGGAGCTGCAGGGATTATCTGTAGCATAAAGAAACACAAGATCTCTGGAAAATTACAGATAGAGTATGTGATAACATTCATCAGACTCATCAGGGAGCTGGTAGGAATGAAGCTTTCTCAACCAGCAACAAACAAATAGCATATTTATGACACATAGTACAGAGTCAGTGTAACATGTCTGGCTTTACACTAAGTAATGCAAAGCATAAAATAGAAAAAGGGGACATCTAAGATCTTATATTTTCAATGCAACAACACACCATAGGAGATAGAGCAGATACAATTCAATTTGCTATTTGTTGCTGCTTCAATGACTTGAAGGTTCCACTTCCAGTCTAGGCATAAAGATTTAGATTTACTAAAAGCTGAACCAAATTCACAGTTTTTGAAGTGTCCTGTTACTGTTTGAAATTCTATTCAGTATGACTTCAGGTAAAAACTCATCCCTCCTAACTTCAGACACTCAACAGGGGTGCATAAATCAGGACCTCAGTGTCCTCATCTTTCTGTTTAAAAACAACAGAAAAACAGTGACCCCTCTAGAAGTACTACAGATCTCAAATGGTCAGAGTTGACTCTGTTGACTAGGAAGGGCAATGAAGGTGAGGCTTCAAACCTGGCAACACCAGCCCTTCTGAACTACACAGGAACAAGCACCTAATGGAGTGTCACCACAGAAAACACAGAATCATTTTTTTCCCTTTCCAGAAACAGGTCCAAGGTTAGGTTGGGTGAATCACGTACGGAAGCCAGATTTACTGGGCCAAAAAATGTTCTCAAGTTTGTGAGTATTTTCCTAAAGGACAGAGCAGGCTACCACTGCAGAAACTGTTGCAGGATTTGAATGATTAACAATGGAGGAAACAGTACATTTTTGACTGTAGATTTTATTAAGAAGTTACATACACCAGCAGTATGAATGTATGAATTGTTCTTTAATAACCATCACTCATAGGCAGAGTGCTTCCTAGAAGGTAGGCTCGATCAAAAGGATTTTTTTACTTTTCTGAAATCTAAGGCTAGATGCTTTTTAAATTAACTTTTTTCAAATTTTACTTTATTTTATTTTTAAGAAGCCTTGATTTTAAATGTCCAAAAATTTTATGGTTAACTATTTAATGCTGAAAAGGTGAACTGTTATCTTCTTCAAATGAATTTACATTAGACCTTTCTGTTGGATCTTTTGGAAAAAAATGATAATTGTCTTGAAAAAAATTTGAAATATCACAAAAAGATTCATTTCAGTTCTTGAAGAGAGAATGGTTTTTCCACTTCATTTTTTTCTGAAGTAGTTTTTCATTTTTCAACCATCTTAGCATGTCAAGACATTGCAAAATTTGGAAGTACTCAGAATTACACAGGATGAGGCACTTGACAGAACATCATCACAGCAACATTCTGCAAATACAAAATGAGAGCTCTTTTTCCTCCAGAAACGCGCAGGGACCTGTTACCACACCTCCCTCCACAGTCTACTAGAGAGTGTGCTTTTCATCAGAAGCAGGTACCTACCTACACAAAGCTATTTGAATGTTTTTTATTTTTTTCTTCTGCAAGCTTCTTTTTACAATGCAGAAGCTTTAAAAGTTGCCTCAACGCAATGTAAAATCTGTAGGAGTTTATTCCCGCTTCTGTAAATCTTCTCTGGAATTTGTAGCACATTTTGCATTTTTCTTTTGCTCTTATTACTGACTGCTTTCTGTTTCTGTCAGGAAATAATCATTTTTTGAGTAACTATGTCATCTCTGTATGTGTATAATAATCAAATTTTATACACTTACCATCACTTTCTTCTCCTTCCCCCACGAATCCTTAACAACTCTCTCTGTGCTGTTTGATAAAATGAAGACTTTTAATGTAAAAGCTCCATCATAGTTGTAAGGGAAAAGAAGTGTTTGCTGAAGGAGCAAAGCAGGTAGCATCAGTATAGCAGCGGCACTGGAGAAAGAAAATGTGCAAATTTTAATGAGGATCATGTTTTACAGAAAGAAAAGTCTGTACCTTTTATTTGTAAATGTTAGCTTGCATGAAGCCAGCATTCTACAATGTAAAACTGACTAAAAGGACCCCTTCTGCAATGAGAAATCAAAATCTATTCTCTTTTAAGGAGTTTTCTTTTATGTACGGACCACCAAGAAAGAAACTTCCAAACAAGGCTTCTCTGCACCTGCAGAGGTTTGAATTGAAATCTCTCCTCACATTTCCTGAACTGCAGGTAAGTTATCAGCCTCTCACTCTGGCAGCCTTAGAGATCAGCATGGAACTGGCTTAAGGTGGCTTGATATAGATTTGCCCTTTGCAAATTAAAATCCTTCATCTCTGAAAAGAATCCAGAATAGAGTACGGTTCTTCATTAACTGTGGTCCTAAATTTTTTTTTTTAATGGCTGTTACCTCAGAGGGTCTTTCAAAAGTTGTCTTCTCAGACCTATTATGTAGTCCTTATTCTTTCTCATATTGAGCACATACGTGAAGCTTTTGAGTTAGCTCATGCAAACTTTTTTTTTTTTTTGGCTAAGAAGTTTTATGACTGGAAATACCGGACACATAAGACTTATCCTAATGTTGCAGGTCTTTTTTATGATGGAAAATAGTTCAGAAGAAATAACTCGAGAAACAAGAAGATAATAAACATATTTTACCATTATTAGATCAAGATAGAGCACCTAGATTATGTCTGTTTATCTTAAGACATTCTGTATTACATTACTGGCACCCCATCTGCATTCATCTGCCCCTGACCTATGCACATGTTTCAGTTTGCACAAGTCAAAACCTTTCTTGAAACTTAAGAACATTTTATAAAACACCTGTCCCAGGAAGTAATTTTGCTACTAGCAATTCTTAAAATTTTTTACTCCTGATTTTCCCAACCTAATTAATTTATTTATTTTATTATTTTTATTCAGCATTTACAAATGTCTCTTATGTACTACTGTAGCACATGAATTTGCTGTGTCATATCTACACTGCACAAATTGTTAAGTAAAATTCTTTTTGTCTGTTACCATGAAAGCCTAATCTCTTTAGGGTAGCTTTCTTGAACTCCTACTTTCCAAGGTAACATCTGGAGGTCAGTATTGTTCATCTATAGGCTTTGCACTTTAAAAAATGACAGACTGTGATTACTGTTTCCAGTCAGTGATTCTTTCTGACAGTGCATCCCCCTGACAGTGAAATTCTGCTAGAACATTTCAGATCAAAATTACTTCTAATACCTTGAAAATTTTCTAGAATTAAAAATAGGTATGATCATTTGGAATGAGGTTCTGTTGTTGCTTGCAATAGTGCAGAGTACCTTAGAGGACAAAAACATTGATACGATGGAATGATAATACTGAGAATAAGATACTACCCCTTCATGAGGTAGCTGGAATTCAAACAAGCTAAAACAGGGATACAAAAGAGAATCAAGCTTTGTGCTTTTCACACAACAATCAGAAAAGAATTTGGGTCCTGTGCAAAAGTACTTCAGGTATTCCAGATCCTTTTCAAAGCTGCAGTAAACCTACTAGGCTAGATGGACTGCACTTTGTATATTCTTGTATATTTAAAAATATACATCAGTGAGTATGTCCTGTACAATGTAAACTGGTGAAGCTTGAATTCCCATTTTTATACCCTAAGGAGATGGAGTTGCTTTATAGTCTGTGCTAAACAGAGTAGAAGTTCAGAGGACCTTTCGAGGTCTTCAGTTTTAACTGAAATGGCCTATTTTGCAGTCTTCTGTTTCTGTGAGACTGAAGGAGGAAATCTCTATGTTACAGAGCATAGCTATGCACTGGGACATTGCTCTTCTACTGACATGAAAGTCAGACAGTTTCATTAGACAGGGAAACCAAAGGGGAAGAGGCTTTTGTTGGCCAAAGATTGGAGAAGGAGTATGAGAGGAATCAGGGGAGGCTCAGAGGCATCTCCTGCTGTTCCTTACATTTGGGTGTGGGTATTTCCATAAACAAAGAGGCATATCATAAATGTATTTGTTCTAAAAAGGAAAAGGGGCTGCTTAAGGCTCTGACAGTAAGAGTTTAGGTCTGTGTACGTTACATGCTGTAGATAAGAGGAATGAGAGAAAGTGGATGTCATTCACAAAGCATAGTGTGTGGGGAGAAGCAGCTGTGGGCAGGAGAGTGGCTGGCAGGACACCAACACCGTGGGAGCAGCCACAGCCTAACTAGAGGCTGCTCAGGAACAAGGGTGACAGAGCACTACCTCGCACTGGGAACAGCACCTTGCTGTCCCATCAAACCCTTACTGCAAGGAAGATCAGGGACTCTACTTTTGTGGGAGCTGAGGTATATTTTCTATCAGACTCATTCCTGGAAGGACTTGATCAGTCTGTACTCCTATAAAAGATAATATGTCTGCCAGGCTCTAAGGTCTGTTCTTGGACATTCCTGTGAATCACAGAATGACTGCACCCATCAGCCTGTCACAGCTAACATGCCTTAGCACCATGGTCCTCATATACTATGGACCTGCTATTAATTTTTTGAATGTTTTCCCACTTAAGAATCTTTTGAAAATGATTATGGAAGTGCAGATTGTATTATGGCAACATGCAAAGGCCTCTATGCACATTTCTACATAATATCCTTTTCACATCCCTGTTACCGAAATGGTATGGGAGAAAATCCAATACCGCATGCTCCTTGGTTGCTTGCCAAAATGGTAAATCAGCAAAATCAGGCCCCACTGTTAGTGATGGCGGTCTGTAAAACAGGAATAATTTTCTATTGAATACCTGATTGAATTACTTGTGAATTGCTGCTCCGCTGAGAAAATTATATTGGAGGTTGGCAGGCGGTCACCATTTTTATTTGCTACAGGGTATTATCTGAATTTGCCTGTCAGGTGATTTCCTGGTTAGTCACTTCCCAGTATAAATAACAGTGTATTTCAAAATGTGATAAATAATAGTAATAAAGTTCATAGGGGAAAAAATATTCTTGCTGCTACAAGGAATATCACTTAACCCAGCTATTTGTCTACTGCTTACAAAAACCTAGGCTGATCAAATGATAATGTATGCTATGGTTTGCAAAAATAGAAAGGAGGGAGAATCACTGTTTGATTCCCCTCCCTCTTTTTCTTGTAGTTACAGTTTATAATAGCTTTGCATTTAATTGGTATTTTATTTCGTTATGCTTATGAGGTTTGATAATTTGAGCAGCCCTTGCAGTGTTATCATTTTGTTCAGTGAGTCAGACATTGCAAAATTGTGCATTTTTATGTAATTGAGATGATTTTGCCTGGTAGCTTGCGGAAAATTTCATAAAAATTTGTATGCGTTGGTCAACTCATTTAATGTGATATCTCACTTTCTGAGCTGATCGGCGTTTTTCCCTGGTACTCTATTGCTGTGCTGAAAATCAACTTTTTTGTATTTTGTCTCTAATGGTAAAATAATGAACAACATGATCCATCCCAAGGCAGAAATACAATGTTCATTTTCCCTTTGGCAAATGAGAACATGGCCATTAGCAACAGTGCTTTCCCAGCCGCTCCTTGGAGGTAAAGACCATTATACCAACACATGGATTTCACTCAGAACACAGAAAACTTGTGTTGTGCACTTGACTGTATGCCTCTGCATGCTCAGGTTTGAAGCAGTGGGGCAGATTCCTCTCCTTTCACTGCGGCTGCTTGAAGTAGTGGCTACATCAACTGGACTGAAAGAGTGGAGTAGACTGTGTGTAGGGATACCACACCCATGACAGATTCTTCTCAAGATGGGTAGTATGTCCTTCACAATGTCCTCTTTGTCCTTTTGGTTATAATGGAGCTTTTGACAACAAATGCTAGATGTCTTGTCACGGACAGACACTGAGCACCAAAGTGTAAAGTTCAGCAGCCAGAAGGAAGGGACTAGCACCATGTCTTCCTTGCAGAGCTTCAGTGACTTAGCTCATTCGTTCAAATCCAGCTCAGATCTGAACAACTGAGAAGCTTGCATGACCACTGCCAGATGTGCACCTGTTCTGTCTGTCAAGAGGGCTTCAGTCCTCAGGAGTGTCAAGTCCTACAGGCTGGTTCAGACAACAGGCAGTAAAACCTGAACCCCTACGGGTCCCCCCTGGGTTTTTGAGTGCGATGTGCTTTAACTCTTCCATATGCATGAGAGTCCTCTGTGGGGAGGCTGAGAGGAGGAAAGAGGTATTCATTTGCACTGAGAGCAGTAGAAAGACTCCTGGTGTGATAAACACCTGGCTGCTAAGCTGCTGCTCAACACTGCTGGAATATTTCAAGTAGGGGACTTACTTTTTCATGAATCTTGGGTATTAGATCAGATCAGACAGACAGTGCAAAGCACATGCCATGAGAGGCATGGCCATCAGTCTCGGACTGGAAGCTGTGGACTGTTTTCTTGGTATCAGCCAAAGGCATGGTCAGGCCCTAAACCCGTACCCTTGGGGTGATAAGAGAAAGACAAAGAAGCTCTCACTTTAGATATCAACTGTCCCGAAAGGGGCAAGTTTCTTTCAGACAGAAAAGTCTTTCTCAAAACAATGGCCACTACCTTTTAGACAGTATCAAGAGCATGTGGGAGCAGCCATGGAAAGAATGATAAGCCACCCGAGACAATTTCTTTCAGTGTTTTGTTTTTTTCTAGAACAGTGAGTAAAATTGTGGCCAAATTAACTCCAGTAACTCTTTCAACTTCTGTGGCAGAGCTGACAAACCATATTTGACTGCAAGGCTGAGACTGAAATGAAAATCACCACTCAAAAGCTGCTCTGCTTGCAGAGCCTCAGTGAGAAACCAATGTGAAGGAGAATCCTCTCAATGAGATGTGATATTCTCTCTCCTGGTTTACATAAAGCTGACTGAACACAAAGTGATTACCTAACTGAGAACTTTGTTGCCAAGGTAGCGTCTATAGCATAACACAAGATAGGACAGTTGAGTTAAAATAAGTCTGTTTTTCAACAGACATGGTTTGCACATAACATCTTTGCTGGGTGTGTGAGATTTTTTACTTGCTTTCAACGGAAAATTATCAATTTTATGAAGATATTCCTTAAAACAACATTTGGAATATGTGAAAGTAGGTAAGATCATACTGCAAATGCATGGAGTTCCACAGGGCATTAAATCTGAATTTCAGAGAACTCTGATTTGAAGCAAGTTCCTATGGTCTCATTACTCTAATTCAGAATAAAATATCATAAATAATTTAATGGTGAATGTAGTAACAGCAGTTACGCTAAATATACTCTGTGGAGCCTTCCCATTGTGGATACTTTAACCAGCACTGCACTTTCATAAAAATAAATGTATTAAACCAATTTGTAATAACTCTTATACATGGGATAATTTCTTGACATCCCCTGCCCAGACAATCTTCTGTGTTAAGTGTTCTGTATGACATGGAAAGCAAACAAATATCTTACTATGTGTATTTCCAAATTCTGCTCTATGAGACTAAAGTAAGCAATATCTATTCCATTGAATGTTATTTTTTGACATAAAAGTTCATGATAAATGTATATGGTAGTACCAAAGAAAAGAGGAACATTGATCTGTGTATCCAAAACTCTTGAAGTCTTGAGATGAAAATATCTTGTTTACTGAGAATACTATCACAAGGTTTAAATGAGAAGACAGATGCTTAATGTCCATTCTAGTATTTAATATCATAGGCCAATATAGTTGGGATATGACTCATGTAGTGCTGAGTCCTGTTGCTACCATTTACTGCATTAATTAGGATGGATTTTATCAAAGCAGAGAAGGTACTTACCCTCACTAGATCTAGCTTTTGGTAAGCACTCTACAGTCTTTGAACTCCTTGGTAAATCAAGCTCTGAGCTTGTAGTTTTTACATAATGATTCTTAATATCTGTTAAGTTTAAGTAATATATATTAATCCAAGCATTAGGAAAAAACTCCCAACCTTGCTGATGTACAGGTACATCAATCTATTTAAATATGATATAAAGGAAGCCATTAATGCTGAAAAATATTTCCGCTAAGACGGTTTACGGGCTAATAGGTGTTGCTATACTTCTGAGAGTATGTTGAAAATGGTGACAAATGTCAAGGATGTGAAGTGCATAATAATAACGTAAAAAATAGTAAAATACTTCATCATCTCATTACAAAAAGAGTGCCACAGAGTCTGAGTTAATGTAAATACCCTGGAGTGGGATCTAATCTGTCTGGCTTAAGCACCTGGCTTTCACATAAGTGCCTCTAAAGGCATCAAATAGTCAGATCATGCCTGTCTACCTTAGGTGCCTGAACCGACAAAGGCAGGTTTTTGCACTGGAAGGTTACAGCAGCACCTTTTTCTCTCCAATGTCTAAAAAGGACCTCAGAAACACGTTAGAAATCTCATAAAATATACCTGGTACACTTAAATCTACACCTAATCTTACTGTAACTTTAGCACTGTTCTTTGTTGTTAGTTATTTTGCGATGTGTTTTTGTTTTTTTTTTTTTCTTTTCCTTTGTCCCCAAATCTATTTCCTGAACACGTACCAGAGCAAAGGTGAGTTGTAAGTAGATTGCAACAGTCAGTATGTTCATGAATGCAGTCTGGGTGAATAATTACTCAAAGTTGTTAACCTTAGCCAATCTTTAATGTATTAGGCTCCTTAGCTACCTCTCTTTGAGTTGAATTTGGAGCCAGAGAAAAGACTAGAACTGCAGTTCCTCTCTAATATTTGGCAGACAGCAGATCAGCTCCCCCTTCCTTCTTGTACTCTGTGTTGCATGTTGCTGCAATCTCCCCCCAGAAACTGGCGTCACTCAGTTGTATCTGTTCAGGTGACCAGACATATTTTCACAAAACCTTTGTGAAGCACAGTTATATAAATAGCTGGATTGGCATGACTGAGTGGGAAGTAAGCTCTGAGAGAGAAGAGGTGGAAGGGAAAAGGGTCTGGACAGAGGAGCTTAAACTAGGTCTGCTACTGACAGAACTAGTAATATGGAACGGCAGCCTAGGAGCTTTACCTAAAGCCAGACAGAAGATCTGTGTCGCATCAGCAAACCTACTATGCATTTCAAGTTCTAATGGGCTCCCTAAGCAGTGACCAAACTTCATCTTGACTCAGATTAGCAGTATAGTATAGATTTCTGGCAGGTGTACCTGTTTATGAACGCAAATATACTGATGGCTTTTCTTCATGATAGAGGAGTGGCTGCAGAATGACAAAGCCAAACATGATTTGGTCATGGAGCTGTGCTACTGTTGGTGAGAACTAAGGTCCTACACTGAACAGCATCGCATTTCTGTTAATGGGAAATTAATGATTTGGGAATAATGATGCCTGATACACAACTGATTATTTGATGAACACAAGTTTCTTGTGGTGAGGCACTGCAAAGCATGTAAGTAAAGAAAAATTTTACGCACAGACTTCCTGGTGGTATAAACAAATGAATCGCTCAATCGCTTTTGTGCTGTCAACGCTTATTTATCCAAAAGAGCAGCTTATTATGATATGACACCTTTGAAAGACCCAGAGGGAAAGATTTAGACAGGCATTCAGAATTCAGAAGGATAAATAAGAAAGGAGCGGTTGTCGTCTCCAGAAATAACCTACCAGTAGAACTTGCAGATAGCATAGCTACCTGTTTTAAATTGCAGTTCCATCCTTTCTGAAAGGAAAACAGAGTTTGCATGTTGATTTGACTCTTTCTTAACTGATTCAACTGGAAGCTACAGAAATTAGACCTCTACAGAGATTCAGGAGAGAGTTGTGTTATATATTGATTCTTGAATCTCTATTATTTTGGGCAGAGAATTTCTACTTTCACCAATTAATTATTAACACAGAATCTACAGCATTTGTGGCCCTCATGATTGCTTGCTGGCAGGGTTATTTAGAGAATGCTAAAATGCAATTTTTCTGCAGAATGACTTGCACTACAAAGTATAGTCATGCTCATAAGGTCTGAGAAATCATGTTAGAGAGCTGTGCCTTTGTAGTGGTTTGCATTTAAAAAAAAGGATACATTTCTCCCTGAGGAACAGGGAGAAGTGGACTACCATGCAGTCACGCATAAATCTGCTTTGCTTTCTGTCCATCCAATTAAGTAACCAAGGAGATTCAGCTCCACACCACTCCTCCTTGATTGTGTCTACTTGCACCTTGTAACCCTATTGCTTGCCTACATCTGCTGTGTGTGTAGTCCAGTTTGAAAGTATGGAATACCCAGGCACTGTTATATTCATTTCAGGAGACACACACACACTTTCGCTATACCAGACACTGATCAAACGAGCAGGGTTTTGTCTCCATTAAGCTCTTTGGACAACATCATGTTTGCATTCTATAGCTCTCTCTTGAGCATGTTACAAAGACAGCTTTACATTCTGGTCTGGATAGTCCACAAAACCTATCTTCCTGGACACAAGTGCTTGTGACTATACCTGTACAGTGGAATTTATGGATATGGATGTCTAAGTGCTTTGCTAAAACAAGTCCAGGTAATGGAAAATTTATCACCTTTGTTGATAAGCTATCCTGATAGTTTATGACTCTCATTTCTAAGAGTCATATTTCTGGTTTAAACATTGCCAATTTCACTTTTGAAGTTATCTGGTGACCTTTTCATATCTGAGAGCTTTGCCATACAAATTTAGACCTCACATAAGCTTGCAAAGTATTGCTTACCTGGGATCTAAAGAGAATGTTGGTTCTAGGAAAGCCTGCTGCTTATGGGTATATTTCATCCTATAAACTCATTCATTTAGCTCTGCTGAGAGTCAATTAACTGACAAGGTAAATCGGTACTTCACTGCCTTATGAAGTATATTCTTATCTAAAGCATAGGGATGACTCCTTTTCCAAGCTTTATCAGACATTATAAAGAAATTAAGTCTTCTCTCACCAGCTCAGTGGAAGAGACAGCTGATATTCCACTGAACAAATAATACTGCTACCATTTTTTTCTGTCATAGAAATGTATTAAATAAACATATCTGCAGATGTTGAATGGTTTAGGAAAAAACAAACAAACAAATGAAATAAAAACCAAAACCCACCCCAGAATTGCTTCTAGTCTGTCCATGATTCTGTTAAAAGATAAAATAATTAATTTGTTAACCTTAAAATCAGGTGAAAATCATGTTTTTATGACTTGGGATTAAGAGGGGAGAAAAAGAATGAATTATAGTTAAGGTATCTCAAATAAATATAAATATTTTCTTAACAGAGAAACCTTTAAAAATACACCAAGAGGAATGAAAAGATTAAGAGGAAGTTTTGTCATGCTCTTAGTAAAAATTTTGCATCTAGATCTACGCGTGTGTATTTATGCAGGGTGCTCAATCAGATATTTCTTTGCACAGGCAGTTCTTTTTATCTCCTGTTTTAATTTTACCATTTTTTTTTTCAGGTTACTTCTTTACTTCAGAACTGGTTAAAAAAAGGAAAGATTAAAAAAATAGCATTGTTTTGAAAGTGAAAGAAGATTCTCATTGTCGATGTTTCATTGCATTAGTGTATGTTCTAGTTCTAAGTCATTATTGCTGGGGCAAATTTGGTACATATTAATTCCTGTCCTTGAGCCTTTAGACTATGTTGATTACCTGACTCCTTAAGCTTCAAAATTCTACTTATGTTTTCTAATTTGATACAGCAATATACTTAATGATTTAACCTCTCGAATGGTTAAAAGGTTAAGCCTCCAGTATGCTGTCACACAACTTAAATAGCATCTTTTCCAATGTACACTTCTGCTTAGTAACCATGGATCTGTACCTGAGTATGTTGATGAGACTGAAAACCAGGTTAATGGTAGACAGCTTCCATTGGGAACTTTCCAAAAGATAGCGAGTGTGATGGTGCAAATCTGGTCAAACACTTAATCAATGATGACTTCTAGATAACTGTTGCCTCATCACAAAAAAGATGGAAAATTAACAAAATCCAGGCCTCAAAAGTAGATCAAAAATAATTCTAAGAATTTGTTTTTGAAAGAAATCTACACACCTGTGTTAGTGGTCTACATTGTAGATAACTCCACTGAACCAGGCATCTCCCACTTACTTCATTGTCAGTTGCAAATGAAAAAGGTACTTTGGGGAATGCAGTTTATTCCATTATTTTGGACATCTACGTTAGAATGAGATAAATTATGTCCTAGAACTGCCTACTTTTTCAGAGCAATTAGACACTGGTTAAGAGGTTGAATCCTACGCTTGGACAGGTGAATCCTACACCTTTTGGTAGAAAAGCTTGAGTTAAATAACTTCAAGGAAAAAGAGGTTAATTGGGAGTGGTAGGTAAAATTAAGAATGTCCCAGGAAATAAATTGGGTCAGTGAAACAAATGTAGATTTGTTAATCCTACTTCAAAGCACATTTCTTTAGGAAATCCTCTGTACAGCAAAAGCAGGGCCCAGTGGAAACCCAGGGTAAACAGAAGCTTTTACAAGTAATAATAAGATGAGGTATTGCTTTGAGAAATTGGACTCAAATCTTCAAAACACTATGCACAACACAACATTCATGACAAATCTCCTTCTTGTAGATTAGGAGTTTGCACATGAGGAGAAAAAAATAATAATTCATCCACACAGTTGTGTTTTTTAAACGTTTTTCTCTTGATTTTTATGCTTAAAGACAATACCTCAACCCATCAATGTTATGCCATAGTTGGTGGTTTATTACGCTTATTTACAGATGACAGCTCTAGTTTTCTCATCAACTAGTGTTACAAGGCAATCTAAGAAAAATTAGTAGCAGTTTAACTGAAAATCAGGATTCATTTTTGAGAGACTGTGTGTAAATAATACATATCCACAGCTCCACTGTTTAAAACTGAACATGATGCTTTATTATCTCATTCAATTTAGTAGCTAGATTCAGAAGATGCAAAGTTGAATGACTGTCTCAATAAAACAGTAAAGGTTAATCTGGAGTCCTATATCAATAATAAAATTTAAACCAAACAGAAAATTATCTGTTGTGATACTGAATATGAGCTAAACCAAGTATGTCTATATGGGACCATAATGAGACATTTTGGCATCTGGGAAGCTGATTCAGCCAGCCCTATGCCTCCTGCCAGCTGTTGCAGCTACCTCCTCTGGACCTCCTCACTCCTGACTGAGGAGCTGCAGCAGCAGCAGCCACCAAAGTGTCTCAGATATTTGCTGCTTTGGTGTGCTCTTTGCTATGGCTCTGTGGCCATACTGTTTATTGTGAAAATCTCTTGATTTTCAGATAAGGAAATCGCACTACATTAGTTTTAGCTGCTATTGTCTTCTTCTGTTCGGAAAAAATGAAGATTATTAATTTGTGTAAGAACCTGCTGTATAAGGATAGTATTGTGAGATGTTTTACAGTTTTATATAACAGGCAAAAGAAGCTGTGGATATACCCAGTGTATCTTGGTAATGTTCCTCTATGATCCATGAGAGAAATGAGAAGGATGAGAGCTGCCAAGCTTAAAAGATCTATATCACTATAGCCCAGGAGACTCTACTTAAGAGCACTGAGAGAGGCCCACAGAATGATTCCAGGGTCAGTCAGATCACTTGGAAGACTTGACCTTTGTGATTTCTTATCTTAGCTTTTGAATTACTAATGACTTTTATAAGCAGAGAACATGAATTTCTCCTACTTTTTTTTTTTTTAATGTAGCAATTTTATATTTGAAAATACAGTTTTATATATATTTTCTTATCTGACTTTAGAACTTCGGTTTCTCTTTTATCTCACAGATGGCCAATGGCTATGAAATATTAATGCTAACACTAATATAAATAATGAATTAAACAATGAAAGCTTTGGCTTAGAAAGTCTAACTCTTACATGAGCACAGACTTTAAGGTGGACATGAAGACAGGAATGCATCTTTATTTCTTCCAAGCAGAGTAAAGAATTGCCTGTTTGTAAATCAGACAGTCTTGTTACTGTATGTTTCTAGTTGGGTCACAAATGGTAACCATTTAACAAGGTGAACTCCCTGCCTAGTCTCTCCCAATATTTGTTATTCTAATTTATCTTAGCAGAGAGAACATAAATTCCCTGAGCGACTGAGCTAAGCCCTGGTTTTGCTGCAGGCTCCTGATCTTGCATTCTTTGTGTCACTCCTAATGCCTTCAGAGGCTGTGCAGACTGTTCAGACCCTGTAACTCTGTATCTGAAGAAAGGCAAGTTAATATTTTTCAGTTTCACTTACCAGATCCTGCTCTAATGACAGTCTTACTGCACATTTTGCAGTTTTAATACCCTTTCATTTCTTTTTGTTGTTGCTTAGGTATAAAATGATGATGTAGTTTTCCATAACATGCTGTTTCTTTGCAATATTCTTACTCAGTAGGGTAGCTGTCTATTGATTATTTTTGGAAGAACCTCAGCAGAGTCCTATGTTGTGAGCCCTCGTCTCTTGAGAGATTATTTTATAAAGTCTGTGAGCCTTCATGAAAGAATATAACACCAGAAAGTAGAATTACACTTTGAATTGCAATGTGCCTGTGCAGTACATATTCAGCCTTACAACATGGAGTAGTGAAAAACTGTTTTTAATAATGCTATTTTTTCAGGTTACATTTGCCTGAAAATGATCAGCCATATTCCAAGCCTTACACTTAAGGGACCATAAAACACCGGAAAAATGGATGTATTTATTTACCTGGAAGCCTCCTGTGTTAAACAACCATGATGGCAAGTTTAGGCAAATTCCTTGCAGGTCCACAGTGGATGTGCCTGGACTTGAGAGAAACAAGGTCTGGTTAGAGAGTTTATTTTCTAAATTCACTGGTTAGCTTAGTTGAGTTCAACTGGAAAAATGCAGACCCTCATCCTCATCTCTAAGGTTTTGCTTAGTTGTCCTAACAAAACCCATGTGCTCGACAGTCATTATGCAAGTCTGGATTTAAATTTTTGGGATCAATAAGAGGGATGAGCTCAAGCCCCCATCAGCAAGTCTGCAAGAATAAACTTGAGCTGCCTGATGCTCATTGAGTTAGTTTTCTTCCTTTGATCACAAAGATATAATTGTCTAGAAGAACAATCCTTTACCTAGAGGAGAAAAGACAGTGATTAAGAACAACTGTCCCTTCTCCACTGTTTAGGTAACTATTCACAGTTCTCCTCTCCAGCTCCTTTGTAAGGCAACTGTTAAGACACCTGACTGTTTCCCAGCTTCTGCAGTAGCACTTTATTCCTAACAGGATACTGTCAGATGGTGTGGATTTTGTATTTACCTGTGGGGCAGAGAGGTTTATCCCCAGGCAGAGCTGCTCTGCAGCATCAGCTTCCTCTTCAGCCCACCCCACATGGTGCTCAGAGGCCCTCCCAGTGCCCATCGCAACTTTGCTAACAAGTTCATCTCTTTAGTGATTTCTGCATTGTGAACAGGAGTGCAACAAGTACATAGGGGTTTTTCACCTGTAAGAAACACCCTATGTGGACTCTCATTTAGTTATTTTTCTGCACCTATGGTATTTACAGCCCAATGTGGCAATCGATTGACTTAATGGAGGGCAAAGATCCAGTACACAGTCAGACATCATTAGCTGCTCCACATTTCTACACCTTCATAAAATTGTTAAGTCTTCCTCAACATGTTAAGGTTTCTTCTTCTTAACAGAATCAAACCACTTACCATAAAGGAACCTACATAAATTGAATATGTCTCAGGCCTGTACACTGACTCCTTTTCCTTCTCTTTCTCTCCACAAGAAGCCAACAAATCAATGCTTCCCTTTGGCTCCGTCCCACCTGGAACCATTGTGAGAAAGACAGGGGTGCATCTTCCCTTTGGCATCAGCCACTCTGCTCATAGTAGTATACTTGGAATGACTCCTCTGCACAGATCACTGTTATATGAGAGACAGAATACAAACAGACATGTTAGCAATCCTGATGGCATTTGTGAAAGAATGTAGACATTGTGTGCCTTCTACACTGCTTCTTAGTGGTCATTAAGGAGAACTTCTGAGTCACTGTACCTGAAATTGAGACTTCATATTTTTACTATATATTATATTGTAACATAATACTAAATAACATTAATATTTAAAGTGTGTAAGAACCTCAGCTATGGAATCTAGGGTCCTTCTTGGGGCTACTATCAACCTTATTGGATGGGCAAAAGAAAAATGTCCTATACCTCCAATGAGCATATTGTTCCATTAAGGAATGTCTGACTGAGTCAAGTGAGAAGATGAATTTAGAAACAGCTAAAACAGTAACCAATGAACATTCCTATAACTGATCTACTCAGCAGCAATAAAATGAGAAAATTAGCATCATTGAGCCATCCAGACTGATCCTTCAGACGTGCTGGTATTTCTGCATTTGGCAACATCACAAATTCTGAAAGAGCATTTGTGTGAGAATGATGGTTTTTTTGTGGTGCCATAAATCATTGGAGGAGATGAGAAGCTGGATATAAAAATATAGCTCTTCTTGAAGATATATTAACATGTTTGTCCTCGATCCAATGCTTGCGGCAGAGCAGGTGAGCATCCAGATCTAGGTGAGAGCATTTATCAGCAAACTCTTACAGGATATTCATCCTATTGCTGTCTGAGTACTAGTGGATGCCAAGTTACTGTAACAAATATTGCAGAGAATGAAGAGATTACTATTTCCTGGGAAAAATAATACACATAATTTGTATACCTTGCAAAGTCTGTCTATTCTCTTTTGATATTTACATTCAGGGGAGTTGATACAACACAACCAACACCAAGGTACCATTTCAAACTGAGAAAATGAAGAGAAAATTTGTGTTAGCAGATGGTTTTTTGTATGAGGAGCAAGAGCACTGTGGGTTTCTAGAGCTCCGTCTTAAGATAGAGAGCACCTGTATCCTAATGAGTTACAGGAAGAAAAGAGTCCTCTGGATCTTTATTCTTTTTCATATTATTAAAATAATTGTTGTTCATTCAAATGTGAGCATTTAGCAACTCTGGATTTTTTTTATCGCTGAAAGAAAATTAACAGAGTTTAGATAAATTTAGAATTATTTCATGTTCATCATCATGACTTGAACTCATGTTTTTTATTGAAATAACGATATTTAGTGGAATCCTGTTCCCCTTTAAATCAGCTGCCAAATTCCTACTCATTTATTAGGGCCAGGGCTTCACTCACAGATTTTAAAATGCACACTTTGATTTTGCACATCGTCTCTACAAAATTACTCTGATTATCTAGTAATGATTTTATTTGAATAATGAGATCTCTCCTCTGAAGTCGTAGGATAATTTATTTGCATTTTGAATTAAATTGTGACTGAGATATTTGAGATAATTATGCTTGCTGAAACACCCAAAGAATATAAAGAGAACCATACAAATCTTGAATGAAATACAATTACAGTTTATAATTTGAAGCTTTTCAGCAGCTTTCATAATAATCTCCTTCAATCCAAAATTAGGTCCTCGGCAACATGGACTTTTTCTTTGGTCATTCATCAACCTTGGTACTTGTAGGTAGCTTCTGCAACACCAGATGCATAATCCATAATATATGGATTTCGCTTTAGGCCTCCATTTCTCATGAACACAGATCAGAGGAAGTCATAATGAAACATATGCACCCCAGCTTTATTTAATAAATCTCTTGTAGGCTATGTAGAAACTTCCATTTTCTGTCATTTATAAACTGGCAAAATAGAGTACAACTACAAACTGAGGTCTGTCGTACAGGTCAAGGCCTTTTCCTTTCCAAGGCATAGGACATCCCTCTGTAGAAGTTGTTGGCTAAAGGAGTGCATCTGCTTTGTTCAATGATATATAAAACATTCTCAGAGGTTGGGAGAACAGTGAGATTATTGCAGGAAGCTTCTAGGAATGGACAGAAAAGATGGATACTGGAAGGCATGATCGTGGCAGAAAATCATGGCATCAAACTGAGAAGCCTGTGGTGTGTTGGCATCTCTAACCATTTTTGGCTTTTTGTTTCCTTTCTGGTCTCATTTCTGTCCATCGTAGTCTCCAGATAACTCTTCTCCTGTAGCAAGCTAGACACAGGACTGATAATCTATAGCAACATATCAGACTTCTACAGTGATATTTTTCAATACATACAAATTCTAAGTAATTTTGCTTGATGTATTTGACAGTGATAGCTAGTTTCAATACAACAGCTTGAAGTTATGCCTTTTCAAAGTTATAATTTGTTAGCTTTTAAAACAAAAATGGCTGCTATTCCCAATGGCAGAATTTACCCCCACCTCCTCCACACACACATTCAGCTGCTTTTTTTCAAACAGGCCATGAAGCTGGCTTTGCAGATGTGATCTTGAATCTCTTGCTGAATCTCCATCGCAGTGCTGTGGGGCTGTGTGAATCTGGTTTTGTGGAACAAGGATAAGGACTGGGATCTGAAAGAGTTATTGCTATGAGACAATTTGCCTGCTCTGGAACTCAGAAAATTCCAGGCACCTCAAAGGAGTAAGGCAGTTTGATGTTTTTCTGGGTGTACTGTTAGATCCAGGGCAAGGATTAGTGGCATTCATCAAAGTACTGATTCAGTGTAATATTTTTCAGCTATAAAATTATACACAATTTACAAACTATATATTGAACTGTCAAGCTGTGCGCACTGTTAGCCTACATAATGGCAGGATTGCTTGTTATCTTGTCCCTTGTCTCTTGTTGCCTTACAGTGTTTCTAATGCATTTGTTGTGTCTTGTCCTTAATTATCCTCCAATTCTATATGAGCTGTGAAGCCCTGTGCCCCAGTTGAACAGTACTGATTTCGGTTGAGCTCTCCAGAGTGCAAAGGTCTGCCTGCAGGGAGGAGGGTGAAAGACAATAACTCTTTAGAGGGAAAGATCTCATTTATCTCTGCATCCTGTGAATACAAAACCCTTCCGAGATACTCTCTGCCAGCTAGAGTTTTATGACAGAGTTTTAGAGTAAACAGTCTCTCAGTTACAGGATGACTGCTATTTTTCTTCTAACCAAGCTGTGTTTGGGACCTGAGGTAGGTGCCCATGCTCCCTCTATGGCACAGAGAGGCAGGTGTGCATGTTTGATTATAAAGAGGAGGAGATCCTGGCCACCAAACTTTATGCACCTCAGCTGAGCAGATCAGATCTTCTCCACGGACCAGCTAGGAAATATGGTATTCTTTTTAGTAGGATTAATCTGCCAAAGGGCTGTATGTGCTTGCATCCAACAGACTGGCTTTGCCTTAACTGTGTAGCTTTGTTTTTTCAGCCCATGATTGGAGGAGTTAAAAGTTAATGCAAGTACTACCCTTGCAGTGTCTCCAGAGGCAGAGGAGTCTTGGGAATGTGTGTGGCCTTACTGGGACAGAGACATAAGGCTATTTAAGCTTGACTCTACCCACTGTGGTCCATAGAAGAAACTCCAAACCACTGCAGTCTACCATGAGACTACTCTTTTTTTTCCCCCTTTTCTCCGATTTTTAATCTCTCAAAGCTTAGAGTAGCAGCTGCCATTCAGGATGTCACATTTTAAAACTGCTAACTTCAAAAACTCTTTATGCTTGATCCTGGCATCTCTGAGCTGTCAGTGAAGCCTGAAATCTTTACCTACCTATTAACCCCAAGACCTGTTCATCAGCAATACATCGGTAAACTATAGGCACCACTAAGGGAGCAACCTGGCTTAGTACCAACAATGCCCTTCAGTGTACAGTTGTGTTGCATATAAATAAAATGTGGCAGCAGAAACTAGGCCAGACCACAGTCAATAGCCTCATTGCGTTATATGATGTTGGCAGTTTGGCATTGCAGAACTTGTAAAAGATTTTAGACTGAACTTTTTTATCAGGTTTCAGGTACAAAGCAGTCCAAATGCCACCAGCATCTTCATCTTAGGGGCTATGCTTCTATACATAGGAATGAGAAATAATCAGATTACTTATGGAACATAGTACACTAGTGAAAAGTAGAGCTCACTTCATTTTAGTGAACATTTTAATACATAGGAAGCACCACCATTTTTGTTACTGACAATTTAATTTCCAATGTTTCTTATTGGAAAAGAAGGTTTCAAATTGCTGCATTTGTCTCAGAGAACATATTAAACTGAAATGGTGAATGGCACAGAAGGATCCGGATGGATGAGAAGAGTGTGTGGGGCAGGCAATGGTTTGTTTTCTACAAGATCTTTCTCTTTTCAGTAGAGGTTAAGCTTTAAAACTTCAAGATAAAATTTCCACCTGAAATAAGGTGGTGAAAGATAAACATTTCTAAGAAATGTCCCCCTTCTCCCACCTCCATGATTTCTTCTGTCTCAAGCTGCCACTTTGCTTTATATTCTCTGCTGCGATGTACAGTACAGAGCTGTGTCAATTTTGGGTGCTCAACTTTCAGTCAAGCCAGTGTAAATGAAACTGTCAGCAATGAGAACAGAGATGTTTGCTAGAAATTAAATAAGAAAGTCTATGCTAAAATGCATTGATAACAGTATTTCATTGTTTTATTCAGCGTTTGTCTTTCTACACCACAGCCTCAAACTCATATTAAAAAAATGTCAAAAACTTGGAGGGCTTCTGGTACTGTACAGAAATTGTGAAAGGCTCTTCAAAACTTGGTGTTGTCTGGGCTCTCAATATTTAATGTGCACTGAACTAAAACTATGCTCTCATTTTCTGTGTCCTTAATAGCTTTATTATGCCTAGTCTGTAAGGTTTCTGAGAGGAACCTTTGTCTCTACTGCTCCCTAGGTGAATTCACACATCTGTCTGGTGTGATTTCTGCCCACACTTGCTCCACCTTAATTTTGTGCCTAAAGTGTTCTCACCTTGAAAAGGTGCAATTCACATACCAGCCTGGTGCTTCAGGCAATGACAGATTCTGAAACCAGGGAACAATACAAATTCCTAGGTCTGCATATCTCATCCGAACTCCAAAGAACTCTGCATGGCTTTAGACAAGAGGCAGGGATTGCTTCTGTATTTACTCAAAATCCTTGTTGGCATGGAGGTATACATATACAATTTGAGATTAGAATCACGCTGCCCCATGTACATACCTATATGATCTCTTTCCCCTAAAGACATTATTCTCTGAATCAGGAGAGTCACCTAATGTATGTATATAACATATAAGAAAAACCTTTATTTAGTGAAATTTTAGGGACATCAGAGATGGTAGCTGTGGGTTCTGGTGGTTGTTGTTGGTAGTGCCTGATCTTGCTGAGATGATGTATGTTATTCACACCTTTGATTCAGGAGAAACAATTAAACAATTTCTACATCTCTTTTTGTAATGACAGAGATCTAAGTCCAGAGCACAGAGAATCTTGCTGAAGACACAGACATTCTGACTCAAAACATCTGAACTGGAGGCATTGATCTGGGTGCAGGTTTCTAAGAATGTCTGTAAGGAATCAGATCTCTCCATGCCAAGAGAGCAGTACAGAGCCCTAGAAAGAATGCTTATTCTGGAGTAAGTTCTGGAGTTAGTTGCTTTACAAAGCAGTTTCACTGTTTTTCTTCTTGTTTGTTTCAGAAGAATGGGACTTTGTGTACATTCATTGCAAAAGAAACAGATATGAAGCAACGAATGTTGACTAAATTAAAAAAAAAAAAAAATAGTAAAGCTGGATACATCAATTGTCCTTTTTGAGGAAACATGGTCAGGCTGGTTCAGATTGACCAGAGCTTCCGTCATTGCTGTGTGTTGCAGAAGCAGCCCAAAAATCAATTTAGGCTCCAAATAGACTTTATTCTAACCATAACTGTTTAGCAGCAAACCAACTAGAAACAGGGTTTATGCAAAATCCTTCAGTGCTCCAACAACATTATGAAAGACAGATTTGGATACCGCTTAGGAATTCAATTAGTACACAGCCAATTCAGACTCAAGGTATCGCAAAACTTTAGAATGATGATTCAAAATGTGCATCTACCTACTCATAAAAAGTGAGGACTCTCAAGTGTACCCAGAAGATATAATCACTCACCAATAAGGTAAAACGTTTTAATCCTCAAGGAAGTTTCTTTAGGTGGTGTCCTGGATCTAAGGCAGAGAATCTTCCACTATAGACCCACTGCTCCAAGGAAGACCAACTCAAAGGGGGTCTCCAGTGGCTCCATTTATATCCCAGCTGAATCTGAGCTTGTGGTCATGTAACCTAGTGGTCTAGAAATTTCTCTCAATCAAGTCATTTCATTGGTTAGGGGCCACGTCTGTTGACCAATGGTTATGTACATGACCATAGTGGTCCATTGATGTGGAAGTTTCTGGTGCTTTCGGGATGGAGGCAGGGAGGGGTGAAGGTGCACCTGCTACAGTATATTCGAAATCTGAATTTTTATCTTAAAACAAAGTCAGAGAGAAAGAGCTGAGAGGGAAAGCAAAAAAGCAATGCTAAAAACTGCCACTTTGGTTCCCTGTGATGACTCTCCCTAGCAATGCGGCAATGAACACGTTTTCTCCAAAACCTGGGAACAGTCAGGCCGTGTAAAGCATTAATTAGAAGCTGTTGAAAAATATTCCTGGCCACATTTTTTTTCTTTAATAAACTATCTAGGTTATATTACATTGCCTCTAACATTTGTTGAATTTCAGAATATTTTCAGAATAAAACAGGTCTAAGTTATGCTTGCTGAGAAAACTGCAAGTGTCAAAATCTGGGCAGCAATGTTACAGAAGAAAGAACTTTTAAAGGACAAAGAGATAAATACTTAGAAAGCAAAATCAGGGAAGAGTTTTGTTAAGAAGGAAACTTGGAAGCTATGTATACACTACAAAGTTGTTTCTAGTCAAACTTTGCTAATGGGAAATTAAAAAATGTGTACTTTGTCTTATGATAACTATGACATGAAAGGCTGAAAGGCCTACCTCTACACGAAATTATTCAACACCAATATGTAGGTGAAGTTTACAAAAGCAAAAGGACATTTCTCTGGGTATAATATCTGTCTCTTCAGTAGATGGTTTAACTATACCAGCAAAAAAAGATATTTCTTTTACTGGTGATAGCCGTGTTTCCATTAGAAGGATTTCCCAATGTACTTCCATCTGAATAATTCTGGTTACTGGAACAACTTGTGTACTGGAAACCAAGCCAGTGAAGATTTTCTAAAATAGGGGAAAATAAGACTTTTTTTTTTTTAAAGAAAATTATTACTAAATAGAGCAGCAGGTAGGAAAAAAAAAAAAAGGATGAAAACTAATGAAGATAAATTAGATAAGGAAGACAGCTAAAGTCAGAAAAATTTCAGGGCCTTCCATCACTCCTATCTGTTCAAAAATTGTCACTCAAAGGGCTACATATAACGTGACAGCTATTCTCTCCCCTCAGACCATCTATTTGGCTTCCTTAATAGTGACTCTAGTCCGAGAGCATAATGACCAGATTTTTTCCCTACCTCTTGTGACAGCCTGATAATTTGCAGTCAGTTATATTTCCTTCTCAAAGGCACCCCTAAACTTTAAAGACTTGCCATAAGGCTTCGGGAACATTATTGCAATATAAGTAGCAATAACTATATTTCACATTTTTGAGGAAATCCAAATGGCCAAGCTAATATTTCTTCAGTATCAACTGTCAGCATGTAGTCAAGATTTGTATGTATTTATCATTTTATAGGCTATGCTAATGCATTCATTTTTATTTTTGTTACATTATTGTATGCTACGGAATTGTAATAGTTGGTGGTAACAAGTAATATGTTTATGTCTGAAAAGTCATTTCTACAGTAGCTCTTGATCTGTAAATAGAGCATGTTCTTTAAGATGTTTATTTCAAAGTCAATTAAAATACCCATGTGACTAGAGGGTGTAGGGAATGAATCATCTATTAATAGTAAAAATGCATGTCTCTGCTATACAAAGTGAAAAAAAAAAAAAAGAAAAACAGCAGTGTGTTTAACAAAATATATTTCTCAAGGTTGAGATTCCCAGAAACACCTAAGACATTTAGGATAAAGCCCACTGACTGTCAGTAGAGAACTCCAGTTCCTAAATCCTGACCCAAATGAATCAATTTTATTTATGCTGAGCCTTTTTTTTTTTTTTTTTTTTTTTTAGGTGAAAGAAAAAGAAAGACTCTGAGGGTTTGGTTTTTTTTTTTATGTCAATCAAAGACCCCTGTGTTTTCTGTGGTTTCCATAAGTGCATTTCCAGGACTTTAATTACTTACTGTTTCCAGTTCCTTATAAAAAGTTCACAAAAGCTATTCCACTGCAGTTACTGGAGTCTGATTGCTTCATTGGTTTTCCATTTGCCACAAGGTGAGAGTTCATTCTAAAGCAGCAGTACATAGACTTTCTTACTCGAAACAAAGAAAGAAAGGGAGGTCATTTTTCTTTTAACCAGAAAACCTTTGAAGAATGGATGAACTAAAAGACTGGAAGAGTGAGAGAAGAGTGTGTTTTTGGTTGGTTGGTTGATTGGTTGGTTGGTTGGTTGGTTGGTCGGTTGGTTGGTTGGTTGGTGGTGTTGTTTCGGTTTGTTGTGTGAGTTGTTTTGTTTTTTGTCCCCCTTACTTCTTGTGATCTGAATTAGTTTTATTGTCTAAAAGTATACAACATTAACTTTACTATACTAAAACTGAATAGCCAGCAAATACCCAGTGCACTGTATTGTAAACTTGAGTACACCATTGGAAGGAGAAAACATTATGGTGTTTTCTAACCAACATGCACAGATTTATCAAGAAAGATTATGAGAAATTTTAGGCAGCATCTGTTTAATAGATGGTGATTATGTATGTAGTGAGGGATCAGCATCAGGTCACAAAATTGCATTTGAAAACGAGAATCAGGCAGACATCACTGCCCAACATTATACATGACTGGGACACTGAGGCACAGTCTTTTACAATGGACAAAGTATTTCAGAGAACTGTGACTTTCTCTGGGTTCTGCCACATTCCTTCTATATTTCCACACACAAATGATTCTAACTTTATATATTCTTCTCATTCTTCCCGTCAATTTAAATAATAAGGTGTTTGAGACAAAGACTAGCACTCCACCCTCCACTCCTGCTCCTACACAGAAACTAGTACAACATGGTGGCTCTGGGTTCTTCAAGCAATGCTAGCAATGGAGTTTTGCCATACTACACCTCTTGTCACAAAACTGTATGATCACTTATATATCCAGCAGTCTCACAGCTCTTCTAGAGAGAATACACTAAGACCTTTTAGAATGAACGGACGTTTTTGGGGAAAACTATTCCAGTTTACTAGCCATCTAGCAGATGTTTATAGAATCACAGAATGGTTTGTGTTGGAAGGGATCTTTAAGGATTATCTAACCCGGCCCTTGAGCAGGGACATCTTCCACTAGAT
The DNA here is from genome assembly GCF_037038585.1 of Patagioenas fasciata. Lineage (NCBI taxonomy): Eukaryota > Metazoa > Chordata > Aves > Columbiformes > Columbidae > Patagioenas > Patagioenas fasciata. Next base: position 101,527,333 of record NC_092522.1, read on the forward strand.
CAGGTTGTTCGAAGCCCTGTCCAACCTGTCTTGGACACTTACAATGATCCACAATCTCTCAGTGCCTTATCACACTCATAATGAAAAATTTCCTCCTTAGGCCCAATGTAAGCCTAACCTCTTTCAGTTTAAACTGTTGTTCCTTGTACTGTCACTACAGGCCTTGGTAAGTCATCTCCCTCTTTCTTGAAAGCCTCTATTATATATTGATAGGCCACAATAAGGCCACCTCTTCTCCAGGCTGAACAACCCCAGCTCTCTCAGCCTCTCTTCAAAGGAGAAGTGTTCCAGCTCTCTGATCATTTCGGTGGGCCTCCTCTGGACCAACTCCAACAGGTCACATTATCACAGAGGTCTATGTGTTTCTCGTATTGTGGGCCCTGGAGCTGAATGCAGTATCGATGGTGGGGTCTTGTGAGAGTAGAAAAGAGAGAGACAATCACCTCCCTCAGCCTGCTGACCCGGATTTTTTTTTATGCAGCCCAAGATAGGATTTGCCTACTGTCCTGCAAGTGCACATTGCTGTGTCATGTCCAATTTTTCATCCACTAGTACCCCCAACTCCTTCTCCACAGGGCTACTCTCAATCCCTTCATCCCACAGCCTGCATTGACATTGGGGATTGCCCTGACCCAGGTGCAGGATCTTGCACTTGACCATTTTGAACTTCATGGGAGTCACATAGGCCCACTTCTCAAGCCTCTCAAGGTCCCTCTGGATGTCATCACTTCCCTCTAGTGGATCAGCTACGTCACTTATCTTGATGTCTGCAAACTCACTGAGGGTGCACTGAGTTCCACTGTCTGTGTCATTGACGTAGATATTAAGTAGCATTGGTCCCAGTATGGACTCTTGAGGGATGCCACTCAGTGATTTCCATTTGGACTATAAGCCATTGGCTGCAACTCTTTGGAAGCTGCCATCAGACAATTCTTTATACATCTAAGAGTCTATTAATCAAACCTGTGTCTCTCCAATTTAGAGATCAGAATGTTATGGGGGATCACATTAAAGGTCTCACAGAATTATGTAGGTTGCTGCAAAAGGAACTGTGGTTTTTGTGTTGTTGAAATTTGCTGTTTAATATTGGAATACATTCTTAAATAAATGAGGTTATGTTATAGATAATTTTAATGTGCTTTTCTTGCTTTATGTTTTTTTGCTACTGACTTGTTACCTGCTGTTTATTTTATATTTATTTTAGACTATGGAAATGATGTTAGACAAAAAACAAATTCAAGTGATTTTCTTATTTGAGTTCAAAATGGGTTGTAAAGCAGCAGAAACAACTCACAACATCAACAATGCATTTGGCCCAGGAACTGCTAATGAGCATACAGTGCAGTGGTGGTTCAAGAAGTTTTGCAAAGAAGATGAGAGCCTTGAAGATGAGGATCATAGTGGCTGGTCATCAGAAGTTGACAATGATCAATGAAGAGCAATCATCAAAGCTGATCCTCTTACAGCTACACAAGAAGCTGCTGAAGAACTCAATGTTGACCATTCTATGGTTGTTTGGCGTTTGGAACAATTTAGAAAGGTGAAAAAGCTTGATAAGTGGGTGCCTCATGAGCTGATAAAAAATAAAAAGAATTGTCAGTTTGAAGTGTCACCTTCTCTACACAACAACGAACCATTTATTGATTGGATTGTGACATGTGACGAAAAGTGGATTTTATATGACAACCAGGGATGAGCAGCTCAGTGGCTGGACAGAGAAGAACCTGCAAAGCACTTCCCAAAGCCAAACTTGCACCAGAAAAAGGTCACGGTCACTCTGTTTGTCTGCTGTCCATCTGATCCACAACAACTTTCTGAATCCCAGCAAAACCATCACATCTGAGAAGTCTGCTCAGCAAATTGATGAGATGCGCTGGAAACTGCAACACCTGAAGCCAGCACTGGTCAACAGAAAGGGTCTAATTCTTCTCCATGTCAAAGCCTGACCACACATTACACAAACAATGCTTCAAAAGTTAAATAAGTTGGGCTATGAAGTTTTTCCTCATCCACCATATTAACCTGACCTCTCACTAACCAACTACCACTTCTTCAAGCATCTCAGCAACTTTTTACAGGGAAAATTGTTCCACAACCAGCAGAATGCAGAAAATACTGTCCAAGAGTTCGTCAAATCCCAAAGCATGGATTTTTACTCTACAGGAATAAGCAAACTTATTTCTCATTGGCAAAACTATGTTGATTGTAATGGTTCCTATTTTTATTATTAAAGATATGTTTGAGCCTAGTTATAAAGATTTACAATTCATGGTCCAAAACTGCAATTCTTTTTGCACCAGTCTGATAGGTGGATCACATCTGTAGCTCTTCCATTGTTCACTGATGCAGTCACTCTGTTGTAGAAGGCTATCATATTAGCCAGGCACAATGGTCTCATGGTGAAGCCATGTTGAAGGATTTGGTGATTTAAATTGAAGCTAGGACCAGAGCTATTTGTGTGTATGTGTTCCTCATATGTAGCTGTAGCCTGAAGATTACAAAAATAATGGAAGCCAGGGGTAGATAATACTAGGGTTTGTGTTTATTAGCCATATTCAATGCACCTGTTTCAAAAATTAATTTCTACAGATCAGCTCTCTTTCACCCTGTATCTTCATTAATGCAAATGTGACATATAGAATCTCTCAAAATTAATTATATTGGATTAAGGCAAATCCCATTCCTGGCCCTGCCAAATCATGTAAATGACCACTGTGTATGAAATTAGCTGACTAACAATAAAGTTAGACTATTAGAGGAAAAAAAACTTTAAAAAAGATCAGTGTCTTAGTCCAAAACCATATGTTGTTTATAAAAATGAAAATAGTAGAGCACAGTGAAATAATATGACAAAACAATTCTATACTTCATGAGTATGATTAAGATGTGCAGTCACATGAGCTAAATGTAAACAATAATGTATAGGGGTAAAGTATTGCCTGTGAACTCTTTCATGTGGCTTCAAATGTATTCTTACTCTAGGTTTAGGGTACATTTGATTTAACAATTCAGACTGGGACCCTGACAAGGTACCTTCTTCTTCAGATCTTTGAAAATGGTATAAAGTATACTATTTTCTAGTGAGAATTTCAGGTGTAACAGAAAGAAAATGAAGTTTATGGGTCTCCTTCTTCACTAGCAGAGATGTTATCAGGTAAGTGCCTCCTGAACGTTAGATAGCTCTTTTTTTCCTTTTTTTTTTTTCAAATACTCCTAGGTTTTATCAATGCAAAGCAAGTAAGAAGATGGATCCTGCTCATGTTTTATTTAATTAAAAGCCTAACTTCTCTCATACTTTGATTTCAAATAGACAAACACTTTTTATTTTAAATACATGTGGCATACAGTTACCTCTAAAATCAAATTTATTTCGGACCAACACCCTATACCTAGGTTGTTCAAAACACATTCAATATTTCTGAAAGCATAAACATATGTTATAAAGTTAATTCAATTTTGAAGTGCCTTGTCATCTGGCATTTTTATCTTAGGAGAGGATTTCCTACTTATTTTCCCATGCTACAGATGTGTTTTCTGAGTTGCAACATCTGGTACTTAGTAATTGGGTCTTTCCTTCAGGCAGTAGCCATCTTTGATCTAAAATTACAGAAAGTCTAAATTTAGATTTCTCATACTCTTGCTGTTTCATATCTCTCTGCACTCCATGGCAGATATTTGGACAGATTAATGGATGAGACCATGACTTCCTTCCTTCCTTCCTTCCTTCCTTCCTTCCTTCCTTCCTTCCTTCCTGCCTTCCTGCCTTCCTGCCTTCCTGCCTTCCTGCCTTCCTGCCTTCCTTCCCTCCTTCCCTCCCTCCCTCCCTCCTTCCCTCCTTCCCTCCTTCCTTCCCTCCTTCCTTCCCTCCTTCCTTCCCTCCTTCCTCTTTTTGTCCTTCACTCCTTTCCCTCTCTTCTCTTCATGAACAGATTGCTGCAGTTATTGTTAAAATAATTGATTTGAAATCAAACAAATACCATAGTTTTGAAATACTAAAATAGAAATATTCACCTCCACTCCAAAGGAAGCAAGCAAAGCAGATGCCAAATGGAACTCTCCAACAGATGATTGTTACATTTGCACAACAAAAAATGCAAAGCCCCTCTAGAAAGGGAGACTCAGCCCAATCATATAAGAAGTTAAAAAGTACAGTAGTTGATCTGGTGTGGGAAGAAATATCTTTTAAATAGTAAAATAGAATAAGTAGAAGTTTAATTCATGAGGTTGTTCTAGTGAAGGGAATGAGTAATTTGAAGGATTGAGTGTGGGAGGTCTCTGCAGATGTTGAACACTTAAAATTCAAGTGCTTTCACAAAGACTTCAGTAAATAAATCATCATATTGCCCCTTACTGATTCCTCTTTAGTTATTGGTGTCTAGATATTATATCACTGGAGTAATATAGAAGCCCAGTTAAATGTTACTTGAGCTCCAAGCTAAAAACTCTAGTTTCCCACTTGCAGTGATTTACTATTAAAGAAACTAGACCATTCTATACCCTAATTGCAACCCCAGAAAAAATGTGTGTTCTAATTCCTTCTACTGTTACCATGTTCTCTGTGGACACTAAATGTAATTTTATTACTATAAGCCCTTGAATTTTTCCATAAAATTTGCAGTTCCAAATCATGTCTATGTTCTCAGTAGGAGATTTGTCAAGCTGCTTTTCCCACAGCCTTCCCTCTCCCTTGAAAGATGGTTGAAACCTTGCCACCATTGCTGACAGTATTGCAGAAGCTCATTGGTTCTCTGCATACCAGAACTGCTGTGTCTGCTTACCACACTCAGCACACAGGCTCAGACTGTAAGATTGTTTTTGCACTGTTCAGATTCAACTGGTCTTCTGGGACCTGGTAAGTGCCATGCTTTTTCTGTGTTGCACTGTGAGACTAGTGAAAGCGAAGGAAGATGAGACAGTTTGAAGTGAGGCTAGAGAGATGTTCAGAGGTTGGCTGGGAGTGCTTCTGCATGGTGGGAAAGTGCCCATTACAAATTAGCTGGAAAGCACCTTCACTCCTATGTGCTTGAAGTGTAACTTTTCTGTACTTAGCATAGTGATTCTCAGTTACAGCTTGTCAAAGCCTGAAGAAATACTGTAATAGAACATGTGGGTATTTCAGTGTTGTTTTTATTCCACAGAGCTTGACATGGAACATTGTTTTCATTTAAAACCCCAAATTTCATAAAAGTCTGTGTTCATGCTCCATCATTTCATACATTCAACACTGACACACACTGTCATACTACTGAAAGCAGTTAAGTGCATAATATCTCTTCTTCTTACTCAATTTTCTCCTAAAAAAGAAAAAAAGAAAAGAAAAGAAAAGAAAAGAAAAGAAAAGAAAAGAAAAGAAAAGAAAAGAAAAGAAAAGAAAAGAAAAGAAAAGAAAAGAAAAGAAAAGAAAAGAAAAGAAAAGAAAAGAAAAGAGTATCCACTGTGAGATTTCTTCACATTTGCTGCTTGTCTCCTTTCCCTACCACATAAAAACCAAACAAACAAGCAAACAAAAAAACAGAGAAAGCTGAACATCTCATCTGAGATGTATGTAGGACACCAAGGTGACATATGTACATGCAAACTAATCAGTGTTAATGCATATACGCTGGCAAACTTTAATCACGTCCCAGCTATCAAACTCTTCTATCCTCTAGGGTGGTGTGATCCAGTAGGCTCCTTGGGAATGGCTGCTGGGGAGTGCTGGTTGTTGCGTGTTGTGAGCACCACAAGGAGTATTCAAGCAGTATAACAGCATCAAGAATTCACCTTCAGGACCCATGGCTGTTTCCTGACACTACTTAATTTGGGGATATAAAGCCTCCTTGTTTAGAGAGTCTTTAAAGGCAAGTCATAACTATGTATAACTCATGCGAATAGACTTAGCCTGTAATTTACTTCTTCTTCTGATTGAAATGCCTAGAATTGACACTGTAATCACAAATAACTGGGTCATGGTTTCTTTAAGGTGTTTCAAAGTGATAGTGTGTATAGATTGCAGGTGTAAGTTTTAACAAGTTTCCTACAATGTAAAAAATTTTTCTAGTTCCTCTTCTTGTGGATGCCTAGCTCTCACCTCATGTGATTTCAATCACTGTTCGTAAAAGAATACATATATTGATGAACATCTGCCTAGGTAAAATGTTACTCCAGAATAGCTGGACCTGTGCAAAATGTGTTGCCTTTCATCAAGAAGGTTTCTTTTAGATAAAATTTTCAGATATAAAATTTATTTGAAGCCATAGAAATTAATCTTTACACACCCTGCTCATCATGGAGTTGGATACATTGTTGCAGGTCTGTTGGTCTGAAACAAAAATATGACCCATGCATCTCTTCCCAATATTGATGGAAAGGCTCAGGGAATTGCAGTAACTCAGCAAATCATGACCTTATCCTTTCAGAACCACAAATTCATCCTTGCTGAGGAAGTCCATTGTCAGAGCACATAGCTTGGGCTGCAGGCAGTTAGCAGCTGAGATAAAGACAGTCTGTCCTCTGAGTCTATTTTTACTGGATACCTGCATAGCTATGTAAAATTAAGCTGAGATGTACAGTTTCATTAAGAAGTCCTAATCAATCTGTTGTTCGGACGTCCCAGTTGTCTTAGGAACCTGGAGATGGTTCAACTTCTCTTTGTTCCAGGTGTTCACAGATTATCTGTTCTTATCCCGTACAAAATGTTACCAGCTTTCTGTTTGATCCTCACAGTATATGCACTTACTCCAGTGGTTGCTTTTCTGTCTGAATTACTATCTTCCCTCCTTACCTCTTTTAGTCTGATTTAGTTATCTTTTTTTCACAATCTACCACAGAGTATGGATAAATATAGAAGGAGGATAAATGTGCCTGACACTTGCAGGCTGCTGCTGTCCCCAGGAAAAGTAGCTGCAGAAAGGGTTTAGCAAAAGAGAGTAAATAATGACCAGAAAGATCCAAAAGAGGGGAAGAAAGAGAGAAGGCTCTGCCGCAAGAGTATTTGGATTGTACAGAGCATTCAAGAAGTTCCATTGCCTCCTGCTTTGTATTGAGGCAATATATATTTAAAAATATATATATTAGGGACAGACTATTTATTTTATACATTTTTTTTTTTTTTTTTATAAATGAATGGAGAAGCTATAGCAGACAGCTTATTCCAAGCAAGGAACTAAAAGGCCTAACTTCTCCAGCAGTGCAGATCCCAATGATCATGTGATACAAGTTTGGGAACAAAAAAGATGAGGATTAGTATGCAATTAGAAGAGTGAATAGACCAAAATGGTTAACTTAAATTCAAGCTGAAAGCAGCAATGACATTTAGCAGTAGCCTCAATACGTGTCAGATGGAAAGCCAAGTGGTTTGATTGCAACACTCTACCTGTTTCCACTCTGAGCTGCTCTTGCCTCATTTTCTATCTCCTTTACCTCTGCCAGCCTATTTTGCAATACTGACATTGGTTTTTACCTGCCATTTGAACATCTGAAATGATCTTTATTTCACATTCATGACTGAGGCTCAATTTCCAAATTCCATCTTCAAAAATATGGATGTACTTGTCTCTGTGATGGAAATGTTACTTTCTAAATGCCTAGCTTTATAGCTAGAACTAGTTCAGCCTCTTCAAAAAAGGAAAAACAACCTTCTCTTTCAGGTTTTGAAAATGAGAACTGATCTGTCATTAGATGGTGTGGATTCAGCATGCATTTCAAGGCGTTGTGTCACCTTCACTCACAGGAGCCTTGACTTCTTGTTATCTAGCATCCAGTGTCACCCTTCTCTGTTTCAGTGGCTTTCAGTCAAGTTTCATTATTCTCAGAAGTGTATTCAGTCAGATCATCTATATCTCTTTTTATTCATTCCCTGAAGTTTCTGAAAGATGTAGACTTTAAAAAGAAATATATTTTATTATTAAACACATGCAAATAGGGACAGTCCCTCCTGCAGAATTTGTGTTCTAGTGAATTTTATACCATATGCATCACTGCAGTTTGAAAAATCTCCTTCAGTCAGGTCTCATCAGTGCAGTTAGTTTATTCAGCTGGATCACTCATGTGTCACTCAGTTTTAGTGGCTTTAAAAGCTGCATGGATTAAAAGAATACTGTTTTATTACACAGAGCTACATTGAGGGAGTTTACTTTCAGCATCTGTTTTATTACACTAAATTTAATCTAATAATGATTAGATAGACTTTATTTTCATTCTATGTTTTATAGTTGTTAGAAACTGAAAATATTTTACAGTCCTAGGAAAAATAATGAGATGCTGCTTATGTTTAGACAAAAATTATGTCCATGGATGTCTCATTCAGACATGAGATTCAGTGTAAATTGGATCAACTAATACATTAAATTTTTTAAATTTAAATTTAAATCAAGTAATTTGTCCCAGTCTCCTTTCCCAGTGAAACTGGGTGTGTTGCCTGACATCAGCTCTCCAGGTCAGAAGCATTGCTTTAACATGCTACCAACAAATAATAAATAACCAGTAATATAGACCCCCCAAAATTACTAGATTTTGCACACAGTAATCCAATGTATTCCTGACAACTCTCAATGCCCATTGATTAAAGTATGTACAAAGCAAAAATGAAGGGATATCTTCCACCCGTGTCCTTCAGATTCAACAGAAGGGCAAAGAACTGGACCTAAATAAACCTGTTTTTGAAAAAAATAATTTGCCACTGGGTTACTCAGACTGTTAAATTAGAAATATACAGGTCTGATTAGACATGTTCAAGAAAAGTAGATTCAGGTAGGGATTTATAGAGCAGTACTGAAATCAGGCTGATGGAAGAAAAACTCTTAAAATTACTCTGGGAAAATGAAGTCTCTGCTTCTCTCTTTTGAGTAGATCAAGGGTGGCAGTGGTGTAACAAATGCCAAAAAGAAAGGGATCTGATCAAATTCAGGGCCAAAATGAGAATGACTGATTATAATCTGGCAATGTCTAAATTTATTCCAGGTATTCAGATTAAAGTTTACAGACACAGGAAGAATGAGAATGAGAACTAATGAGGAGTCTCAGATAAAATCTGTGAATATCAATGAGAATTATTTTAATATTTTTAATTTGTTCTCTGCTACAGCTCATAGTGAAATTTGAGGTGTTTGTCTGCCCAGTGAGACCCAAACTGAAAAGATTAAGTGCTAAAACAAATTTCTGCCAACTGCATTAAAAATATACTAGCACAAGTGAGTAGGAAAAGGGATAGGCCATCCTTTCTGGTTGGAGTTGAAGCAAACAGCCTATTTTTGGTACAGCAAACTTGGGCAGTCTGAAGGTTGAGGTGGGATATAAACTTTGTGCACAGAGCTGACTTGGGATTCAGTTTATCTGTAAGTGTAGGGAGAAATTGAAGAATATTCTGTAACTACCGAAAGAAATGTGTACTACTAGATAACTTTTCAATTGCATATATTTTGTTGCTGGAAGATAATTTTTTTTCAAATTATTTTTTATAGGTGTTGGATGTTCTTAACTTGGTAAGAAAAAATGTCAAATGAGCAGGAAAGGCATGAAAGCTTGCTTATTCGGGAAATACCAGTGGAGTCATAACTGGATTACTTGGGGACCAATTAAAAGCATCCATATTCCTTGTTCTATTGGATTTGTGTCAGAAACCAAACTTACCACTGCTTAGGCAAGTTCTCTGACCTATTCAATAGGATATTGAATGTTGTAAGGTTATGGACCTCTGAATATCTTCCAGATATATGTTTCAGCTTGTGTAAACAATTACCAAATAGGCAGAGATTTGGACTGGAATTTCCCAGCCCCCAAATAAGGGCCGAATTCAGTCTTTGAGGTCTTGCTCTCACACTTTTTCACATTTGTAAGGTATCAGGTTTATCCTGAAAGAGCACAGGAAATCACTGTTGTTCTCAGAACTTTTAAGTAGTGAAAAATGTGTTTTCTTCTAATTCCTTATGGAAGCTTCAATAGAGAGCTCAACCAATGGATCATAAAACACTAATAAAAATCTCACTGCTTAATTCCTCACAAACCTTTTACATTTCAAACCCTTCCCTGGTAAGATACACACCTGTTGGTGTGTCATTGATGAACATTTGATATTTCATTTATATTGATGAGATTATGAACAGTTTTCCCTTTGTGTGAGAATTCATTGAGTTGAAAAGACTGAACTGCTGGTTAGTATTCACATACTCCAAGGTTAGATACATAACCTATCTGACCAGTTTTCCTAGGCTCCCTACATAATAAATGAAGAAAAACATAGTTTTATCTTTGCAGGTTTATTCAGAGCAGGACCCTGATGTTTCAGGGGAGATCCTTGCATAGTGATACTGGTTATCCTGCAGTAGAAGGGTGTCTGGATGCTGAAATCGGTGTGTACACTTGGACTGCAGTATTTTAGTTTTGACAAATCAATGTTTTCTGTCAAAATTAGTTTGCTGAAAAATTTCCAGTCAGTGCCAGTTGGCATGTGTTTACAGCTAGAGTGAGTCAGCCGCATACATTGTCCGCTGGCACACATAGCTGTTATTCAGACTGACATTATGATATGATGAGTATTTGGCAGGTTGGTCTTAGTGCAGTGGCAAAGAGATGCGTCTGTCATCTCTTGCTCCTTCGACCCCCGTGGTGGTCCTGTAGAAGTTACAAGTTCTCTGCATATAGTAGGAACTGTGCAGATGCAAATGATTGCTGGAAGGACCTGGAAGAAAATGGGGTTTTGACTGGAGAAATTGAGCAATAGTGACCTCCCAGTTAACACAATGTAAGTAAATATTTTTCTTAGGAGAACAAGCAAAACAAACTTTTTTTAAAAAATCCAATCTATGATGAACACTTTATGCACTTGAAGTTTCTTCTTAAATTAATTCTGATAGTCTGGAAAAATTTTCATCACAAGAAAAAATTGATTTTTTTGTCGAAAAGAAAAATTGATTTTTCTAAGTTTTCCATTTTTCTTCAGCTTGAGCTACTTTCCATATTTGACCTAAATTAATTAATAATTATTCGCTACATACCAGTCCCCTCCCCCACCAACTGACTTTTCTGACCAGCTGTAATCAAACCAAGAAGAAGACAGAAGGCAATGGTTCTGCTTAAATAACAACTACTTTATTTTTTCACACAATTGTACCTTCCATCTTTGTGTTAGCTCATCATAACGTGGTCTGTGTTGTCTTTTTCTTATCAGAAGACTCTGAAATGAACCCCTCTGTGATGCTGTTCCTCAATCTGTTGAATGCAGCTTTCATAATTCTCCTGTTATTTTTACTGTGACATTTTCACAATGATATCTTGCATAATTCCTCTTCTAAGCAATCAAACTTCGGATTTCCATTGTCTTTCCAGATTTCCTTGCTAGTTTGTAAGGCATTCCTCCTACAGCACTCTCAGCAAGTGCTTTTCCTCTCACTCTTCCCTTTCCTGTCCAATTACACTTTCTTAAAACCATAATACATCTGACCCTATGTGTGACTAGTTGTGTTGATTTGTCATGGAGAAAGATGCCTACATTTTCAAGCACACCTCTTTCCATAAAGGAGGAATTGACTGACACCTTCTCTGACGTGCAATTAATTTTTAGTTGTTAATCACGAAATCATAGAATTACAGAATAAATTAAGGTGGAAAGGCTACCTGGAGGAGATCTGTTTCAATCTCTAAATACGGCTATTATTTATTGAAAACAGTAGGATCTGTGATATTCCTGCTCACTCTGTGTTCTGTGACTCTGATAATGACTAAAAGGGCAATTAAAACTGTTTTCCAAATGTCATGCAATACACTTTGTATTCTTTGATGATAAATACAGCCAATCTGAAGGAATTCAACGTTTTGGATGTTCTAAGCTGTTTGATCTTGCTAAAAAGAGAGATTATAGGAAGATTTATCACATTTAGGAACCAACTGCACTCACAGAGTATTAAAGACAGCCTATTATAGTAGAGTTCTTCAAATAAGGGCAAGTGTGAGGTGCATTATTTCAGAGCTACCCTTAGTTTAGTTCATTTTTTACAATCTGAAATGGACTTTCTTTGAGAGGATCAGCTGCCATTTCAGTTTGTAAATTGCTTGTGAGGAATGTATGATGTCTGATATGGTTAATTGAAGGTCATGCCAATCATAAGGCTAATCTGAAAACTGGGAAAAAAAAGAGAAAAGCAAAGCTCAGCAGTCCCCATTAAAATATGAAGCATCCACAATATGTCTGCTTGTTACTATTTCAAAACTGATCCTCATTCTGTTTTGAAGCAACATTTTTGTTCAAAATTAAGGATAATGATACTAGTTATTATTTTCTTATTGACTAAATCAGAAATATGCAGACTTGTTGGATGTTTAGCATGTTGCTGTGAGGTAGAGCTGAACTTGAGATATAGGAGAGACAGATCGGAACAAAGAGAACTGCAGACTAATCACATCCTTGTTAAGGCTGAGGGAATTTTACATTTGTTTTCACTTAAAAGAGTTATATTATGGTTCAGACTGAATTACAGTCTGAATGTAGTCTGAAGTCTTGTGTAGTAAATTGCTGGTGCATCTCAGCTGGGTAACACTTCTAAAATACAGCAACATGAATTGAAAACTAAAATGACATGGTTTTGTAGCATAAATAGGAACTATTAGAATAAAACTTTCCTTTTCTATTTCAGTGGAAAGCTTGTATCCCAAAGGGTAGACAATGTCTCAGACTGGGTAATATGGGTTTCTGAGCTGCTATGAAGAGCTTGCTCAGTCTGCTGTAACTCTTTTTGTGTTCCTTGGACGTGGAAACCATTTCTGATTTTGTGCATGCATAGTTTTATCCATGGTTATCTCATGAGACCTCTATATGCACTACATATACACCAAATTATTATTAGTATTTCAATAAAATAGTTCTTATAATACATTTGGAATCTCTAAGGTCATCTTGTCCATCTCATAGTTAATGAAAAATTGTTTCCCCATTGCATTTTCAATTCCTTTGACCAAACTACATTTAAATAATGCAGACCAAATGTGCTTCTATTGTTCACACTGGGAGGCTTTCATTATTCCACATTACATTAATGTATGTGACATGTATTACAAAAAAAGCCTGCTATTTCACTATTGCCATGAGCATGACTTTGTTTTCATTGCTCAGTTATTCTTTTTATATAGTATTCAAATTCATAAGAAGATAACAAACTCAAGGACATTCTTTTTTTGTCTTAAGTACTAACAGCAAAGTATCTAACTCCCATCATTTTAGAAGGAAAGCTTGCCCTAATGCTCCTAGGCTATTGGGACCAAGTTCAGAGTTTGGTAGCAATGAAACAGATGTTTCTAAATTTGTTAAACAAGTCTGTGAATACCAAGCAACCCTTGCTTTTAATCTTAAAGAGACAGAACATTTAATGAAATTTGCTTATACTGATCCAACAACACAATGTTAAAAAAGGTGCTATTCAAAATGAATATAAGTCACTGGTCAAGAGCATTTGATCTTGTGTAAATCTTTAACCAGAGAACAAGATAAGCTTATCGTGCTTACGCACTAGGTTTCCAGGGCTGGCTATAGTTGTATGTGATGTATCAGACAACAGTAAAGCAGAACTTTGACCTATATTGCTGTAGTGTATTCGCCTATACCTGCTCTTGTAAAGCAGCAGAACTTGTGGTACCTATGCATACTGTGAAGCATACGGTAGTGCTGCAGAGCAGTGCTTACCAGAGGAGAATCACAGAGGGAACCGGCTCAACTCCTCCTATAGCTTGCGGTGTGCCTCAGGCAGCCCTTTGTGACCAGAAACTTAAGGACCAAACCACTTGTTTCTTCAGTGGAGTTGGCAAGGGAAAGGAAGGGAAAGAAAAAAAGTCAGGACAAATATGCAGGAAGGTCTACATGTTGAATTTTTCAGAGATTTTCCACGTCAAAGGGTAGTACTATTCAAAGGATGAAGAGTTCTGGCCTATAGTCTTTGATCAGATTCTAAATTAAAATTAAGTGCAACTTTAGGTAGACATTGAAATGTATTCCTTAGTGCTAATAAATTTCTAATAAGCTGGATATCAAACTACATAAATCATATATGTAGTCTTGCTCGGTAACAGCACAAAACAAAGATTGAATATAATATTTAGCACAGTCTTAAGGAAGAGATTGTTCTTTGTAAGCTCAGTTAGGCATTTTTTTTATGCATGAATTAGTTATTCCAACAGACTGGTTCTTATTACTGAGCATATCCAATGGATTCAAGTGTCAGAGTAAAATAGTCTCACACCTAATGCTTACAGAGATTTCCAAAGCAACTGACATTTGCTATTTCAAAATCATTTCACAGTAGTGGAAGACTCAGAGGCAACATGGGCTTAAAAAATAATGGAAAGGTGAAGTACATTTCCATCCTGCTCAAAGGCACCACTGCAAACTGGGAAAGGTAAGCCTGCACTACACCTCCTCAGTGACCACATTTTGTGCCCAAATACGTACCACTGAACCCAGGAATCCCACAGCAGGGTGTGTTGTATCTGCCTTGTTTTGCTGTTTCAGAGAGGGATGAAGGCATCCTGCTGTTTGCTGTTGGCCTTCAGGGGGGTCTTATTTCTGTACTCCTGCACGTGGTATACCTAGCGATGTATAACCCAGAAAGCGAGACAATTATTAAGAGATGCCCTTTGCAAGGGCCAGCAGAGAAAAGAAAGAACATCTACAGCATTAGCAGGGATAATGTTCAATCCCACTAGGCTAAGGCAATATTGTAGGTAAGGGATTAACCCAGAAAAGGATACTATTCCTTTAAAAATGGAGAAAGCAAAAGCCAATTAAGTAAGTTGGAAAAGAGTATCTTAACTATGGAAAACATTAGCAATAGGAAAGTTCATTGCTGAAAGGTAAGTTCCCTGACTAAAAATAAGCTGTTCAATTAACTAAAAATTATTTAAAATTACAGAATTTACCTTATGAAAATGCTTAGACTTCCTGATTCTCACTCTTTCCTCATGATGAAGTTGATCCTTTTGTTCCTCTTTGCATGATCAAAGCAGACCTCTGGTGCATGATGTCATAAAGATGGCAGCTCCCACTGAAGACAACTCGATGAATGGAAATCCTGAGAGAGTGACAGCATGCCTAAAAACTTAATTGAACGTTTTTGTCCTCTATGTGCATGATCAAGCGAATACATGCACACATGCATGTGTTAATGTTTATCTAGGAAATACTGTCTGTGTTTAGCTCTGTAAACCTATTTACAAAAATCACAGATTCTTTGTTTTCTACACTATTCTCATGTGTCATTTGACTGTCTATATCATGGTCACATTCAACAAATGAAACTAGTTTCAAAGAACTCAGATGCACTATTTTGACACCGACCAGCATTAGAGGCTATTTAGCAGCAGCAGTTACTCTTCGTGATTCTGACTATAAAGCTGGTGGTGCTCTGACTTCTTCCAACAAAGAAATCGGTGGGAAGCAGTACATCATGTACAAGGTCTGTCAGAAAATAGGAGCTGCAAAGGCCAAGAGAATGCATTTATTCTTTTCAACAGTAAGATTAGCATCTTGCATTCCCCAGAAGAAATATCAGCACATGCATGGGCTTTTCCAGTTGATAGACCAAAATAAGGCAGGTGCCTTATCCCTGACTCTGACATCCCAGGCTCTACACTAGGGTGTTGCAGACCACTTTCTCTGCCCCAGCTATGAGGGAGAATTCCTTTAGCAGAGGAACAGAAAGAACACTGAGAAAGATGATGTCATAGTCTGCTTCAGTAACATCCAGTTTATCATTGCTCACATTACCCTGCATCTTCCCTAGAAGCTTCATCCAGCTTAGTCTTTTCCAGAGTTATTTCTAGAATTCTGTATTGACACAGCTACTCAGAGGTTTATATTTTAGTGAACTTTAATATACTGGGTACTTCTTGTACCTTCCTAAATGCCCTTTTTATGCACATGAAAAACTGAGCATCATCTGTAGACCAAGAAGAGCAGTTTTCAGGACATCACTCTAGACACATTAAGCCATGCTATTTGTACTGTTCAGTACAAAAGGGGTCTTAAACTTTGGTAAAAAAGACAACTGTGGAACGAACTGCTGTATTAGGGAAGAACATACAGTAGTCTGATAGTTAAATATGTGGGACCTGAGGATGATATCACTAGATATTATTCTTCTTTTAAATAGAAATACCTAGGCAGGAGGTCAGGAAAAAAAAAAATACATATATATACATATATATATATAAAATACCATTCATGTTCCTTTTTATTGATATATTTTTAAGAGCTACTTGAACCTGCCACATAAGATTTCATCTGGTGCTCTTTAAAGTTAACGGAAATCATTGAATTGGCTTAAGGACATAGTTTGGGTCCCTAATTGATCTAAATGAGGTGCTAATTAGCTATAGATATTAACATCTTTCCCTCCTTCAGTTGCTGGCACTACCATTTTACTCTATCTTGTCTTAAGCTAAATTCATAAACCTCTGACAGAAATGACTATTTTCTTTGAAAACAGAGCTACGTATAAAATGCACAAGTGAAATATGAAATATGATTTTCTGATCAATGGTGCAGAGTTCATGATTAATTGTGCAGAGTCTGGTTGGAGGCCTGTACTTAGTAGGGTTCCCCAGGGGTCAGTGTTAAGTCCAGTCCTGTTTAACCTGTTCATCAATGACCTGCATGAAGAGACTGAATGCACCCTCAGCAAGTTTGCTGATGATACCAAACTGGGAGGAAGGGTTGACACACCAGAAGGCTGTGATGCCATTCAGTGAGAACTGGACAGGCTGGAGGACTGGGCAGAGAAGAACTTGATGAAGTTCAATAAGGGCAAGTATAGGGTCCTGCACCTGGGGAGGAATAACCCCAGGCACCAGTACAGGTTAGGGGCAGATCTACTGGAAAGTAGCATTGCAGGGAAGGACTTGGGAGTTCTGGTCAACAACAGGTTGACCATGAGTCAAGAATGTGCCCTTGTGGCCAAGAAGGCCAACGATATCCTGGGGTGCATTAAGAAGAATGTGAGTAAAATTTTTTATTATGTAAACTATGAATCTATAAACATTTTTTGACCTGTCAAATAGCAGAGACAAATAACATGAAGCTGAATACCCTCACACAACCAAATCTATTTTTACTGAAGATGATCTTCAAAGATTTCTGAATATTCCTGTGTTTCTCAAGTAACCATTGTGATACATCATTGTTAATTTAATATACCTGCTTGTTTTTTTGGTGTGTTTTTTTTTTTTTTTTTTTTTTTTTCTGTCAAATGTTCATGACAATGCCAAAGAAACCAAGATTTGAAAGTAACTGATGAGCCAACATGTCACTGTTCAAAACGTAATTTTCTTGCTTCAACTGCCTTTTTTGGAAAAGAGGTAAAAAAATTTTAACATTTTAGATCTCTGCACAGATTGTCTCCACCAAATCTTGGACCAGAGTGTCGTAGGTGTTCTCACTAATTAACAAAAAAATCAACAGTTGTATGGCAGCAAGTGTCTTGTGGAAAGCATATGACTAGGACAGACAGTTTTAGCAAAGGCGCGGCTTGTTTTAGCAAAAGAGGGGCTCGGCACATTCCTAGCCTGATGGCATGACTGAATCTATTGCACAGGTGCAGCAAATCTGTTCCTTCCCAGAAGAGCAGTCCCTTTGTGCATCCTCAGCACATGGAGCACTTCCACAGGAACACTGGGGCTGTGTCACCTGTGTAGTTCCTCTGCCACCAACTGCTTGTCTGGCTGGAAGAAGGACAACCCAGAAAAATAGAAGCTGATGCAGGATGTCAGGCTGAGTGCTTTGTAAAGTGTAAAGTCTTTTAAAATCCAGGTTTAGATAGGAGAAAAAGGTACATGACAGAAGAGCTGCAAGAGAATAAAGGCTTGTTCATAAAAGCTTTAGGTACTTTCTGCCTTATCAAACAAAACTTTTTAGATTACAGAATGCCTAAAATGAAAATATAAATAGACACTAATTTATTACGTGCTTTTAAAAATAATGCAAAACAATAAAGTTAGGTTGCTAATGAATGATCCAAGCCTTGCATGGTCGTATTAGGAGCATCTATTGTACTTAACATTATACTTTTACTTTTTAGTTACCATCTGTCTATCTATTGATTAGACTCAAAAATACCTTGAAGATCTTTACCTGTCCCAGCCCACATTCCACCATTTACTGGATGCACAATTGTATCAGAGCAATAGAGAACTGGGAAAATGACTGTACACTTAGGGTTCAGATTTGAGAGGCTTTTGAACATGGGTGGATATGCTCGATGTTCTAGAGACCTATGGAGTAATGGGTTCCTATGCAGCGACAGGACTTACATAGAGTTTCCTATCACTGTGTAAAATATCCAGACATCATTATAAAGCTGTTTTTTCTTGCATTTATGTGATAAAATGGTAAGAGACAGTACAAAGACATTTTTCTGGACCTCAAACACTGTCAGTAGAAATTCATTAATTTCATAGAATCATGTAGTTTAGAAAAGATCTTTAAGATTACTGAGTCCAGCCATTAACCTACCACTGCCAAGTTCACCACTAAACTGTGTCCCTAAGTGCTATGTCAACACATCTTTTAAATATCTCCAGGGATGGTGACTCAACCTCTTCCCTGGGTAACCAGTTCCAATATTTGACAACCCTTTCTGTGAAGACATTTTTCCTAATATCCAATCTAAACCTCCCGTGGTGCAACTTGAGGCAATTTCCTCTGGTTCCATCACTTGTTACTTGGGAGAAGACACCAAAACCCTCCATGCTACAACCTTCTTTCAGGTAGTTGTAAAAAGCAATGAAGTCTCTCCTCAGCCTCATTTTCTCTGGCTAAACCACCCCAGTTCCCTTGGCTGCTTGTGCTCCAGACTCTTCACCAGCTTTGTTGCCCTTCTCTGAACTCACTCCAGCAGCTCAATGTCTTTCTTGTAGTGAGGGGCCTAAAACCGAACACAGGATGCTGAGTACAATGGGACAATCACTTCTCTAGCCCTGCTGACCGCATTATTTCTGATACAAGCCAGGATACTGTTGGCATTCCTGGCCACCTGGGCACATGACTGGCTCATGTTCAGCCAGCTATAAAACAATACTGCCAGGTCCATTTCCAAAGGGTGGCTTTCCAGCCACTCTTCTCCAGGCCTGTAGCGCTGCCTGGGATTGTTGTGACCTGAGAGTGGGACTTGGCACTTGGCCATGTTGAAGCTCATACAATTGGCCTCAGCTCATCAATCCACCTGGTCCAGATCCCTCTGTAGAGCCTTCCTACCCTCAAGCAGATCAACACTTCAGCCCAACTTGGTGTTGTCTGCATATTAAACAGAACTGGCCACAATACTAAGTCCTAGGGAACACCACTCATCATCAGCCGCCAACTGGGTTTGACTTCATCCACCACAATTCTTTGGGCCCAGCCCTTCAGCCAGTTTTTTACCCAGTCCCAGTTTTTTATCATCTGTCCAAGCCTTAAACTGCCAGTTTCTCCAGGAGAATGTTGTGGGAAATGGTCTCAAAGGTTTTACTAATGTTCACATAAACAACATCCACAGCCTTTCCCTTAATTTCTGTAATAAAGACTTACTTTCTCTCTTAGAAAAATAGCCAAACATTGCAAAAACATAAAGCGATGGAGACAGCATCTACACTGTTGAGTCATATACTTTTCAGGAACACATATAGTATTGTTACAGTCATGGTTATCTACTAATATTTCATTTGGACATAGAAAACAACTGTTGTTGGGTAGATAGTGCCAACATTCAGTTCCTTTCAGTTTCTTTTTCTCCAATACCTGTGAATTCAGAGAATGTACAGAGGAAGAGTGAATCTAATATTATGGTCAAATTAATATTTAATTATGTATCCTACATCGAATAGACAACAGACTGATAGCTTAGTCATTCTCCTGTCCTATGGGATTCAAATATTAGACTTGAAGCTTGGACTTACACAAAACAGGATGAATAATCTACTCATCAGCACCTTCTGTATATCTTTTGTTGTTGTTTGCATGTTTTTATTTTGTTTGTTTGCTTGTTTTTATTTTAAAAGAGGAGGTGTTGCACAGCTTCCAAAATTATGAGAATGTGTAATAGGGGAAGAAGTGTTCATGAGAAAAGGGGTATTATTAGGGTATTATGGCAAGCACAGTCATTAGAGAGACACAAATGCTTTCATCAAAGGCTACTGTTACAGTGAATAATTTGTCTTGCTCATCCATTGGGGATGTCTGGTAAAGGCACATCAGTGTATACATATCAGTGTCTGGGGTCTTGTAGTTACACTGTATTTAGTTTCCCCTTTTAATTTTTTTTTTTTTTTCAAATTGGGGTACCGTTAGGGTGTTCTTTCTCTAGATGGTTATATTTGTATTCCTTAGTCTTGGTAATCCTAATACAAGATGAATGTGGATTTTCCCTGTTTGCTCTTCTCCTGAAAACTTCAGCAACTGATGACCTGCCTGTTGTTTACTATTACAATGACAGTCATACCCTTAGTTTTAATACTCTGGAGAGATCAAATAAAATTTGCTCTGCCTAATACCGAGACTTTTGATGCACTATGCCACAAAAATAAAGATGTCAATATGTCTGGAGCTGTGGAGTGTAGAAAAGAAGCAGCAAGTTCTTTAACATGTAAAGCAAACATCAAATTTGTTATTTACGTTGATTCCAGAGGAGAGGAAAGACCATAAAAGCAATTTAAAAGATTCTAGGTGTTTTAGTAATATTTTTTGATGAGGCTCAAAATTGTTGATCTTGCACACAGAAACATGGCTCGAGGTCTTAGAATATATAGGCTCTCGGTGCAGAAAAACAATATTTCTAAGTCACAACATTTTTTTTTTTTTTCCCAGAAGAAAGGGATTTACTTCTTAAGTCAATATAAATCCAGCATTGTATACAAACCAAGCCCAGTTTTCTTATGTTGTTCTTCCTTCACATCTCTTTTTTTCAAGGAAACATTCAGCTACTGAAATTTCACTCAAGAGACTCCCATTTCCTAAGGAGGTTGCCTCTTGGGGAATATGTTGCACGGCCTTGAAGAGTATATTCTGTTTTCTGTAGTGGCATTTCTATTGAAGGAAGGTTAAAAGTGCAAACAGTGGCAAGGAAAGTTTTCCTGGTAATAAGCCTGAAACCTGAACTGCATAAACCATAAGAATAGTGCATTGCGCACATCTGATTCGGTGTTTGGCCTGTGCTTTAGGAGTGTGGCCAGAGGTGAATGCCAGCACCAGCTGTGCAGTGGTTTTTGTGCATGGTGTAGACACCTGTCACCTGGTAACTGAGACTGCCAAATTCATTTCATAGGCCAATGAGTCCCTATTAGAAGTCATTCCAAGACATTTTGGTTTACAATGGAGAAACTTACCTGAAAGTGCACCACATATGCAGAAAAAAGTCAGAAATACTAAGTTTACTAACCTGGAGTACTTTTCCTTTTATTAGTTCCAGAAAGTTCATATTGGTGCACATATTACATATTACATCTCCCCAAAAGGAAAAGGGGAAGAGAACACCTGGGATCAGTCACAATACCTGCTGCAGAGGTCACAGTTATTTCAACAACTGTTACTTACGTATAGCTGATAGGATAACTGACACCCTTCACTCCAGAGGTGGGTAACAAAACAAAAACAAGGAAAATTACTAGAAACTCAAAACCAGAACAGCTCAAATGGATAGGACAGCAAAACCTCTAATCTAAAAGGTAAAAACAAGCCTACCTGTTTATTATTTGGAAACTTTATGGGTATGTTTCCCTATCTAAGTAATTTTATATCCTAAGCCTTGGTTAAGATACAGACCTATGATCTGTATTGTATGTCTGCATCTTTATTTAATTTTAGGAATAGCTTTTTCCACCTACTTAGTCATTTATCTCTGAATTGTTATTTCCCCTTCATACAGACACAATAAGATCAAAACATTCACTGTTCTCTCAGAACAGACATTTTTGGCCCCACAGTAGTAATTTTTAGACCTGTTCATGAAACCCACCTGCAGCTTTTTAAAACATATGTTTAGATTTACTCCCAGCTGTTCCTGTGGCTCCTTGTGTTCTTGCTTACTTGACTTCATCTGAAGTTTAAGACCTAAACACCCACACTTACTGAGCAATCCACAAAATTGAGTATCTCTTTGCAAGTAGTGATTCACTTTTGCTGTTATTGCTTCATTTGTGCCCTGTAGGAAATGACAACTGAATGCCCACAAAGGTGCTGATCAGCTTTTCCACCCAGTTTCGGCAAAGGCCACGACATTCTCAAGGGGGAAGACTGAGCAGTCTGCAATTCTTATATTCAAAGTCAGCATTTCATTGAGTGTTAGATTTCGTGAGTTTTTGCCCTACCATACAACATCTCAGAAGTAAGAATAAAGACCTTGATAATTCAGCCAAATACCCACCTGCCTAATTTACCCAAATTCTCATTTCAAAGCTAGAACTTGGTCCCAAAATACAGATCCATTACTCAGAACTCCAATTCTTTGAGGAAAAGCATTACCCAAAGAAAGAATTTGCCCAGCTCTTGAGCATTTATTTTGCAAATGTCACAGTAAAGAAACCATTTCCAGCTCTGTGCCATGCAATGTGCTAGCTGTTAAAATCCAGCTTAGAGGTCTAGGAGCTTAAATACATTTTGGATCATAAGAAATCAGTGTGTTCATTTGTCATCTTGAACAGCTATTCTTTTGTCCATGAACATCATGCAAATCAATATGCAGATATGATTCCAAAACATAAAAATCTGATGGGAGTGGATGGTTCAAAATATTTGAAGTTAATGCCCAGGTAGCACATTGATAATCTTAGGGCAGATCTTTGGAAAAAGGCAAAAATAAATATCAGGAAACATCAAACAGCCTTTCATATCTTACAGATCACTAACAACTGAAAGCTGTTACCACCTGATTAATATTGGATAGGATATGGTAATATCAGTTCAAACTCTTAACAAGTAAGACCAGATCCACAAAAGATTTATGTCTCCTCTGTGCACCCACTTTTGGAGACCAATTTCCAAATCTTTGCTCAGCTGTTGTCTACCCTGGAACTAGCTAAGCTGCAGACTTACCCCAGATTTTACATGAATTTTAACAGAGTGTTTTCAGTTCTCTTCTGGGAAAGGCCAGAAGTTTCTCATTTGGAGCATCAAGATCCTCATGTGTAAAGAGCTGTCTGAAAATTCAGATCTCTCATCTTTCTTTCTGTCTTCTTCAGGATTTAAGTCTACAAGTGATTCCAAACAAATGCCTGCTGAACAAATACAGTAGCAGGTTTCTTTCTACCACAGTCTTCCACCAGGTCAGGTCAGTGTCCCAGGCAAGGCTAGGAAGAAAATGACGGTTGCCAATTTGGACCTTAGTGAACCAAGCGAAAAAATATGTTTTAGAAAGCTGTTGATTTATCATCAGAAACGTGTCTTTTGAAGAGAAAGAATAAGGTTTTTCTCTTTCAGCTCAGGTGTCTCAGCTTAGTTACACTGCTACAGTCATATAGATGAAGACCACTGATTTGTAATGTGATTAGTGTGGAAACTTCAGCTCTAACTCCCAAAGGAATAAACTGGCCTCTCAAGATTGCATGAATTTATTCTGGAGCTGGAAAACTAACAGCATAGAAAAAAAAAACCAAACAAACCAAAACCAAACAAAAAAACACAAAAAAACCCCAAAAACAAATAAAAAAACCCAAACAAACACCACACCAACCAACCAACCAACCAACAAACAAAAACAAAACAAAAAAACCCTATGTATAGCAACCATTAACTCATGGATAAATATTGTTGTATGTTTGTCGTTCTTAGTGCTCCTTCCATTATCTGGTATTGCTCATTATTATTGGGTAGTAGGCTAAAGTTGGATGCTAAGCACTTCTGTGTGAACATATGAAGATCTTCTAGATGTTGCTTCATAATGGCAATCGGAAACTATGAATTCATTGGTAGGCACTGGCATAATTTTAAAGATACAGATGCTGTTTTTGTGTCCTTTAGGCAGTGCCTCACAGAGCTAGGTATTACCAATAGTCCTGTTTCTGCTAGACACTAAGCTGCTCAAAGGCACTGGGAAGAATGAGTGATGGCACAGATCTGAATGTCACTGACATATTGATGTCACAGCTGCCTATACTCACTCATGAACCTTGCTGCTGGTGCCATGTGTACCTTAAGTTCTATATGAAAAAGCCTTATTGGTAGAAGACCAGCTGGCCAGTACTATGGACCTCAATGAGGTTTTTCAGAAACAAAGGAATTACATAATTCAAGTGTGACTTTACTCCTGCTGGGGTTTTCCAATGTTTTATGAATTTCAATGCATCTTATATTTGTCCATTACCAAGTTAATGCACAGTGTACCAAACCCATTGCTAGACCATTGTAGGTCAATCAGGAAACTTCAAACACTCCTCAAATCAGTTTACCACAATTAATTTCCTCTGCCCTCAAAAGGAAGCTATTGCTATATGATGAAAATCTTGTTTGAAAGACTGTCAAATTGAGGAAGTTTCTTTAGCAAAGCTCGCCTACCACTTCTCTAAGCAGTATCTACTTCTTGTTCCTTAGCAGGCAAATCAAATATATATCTGACTGACAGAACCTACCCCTAGAGCTCCCAGATTTCACCAGGTGGCATTGGACGGAACTTAAGTAGAGAAGACTAGATTTAACCCCTAGGCACAACTCTGCTGCCGTGGATGTAGCTGGTTCCATCCAAATCTGAATATTTATATCCAGAAAAGGAATGGAAATTTCTTCTCAGCATATGTCAATTCAGTCTTTTCTGTCCATCTGGAATAATCTTCATGATATCCAGGCAAAGGTATTTTACAGCCCTGGCATTTTGGATAACAAAATTCCACAGTAAGTGGAAAATTTACCATAAATTTACATTAGCGTAGTCCTGACTCATATAGAATTGCAGACAAGTGCAAATGGTTGCTGCTTTTTTTCCAATATATCCAGTCACATTTTCAAAACACTGAACAAATGTGGACTAATGAATAACTGTTGCAATTAAGTCAGGAAAGATCCAGAAGCAAAAAAAAATCTTTTGTATAAAACTTCTCAAACATCACCCGAAAAGTCTTTGTCATTATCCTGATCTAAAGAGAAGATAGTTAGGAATGCTTAAACTGAATTTACGGGTAAGAAAACCAGATTTCCTGTTTCCTTAGGGTTGACATATTTAGTATCTAAAAAATGAAAGGTGTGACTGAAACTTCCGTTTTGCAGCTTTCATAAGATTTCTCTCCTGAGTGGATTTCTCAGGACGAAAGTTAATGCACCTAATTTATGTGCCCAGTTTAGGCTTTGCTTCATTGAAAGTACATTATTACGAAGCAATGAGGGAGAGGAATTCAGCCAACATAAACCCCTAAGTTCCTTATACTAATAACAGAAAGACAAAAGTCCCCTGAGAGACCTTCAGAGGGGCACTTGGTCTACCTAACTTATGTGCCTCTATCTTCCTTTAACAGTCAGGGCTTGCACAGGACAAACTGATGCATGTTTCCTTATGGAGTCTACAAGAAAGATTAAGCATTTCCATTTAGTTCATATCCATTCTAAATAAGTACCTTCTGTGGCAATTGCAGAGCTGGACAAAGTTAGTTGTAAATGACTACAGCCCAGCAGAGGCCACTGTAGTTCAGTGGATGTAACCTCTCCCTCACCCTTCCTTGCTGCCAGCTGAGAGACTGCGTTGCAGTCTTTCCTTCACTAGAAACATTAACCATGCCTTCTTTACCATGAGGCCAATTTTTATGTTAATATCTTTGACAGTTTCCCCTCCAGAAAAATTCAGCTTCAAGCAGCCAATAACTTAATAGATATTAGAGTAAAAGCAGAAAGACCCACAGAACAAGACCTTAGTAAAGCAAATAGAATCCAATTCACTGAAAGACAAGGTAGCACCTCAACCTCCTGACAAGAGGCTCTAGAAAATATATTCTAATTAAGCAACAGTTGCCAAATTCACTAGAAGGCAACGAGAACATTGTGGCCTGTGTTATGAAAGAAGTTAGACTACAACATCCGCAGTCATATCCAGCCTTAAGGTCTGTGCAGAGTGAAAGAGAAATTCCCTTGACACTATCAGCTGCTGCACACTCATTTGTCCTCTCCTCTCTTCTGCTCCTGTTTTCTGGAATAATGAGTCAAGTTCAAATTCCTGCTTAAAATTATTTTATTCTCAAGGGCCAAAAGAGCTAAGAAGTGAACAAACCATTTGCTGGAATGAAGGCCAGCAATTTCATTCCACTGGCACAGTGTGTTTTCTACTGTTAGAAAAAGCTCATCTCTGCTAGAGAGATGCTTTCTGTAGGACTACAGAATGAACTTTATCCAGAAATTAATGACAGTATTACATCTGATTATTTTCTGCTGAAATTGCCATGTACATTCTTTTATTGGTCATTTTCAATACGAATTCCTAACAGTATTTTCATTAAAACCAAACCAACCAAACAAACCCACAAAAACCCCACAAACAAAGAAACAACCCTCTCCCCCCCCCAAAAAAAAAAACAAAAAAGAAAAACCAAAAAAACCCAGACCAACCAACCAACCAACCAACCAACCAACAACAACAAAAACCCAACCAAAAACCCCTCAAACAAAAACAGATAAAAAACAATAAGAACCAACATTCACTGAAACAAAAACTGCACACTGCACATGGGGAGCAGAAGATGAGAGATAAGGCACAACAGAGACACTAGTAATTTTGCCTAATACATAGTAAAATTCATTCAGAGATTTTGGTGAAGAACTTGGTGTAAGAATATGTATATAGAATGTAATGAAAGATCACGTCTTGTTGGATTTAAAAAAGAAATCAGAGCAGAATTTCCTTTCATGAACTCAGTGAGATACAGAACTACATACACGACCAAGATTCTCATCAAAGTATCTGGACAATACCACTGAACTTGTGGTCATTTAAGTAAGCAGATGGACTACCATATATAAACTATGGCAAAGGCCAACAGAAATGAGGGTCAGAAATCCATGAGGAAAGCAGTTATGCTAGCCTACAAGGGAAGAATTTGGTATGGTCATAGATCAATAAAATCAGTGGAACATGGAGAATAAGTCAGATGGGCAGTCATCAGTAGTTCAGTTCAGCTGTCTACACATGGGTGTCACGAATGGCTTTGGATGCCCTGGGATGTTAGTTAAGGCCAGTCTTATTGGACACTGATTAAATGCAGATTTCCACTGATAATAATGGAGGCTTAGCTACATAGTTCTTCTTTAGATAACTGTACAAAGGCACCTATATATAGCTGTTTTAAACTCAAAGGGAAAAGCTAATTGCCCCTTTCCTTGAATTTTCCTCTACAAAATAAGAGAGGAAGGAAAAATGGCACTCCGTAGCATATTGGTATCCAAATAACTGACAATTTTCCCTGTGCATTATTCTTGCTACAATAACACTACCTAAATCATGGACTAAAGCTTCTGGAAAGCTAATGATGTGTTCTTGTGCTCTGAGGCTATCGCGCTTAAAATAATAAAATAACATTTTAGTTATATTCAGAATATTTATCCAAATTCTCAAGCACCAGAAAATAGAGTACATCCCCTTTTGGGTAAAAAAAAAAAAAAAAGAAAGACTACTTTCTGTTGATACAGTCAGAAAGTCAGAAAGAACAGAAACTGCAGTTACCATCACTGGAACTACAGAGGAGAACTCTCTTAGTTTCAGTAGATTTTTGCCAGATTACACTAAAAAAAATTCTTATGGAAAAAATCTGATCTTCATGTTTTACCGGTAGGCTTTCAAAACCTCTGAATGAAGGGTTCAGCATCACAACATATTATATAAACTACAAAAACATACCCCAAACCCAGCAACACTTCTCAGAGGACATAATTTGAAGCTCTCTGATGACATCCTAGTCACTGATGTTAAATCACCTGCTGTGCTAAAAATGCACTTTGTTCTTAATGTTTGGCTTGGACTTCTGAAATCCAAATAAAAGCCACCTTTGGACTCTGGACACTGAAGATGTTAGTCAATCTGCCAATTTCTAGGATCAGAGATAGATACCAAAATTACTTGGAAGAGTATTGCAGTAAAACTCCAGGTATGTTTAACCAAAATAATTTGATTTTTCAGTTTGCACAGGCTCACTCTTTACTTTAAACAGCAGTAAGACTTAATAGGCTAAAAATATCACAGAATATCTCATTGTATAGGTATTCTCGGAATATACTGAAAATATAATTTTTGTGACATTCTTACACTTTACTGATAATACAGTGTCATGCAGATAGTATAGTATCATTAACCAGGATCATAGAGCATCATTATAACAATATATAATGATATAACATCATTACAGATAATACATATAGTATCATACATATATCCTCATGCAGAAGAGTATCTGTCTTCTGCCTAAGATATTTTTGAAAATTACTGTAAGACATTTTAAAGTTATGATTAAAACCAGAACAGTTTTTGGGATCACCAGTACTTCCACCATGCTACATGAAAGACATTAATGCAATGGAAGGATGCCTGCAGCTTCCACCAGTACTAAACAGTGGGGGTTACAGATACAACCAATTCACATTGTGGAAAAAAAATATATTTGAAGGTCTTCAAGTATGACTGATTCCTATTTATGTAGAGAATGAAAGATCAGCAGTCAAAGACTATTTTCTGCTTCAGTTTACCATATTATAGTACTTACCAGAAACAAATCTTCTTATTGCTGTGGGACCCTTATTTCTCAGAGAAATAAACTCCCTCAGAAACTCCCCAGCTCTGCAGGGCAAAGGCTGTAGCACTTACCATAGATAGGAGGAGTTCTGCTGTATTTTTATACCAAATAGTTTGCTACAAAACAAAGGAACAGTATCGGGAATAGGGACTAAATTCAGTTCTTCTTCTCTGATGTGGTCAAGACACCAGAGAGATGCTAAATAAAAGGTTGAACAAGAAGACAATTGCTACCTCAGAACATTACATTGGAGTAAGACCCTGCAGGGACATGGAAAACAGACATTCATGGACAAGAATCTCTGTGACTAAGACTTGCTCTATTTGCTGAAAGTGAAATGCATTTGGTAAAATAACAGAAAGTACATACAAGTTTCATGTTGACAAGTAAATTGGAGGTTAACATATTTTTCAGTGTCCTTCGGAACCATTGCTATAGCTGCCTTTAGTCTGTGCCAGTGAAGGTTCTCCTTTTCCACAGGAAGAAGCTAAGGTACAGTATTTAAAAAGGGATGTGTTTCTTATGAACAACTTCATCAACAGAGACTTTTTTAGTCACTTTTTCAAGCAGGCAAGAGATGGCACTTTTGACAGTGATAGGATTCTGTGTGATGGAGATCAGGTAACATCAGCCTCACACATCTGCTATTTTCCTCCATGTTTGTGGGCAGATTTCTGTTATTCATAGAACTGCTCAAGCATTCAGCATATGCAGTAGAGTTCCAGTGATTTAGATCCATCTGCTTAAGGTTTTATTTTGACAAGCTGTTCTGCTGCTGAAGTTCTCACAGGGTTGTTCAGGCTTTTACCAAAAGTCTACTAAAAGCCACTAACCACACTTGCAGGCTACCTTTGATAAACGTCTGTGTTTAACTCTTAAGAAGTTTCATGCTAACTAATATGAGATTGTGATGGAAAAAAAAAAAAAAAAGAACTAACAGAGTCAAAATAATATGCTTTAACTGCTGCTTGGCTGTTATTTGGTTTAATGAGGTGTTTTACCTTCATTCATTTTTTAGATAGTTTATATAATAGCCTTTTATATTGCACCATGCCATATCCTTTAGTATTTTATTTAATTTGGCCTACTAGTTTCATTATATTTTAAATAAAATTGCTTTTAGCTCTGTTAAAGTTTTTAATTACCTGGTTTTCAACCTCTTTCCATGCATTTATCTAGTTATATGGCTAGTGTATGTATACTGATTCATTTCAAAAGCTCTTCTCTGTGCTGATTTACACTGAAATGACCCTGATATTGGCTCACTTAGGTCAGATTGCACGATTTACAGGAGTATCCTTCAGGGAGTTGTAGTGCCATTTTCAGGCAGAAGCACCCAACTGAGAAGTCATCTCTTCACCAGCCCTCTTCAATCATCCAAACCCATTTTCTTTCAACATATGTCCTAGGTCGCTCTTGTGCTGATGACATTCCGCTGTTGTCCACTGAAGTAGACAGGTTCTCTTCCTTGTCATATTGAACCTGGATACTCTTCAACTTACCAGAGGAGGTCTGCCACATTGTTTCAGACACTTTTACCCAGTACAAGGAAGTAAAATATTGTCATTCAAAATGCCATGACAGTATTAAATTCTGGCAGATTACACCTTGCTTTTCTTCACCAGAGCTTCTCATTTGGCAAACAGATTCATCGTCTTTATGTGCAGACCATAATGATCACTCAGTCTATAATGTATGTAATTTTCTCAGATGCTGAGTCAAAGCATGTTTTCCAGAATGATATCTAATCTCATTTTACAGACCCAGAGCACATCTATTGCCTTTCCTGATAAATTGTTAATTACATTTACTGTCTCTGTTTCAAGGTTGAATGTGCATATCTTGTTATGTTTTTGTCTGCAAGACCGAAAATTTTCCTTTCTTGCCATGAACAGGTTTAATTTCAAAGTAGAAGTAAGTATCTCTGTATGGCAATCAAATCACCTTTGAACCTCCACATTGATAAGCTGAATAAATGGAGTCCCTAGAGACTCTGTTTATAGGGGTTATTTTTCAGCTACCACATATTGCTTTTTCTGACATCTTCTTTAGAAGCAGTCAACTGGGATGGTCACAACAGTATACTAATAGTCTAACTAACAGTACCTGCAGTGGCATATTCTTTCTCTTACAGTACCCCCTACATGACCCAAAAGTTGTATTAGCATATTAAGATGCTCATATACTATGACCCCAGTGTATCTTCTGAATGATTGTTTTCCAAAATAGTATTCCCATCCTTTACCTAGGAAATCCATTCCTTGTGCTCAGATAAGTTACCTTATCTTCAGCTGTTGGACAACATGCTTGGTTGGAGAATAACTGTTTAACTGAACAATTCGAATCACTCTGTAATGGTAACCTCTCCTGTTATTCATTATCCTATTCATTGTTGTGTCAGTTGTAAACTCAGATAGACAAGGTTATATATTGTTGTCTACATTCTCAATAAAATTATTGAATAGCACTTGGCAAAGCACCCATCCCTTGAGCTATGTCCACACAAACTGACGAATTTACTCTAACAACTCTGTTTGGAAAAGTCTATTTCAGTCTTTCTTATTTCCATATAATGCAGATTTTTAATCACGCATCAAGTGGAACTAGGTCCAATATTCTGATGAAATTCAGATCTACAGTGCTGTCTTTCTTTGTGTTCCTCGTCAGTGGCTTGAACAATAATAAGACGGGAGACATGTACATGCAATATACTTTTCTTTAGTGACTTTTTTGGTTTAGTGTCCAATCATATGCTGACTAAAAGGGTAGCAAAATGCGGTATCAACAATTCTTGGGTCATTTGAATTACAGCTGACTGGCAGATCTCAAGATGTAACAAGGAAAGTGGAATCCTTCCTGAATGAGCATGTTTCTAGTGGGGTTCTGGGTTGACAAGAAATAACGTTGATGTCATTCGATATTAATCTAAATGAGCTAGAAATAGATACGAAAAAAAAAAATCTGGTAAGATCTGTGAGTGATTCAGAGACCTGAAGAAAGAATGATGAAGCAAGGCTGGTTACAGAGTGTAATCTAGATAGTATGGTGAAGCAGTTCATTCAACCAAGTTAATTCGGATGCTATCAAATGAAAATATAATGGTGTTCAACATACTGGAACTTGCTGATTGGAAGAACAGGTAAGCCTTTGGATGCATTAGAAGGGGGACAGTAAGTAGGATAAGTAACAAAGCAGATGCTATATAAGAACAAAGGTGTGTAGCCAGTGTCTACATTTTTAAAAGACAACATACAGCTTTAAAAACTTCATGAAGTATGTGACATAGAAATGAGGTGCAGTAAGATAGTGTGATTTGTTTCACATAGTGTATTAATCCATTAGATACGACTTCTGTAAAATTGAGCAAAGTAGGTGGAGAAATTGCTATTTTGTGGCACTTAAATTTCAAGGAGCCTACAGCCTTTTACACTCTTGACTTTTCTCTGTTATTATGTCGGTCTTCCCATCTTCAGATAGCTCAGAATCAAACATGGGCTACTAGAAGTTAAGGAAGGACCAAAGAAGGTTCTAATGCTACACATGGCTCTCATATGGTCCCTGCACACTAACTCTGAATAACTTCCCTGGATATAAATGTTCAAAACAGGTGTCTGTGTTGCTGCAGCTAGGATCACTGGTTTCTTTCTAATCCATTGAGAGATCATGCTCAGTTATACAGTAAGTCACTTGCAAAACTACTGCAATTAGTTAATCTCCCACAATCAGTTAATCTCCTGAATTGAGATAGATTGCTACTGGAAACTCCTAGAATAAATTTTCTGTGTGCAGGTGATCTCATAGACCAATGCATTAAGTGGAACTAAATTCTTTTGCCTTTCATGGTAAATGTGAGAAGTTTATAGATCATTTCACTTTTCCTTTTTGGTCTGCTTGTTCCACTCTCACAGATCAGATAGATG
Source organism: Patagioenas fasciata (assembly GCF_037038585.1). Classification (NCBI taxonomy): domain Eukaryota; kingdom Metazoa; phylum Chordata; class Aves; order Columbiformes; family Columbidae; genus Patagioenas; species Patagioenas fasciata. Next base: position 101,559,936 of record NC_092522.1, read on the forward strand.
AATATGTAGGCTTTAAATCTCCTTTTTTTTTTTTTCATTTCATATGCTTGTGTTTATTAACACAATAATTGTTTTCATGTGCTTTTGACAATCTCCTTTTTATAATTTTCAACCAGGTCTTCTTAACAAAGACATACTATAGCCATATAAAAGTCTGATCCACTGTTAATCTACTTTACCATAGTGTTACACCCAATTGAGCAGGTACTACCCCCTTGAATCTAATTAACTGGTTAGGCCTTATTCTATGACTGTACCTTTGTGTTTTCCTTCAGAAACTGTCCTGCCTCTGTCCAAACAGTTTCCTCAAAAATCTTTCATAGAAAAGCCAGCCAGAAAAATAGTAACTTGACAATGCTTCCTAAGTATCTCAAGATTTTCTCTCACCATTCAAATCAGGTGAGTTGAAACTCAGACTTCAGGCTTTCTATCATTATCATGACCCAAAATTCATCAGGATTTAATTTTATAACCAGTATAAAAACAAGCATGGAATTTGAAAAAGGCTGCAAGGTAGCCTCATACTTAAAGCACAAAGGAGAAAAAAAAAGAATCTTTCCTCACAGTATGAAGTTGAGTTTTTTCCAGTTCAGCAGTTGTCATGTTAATTCCTTTCACTTAAATTGCCACCTAATGGCTTATTGGTAGCTGTAGCTAGTATTGTACAATTCATTTTGTGTAGTTACCAGCTCAGAAGCATAATGGCTCACTGTTAAAGAAGAAAAAATACCAAGGGCTGAATTCATTCCACCTAATTTGTTTACAATGGTATTTGTCTAAGGATTTTTAATCTCATAGTCATTTGCTTGAGATTAAAACAAACAAACAAACAAACAACAAACCAAAACAAACCAAAACAAACCAAAACAAACCAAAACAAACCAAAACAAACCAACCAAAAACAAGAAAGAAAACCCACAACACTTCCAGGGTATGATTCATCTTATCCTAGCAATAATTTGACAAGATGATCCAGATTTACTTAGGGTTTATAAAAATCAAAGCTGACCATGAATGCCTGAGGAAGAACTTCATTCATAAATATAAAATTCTGTTCATTGGACCTAAATATTCACACTGCAGATGTGTCTGAGACAGTCCACTTCACAGCTAACAGGCAGAAATAAAAACCTCAAGGACATAAGCCCATTTCTCCTGAGGTAGGTAGGTAAAATTAGTCACGTGAATTTCTTCAGATGCCTAAAATAAAGATGAGACAAATCCTACCTCGCGTTCTCCATAGGCTGTATAGACCTATTTCGGAAAAGCCGCAGCTGTGCCTAGGCCATCTGTAGAATTTTCTGCTGTAAATTTGCAGAGCTTTGTCATAATGAAAAATAAACAAAACCAGCATTCAGATTTCACTTCCATGCTGCAATTCAGTCTGTTTCAATGCAATCACTGGTAGAAGCAGAGCCTGTTGTAATTGACACCTTTTAAATAAAACGTAAATACGGACATGTGCAGTCTTCATATTTTTTATCATTCACAAAAAGGAAAAAAATAATGTATTCCAGTTTAGAATTTCTTTTCAGTAGCTGCTTTGCAAGGAGGATTTTGATTGTTACTTGACATTATTTCTTCAGGTGATGGAACAGTTTAGTGTACGATTTGCTATTCCCAAAACACCAGAGTGAAATAAAGTATTCATTCTTTAACTATTTTTACATTGCTTTGTGCTTTTTTTAACTTCATCTCTGCAAAAACCTATGTCAGCTCACACTCACCACCTAATTCCTACTCACATACAGCCCCTCTAGTACCTGATTTATTCTGACCCTTCTTTGTTTATTTGCTCTCAGGCTTTTCAGCAGAACTAAGATCAGGACTTAGTCCAATGCTTACTACATTTCTCTTCTACCAAATAAAAACAACTAGATAATACATGGAGGAGGGTTTGCAGTTTTTACCCACTTATTTACTAAATCTGCCACAAGTACCATGGACTTTATGCTGCTGATTGGTTGGCATAGCAATGGCATGGCTTTAGTCATTGGAATTACAGTTAAATGAAAGAAAAAGAAAAAAAAAAAAAAGAGTGAATTTCCTACCCTTCTGAATGACTGGTTATAGTTTCAAACCCCTGTGTTATCTTGAAACAGCATGACAACTCTGACGGAATATATTAAGCTCCATAGTCTAGTCTCTGATACATGAATGCAGCTTTCTCTGATATCAAAGTGAGCCATGGAACTGAGTCAGAACAACGTCTTTTTTTAAATCGGGTCTTTTTTTCTTATTCTGGTAGATCAGAGAATCCTAACATCCTCCAGCTCCAAGGTCTACTGTACATATTTTATAATGAAACAGTAAATGCAATTTGTTCACAGATAAATCAATACTAGATATTTATACTGGAAAAAAGACTGTGTAACCCTTCTAGGACCAAAGTGTTCCTGCTAGTGAGGAAAAAAAAAAAGGAAAAAGATTAAGAGGCAGCTAAAACTAGCAAGAGCTAAGAAAAGAAGTAATCAGCTTCCAGCTTGGCATTTCAACACTCAGTGCCAATATGCAAAATCTACAATTCTGAAACAAACCCCCAAAATGCATCTTGCTTAAATTGCAGATCAGTTTGCCTGGAGTAACAGAGTGAAGGTTTCTGGCTAAATATATATTTTCTATGGAAAGTAACAGCAAGAATGATTCACATGTTAAAATCTACTATAATTAATAGTTCAGCTCTCAACAGTGGCTTCTATCTTGAAAAAAACCAGAAGATTAAACAAATATTCTTGGCATTCTTTGTGACCAATTTCTGGGCAAACTTTATTCTGCCTCAAGATCCACAATATCATGCAAGGATGAGACAACTTTCTCCATCCCCAGGGAGGTGCTGGATGCCTGGGCTGGGGGCTGCCCTGCTGCCACCCCAGTGCCCTGTTCCTGACTCCCAGGGAGCTGCCGTCCCCTGCTGCACCTTGATGTCTCCTTCACTAGATCTAAATCTCCTTCTGCCGAAACCTGCGGGAAGGATCCTTACACTGTCTACGCACCTGCACCCTGATCTCTGTCCTTGTCTGGCCCCTTTGCTCTGGCTTCGTTGCTGCCTTGTGATCCATCTGACTTTGCAATCCTCAGCCACTGATGGTTCCACTTCCAAAACAGAGTTAAATGCCTGGCACTTAAACTTTAAGTGCTAATTGCCTGGTAATGAAACCTTTAATCATCAGGTGATTAAAATTTTAATCACTAAAAGGCCTGTGGAAATCCACTACCTAATGCTGAAGATTAATTTCTAAGCTTTTTAATGTCTGCTTCCAGTGCAAATTGCCTGATGTTATACAGATGAACAGCGCAGTATATGAAAAGTGAAGTTTTTCAATAACTCATGTGCTGAAAGGTTGCAAAGAATTGAAAGATACAGCTGTAAATGTAAAATATATTTAATGTTACATTATTTTTTTTTAATAAAGGGATTCCTTTTAATCTTCTGGTTTCCAAGTCACTAGGAAAAAAAATATATTCTTGAATTAATCTCATAGCAACTAGACACAGATTCATGAAATCTGCTTTTCCAATCACATGGTAGAGCTGGAAATCCAGCTTTTAAAGATCTCTAGAGGGAACTGTAATATTTTGCCACATTGAATAAGGAATAGTAGCTCTTGTGCATACAAATAAAATCTTTTCATCATAAAATTTTGCAATGAAGTTTAGCACATGGATTCCAAATTAACATGCTAGACAGTAATGACACTACTAGTTCAATGAGCCACGAATGAAGAAGGATTTACCAGACAGAACGAGCCATCTGCTACAATCTGCTGCATCCACTTTCAAAAAGGAGTCTATATTTGAAAAGTTCCCTAAGCTCAGAGAGATCTATATACACCAGTTCTTGCGATTTCATAACCACCCATTAGCTGGTTCAAAGGAGTGGGAAATCTTTTGCCAGTCACAGAGACTAACAGAATAGGTTTACAAAGCCGTGTTTAGGAATAAGACAGTTATCTCTGAGGTCTTTCAACATTCTCCCACAAAAGTATGTTTTATAATGCATTAATCATTTGGGATTATATTATACTAGTAGGAAGAAAATGTAAAACATGCACCAGAATGGCAGCATCTGACATCAGAAAACCACAGCTGGTACAAAGTAGAGAAGCTAGTCTGCATTTCTAAACCCCTCCAGACTAGCCTTCCTGAAACTGAATTCCTTGTCTTCCCTTATTCCATGTTTTCATTGCTTTTCAGGCTCATAGGCTGCTGCTTCTTATGTTTGTCCCTTGAATTTCTAACAACACAAGGGCTTCATGTCCTCTTTATGCCATGCTATAACTCCCTGGGATCACAATATACCAAGTAATTCAGCTGCTAGTCCTATTAAGAATAATGCAATTCCTGGTGAATATAGAGGAATGTAAGGAAGATATTGGCTTTGCAGGCTCATAAACATTTAGTGTATCAGCATACCACTCCATCATTTCTGTATTGTTTACAGCACTTTCAGTCTTTCGAATGAAGACAATGATAATTCTTTTCTTCTATGTTACTACAGAAGTATCAGGAAATAGAAAGGAAGTAATGGAGCTGAAAAGGATGGTTTGTTGTGGTCAATGGACAGCTTTGAAGAGACAGGTATTGAAGACCTATAAAGCACAGCCTCATGTGTCTTAAAAATAACTATGTAGATTCACCTTAAACTAAATCTGGAAAGCAATTAAAAATACATACTTTTCATCTGTAAGAAACAGAAGAGTTTTAGAACCAAAATAATAAACTAGTAAGATGAGTCGCATGTGAATTTATGCTACAGTTCAATGTATTCCTAGTCCACAAAGTGAATTCTGCAGCATTATGCTTTAAATGTGAAAAAGAAAAGCTCTCAAATATAAGTGAACAATGTTTTTTCATTTGTAATCATCTTGTATTCAAGGTAATATATATACTGCTATCTAATTCACAATTTTTTTTTTTTTTATATTTTCCTGTGCATTATCTTCATATTATTATTGGTTTATCAGTGACTGAAGACCTTTTCTGAAGGAAAGACATTATATAAACTAAATTCCATTCTATTCTTGTCCATTTGTAAAGGTCAGCTTGGTAATGAATCAATGCAGTCCTAGAAGGGGGCAGTTCTGAGACTGGAGATATCAAAAGGGCTGACAAACTGTAGTGCTTTGCAAAATCAATTCATTACAAGAGGCATGTTATGCCAAATCCAGGACTCCTACGCTAAGCTGATCGTCTTGCATTGATGTCAAAGGAGTTGAACCTGCTTACCTCAGGTTTGAATTAGACCCAAGACAACAGTTGTCTGGGAAACAAATTCCTCCAAATAAATGGAGTCTGGATCAGTCTGGCCACGTTGCTTGGTATGTTAGGTTACTTGCCTAGTTTTTGTGTCATGACTACTGCCATATAATAGGTTCTCACTCTTCGTGGGTCTGACCATAGAATTTTCACCTCCAGGACGTCCTTTGTTTTCTTTTGTAGAAATTCCCGGAGTCAGGTACTTTGAAGAACAGGATAACATTTTAAATTGTTGTCTCACTTGTAATCTGTTTACTTTTACTAGTTCAGGTACGACGCAATAGACTGACAAATCAAAACAAGTATCTTTTTTGCTGAGAAACACCATTTAAGAGACGACACCATTACGTGATGATCCTATATGTGTTGGGGGTAAAGCGCTTGTTGAGCTACAGCATTTGGAATTCAGTTCCTTGAAGCACTAATCATGAAAAGTGTATCTGGTACTCGATACTGAAACCTCTATAAGTAACTCCATTTCTGATTTTCTTTATTAAATTTCTTCAGCTTGCTTTAGAAGCCAAATTCTATGCTGTTGTAACTATGCAGCTAACACTTTGATTCCTCCTTTTCATTTTGTTATGAAGTTTCTTATATAGCTATTCTGCATTCTGTTCTCTCAGTATGTATGCAATGAAGGTGCAAATAATCTGCTGTCTCTGACACATTTAAAAATACTACACACAGACATATCTATTATTAGAATAACTTCCTTAATCCACTAGAACCACCCCTCCAAAGAGTTTTTTTACTACATTTTGTATTACAATCTAATTTTTTATAATGATCTAGCTGTACCCTTGGCTGATTTCTGGGTTTGCTTATCTTACGGAGAGGAGTTGTATTTGGTATGTCTGGCTCTTGGAGTTTGACTTTCTCTTTGCATCCCAGATATTCTTTCTGTTTTTCACCTGCTTTAGCATGCCATTGAGTCTTCATACCAGTCTTATTTGGTACTCTGACCAAAATTCTGCTTAAGCCCTTCCCTGTTTGAGAAAACTGAATTGTTTGCAGATTCTGGGTGTCATAATTTTATCTAGAAGCATGTGTGCATTGGTGTTTCTGAAGTAATTTCATTTGTTCATGAAATTCAAATTTAAATGTCATGTCCTCTCATTTCTGCTGAAATCACGTCATTCTTTTCTCCATCATCCTTTTTGTCTCCCTTGTGCTTCACACTGCTTTAGATTGTCCCTCCTGAGGTTCTTGCTTATTAGGGCCAGCAATGTTATCTTGATTTTGATCACACTGCACTTATCTGGTAGTTCCTGATTTCTGACTGAACCAGCGGCTCCTGTCAGTGACTTCTTTCCTCTCTTCAGTGCACGCTTCCTTCTGCTTACAGGCATTGACAAAATGCTGGGCAATCAGACCTGTTACAAGCCAGACTTCAAACTGCAAATATGGAATATAACTTTAATGGTTGAAGTGTGTGTATACGGAGTGACTTGAAATGATCTTGTTTTTCCAATCTATCGCTATGATAGTTACTCAGCAAGGCTCTTAAAGCACTACCATATCATCATTTGACAGAAAGCTGTGTTGAGACTCAGGTTTACAAGACACGTAACCTCAGAATATTAAGTATATTTAGTGTTTTGTGATTTTCCAGAGAAAAAGTCTTGAAGAGAAATGGCCTATTATCCTGCAGGTATGAATGAATATCAGTAACAATTACGGGTTCAGACAAAACCCACATTGGCCAAAATTTTAATTCTCTCTTGATCACTCCTCAGAACTATGAGCAAAACCCCCCAAAAAAGTCAGAAAAATGTCTTTGATTACCAACATGAATTTTGTAGCAGCTAGCTATTAAGAACAAATGGATGTGCAAATCACCTTCCATTTTGGTCTCTGACAAATACAGAGACTGAACATGTGCTTAAGTAATTGAAAGGATCTGTTGCTTTTGTGCATGATACTACCATTCTAGTGTCATCTGAAGTGACATAGACCAGAACCAATTGGATAGACATAACAGAGTGGTTAAAATCCTGTCCTTATTCTGGAAAAAAAGGCAAGGATTTTATTTGATATGTTTCCTTACTTCTTTGAACAAGCTGTTCTGCTTCACAGTAGTCAGTTTCTGCAATGACGGTCATGAAATGTAAATGCAAATAGATATCACAGTTATACGCTATCATAAGTATAGGGAATAATATGGAAAATTGAGGTATCACAACTGTTACTGTATAGTTTTTTACATGAAAAATTATACTGTAGCAAATGTTACTTTCTTTTTCAACTTCATCATGCATTTCTGGCTATTATGCTTCTGTCAACCAACATAATGATTCTGGATTAGGAAATTGAATGCACTAGAAGAAAAAAAAAAAAACCAAAACTCAATGTCCTAAAAAGGAAAGAAGCTTTCTCATATAGGGAAGAGTTTCCTACTTCTGAGGGAACAGGAAGAGCTAGCACACTCACCTCTAAAATCAACAATAATTTGAAAGGCAGAAAAAGAAACTGTACTTTCTGTAGTAGAATATATTCTATACAGAAGCCATTCAGAAGCAGAGGCAGAGCAATCTGATGGTGATCTGCAGATGTGGTGGGAGCTTGTAGCCCTCTGAGCATACTGCAAGCTGCTTATGCAAATAATCAGGCATTTTTCTCGTAACTATGGGTATCTTCCCTTGTGATCTGTTTGTACCAACTCAAACCATATTCTCCAGGTGCCCTAACACACAGCACTCGGTGAAATGCACATATGTTTCTATCATCAGAGTTAACAGGTAAATTTTAATGCATATGTATCAACTGTCCACTGCTAATTCAGATGCAAGTGAGAATGAAAACAAAATTAATTAGACTTGGAGAATGACTTTGTTTTGATCTCAGTCCAATATGCATCAGAAATAATTCAGCTGAAGCCAGCGGAGTCTGCCTTGCACTGACTTAGTGTGAAATCAGGCCCGGGTCCATGGTGTCTGTGATAAAAGTCTTTACTTTTGCCTAGCTGAGTTTACTGAAGCAGTTGAGTTTACTGAAGTTTTTGGTTTCCCTGCCCAGAGAATAGGGATTTCATTACTTTAAAGTGGGAACTGTAAAGATTTTAATAGCTATCACTGGATATTTGCAGAAACACAGATTTGTCTCTTTATCTTAGCTACTGATTAATGCATATAATACATAAGGCAGTCACCAAAGGGAGCTCCAAATGGAGTTTTCCTGTGCCAGTAGCTCTGCTGAAGTCAGTGAAATTACACTTTGAGAAAATACAGCCTTTTCTCTTTATTTGAGTAATTGGGGTTGGTTTTCTGTTTTTGGTGTTTGTTGTTGTTGTTTGTTGGTTTTGGTTTTGTTTGGTTTTTGGGTGGTTGATTTTGTTTGTTTTGTTTTTGTACTGGGACAAATAGCCTACTCCTTCAATACCAAGTAGTGAACATCCCCGTAACTATCTTGTTTAAGAATCTTCAATTTGTCTTTCTATCCACAGATACGGATGCTTACCAAAGCACAAAAATGTGCTTAATACCTGCCACTAGATCATACAAACTTTGGTGTCTCGTATTTCCTTTCTTAAGCTTAGCTACAGGACATTGTAGTTGTAACGTAGTACACTCCCATTAGCTCCCATTTAACAGCTTGCAACCCCTGTAAGGATTAACTTGTATTTATTCAGAAGCAGAATTTGATTGTATGTTTTTAGCATGCGTCAAAGTTTTCCTACTCGGTTACCACCAGGTGGTAGCATTTTAAAACGTTGCTCTTATTTTAGAAGAGCTACCCTGTATTATTTGGCAATTTTTCTGTGGTTTTTTGCAAAGGTTAGCGTTAAGGAGATTGGTATGGTAACCTACTTAGAGTGGATCAAATTGTCATGTGGAGAGTTCAAGCACGAATTAAGATAGAGAATGGAAATGTTTCCATCAGAGGAGAGACCGAAAAGACTGGGATTGTAGGGTGTCCCAGTTTACATTCTTATAATACCAAAAAAAAAAAAAAAAAAAAAAAAAAAAGAAAAAAAACCAACCAACAAAAAAAGGGTTATTTCAGTACCAGGAAAATGCAACAGAAGAAACTCAGTTACAAAGAAAAGTTTGTCTTACTTTTAACTTGATGTTAATTGACAGAAGTGATGTTATTAAACTTAGCGAAAGTAAACTGGTTTCTAACATTACCAAGAATGTCCACCCAGTAAATAAAATACATTACAATAGAGATATACTTTGATTTTTCAAGGCATTATTCTAGTTAAATGCTGTCATAATTGACCTTGCAAAATTCCTTGCACCTGCCATTGAAAGGTTTTTGTACATTGGTTGGGAGAAGACAGTGACTTTAATGAGTCTTTTACAGAATTTCTTTATGTCAGCTGGAAGTTTTGTGTCCGTGGCTGATGAGAAGAGATAGAAAGTTATTTTCAACCCCCACACTGCTGGGTGCTTTAGGTTTTGTTTGCTGTTTTTTTCCTCCCACCTACACTATCATCCCAGAGAATAACAAAGCTTTATTGACGAAATAAAAGTGAACCAGGACTGTAACTAGAAATTTTGCTACTTGGAAAACCTTTCCCATTTTCCAGTCAGCTCTTCCTTGCTTTACTCAGAATGCTTTTTAGCAGTTCTGGCACTCTAACCCCTTTTTTGTGGCTTCTTAGATATACTTTCTTTCTGGTTTGAGCTCTTAACATATTCCCTTCTCAAAATACAGTTGTGAGTCCAATGAAAGTCATCCACTGGATGCTTCTCCAGATGCCACTTCTTCAACGGTTTATCTTGTTAAGCCAGTGCTGAACCAATGTTTTGTGAAATTAGAAATAATTTATAATGGATAAATGCAGGACATTTGAGCTTAAAATGTGACTGTTAAAGTTTACAGAGGAGACCAAGTAATGAGTGGTGAATGATGTGTATTCAATAGCAGTTACAGTCCCCAGCTTACAGCAATAGGACACTTGTTCAATAGGTAGGGTCGGAGCTCAGATTGTGAGACTGTCAGGGACTCAGACCAAAGAAGAAACACAAACTGATACATATTGTTACATTTTCATTTTGTAATTCTTGACTTGCTTTCAGTTTGGGAACAATAAAGTCTGTCTCAGTCTACCTTACTTAGCACTTAGCTTGTGCATGGGTTCTCAGTGCCCACAGAAGCAATCTGTCTTGTCTAAGTGCACCGGTTCAATGATATTTCCAAGACTGGCACCTTTTAAATTCTTCCAAAGGGATTGCGGTGCAGCCATGCTGAGACAGAAGCCATTTAGATAATAAAGGATGAAATGCAGACCTCAAGTAAGGAAGTAGAATTCTGAGAGTAACAGAAAATCAAAATACATAATTTGCATACTATGTGTGTAGGATATACAGTAGGCAGTAGCTGCACAGGGATAATGACAGACTCTGCAGCCTTGGAGAGCAGACCATGTTGTGACTTGCTGGAACATTTCAGATGGGTGCCTTGCAACTTGGGCAATGATTTTTTTTAGTAGATACATTGTTGTTGTTATCTGAGAGGATTTATTCAAACATAAATGAATAAATATAACTGCATTTAGCTAAATGTAGCTGAAATCTATTGAATGTTTCTTGAGATGTTGAAAACGTATAGGAGGGAAACTGCCCATGTCCTTTGATTATTGTTTTGCATTGTTTTCTTTTGGTTAGGATAATTTCCTCCAGTTTTGAAGATCACTATCTACTTAGTTTTATTAATTGGATCTGGAAGAAAAAGGTCCCTTACATCCTTACTGTAGTGGCATGAGGTTTAACATCACCTCTATGTATTACTGGACTTTTGTGTGAATTGTTCATAGGGTATTAAATGATTCTGATGGATGCAGGAAAACACAGATTTCTAACCAACATTTCTCATACATATTAAATGGTCTCAAGGGATTTCAGATGTGAGTTCAAGACAGAAGACAGTTACTGTTATGTAGCAGATTGTATTTTAAAATAAGCTCTAAAAGATGCTGAACATTCATGTTTGTGTTCTGGTAAAGGTGTGCTGGGTTTTTTCCCTTGTAGTAAATACCCATCTTTTATTATGTAAAATAGCCATCAAAGTAATGCTGAAATTTTCTTTCCTTTTTTAACACATTTATTAGAGGTAGGTGGCCCTGACAATTTGTAATACTGATGCTATAAAGGGGATTTCTTCTTACTGATATTCTCTTTGAGAAACTATTCAGAGAGGTTTTGTTGATGTTTTCATGGTTTTTAACTTGCTACTTGAAAACTAATTAATCAAGTATAATCATCTGGTTGTGTGAAATATTTATGAAGTGTAATTTCCATTGCTGGAAATGTTCTTCAGTATCTCAGTATTGTCTCTTGGTGACAAGAATAAGGAGAGAGAGAGAGAGACATATGCATAGGGATCATTTATCCCTCTCCTCAAACCAATGAATTTTTGCTATGAATATTATATTTCTACAGAGAATACTTTTGAGATGTTGATATTCAAAATTTATCCCACAGTTGACCTAATTCTGTTGCTAATGCTTCTTTATTTTATTTTTCCTGAAAGATTGGCAAGTACAATACACAAGGCTGCAAACTCCACAGGAAACATTGACTCCAGGAAGATGTTAATTGAACTTGACAATAAAAGAAAACTCTAATTCTTTTTAACTAATAGTCGTTCTCAATGCTGTCTTGATGGTGTTCAAACTTATTATAAAGCTACAATTTGGAGGTTCCCTCTTAGTTTCTTATGGTGTCTGCCTGGATATTGAGAATAACTGGAGTAGCTCTGGGATTAAAATAGACCACTTTTACCCTGGGAAGATATTTAAGAAAACACCTTAGCTTTTGTGGAAGCACAAAAAAAGTTCAAGGTAAAAGGGCTTGTTTTGACACCATTGTGTTAGTGTAAATGACTTTTAGATAAGCTGGGAGACAACACTGCTGTGAGCAGTAAACAATCTTGCTTTCATTGGTGCAGACTAGTAGAAGTTGCTCTGTAATGAGCAAATCAGAAAAACAAACATGAAAAAGGCAAAATAGATTGAAGCACTGTTCAGATCTGCATTATTTTCAAATGCATGACACCACAGGCAAAATGGTGACGCCTGAGTTACAATACAGAGCATATCCATCCAGGAACAATCAATGGGGTGGGGAGAAGGTTTTTCAGTGATGGCTGCTCATTTACATTTACTAGATGATCTGATTTACCAGCTCACAAATGTCAAAATGCGTGTATGAACTGTACTGAAGCAAATTATGTTGCCTAAGAAACCTAAGTGAAGGATAATTTACAGAGTTGAGAGAACAATTCTGTTAAGGTCAAATAAAAGCAAAATTGAAATGTCTTGGGGGAAAAACAGAGTAGTTGATAGAGTTGTAAGTAACTGTAATTTTAGTATTATTTTTTACTCATCTATAAAGAAGCTACTACCAAAGAAAAGTTTTGCTACTACCAAAGAAAAAGCCTATGTATTAATAAGCATTAAAAAAAAGTGATCAAGCAATGTATTAATTAATTTCCCAGGCTCAGCTCTACACATCAGTTACAGTAACTTATTAAGTGACTTTTTGGGCATTACTGGATAATTTAATAAATCAGAGAAAGCAAAAATACAAGATTTCAGTGACATTTATTTATTTATTTATTTATTTATTTTTATATCAGTGGATTTGCTCTTTCTACTCCAATATATTTAATTTAATGTCAATATCTGTCACTTTTATATTTACTTTCAATCATTGTTGTATACATACTCCATTAATCATGTGATCAAATGCAAACATCTATGCAAGACAATCATGATTTCCTTAATTGTGGATTGCCTGTGGTAACAGCTGAATTTTCAAACACAAGTAAGCCTAAAAAAATGTATTTTGTATAGAAAATTAGGCAGGCAGTTATTGAAGCAATTGTTACCATGCGTTCCTAGAGTCAAGGGCGTTAGTGTCACACTAACGAGTGCAGGTCAATCAGTGGTAAGGGTATAAAGGACCGTACTGATATAATTAGAACCTTTTCTCAAATATCTGCAGCGGTAGTCAACCGATGAGCAGTTAGTGTCAGAGTAAGTCTACTACATTAAAAATTTTGCCTTATGAGAAAAACCCCAACCAAACCAAATCAACAGAAAAAAAACAACCAACAAACAAAACCCCAACCAACCAAATGAACAAAAGACTAAAATTAAAACAAAACAAAACAAAACAAAACAGCAAAACAATTCTGGTACCAGAATTGATACTCTATGAATGCCTTGATGTTTTGTTACAAGACTGGAAATAAATAACTGGAAAGATTCCTATCGGCTTTAGTGAAAATTTGATCTATTTTTTTTTTTTTTTTTCCCATGAAATAGTTGTTTTAATGCTTTTTTTGCCAAACCTTCTTTACAAATATGACTGGATAAATCTCTCATATTAATCAATTATCTTTTTATATGAGATTGATGTCTCCATTAATTTCAATCAGTAGATGACATAAAGGTTCTCAAGTAATGTTGTCATAGTTTCGTGTGTCTTTTCTCCGGAAACTCTTTGCCTATCCAAATCAAACTCCCTTAATGTCACATTTGTTTTACTGTCATATTTTCAATTCTACCCGAGAGTCTAATTTTTCCTTTTATCTAGCCATTTTGTTAATATTGCTTTGCAGAAGTGTAGAAATTTGTCCTATTGTCAGAAGAAAAACTCATAATCTCTTGCATTCTACTATACATTAAAACCTCAATTAAGGACAATATATTAACATACATTGTTGGCTTATGAAAATTCTACTGTATATGTCTGTGGTAGATAAGCCTTCTTTTTTCCTGTCTTAGAGTTTTAAAAATTGATCTCTTTCTGAATCTTACAAGCCAAAGCCATTTCAGCTGAAAAATACCGAACAGACATTTTTACCTCACATCAAATGTGCTTTAAACATGTATTTTAAAATACATTATTTTTTTCCATGAGAACATGGATAATTCACAGCGGATTTTAAAATTTTAAAATGTTTTTAATCCCACCACAAAATGCATACAAAATATTCCACTGGATGTGTTTAAATTAAATTATAAGTGGCAGGAAAATGTTTCTTGTCAATTTGATAAGCAAAGCAGTATCAACAAATCTGAATGGCTGCAGAGCAAAGCTCTCAAAAGTAAATCAATGCCTATGTTAAAATTGCTTTTTCAATCATTAGTCTTGTGCATACTGATTTAATATTCTTTCCCTGTTCTTTCTATCTATATTCCTACCTACGGTACTTTTACATTGGATCTTTGTGCAGGTAATGAAAGAGGCAGTGAAGAAATGTTTACTGATCATTCATTAAATAAACCTCTGCTGCATTCACACATCACCAACATGATCCTTAACATGCACATACACTGAACAAATTATGTGATAGAAATGTATCTCACATGGTCTTGTTTGTAGTTTAGTTCTTCAGATATTTTTTGCTTCCTGTTTAATTCCTATATGAAATTGGATGAGACAGAGTAGGAAAAAACCCAGACTATGATCCTGCAATTAAATTCTTCCCCAGTATACTGATTGATCAGGGAACTTGTGTTTTGATAAAGCTCCTTACATTTGGAATACCTTAAGCACAAGTTTGAAAGTTTTCAGAATTTGCAGGAAATTTACAGGAGAAATATTAAAATAATAAATTCTATTGTGTAGAATATTCTAGTCCAACAGGCCTGCTGGAGATGCACCCTGAGTATAACAACTCCAGTAAAGAGGTGTCTGGTGTGACATGATTTGTAGCTGTGTTTAGGTTGTGTCAACAGTGTAATATAGATTACGACAATTTACCTTCCCCCCCTGCCAAAAAAAAAAAGCTGAATGGATTTTGTGGGGGGAAAAAAAATGTTTGTGGAGGTGGGCAGGAGTAGGCAGGAGGGGAGTCCATGGCAGCTACATCCCTAGTCATATGGAAAAATCTGAGAGGGATGGCTGGGATAGATTGTCTCACCCTGGGAGTAGCTCAACAAACTGAACAGGGAGAAACTCCAGTAAGGCAGCAGGAGGAGAGACAACGGACACAGAGTTGCGGGGTAGCAGCCAGATGGGATAGCTTTGGAGGGAAGAAGAGGTGTTATGACCGAAGGGAGAAAAGTCAGAGCCAATACTCAGAGGAGAAGGGAAAGAAAGCAACAACCCTACTGGTGTGTGGAGTTGGACTGGTGTCTGTGCGTGCAGGAGGTTGCAAGAGCTGTTGCATTGGAAAGCAGTGCTGCAGAGAAGGGACAAATTTGTAAGGACAGTGGGCAGAAGGAAGATACCCTTTCAAGCCTACTATTTAGTCTGTCAGTCATATGAGATGTAAGTTTTCTCCATACGTAGAGAAGTGTCCTGTTCTTTGTATGGTCTAAGAAGACACAACCTTAGTCATTAACATAATGTCATGCCCTCTCTTCAAAAAAATAACTGTTTGAATAGATGTGTTGGGAGGGCTATGGGAGTCAGGCAGCCTTATGAGAAAAAATTTATATCCCTGGCCACCTGTGAAAACTGAGGAAAGAGGAGCTTTTCCTAGTAGGACTTGAAAAGAATGGTGGGATCATGTAGAAGTCAGAGAAGAGACACATGAGTATTTGTCTCTTTTGTGGACAAGATAGAAATGGAAAGCAATAGAAGAACTTTCCATTTTCTGCAAAGAGAAAAGGTAGAAAACAAACAGAAGCCAAAAGGTTTTACTTGGGGAAAAAGTGTGGAAGACAGAACTGAGATTCTTGGCTGCCTACAGTCATATTCTTTGTGTCAGTATTTTCTTGTAACTTACACTATTTCACTTGTGTTGTAGTCCATTACAGCGTCAAATAACAATGTATTTAAGTGCAGATTTAATGTTGTTTTTAAGTATTTTTTCATTAACTCTTTATACTGCTGATAACAGACAAACCTGATTTTAAATTGCTGTTAGCCTCTATACCATCCTGCAAAGTGTCAAACAGATTCCTGACCCTATACAGGCCAATAGGGTAGTCAAAAGTGGATTTATGGCTCCCTGGAACATCAAAAGTGTAAAGGCAATTCTCTGCAGCAAAGCAGTTGTGGTAATTGCATATCCCCAATGAGATCCAGAGCTTCAGAAGGACAGTTGATGGCTCCGTAGCACGTTTTGCGCCCCACTGTGCATGCCCCTACGTACACACCTAGGAGGGTGCTAAAGTGCTGACAGTTGTACCCTCTCTCAGCCTGGAGTAGAGCAACTTCACCTCTGCCCAGCTGGAGGAATAGAGCGGATGGGAGCCTCAGCTGGTTGACAGGATCCTCAACAAAAGAAGTACCCTGAGAAGCTGAGAATATGTCATAATGACCACAGTAAGATCTGACCAGGCTATAAAACTGGGCCCTCATCAAAGACCCCCTTTGAGTGGTCTTCTCGGAGCAGAGGGTCTGTGAACTGGAGTCCTCCCCTTATATTGGGACACTGTCCAAGGACATTTCCTGGGATTCAGTGCCCCTCACCTCTTCTTTGGTGAGTGATTTTCCTTCTGGATATATCCTTGAAGGAGCACTTGTTTACCCTGGGCAAGTGATTATTCTTTGCTGGGTACTGTTGCATGAAAGAGACCTCTAGTTCAATTTTTCTGTGAGTGAATGTATGCACGCTGTGGATCATATTTATTCTTGTGTGGTTGTACAACAATAATTTCCTCAACCGGTAACCAAACCTGTGTTTTACATTGTTGGAGTTCTAAATAATTTGGATAAACTCTGTTTCTAGTTGGTTTCTTGCCTAAACTGTTCTGGTTAGAATAAATTCTGTTTGGAGCTTGTTGTCTGCCTAAATTGACCATTGGAGTGTCTCTGTGACAGCAGGTATACACACAGATGAAAGAGATGCCAGATGTGTGATCAGTGCAAATGATCGTGATTATGTTATGACATGGCCATACTCTGAGGACCAGTTGCCAGCTACCTTTATAGCATGAGATGTCATTTCATGCGTTCTTACAGATGATATTGCTTTGATGTGGTACATAAATCAAATGAATTGGACACAGGCAGAGAAACAAGAACATGGACATTCAGGAAAAAAAAAAGTTACAACAACTGAATGCAATAACTCATAAGAAAAGTATCTATTTTACAGGTTTAAAAACCTAAGAAATGCAGAATGGCCTTCAACAAGTCGCTCAGACATGTATCTGCAACCAGAAATTATGACCCTAATTTTCAAAGGGGAATCTGTTTAACTCGTTCCAGAGTGGAAGTCAAAAATCAAGGCCTGAAGAAGAAGCCAGGTCCCAGCAGAAAAGGTGAATCAACGGGCCAAAGAATCATACTCTGTTGCGTGTTTTCCTCCACTTTCATGATTTCACTACACATGGCAGCACAGTGGCTGAACTACATCAGAAAGATCGTAAGGTACTGCTATAGGTCTATCTACAGCCTGGTGGCTTGGTTAAGGATTTAGCACATACTTAAGGCACTTGCCAACAAGCTGTTTCCACGTGGTCCTTCTGTGGAGTAAGAGCTTAATAATATGGAACTGATTTTTCCATGCCAGTTAGTCTCTATGAAGGAACAGTCACAACAACATGCATTTTACTATAGATAAAGTTGAGAGAATTTATCTGCTGTTGAGAAAAGGAAGTTCTAGTCTTATTTTGAGTGCCAGAGCTCAGGTAGGGAAGAGGGCAAGCTGAGCAATGGGAGGTAGGAGCAGAAAGGAGAGAGGAAACCAGTAGCTGAGTGAGGCCCCTGCATCTGCTGGCAGCAACCCAGCACATCAGCTGAGGTGCCAGTGACACAACTTAGACTTGAAGCGGTGATTCAGAAGTTTGTTTACCCCTTCAGCTGTAAAAAGGGAGTTATATCCAATTAGCTTTATCCATAAAAACCTTGAATGGACGCAGGTGCCTAATGTGCATTTCCAGTTCAGTCACCTAAGCTCCAGGGAGTGGCACATCTCAAACTCAACCAATTAAGCTAAAGTCTTTCTTGCTGTAGATGTGTAGGATTTTTGTCTTTCAGAGGCTCCTCAATCTCCCCATTGACAGTACAGCCAATTTAATTTCCCCATTTCTTCCAACTGAATCACCCTACTGATATCAAATTCTGAATTTTCAAGGTGTTGTCATATGGAAGTTGGATGACTCTGAATTGCTCTCAAATCTCACATCTTCTCCCTCTAAGTCTTGAGGCTCTTAGCTGATCAAAAAGAGAAAGCACTGTGGTTGGTTCTTACAGAAAGAGATTTTTTTTTTTTCTGTCTAAATACATGTCCCGAGACTTTAAAGACACTCAAAATGGTCCTTTAGGATGAAAACATTCAGGCATCTTTAAAAAGAAGACATCACTGTGCATTCCATATATACTTCCAGAGTTATAAAAGAGAACTTCAGGACTGGTCAAGCTTCTTCACTTAGGTAGAGCCCCAGAGGGACAAAATCTGGCCAAGAAATCACTGAAGCAGAGCAGTGTGCTGCCCATGGCCCTTTTATCATAGCCAGACTTTCTATTCTGAAAATGGGAAGATGATGGAGAAGCTGGTTGCGTTGGCCCCACATCTGATGTAGAAACTCTCATGCTTGAAAAGTTGCCAGATACCCATTGGCTTTCTAGCCCCTTTTCTCTGATGTGCCAACATGGAACTCTGTGACTATTTTCCCAGCTAGAGGAAGAAGTTACAGGACAACACAAACTGGTTCTGTACATTTCCTTCTCAGTTTTGATGTGATTTTGGAAGTGTGGAACATGAGCTCTGAAGTCTGGAGTTGAGAGAGACTATTCTAAACTTTCATTAGTAGAATTTGGCTCAAGATTAAAACACTTAGAATTAGGGGTAAATTTGATGATGTGCTGCCATGCTGGGTAGCTCAACACCTCATTATAGCCAGTGGAAGTCAACTTAATAAATCCAGAAGAGTCTTGAAAGCAGTTCAGCATATCCAGCCTCATGTCTGATTTATACACAAGAAGGTCACAGTCTTTCCAGAAGCTGTCTATTATATCTGTTGGTCTCCCTGAAGATGTGTTTGATGATACTGGGTATCCTAGTGGATGCCTGTAATAAGGCAACCAAATCGCACAGTCATGATTAGAGTTAACTGAATTACTGTTTAGGCTCCACTGATTACATTAACTGGTGTCTTAATTTAACAGGCATCTATGGTAATTTGAGATACTGCAAGGTACATGTATAGATGTAACACAGGACTTAAGTAAGATTCATCCCATTCAAGAATGGTAGAAAGAGCCTGCATAGGAGACCTTAGGGCATGTAAAATCTCACTGGACAGGCGCAATGATCCTCGCATCGCATGAGTGGGTGATATCTCTCCAAATACCAG
The DNA here is from genome assembly GCF_037038585.1 of Patagioenas fasciata. NCBI lineage: Eukaryota > Metazoa > Chordata > Aves > Columbiformes > Columbidae > Patagioenas > Patagioenas fasciata. The sequence goes on from NC_092522.1 coordinate 101,579,401, forward strand.
TGTGTAGACAGCTGAATTTGAACTGAATCTTTCCTCTTGTCTGACCTTCTTCGTAAACGTGTACCACCAAATTTGAATGTGATTTTAGCATCAGTGTCATAACTTTTCTCTACACTGTGGTGTTTATTCTAGAAAGATATGAACCTGTTTAAATGTTGAAGTGATGGAAAATCCTTTAATAGATAGCATGACATTAGACAAAAGGATTTGTGAGCTCTTTTTGAAGTAATGTTTTTAAGATGCTTGGGGATATAATGCTTCACCACCTGATTAAGTAAGCTATCCTGGTCGCTTTCCATAGTAAATGTAAAGAAGTAGATGCAAAAGAAGAATCGTTTCACTGTAATAGAGGTTTATGGGATGGGTCAAATGAGTTATTCCCAGGAGGCACCTATTTTTCTCTCTTGATTGAAAAGGGCACAAATTTTACTAGATTATGTTTAGCTTTCTCAAAATCTAGATGTCAAGGTTAGGTAAAATGATTTTCACCTTCAGTTTTTCTTCATGAAGTGCAAGATACAATGAAAGGGCAATCTGTGAAGATTGTTTCTTACAGAAGGAGAAATTTGTGTTTAGGTCTATTTTAACATTGTGTCTACCTCTATTTTAACATTCTTTCATATGTACATTCAAAGAGAAATAGGCAGTGAAAAATAAAATTCATTTTTTTATCAGAAACAAAAATAAAATGTAGTGTTTCAGTTCCTTTGGTCACATCACTATATCAGTTCTAAATTAAATTGGAAACCTGAGGTGGTCTCTGCCTAGGTATCACAGGTTAGATGTTACAGACAAATATTCCTATTGTAGAAACCACTGCCACTGCCATTTGCCATCCAGCAGAGACACTGAAATTGAGCTGGCAAAGAATGAGCTATGGTACCAAGTACAGACTTGAAAAGCCTTGCATTACTGGTACAGCATGAATAAGCATCTATGGTAAGTTTTCTACTGCTGCCTCTATTCTGTGAAAGAGAGGTCATGAATCTTTAGTGTTGTCAGCTGAACTATTGCATCATATCTTGTAAATCATAGATCGGGTAAATGACAATTCTACTTGTCCTTGAGCACTTCAGAAACATAATCAGACCATTAACAAGAGGTCGTGCTTATTTTTATTGTTATTTTTTTTGTGGTTCTTTATGGATGGTATTGAAATATGCATTTAAACAACAGAACAGAGAAAAACTTGCAAACAAGATGGGGACAATGGAAAACACATTTTGTGTGATCATTATTCTTTTCAAAAATACATTCTGAAATAATCTCTTCCAAACACTGATTTCAACAGGCCACATAATAACCTGCCAGAGGGGATGGCTTTGATTTCTTCAGAAGGACCTGTTTTGAACATTCTATGTAAGGTAAAAAGGAAAACTCATATAATCAGAAGCCATCAATAGAATGCAGTATTCTCATGCAGAAAGACTATATTTTAATATCCCTTTAAATATCCCCCCAAATATATCAATAATTAATTGCTAACACCTGGCAGGATCCATCTGGCAATATCCCTTCATTATTGGTTGAATGAATACTGATTTTGTTCAGCATTCAGATGCAAGATCATGTGCTGCTGATTTCTACTGAATATGTATGAGTGTCTATATATCAACATCAAAAGCCAGGTGTTGTTCTAACATACATAGAAAAAGAACCAACTCTGCAACCAGTATCCCAGCTGAAGATTTGCTTTAAATTAAATTAGAAAAAATATATATTTACCATTATATTCTAAGAGTTAATGATATTCTTTATTCTATATATATATATTTTTAGGAGAATACATTGAAATATCTACTATATCTACTATTTCTACTATTCTACCACACTATACTGTATCTTCTACTGTAAATCAAAAACTACTGTTTTTGTAGACCAGATGAAAGTCAAACCTTATTTTTCAGTAAGTGGCAGTACTTCCAGGTAGTGAGAACTTACCTTGGATAATGAATTTATGTTAATGATGCATTTTTCAATTAAAGGATGATTAATTGCACATCTCTCATCCAATATTCAAGTGAATTACCTTACAAACTCACTACCTGCCACAACTCTGGCAGTATTTTGATAGTAATGTTTTATTTCATTCCAGTATATTAATTATCAAGAAATACTCTGGTTCTATAAATTATACAATTATCAATTTGTATTGGAGGTGAATGGTAGTTTGATACATTTTAAATGTAATGCAAGTTAGTATTTTCATGAGATATAAAACATTCACTTTGAATAAAAGAGATGTATTAACTCTTTCTAAGTATGAGTCTCCACTAAGAAATTAATAGAATTGTAGAATCAGAACACGAGGTTGGAAGGAACCATAACGATCACCTGGTCAAATCATTGAAGCTGAACCGGCAAATGACTCTGAATATCCAAGGCCTTCAGTTTCCTGGAATTTTTAGCCTGACTATCCTTCGGTCTTCATCCAGCAACCCTATCTTTCTTTTTTTTTTTTTTTTTTGTAAGGAGTAAAGTATTTAACTTTCCATTTTATAGAATATCCAGCTACCCTTGTAGGCCTTAGCCAAAGTACCTTCTTCCAGTTATTTCTGAACTGCAGAATTAATAATTAGGAACAATTCTGAAATTATGGAATGCCTGGATAGCATAATTTTTCTTTTCTCTATTTAATTTCTCTGCATTTTCATACTTTCAAATAATCAGGTAATAGTCAAATAACAGAAGAGTGGTATTATGAAGTAATAATTTGCCACAGCTATCAGACAAAAAAAAATATTCCTGAAAATCACTGGATATTAGTTCAAGTATATCACATCCTTCAGTTTTTGTTTTCAGTCTAATTGCGTGTCACAACGAAAAGCTAAAAATCTTCATTCTTTGGTGAAAAAATTTTGGTTGAAAAACAGTCAGTTTTCCAAACTTGCATGATTCGCAGAATCACAAAATGTTAGGGATTGGAAAGGACCTCAAAAAGTCATCTAGTCCAATCACCCTGCCAGACAGGAACACCTAGATGATGTTACACAGGAATGTGTACAGGCAGGTTTTGAATGTCTCCAGAGAAGGAGACTCCACAACCCCCTGAGTTCCCACCCTGTTCCAGTGCTCTGTTACCCTCACTGAGAAGAAGTTCCTTCTCAGATTTAAGTAGAACCTCTTGTGTTCCAGTTTGAACCCATTACCCCTTATCCTACCATTAGCTGTCACCGGGAAGAGATTGGCTCCATCCTCGTGACACTCACCCTTTATATATTTGTAAACATTAATAAGGTTACAAGATTGTTCGCAAGTATTTGGTTATCAAATTCTTTAAGCAAGAGCAGAAGGGAAGAGCTATTTGTAAGCTGTGAAAATATATAATTTTTCCATTTCCCTTTACTCACTCATTTTATTTTTCGTTCTTAGATGAACCAGACACATTCCATGAGTTCTTGTCAGTTCTTCCCATGATATCAGGATATCATAAGAAAGTAGGAAACCACAGGAGTAGGACTTCTGTTGTTTCTGAATGACTAAAGAATATTAACTTCTGATATTAGTTTGGAACCCTAGAACACCCAAACTGGTGTTTGTTCTCTGCAGGTAAAGATAAACCTCTAAGCATTGACACTGCAAAGTACATACTTTTTACTTAACTGAATGTGGTTAAAGTATTTATATTCACCATCATATTATCATAGTCAAGTATTTTTTCAATAGTAGTCATTTGAATACCCATAGACTTCTTTTAATATCTTGTGTGCTTTCTAATATTGGAAAAATAATGTTTCAGTTTTCAAATATAGTTATAAAAAAGTAGGCAGCCACAGATTACAGTAACATGGAAAGCAATATGTGTTGGTAATATTTACAAATTCATTTTCACATTAAGGTCTCAGATGAATAGCTAAATTTCAGAAGACTGCACAAGTACAAATATGACTATTTAAAAAAACCTCTTGTAATTATTATCATAGGTTACTTAGGCTGGCATCAGACTGAAGAATAAATATTGAAAATGTTGATTTAGGATTTAGTCATTGAAGAGTTAAATTATAGGAATATCATTACTGTCAATCAACATGATTTTAGTGAAAATAGGTCTTAGAAAAACGCTGATACTGTATTTTGTAGTCATAGGAATGGTTATGATGACAGTCACATAAATATAGAAGGGTTTTGTAAGGTATTTGACTTGATACCCCCTGAATTACAGTACTAACTTAACACTTGACAATTACAACAAAATGTATGTTAAGTGTATTAGTGCAGATTCTCTGACAATTCCCACCAAATGTTATGCTTCCACTTGGGCTTTTCTCAGGAGTCAGTGCTAGGCAAAATGCCATTGCATATTTTTGTGAATGAGCTGGTAGAAAATATATAATTGGTGCCATTGAAAAGAAAATGTATTTTACAATAGTATTGATGAAATAAGACTTTATTAAGTGACAAATAGTGACAAAGCTGTGTGACCATATTGAACCATCCTAGACTTTTAATAACTGGGAGCCTTCAAACAAAATGTGTTTTCAAACAGTCAAGGCTATATATCTAAGGCCAGTGACTACAGACTGTTGTGGGTTATGGGCTCTGTACCCTGAGCAACAATGACTCAAATAGGTTATGACAATCATATTGGCCACAAAACACAACAAATGCCTCTAAGGTGACATAATGGCAAAGAGAAGGATGCAGACAGGAAGAATACAGGCAGTTCAGTGGTTCAACAACATCTACAGCATTGGTGATCCAAACAATAGAACATTAGTGCTCTGGTGAACAGATTCTTTTAAAAAGTAGTTGAGAAATCAGTAAGAAAAAGTAAGTTGAAACATGTTTTCAGAGTAAGAGAGAATGTCTTAAAAGGAGGGAATGGCAGAACTTCTATACTTGCAGTAAATTCCACAATAGGTATAAAAAAATATTTTCACTGCAAGAGTGAGAAAACATTGGAATAGGCTGCCAGGAGAGGTTGTGGAATCTTTGTTGTTCAAGTATTCAAAACTTGGCTGGAATAGCTCTGACCAATCTGGTCAGCATTATTGAAGATATCCCAGTTATGAGCAGGTGTTTGGACTAAATGAGCTGCAGTGGTTCCTTTCAAACTAAATTATTATATAATCTAAGGATTATATAAACCGATTCTTTCAATGGTTTAAATAAAGGACTGAGAAGTAATCTGATTATTGTTTTAATATCTTCATATACAGAAAATTCTGTATACAAAGCTATCTTAAATCTGACATACAAAGATAAAAGGAAACTCATGGTATAGAATTAAAATAAAAAATGTCAGATTTTTTAGATTGTAAAAGCAATCAGTAGTTACAAAGCACATAATGGAAAATGTTGTATCATAAGTATCTTCATACTTTCACAGTAGAAATGGATTTTCTCAAATTCACAGCATGCCCACGTCTCAATCCAACACCAGTTATCACAGTCCAAAGGGAAATGCCTGAATGAAATTCTTCATATTCTGTTATCCTAAATCTGCAAGATAGGTTAGGTGACCTAACGGTCTCTTCTCTCTTCAGAGTTTACGTAACTAAAAAAATATATATATTTTTTCTTTTTTTTTAACAGGATGTGAATCAGTACATCAGGAGTACAATAGTCTGGAACCCAACAACACTTGGAGTGCTATTCACGTATAGAGTAATCTTCAGGATTTCAAAAGTTATGCACTGGCATTAGATCCTCTCTGCACAGAGGAAACAAAACCTTTATTTGCAAAACAGAAGTGTTTTGTTGGTAGGGCCTGTTTCACTGTCCCTCAGACTCCCAAGGGTGTTTCTAAGCCTGAGACTTGGAGATATTCTATAAAATTGTGTACTGATGGTGGAAATATGAACATATTAGGGAATATCATATAGAGTAAACATATCCAGACAGCAGCATTTTATAGTCTTGCCATTTTTCTTTTCGTCTCTCTAGTGTTACACTTCCAAATATTGTTGCTTTTCCCTTTCAGACTCAAAATCATACTATGTTTCAGAGTGGCTTCTGAGCACCATTCTCATTAATGAATGTGAAGTTTGTTTCCCTGAACATTTTTGCAAACTAAATTTGATTTTGACTTGCATTTGTGGATATCAAATCAGGGGAAGAGATGATGTAAGTGATTCAATATCCTTACGAAATGTTTGAAGTTTTACTTGTTTGACACCTTGATATTTTTCTGTAGGGAACAGCATTTCTGTTTGTAAACAGATAATACTAACATGTCTTCTGAAGAAACATAATGTAATTTTATCATGCTATGGTAAGAAAACATACACTTCCAGAGAGCATAGTCTTTGCATCTATTTAGAGTTATCTCTGTGAAATGCTATTATAAATAATGAAGTTACTATTTTTGCCCTTCTTGGGGACTGGCACCAATTAATTTGACTACTAACCTCATCCAAAAAAGGGAATTAAACTTATGTCAATGTTTTCTAAAGTGTGATTATTAACCTCTGTACTAACTTCTCTGGCAAACCAATAGAGTTATGCTATACTTCAAATATCAATTTTCTTTGAACTTCTTTTTAACTAAGTGCTGCCTTTGGGGCTATGTTTAAAGTTATAAGGATTGGGTTCAGCTGTCTTAATTAAAAACATATAGTTAAACCAAACAAAGCTAGCTCTGAAGCCTAACAACATTTCCAAAACTGTTAAATAGTTACTAAGTAAATAGCTATTAAATTAAGAATAATTGATTTTTTTTCCCTTGAAATCTTAAGTCATATAAAATCTCTTTCTTTATTTTCTTACTAAATAATGAGGTAATTAAGGAACTATTTAACTGCTGGAGTGACAGCTGGTAATTAAACAGAACAAGGTGGTAATATCATTGATGTAAAAGGCATGACTATCTTATGAAATCTTTCTGAAAATTCTATCATTTTAGGATGAGATATTATACTGCAGATTTGCTTTTAAGGTCTTAAAGCTCTTAAAGTTTCTGTATAACTGCACGATCATACAGTTTATTTATCACTGAATCATGCCTCACAAGACTACGCTTCCTAGACCACTGTGTCCTCTGCTAAGTACTGTGCTCTTCAGTGCAGCCAGTCCAGGTGTGTGCCCTTCAACATGGTCTGTGCAGCTACCAGGACACACTGAAACCCCCTTTCCCATTTTGGAGGCCCAGATGCAAGGGTCCTTGGCTCTTCTCTTTCTCTTTTCACCAGTTTTCCAATCCTGTGTGGCTGCCAAGCTTTTGTATACATTCATGCATGTGTATATTCACTTTTTACAATGCTTGAAGAAATCAACCTGCTTCAATAGAAAAGTTAAATGTGATAAGGAGCAAACTTATTTGGGACATTTTATGTGAGGGAAGAACAGGTTCAACAGACCATAGGGATGAGACATTCCAGTAGGAGATTATGCATCTTCTTCCTCAAATTCTTTCTCAACTCCTTATCAGAGCTAGAAAGCTTTATTTTGGGAAACGCTTCCAGAGAGGGATGCTCATCTCCTCTGAAAGGCAGAAACCCAGTAGGCAGATGACAGGGAAAGGAGGAAAGAGCTGAAGCAGCTTTTTCCCCCTTCTAAACTAATGTTTTCCTGGTCATAGTTTCACATTATCTCATTTTTCTGACTTGAGCTTTACCTGTCCAACAGTCCACACAGAGTGCAGCTAGCGACACATGGCTGCACTGGAGTGAGAAATTAGCTGATGATTTGGGGAACTGTAGTGGGCTAATCCTTGTGTGGAGAGAACTGAAGAGTGTGAACCAATTAAGGGGATTAATTGTGTGAGATTAATTATAACAAAGAGCCATAAATCTAAGAATATATTGGACTGTGTACTGGTGTTTGAATCTTGGAGTGTATGGGATGGTAGTAAATGAACAAAAGAAACTCTGAAAAATAAGAAGGAAAATAGTTTTAAAATAATTTTTAATTGTTCCCTCAGCAAAAGTATGGATTTCACATGCAAAATATGTATTTAAAATTCCACTGTCCCCAAGGGACTTTTTGACTTAAATTTGTATTAATTTTTCTCTCTTAATGGGTTAGATTGAGAGACTTAATCCCACTCAAAGTTCAGATCTCACTGCTTCATTAGCATAAATCCTCACTGCCACAGCTAAATCACTGCTTTTAAAAAGTGAAATATAGATTTGATTTTCTCCAAGGTCTTTCTTGAAATAACTACTCTAGCTTTTCAGAAATGAGACAAACCCCCAAAGATCAAATGGTGTCTATGGGGAAGCTGGTGTTTAGGATGCAAAAATAAATTAAAAAAAAAAGAGTATGACAGTACTGTGCTATCAGCTGATTAACTCATGCCAGTGTGAGCCAGTAAGGACCCTAATTGCTTTAATACAAATCCTTTCCTAAGGCAATAAAAGTTGTAATGAGAATGAACTATGTTGAACTCAGCTCTTTTTCTTAATGTGTGAGGGTTTTTCATTCTGTTTTCTTTTGGTTTGTTTTTTAATTTACTTTCCAATTGCCACATTTTTTATAGACAGCTGTCTGCAAAGTAGATCCCATTTACTATAACAGATTTTCTTCAAAATACTTCTCCTTTGAAGTATGGATTTATTGAGTCTGTTTGGACTGATACACATTTTTGTGCACTCTAACAGTGCCTCAGAAATTGTCATGAGGTCTGTCTTTTCAATAGGCCCCATGCTCTGAATGTGTTCAAAATAGACCTTATTAGTTCTGGTTAACTGAAAAGCCTTTAAGATTTTTTCTGGACAAGTAGTCTTCTACCAATTGAATGATACCTTTAAAATAATGGTTTCTAACTAATTTGGAGTAAGATCTCATAAACTTTGCACGACTGCAAAAATTTGTTAGAAGAAAGTATTTAGTAAGACTGATTCTGTTCTGTGCTTTGAAAAATCATGCCCTTCCGTATCCTGGGAATTCGTCTTCCTGAAATCTGTATGCTGCTGAAAAGAACAGAATATATTTAGCTACTTTTTTTTTCTTTTTTCTTTTCTTTTTTCTTTTTTTTTTTCTTTTTTTTTTTTTTTTCCCTTGGAGAAAAAAGGTCCATCTTCAGCAAAAGCAGGTCAAAAAGAGGTTAGAAGTTACAGCTTTGGGAGCTACTTCATGCTAATTCAGACATTAGCCTGGAATTTAGTTTTTCCATATCACAGAAGTGCTCTTTAATTTCTCAGTAATATTGAGCTATCCAGAGAGGATAAAACAGCTGTTAAAGCTGTTGTCTTACAGGACACAGAGAGCTGGTGTTAAAGTCTTCGACTTATTCCACAAATGCTTGGAATAAACTACAGAGTAAAGAGTCCACCTTGTACTATAAGTGTTTTTAACTCTTCCAGGAGAAATTGCTGTACACTTTGAAATCTCTGTCTTTATACATTTCCAGCTATCTGCCAGGTGTTGATAGTGAGACTCAAAGATTTCTTGTAATGGAAATTAAACATTGTAAACATTGTGCTGGAGTCTGAATTCAGGTTTAAAATAAAAATCAAGTATCAAATCTGGGTTTAACTGGTTTTCATTATGCTTCATTTAAGTTTTTCTCTTCAATAATTTTTCATGGACCACTCCTAAATAGAATATAAGTCCTAAATCCATGAGGCATTAGAGTACAATTAGCACTCTTAGAAGGAGGAAGTAGGGTAGAGAAGATAATATTACTGGGCCTGGAGGATTGTATTGATCCACCTAATGCCTTGCCTACTCCATAAATCTTTCAGTAGTGTAATCGAGCTTGCAATTATAGAACATGATTACTTATGCCAAAGTTTCATTTCCCCTATTACATTATAGTCATAAGCAATCATACTAAAAATTTGTCTTATTGTGCAATTCATTCTCCACTACCCCGAAGTACACACAAATCTACTTTTTGTTCTGTTTAGGTAGAAAGACTGATACTAAAGCAATAATTGTCTTCTAAGTTGTGTCTTTCTGCTATAGAACTTTGACGTGTTAGAGCTTCATGACCTGAGGCATTTCTGAAACACAAAAATAACTTTATGATTTTGTTATACCCTATAGACGATAAAATTGTAAATGGAGAACTTGGTCTTGTAGTTTCAAGTTTGCAGAAAACACTTAATATATACTGTATACTGTATACTATATGCTGTATACTATATACTAGGGCCTTACTGTTCATTATTATAACTTTATAAATGTGTTGTCACTTTAAAGGAAAATGACACCCATTCCTTTGGTATGTGTAAAAAAGCTGGAAGAACTTGAGTGTTAATGGATTCTTATAGCATATTTACATAGAATATCTTAAGCATGTTGGGTTGAGAAGGTAAAAGTGGGTCTAGGTATGGAAGCCTCAGCTAAAGGAAACTGTGTGCGTGCTGAGAGAGCAACAAGTATATACTTTTCAGAGACTTAAAGATAACTTACATCAAGGCTGATTGAATAGGTGAAAGTAGTCTTTGGTAATCCCAAGAAACAGAGAGTCTACCTCACATTTCCAGTCTTTGAAGAGCCATATTCAGGCTTTAAAACTTAAATCCTTAGCCCCAGATTTGCTGAAGAGAGTACACTACTAATGCATCACCACTGCCATCCCAGGAGGAAAATTTGGCAAAAAATAATGCTGTGTAAATTATTTTTTTAAATTTATTTCCTTCATAATTAGGTGTTGCATCACCCTGCAGCAGTGAAATGGACTAGATGACCATGTAGAGTCACACCCCTATATTTCCATGTTTATTAGAGCTATTTATGCAAGCATATTTAGGCTGTCCATTGATGTGAGGTTTTTTTTGTAATCTAGTTTACCAAAAAAGCAAATTCAATAATGTATCAGTCAATTAGCTGTCCAGTTGTCAATCAGTATCAATCAAGGGATTATGTCTGTAATGAGTGTTAATTTATTTTTTTTCTTACAATTCAGAAATGTTTCTGCTCATAACTGTAATAGTTCATAGTGGTCATTCAACAAAAATATTCTGCTTCGTCTTTAAATCATTACTCCACCACTAAGTAATGATCAATAAAAAATTTTCTCCTTAATTACCATTAACTAAGACAAGAACAGGAATGGCAGTACAAATGCAGAATAAATATTTCTGGTTTTCTGTATCAGACAATGACAAGTGGTCGATATCTAAGTAGAGAAGAACAGGGTAAGTTATAAATACTCACTGTCATATCATCCCTGTATGATCATGTAGTTTTTATCTTGCGAATAAATTCTCATGTCTCTAGGTGCATTCCTTTTGGAAAATGCATTCTCTCAAACTTTAACTAACAGGAAAAAACTTATTCCTGATGAAGATCGTGCAGTATTTGCACACAGGAGTTCTGAGTTTATGCAGTCTTCAAAGGTCTCTTTCTTATGTTAGTGATCTTTAGGAAAGAAAACAGGTTAGAAAAGAAATCAGTAGTATCCTGCACAGGTATCCTTAGAACAGGTGTCCTTTTGATCCCAAATGCAAACTGTGTATATTTAGTTAGAAATAAATCACATGTTCAAAAATGACACAGCCCAGACTTTATATTCAAGAGTAATTCCTCATCATAACTGCTAGAGTGAATAGCTCACCATCAATTTATTTTTACATTACTGGTGGAAATTGAAATAACCAAAAGTAACAAGTTTATTAAGTCTTTTGCTGTAAAGCTAGGAATTCAAAAGAAGCTCTTGAAATTAGTACATTCAACTAATTAATGATGCAATGCATCACAATGGATGTTGACTGTATATCTGCTCAAGTTTTCTACTGTCTGTACAAGCACAGAATTTTCTGAAATGAAAAGTATTACATGGAGTAATCTTTATTACTCCATTGAACTATTTTAGTACCATCATAAAGAAAAAAATAGTTCTTGTTGAAGCACAGATACACTTAAAAAGTGTATTAGCAATTAGAACTCTGTCAAGAATTACTAAGAAGTATTTGAAAAAAAATAGGATCAACTCTTTTCTAGAAAGGGATAAAGGTGGATGAGTTATTATCATAGTTTTACACTGATGTTTAAAGAATGCATAGCGTATTTTCTGTTTTTTCTTTAACTGTGTAAGTTGATCAAAGATTAGTTAGTGTCTAGTGCTTAGAGTAGTATAATAATAAGAATCATTGTGACTTTCCTTCTCTCTCCCATTAGGCATATATTCTAATTACCTGGTGATTATCCCTGTAAGAGGAACATTGCCAATTGCTACAAATCATTTATTTAAAAGAGGAAGTTCTTAGACTTTGGACTGGGCTACCTTAGCACTCTACAAAACAGTTCATAAGCATTCTTGAGCTTCATATAAGCCATATAAGTCTGGAGGGGGCTGCCCTGGTATTACGTGTAAGATGGTTCAATAGAGGAGACATGATCCATTTATTATCTTTTGGCATTTATATGAGAAAGTGATCATAGGCACATTTGATTTGCCAATATAAAGGTAGTCTAGGGATGAAAATTTTTCCCTGGAGGTTTCCTGTGCCATATCAACACTTTTTCTTGGAGTTTTTGACTTAGTTGTGCAAAACCACCCTTTTGCATAAACTTTCTGACTGTAGTTCCCATTATCCTTCCAGTTAATGTCCAGCTATAGTTCCTGATCTGAAATGAATTTAGATAGTGCCTTTTCAATTACTTTTTTTTTTTCTTTTTCTGTCACTCCCATTAACTCGTATACTTCCTGTGGAAGTAACATTTCCCTGACTCTTTTAAAAATCATGATATGACACCCTAGAACTGTGTTTTTCAAAGATTTCTCATTTTGCAGCTTAGACTGGTGTAATAAAAAATTGTTTGTATGGGGACACCTGGAAATTTAAGGCAAATAGCTACAGGTATGAAGTTATTGTGCATAAGTTAAAGCACATGAAACTGTGTGAGTGATCACAGTCAGGGTGTTGTCTTCAAGCTGCTGTTTCATGACAAACTGACTTCACTGGCAAGTCCAGTTTAGGTTGTCCCCCAATGTCATTCTCTGACTGCCTTCTCATGCCTCTACACAATGCTGCCCCCTTGATTGTATCAATGCTGTTTGTTCATGTTATAAGTTGGATTTCTGAAGTCAACAGGTTTAAACAAATCTTTTTCATATCTTAGAATTTTTTTAATGTAGATCGTATCAGTTACCTTCTATAAAGGGGGTACCACGAGTCACAGAGCTGGCATGGTTAAGAAGCACCAAGTCATGTCGAGTCACCAGTTTCACTAACTCCTGTTTTGTGCAGGTAGCCAAATCTGATACAGAGAGACAAGGCTTTGCACATAATGTTATGTTATCTCACAGTGCAGGTTACTAGCAGAGTCCAAACTCGCTTGGCCTACAGACCCGAGTCTCTGACTGCCATCTGAGTGCACAGAGGGACTTTTCAGAAAGGGGCGACTGACCCAGACCCAAACTTTGTCACTCCAGACAGAGACATCTGTCTTCCGGTTATGAAAACCGAGTCTCTCGTTGATGTGTACTCTCACTGTCAGTATAGTCAGGGCAGACAGAATGAGGGACAGGAAGAGGCTGTCCTCCCAAAAATGTGTTCCTGAGAAAGATGCATGTTGAATGCTACCGGAGAGGCATGGTGTAAAGATATGGTCCATTCATCCAGTTTCTGCTGTATTCCAGGAAAATGGGTTTATACCTTCGTAGGAAACAAGCACAAAGAAAGAAACCCATACTTCCATCACCAGTTTCTCTTCCTCATGGGAAAAGCGTAGAAAACACCTAAATCAGGATAGCTTGCCAGATGCAAAAAAAGCCAACAGCATATTTTTTTTTTTTTAAATAGGGAACCACTGTGCACTGCATTAATTTTGTCTGCTAAAGCTTTTACATTACTCATCGCAGAATGCATCTTTTGATATAAAGACAAAAGCACAGCCAAGCTGCAGATGTTATTGTTAAATGCAGAGCACATTACAGTGTTCCTGCTAGCTTAATGATAGGCTAAAAAGTTAATTTAACATTTAATTACTGGGAGGATCATAGAAAGAAAATAGTAATTCTTAAAAACACATGAAGTCTAGTGCATAAATATGTATTGAAAAGATGAAAAAAGGTTAATGGTAAGAGAAAATGAACAGATACATGAAAATATTAGTAAGTTTTACAGAGCAGAAATAGTGTCTTAGAGCAGGCAGAGGAAACACTCAATGGAAAAAAAATATTGGTTTAATATGAGCAAGAAGCAGAGAAGAGAAACTTAAAGGCAATTCAAGCTTGTAAGCTAACTGAATTTAGCGGCAAGTTAGAAAGAAATAATATCTGTTTCAGTTGCCTGCAACAGAAGTGGGTTATAAAATGGAAAATGACACTGTCAGAAGCCATCGTTTCAAAAATCAGATGTAGCTGAAATAAATTCATGTCCCAGCTTATAGCATGAGAACTCCAGGTATTAACTTAAAAACTTCTGTTGTATTCTCTTTCTGTGTTGTTTCAAACACCATTTAGAAAACAGTCAGACACAGGAGACAAATTGATTAAAGTATGTGTGTGAAAGGTCTAGAGGTCATTGAAAACATCAAATTTCTGACACTGCATGCAGAATAATTGTGGAAAAGATCTTTGTATCTTTATATATTACTTATGATAGTCAACTCAGTTTGACATGAATACTAAGGTAAATACTTTTAAATATCATTAACATGCTCCTTCAAACCCCTAGCCAATGGAATTAAGTTTATTGTCTAATCTGATGAAAACAAATAAAATTTGCTTCAGACAAACATTATAGCCACTATTTATTTTAATATAAATTTATATACATAAGTTTATATGCTTCTTTTACTCTGTTTTTAAAATCTTACCAAATTCAAAGTTCACCAGACATTTATTACTGCTGAAGAAATATCCATGCGCTGTGACTTGTATCTATCTCAGCATAGAGGCACTCCTATACAAACATGCAGTTGTGAGTATAAAACCACATAATGAGCCTTAACAAATATTTTAAGACTCTTTGTGCCTTGCCAGTGGTTGACTTACCTTATTTTAAAAACCTTAAAACTCTGAAGACGCTGTTGTTATTTTAAAAACTTTGCAATGCTTTGCTCATAAGTTGACCCATTTGAAAACATCTTGACAATGACTTTGCAGAAAAACTCTGAATGCTGTAGGCTTGTGAATGGCACTGACTATATTAGATTTCTTATGTTGTGTGTATTGTTTCCTCTCAATAGAGTATTTTCTTCTTAAATATCACTTCATAATTGATGTCTTAAGAGTTTCATATGTCTACCCTCTTGCCCTTGATTGAACCTGGTAAGAAGATGATCCCAATAGCTCAGAAAATGCTGGTTCTTTTTAAAAAATGGTCAGACTGCTGAGCTTCTTGGCACAATGCTGTCTGGTATCAATGACTGCTTAGAAAGAAAACTGATCTGGTGGTTTGCCATAGCTTTCAAAAATGAATATGCAATCTGCTTTGCTCTCTTCTTTAATATTTTGGTAGAATTGTGTGCACTTCAAGATCAACCCCTTTACTGAATGTGCATATCATCTTCCTTCCAGTGGTGTTGATCTGAAGACAGATCGTAAACAGAACAGAAAAGTGCAGAACAGATCTTTGACAACCAGATCCAGAGTAGAGAGTTTTTACTTTCCTGGGTTTGACAGCACTATTTAGAAGAACTAAAACATACTAAACACCAGACATGGAACGGTTTGCACTTACAAACTGGCATGGTGTTGTCCGTACTCTAGTCACTAGCACAGACCTCAGAGTGATGACTGGATTTGTGTTTTGGCTCTGAACATTCCTGCGGCCTCAGAATAAGTTGTTTCCTGCCTTTCACAGCTTCTCAACCTATAATAATGAAGGGCATTAGGGATTGTGGAGCTTCATGCTTCCGTAACCTACAGCTCTGCAGCAATAAACTGCACAAACCCCCAGACTCTGCTGCTAGATTTAGCACTCTCAATGTCTTCTCTGGGATCCAAGCCTGGCTCCCTGCTCTGCCACGTGAAGCCTGAAGCTGTGGTGCAGGGCTCTCCACCCTGGCACCAGAAATCCAAGCTGGTCCTCCCCTATGGACTGCATTTCACAGGGGAACTGGTCTACATCTGCAGACACCCAGCAATTGCAGGCACCCAACGATCACTAATTAAAATTTTCCCCTTTCTGAGTCTTACGGCAGAAGATAATTGTTGTGATATGAAAAAGAGGCATGTTTGATTTTATAGTTGAAAAGATATGGGGGCCTACTTAATTTGAGAAGTATTCTATTTCAGTGTAGCCAAGCATTGGATTTCTTTTAAAATATCCATCTTGGTATAAGCTTGGAAAAAGCTGATTTCAATCTAGTTTAGATAGAAACTAAATTGAAAAATTGCTCCAAATTTCATATTTTGGCCATTCCTATCTAACCAGTTGCTTATGATGATCAAAAATATCTAGACAAATTCACCATTCACCCTTCTTTTTCTTTAAGCTTCCATGAGCTGCAAATAGGCTGAGATGTCCTGATTTAAGTAGAATTAGACAGACACAGATATTGAAAATGCTCTCTTAGGTTAATTTGCAGACTGTTCATTTTCTCAATCTTTGTAAGAGCTCTTGATCTTTTAACGGTATTCTTTTTTCTTAGTATAGATGGAAAAGGAGAAAGAGAAAGGTGGTTGAGCTTTGGTGTTATTCAGTACCATAACTGTTTTCTGCACTTCACAGTCAGAAAGTGACACTTCTCTGTTATTTAAAAGTGATTTGATAAATGGTACCAATGAAGAGAGCTCTAGCTGCTGAAGTGATAGTATACACTTTTACCTCAGACTAGGTTAATGAACAGGAGAATTTGTTAATCTTGTAGTTTTGTAATTTTAAGTACTGACAGTGTTCAGTTTTCCCTTTGTTAGCTTTCCATTTTTGGTTCAGTTTGATACAGAAGCCGACCTCCAGCATGCAGCTGTAGGTCAGGTAGATGAGACTTCAGAAATGTTTAGAAAGTCTCAATATTAAGCAAAACTAAAATGATTGATTTTCAAAGGTGATTCTTTTTTGGTTAGCTTCTAATATTTATTGCTGCAGGGTCGTCAGTATTCTTGGCACCAATCTGTTTATCCTAAATCCTTTATCCTTAAAAAGAAATGATGGTTGTCTTCAGTGTATTTTAAAAGGAATAATTTATATTTATTCTCCTAATTAATTTGCTTGTCCTGACAATGTAACTTCTAGAAATGTAATTCTGAGACATTTATAGAATCGTAGGTTCATAGAATGGCTTGGGTTGGAAGGCACCTTCAAGATCATCTGATTCTAAACCATGTGCATTTAATAAAAATGGAACACCTAGATTCGCATCTCAAATATCTAGACTTTATTAATGTTGATTATCAAGTCTGTGTTCATTGATTTATGTAAATATTGCTCAGATAACTAGATTTTCTACTGATCTGCATGGTCAGTAAATAATTTGGTCAGAAAATTTCCTAAAACGTATCCTCCTTTGCATTAAAAAGACTCTTTCAGCCTACAGCTCTGAAAACATCTTGCTCTGCTTCATATATTTCAATCATAGGCACCACTGAGAAAAATGAAATGCATTGAAGAGGGTCCCATCAGTACATGACATATTTCTGTAAAAAATTTTGTAAAGTCTGAAGCAGGCAACCTAGAAATAGGTAGGCCACCTGGACACTTCAGATATTCCCTAAATTTCAACATTTTCTGCAGAAAATGAAACCATTTCAAATGAGTGGGAATCATCACAAATTTATTGCCTGAATCTCTAAGTGGATCTTTTGAGTTGCTTTGTTTGGTTTATTTTGGTTTGTTTGTTGTTTTTCTTTTATTTTGCTTTTGTATTGTGGGTAAATAAATATCATATACTAAGAAATTGCTACAAATATTTTGTTTCTTCTGGGTGGTGACAGCAAATCAAATTTCATGCTAACTTGCACAAGCATTTAGTTCACTGTTAGGATCTTGGTGACAAGAAGAGATTACGGACAACGCAATGTATCTTTTCTCTGTTTTTTTACTAGCTTTAAAGTACTCATTATTCTTGCTCTCAAATATGGTATGATTTCTCAAAGAACTCTATAGCTTTTGATATAAAAAAATTCAGTCCATGACTGTGTGCTGCAGCAGATGGGAGAACTTTTATAAAAAAAAAAAAAAAAAAAAACCAACCAACCAACCAACCAAACAACAACAACAACAAAAAACAACAATTCTTCTGTTCTTATTAACTTTTTATTCTGTAGATACCATGGATTTATCCAGAGAGGTGATAATGAAATACATAATAATGTGTCTGATATTTTGAACAGGAAGAATGTGGGATGATTTGGATGTTTTTGCACTTTTTAAAGTTTTCATAATAAAGATATGAACTGAAATTTTTATTTTTATGAGCTACTAATGATGAATAAAAAAAGAAAAAAAGTTAGCCTGAAAAAAAAACGCTAAACTCTATTTCTTCTCCGTACAATAAATTCTTAGACTGTCTGCTTGACAAAAGAGCTTTCCAATGTCTTCCAGGAAAAGAAATCAAGAAAGATATGTTAATGTGGTTGCCTACATATTCCACATCTCCCACTGCTTCGAAATAGCAGTATCTTAAAATGCACAATAATAAAATAAATCTGATGCTATAGAACCAATTCAGAAAAACACTTCAGTGTCTTTCGTATTCAACATCTTTAATATATAACTGAATACATCAAAATGTGATAAAGTATCTTTTTTATGCTCTATATGTATACAGATGATCTCCTATATAAGTTAGTATACGCTTACTATTTTTAATGATTACCTGCACAGTCTTAGGCACGAATAGATTATTTGTTCTCAACAGTTTTCTTGAACTAAATCTCTGTTTCTCTTCATTCTTCTTTGATGTGAGACATTTTCTGTTGTCCATTCTCCTCAATCCTACCTCTGCAAATCTTTTCAGTCTGTGCATGTGTTTATGGTGTTTGTTTGTTTTTGGTTTTGTTGTTTGGTTTTTTTTAATTATTCTTTTTGTGTATTGTTTACTTAATGATAAATTAAATCAGACATTTTAAAAACCAGTATTAAGAGTTCTCATTATTTTTACCATGTGCATCTGCACCATAGTATCATGGAACAATATATTCAGCTCCCTCCTCAGTGAATCTGAGTCAAATATGTTATTACAAAACTGACTAAAGCATTTGGAGTGTGGGAAGCACATCCTTAAACCCAGTGGATTCAGCAACTGACAAGAATGAATATTTAAAATGTGAAGAAGGTTGTAAAGCCTTGCTTTTGATTATTAGTTCACCAATTACTTATTGATCCTGTCCTCTCTTGGATTTGTTGTACACTAATTGCTGATGACTAAATGAAAATATTTGCTTGATCGAGAAACACGTACTGAAAGGACTTGGGAGGTTTTACATTCTTCTATTTTCTTTCTTAGATTAATTCCTCTCAGTTCGGTGTGACATTATAAAGTGTATAAAGCTGTTACAATTAAGTGTCTGCTTAGCCCCCAAGCTCTCTTGGAACTTGTCCAGATGGGTATTTATCCAGAAGTTAATTAAAGAGTAAAATCTGTTAGTTAACATTTCACGTAAATATGTCCATATTTCTAATGTAGTTCAACAGAATAACTGCTTCCCCAGCTATGACACTCATTGATTCAACTGAGGGTGTAAGAAGCTTGTGTTTCATCAATTACAACTGCCAGCACATATCACCTCTTTTCTTACACTTGAATTAAAAATTCTCTCAGACATAAGACATGTTTTTTCTCTGGATTTCTACCATGCTTAGCATAATGGCACACTGGTTCACTTTTGGCATTCTTAAGCTTAAAAAAAATGATTTTGTAAGGTTACCATGGTCTGGAAGACAGAAAGCCAAGAAATGTTGTGTAGGTTCTTATTTCATGGTCAGTTTTCTGCAAGCCAATCACTAGGGGTTAGCTTGACAAAATGGAAAGCAATTTAAACTCTTTGTTCTATAGCAAATACTCACTGTTTTAAAGTTAGAATGCTGAATCACAACATGAGTTATTTCTTAGTATGGTATTCAACAACAGAAGTGTGAAAAGGAATTAGAGTATAGCAGAGATGTGCATGACTGAAGTGGATTCTACAGTTCTCTATTAGTCACTCACAGTCCCTACATCTACAGTGAAGGGGATTCACAGCCCATGTTCTGTGTGTGGAAAGATGATTGCTTTTATACAATGACCATTTAATTTAAAATGCAGCAATCCATGGTTTGCACCTTTATTAGCTGGTAGAGATTGACATAATTAGTAGGTTATAGAATCAGTCAGGAAGGAACTGAACCCAGGTATTACACCTTGTAGAAAATGACATGAACTTCTAATTTAGTAAGGTAAGGTTCAAAGTGGCCACAAAGGGAATGAAAAACTTTCTGAACGAAAACAGCAATAAATGCTATGCTTTGTGCTATGAACAACTCAGCTGTGTTGCTATTTGTTACATGTGCTTCTGAGCTTAGACTGACCTAGTGGATTGATATCTAGGAGGGAGACTTCTCAAGTATGAGAACAGACCATCTGGTTTTTGAATCTTGAATGGCCTTGGTGATAATGTAAGGTGTGAGTAGCACTATTGCATCTTTGCCAGACCAGTTAATAGAATCAATGGTGCATGGGATACATGTTTTGTACGAAGTTCAACAATCCTCTTGTACATACCTGTCTTTGGAAGGAAACTGGAATGTGCATAGACAGCTGTAACATGTTTCACTGTGTCATGAGCTGCAGTAGACCAAGATTCTAGGTGCAATATGAGCTGCACCTTCATTGACGTAGACCTATTTCTGTTGGATAAGTCTCTTGGAGCTTAGAACCCCATATAGTTCATTTCAGGAACTCAGATACTATTTTTGATGAGTACCATGTAGCTTCAGTATTCTCTAGAGTCTAAGTTTCATAGAAACCTGAAGCACAAAGAACAAAATATCCCTGTAGTAAGTGTTACATCAATGTGTATACAGAAAGTACATCAGCATACAACATGTAGACATGTAACATATTTCCATGATAAACTCTAAATTTCAAGAGCATCTAAAGAATGTTTCACCCTGAAATAAGATAGGTAAAATATCAAATTTTAAAAACAGCCATTTTTTTTTTCTCTCAGTACTCTAGTCAAATCAAACTTACATTTTTGTAGTTGCATAAATGGTCCAACAGTCCAGTATAAGTGTTGTTTCATTATTACCTCATTAACCTCATGTTAGGAATTTATGCAAGGAATTTCATTACCTGCTAATGCAAGAGAGGATAATTCTTGATATTGTTGGTGTTAACCCTCCCCAGTTGTTTTCATTCCTATTTATGTCTTTTGGTAAATACTGAATGCACAAGAAAAAAAAAATAATAGAAACTATGATAGAACTAAGAAAATCTTGTCTTGCTTCTCTATAACAGCAGGAGATGAGTGGAATTTCACGCACATCCCAATGCTCTCAGTTCCTTACCTAGAAACACCAGAGCACATCCTTTGATCTAACTCTACTGGAAATTATGAATTTTCTGAAAATTGTTGGCATGGAACTGCATGGTTTCTTAGAAAATTTAAAGCTAATGAAGAGAAAAATAAAATAAATCCCTTGTCTCTTGAAAAATGGATTTTTTAAAGCAGTTTATTCAAAAATCAATTATATACTTTTTAATTGCAATGTATACAAGATTTATTGAAAAGCAAGACAAAAATCTGCTGGAAAAGTTTAGTCATTCATAGAAAAGGGTGAAATGTTGCGTATACTCCTTGCCATTTGGACAGTTTATTAACATGGAGTTCATACACAATTATGAATATAGACAGTTTTTCACTCCACCCATGCCACAAGCTGCCCAGCTATAAGCAAACTTATCTGACAACTAGTAAGTGATTTAGTTCTACCTGCTTAGATCCTCAGCTGAGCCTTCCCCAGGAGTAACTATACTAGCTTGGGCTTTGCATTAAACTTATCACCGGACATAACATAGATTCTGGAGCACAGCTGGCCCATCATGACAGCAGAGCAAAGCATGACAGAGTAAGAACCTTGCCTGAGACAGATTTGTCATGAAACTACACCTTTAGTGACTATATTACAATGTAACCTGTCTTTTCATATTCTGAACATGTTATTTTATTGTAATCTGTGAAATGAAAAACAGAAATAATTAACATAAATTAGATTAGAACAAACTGCATTTTAGTGAGTCTTGATTGACACAAGACAACAGTAATTAATCATGGTGGGGTAATAACAGCTTTGGCATTACTGACCTACAACATCTGTCTTCCATTGATAGTGTTACAGTTGTTATCTGAAGTCAGTGTCTCTCTTCAGAGGAACAAAGCTCATTATCCCACAATTTATTTTAATTTCTATTTCACAGAGAATATCATAAAGCAATGACAAATTAGCTTTGAACTCACCGAAGACAAAACAAGGAAAAAAAATCTTTATTAAATAGTTTTGCAGTCTCCCTTAAAGACTAATTCAGTTTCACTTTGCTAGAGCTGTCCTATTGCTGCGATATCTAATGTTGATTTTTCTTCTTTTGAGTTATACAACTTAAGCTTTATCTGAATTATTTGCCTTAGTGCACTTATTTTTCCAAAAGGAAAGGATGTTCTGGATGTGTTTTAACATTACTACTACATGAAAAAACACACTTTCGTCCATCCCAACAAAAACAGATGACTTGAAAATATGAACAGTATATTTTGCTTACACTACTTCCTGCTGTGAACATTGAAATTTTACTATACCCTAGCCTTTTTTTCCATCTAGTTGAAAATCAATGTGAGGGAAAAGGCAAGTTCTATTGACAGAAGACTTTGATACCTTTTATGAGAACCCCACTTAGCTTAATTCTTGTGATGTTCTATAAAGGGCAAAACAATATCTAGATTCAAAGAACTGAATACTCCTACTTCTACTGCTGGTACATGTCTGCTTGTTCTTTAAATGCAAGGTAGAGAGGCAGTGGTTTTGTGAATTAAAACTGTGTGTCATCAATGTGTATGTCATGCAATGGATGATGATCTTTTATCTGTAACAATTACAGTCCATTATAAAATTTAATGAGAGCATAATCTCCAAACAAAAAACCAAAACCACCCAGTTATTATCTCTTCTTGCAATAATATTATTCAGCTTAACATCTGGTGGGAAGGGGTGCTTCTGTCAAAAGGTAAAAATGTCAGTCCTGTTAAGGTCCCCAGGGAGACCAGTTACAAGGATTGTCAGTTATATTAACATTACAATTTACAATTCCACAAAACACAATATTTCAGCCCCCACGCTCAACTAAATATATGCTGAAATGCCAGACTAAAAAGACAAACCCAACATCCTGGCCTTCGTCTCAGTAAAAACTAGTCTTGTTGAATGCTCTGACAAGGAAAAAAAGTAATGTCTCTTAGGCACATTCATAGAGATAAGAGGCCTGCAAAGGCTGTTGCCACCTCTCCTCTTGCAACACCACTCACTGGAACAATAAATAGGTCCTCTCCTACTCCATGAGCTAAAATAAGCAAAGCTTCTCCCACCTGTGGCAACAAAGCCAGTCATCAAGTGATTCAGCATCATCAGCACAAACTGTGTCTGGTCTCTGCTGGTGGCTGATCAGGGCAGGAAAGAATCAGCAGCAGGGTCAGAAATGGTATGTGTGCCAAGATTGATGCCTGTTGTGCCCAGGTAGCAAACTCTCTAGGTGGATGGAATACAAGCATCTCATAGAGGGAAGGACAGAATGAACCACTGCGCAGTTTGGTTATAATCAGAGATGGCAACTCAAATAAATTCTCTGAAGTGGAAGAAAAGGCTTATGAACAAAGACAGAGTGTGAGGAAGGGCGAGAGGAGTCTTGTTCTGACTGGTAACAGAACTCTTCCAGCACTTGCTCGAAGTAGGACACAGGCAATGAGCAGCAGACTCCTGTATATTTTCCAATGCTATCCCTGAGCACTGCTGCAAGCATATGATAAATTGCTTGATTATAGAATACAGACCAGTAAAATGTGAAACCAGATAATACTCAGGTTTTAAGCGTGAAATTCTGAGAAACACTGCAATTTACATGTTTACTCTACAGCTATAAAAGTAGACATTTTGTAAATATCTAAACAGATTGAGTCTAGTCCCTCTGCCACAGTTTCGTGTTAAAAATGTACAAAACATTGCTGACCTCAGAAGATAGTCTTGCCTGCACAGTGAAACTTGTAGGATAAACCGAAGTTCATTTTAACCGTAGTTATTTATGCAACAATTCTGTCAGAAATGCTGATCTGTCTTGAGGGTGGCATGCATATTTTTCACAAAGTGTGTGTCCTTCTCAGCATACTGATAAAAAGTAATTGCCTTTCAGTGATACACAATTTGAATATATCACTTTCTTCTGTAGGATACTGTCGACTCTTCAAAGCCAGAATTCGAGCACTGGCTGGGAATGACAACTGTACAGCAGAGTCTGCAGAACAGAGCATGGACTGGACATCAAGTGCCCTAGTTCACAGACAATCACGCAAGCTGGCATCAGCAAGGAAGGTGGTTTTACATTAGGACAGTCTTAGTAATTTTAGAAGAGTATAGACACATATCCCTTCTGCCAGGCCTGCTGCAGAAGCAGCAATCTGTGTCAGCAGGGTGATAACGAAAAACTGAAGATGTGATTCAAAGTCCATGTAAGAGTCTGCTTATACTAAAACTACAAAATATTTCTTCTGTTTGTGGCTTAAGCAGATATCTAGCTATTAGGAATTTGAATGAGATCTTCAATTAGCAGCATTTTATACCACATTTAACTGCTGTGAGGTCTGAGCATTCTTAGGGAAGGAGACAGTCCTGATCCCTTAAAATATTATACTATTGAACCAACTATTTATAATGCTGGAAGTCATTTGAGTCCAGAGCACTTTTTATTTTTTGGTTATGTTAATTACATCGAATACCATACATTTGTAGCTTGTAAATTAGACTTAAGGCACTACTTTAATGGGTCCTAAAGCTCTTGCAATGGAAGTACAGAAGTGGTCTTTTATTTGCACAATACCACAAAATCTTCATTCAGAGGAAAACAGCTCAGTTTTCTACCTCTGCTGATTTTCTAGTTAATGCAAGCAGAGGTATACTGGTCTGAATTTGCACACACCTGCTGGCCAAAAGAAAGGTCGTATCTTTTTACAAAACCTCATATGAATCAAAGGCACTTCTTTTGCCCAGTTATAAACCTTTTGCATGGAAAACAGACTGAAGTTTGATTTAGGATTCCACATGAAAAAATATACACCCGCATACAGTAATACCTTCATGTTTCTTCTAATGGCACCTGCTTTTCTTAGTGAGATAGATACAGCTTTGGGTCAGGAGCACCATTGTGTGTCACATGTGTGAAACAGGTTTTTACCACCTAACTGTGAGGCTGCAAATCTATTTGGATCTAAACCTGGCATATCTCAGTTAGGATCAAATCACCAATCACCTTCCATGCTGCAACTATGACCTGTTATTCGTTTCTTGGCAAAGAACATTAATATTTCATTTTGGGCATAAGAGGATATAAGAATGGACCCAGTTATCCCTTTCTGTGTTATGACATAGGCAATTATTTTTATTACAATTTAAAATTAATCCTAAAATGATTTATTTTATTTTTTTAATGGAAAGGACAGATTAACATAATAGTGCTACATTAGCAAAACTCACTTCAAACAGTAAAACTAATCTAAGTAGTGTTTCTTTGTATAAAGCATGTTTGTGAGGTAGTGGTTTGTGGCTAGTATGTCTCAAAATACACACATGAAAAAAACCATTATAGATTGTTGGAATACGGGCTGATGCACACACTGCAGAGATTATGTTGTAGTTGTAAAAGATAGATGCAAAGGAAAATCTCAGACCAGTGAACAGAGAGAATATTTACTCTGTGCTTCATGTTGTACTTCTGTCAGATATATTGTTAAGTACAACAAAAAATTGAAAATTCAGCGAAGTCTGGAAGTCATAGAGAAAAGAGCAATCCAAACTGTTGAGCTTTAGTCCAAACTGCTGTGCTTTAAGTTACTGAATCCCAGAATCATGGGATCACAGAATGGCTGTGATTGGAAGGAACTTCTGGAGATCATCTGGTCCAACCCACCTCCTAAGGCAGGTTCACCTAGAACAGGTTGCACAGAATCACGTTCAGGAAGATTTTGAATATCTCAGGATGAGAGACTCCAAAACCTCTCTGCACAGCCTGTTCCAGTGCTATGTCACTCTCAAAGTACAGAAGTTTATGCTCATATTCAGATGTAACTTACTCGGTTTCAGTTTGTGTCTGTTGCCCCTTATCCTGTTGTTGGGCACCACTGAAAAGAGTCTGGCCTCTTGATCTTTGCCCTTAACATATTTATAAATATTTGTAAGATCCCTTCTCAACGTCTTTTTCTCCAGGCTGATCACAGTAGAATCATTAGCTTAGAATCATTGAACATCCTGGGTTGGAAGGGACCCATGAGGATCACTGAGTCCAACTCCTGTCCCTGCATAGGACGACTCAACCGTTCACACCACGTGTCTGAGGATGTTGTCCAGTCTCTTCTTGATCACAGTCAGGCTTGGGGTCGTGACACCTCTTGGGGGAGCCTGTTCCAGTGCTCCACCACCCTATGTGTGAAGAACCTTTTCCTAATTTCCAACTTAAACCTTCCCTGGCACATTTGCCTGCCATTCTTTGGGTTCTGTCATTGGTCACCAGAGAAAAGCGATCGGCGCCTGCACCTCCTCCCCTTGTGAGGAAACTGTAGACCACAATGAGGTCTCCTGCCAGTCTCCTCTTCTCCAGCCTGAACAAACTAAGTGACTTTAACTGTTCCTCATATGGCTTTCTGTCCAAACCCTTCACCAACTTTGTAGCCCTTTTCTGGACACTCTCTAGTGGCTTTATATCTTTTTTATCCTGTGGCATCTGAACTGCACACAGTGCTGCAGGTGAGGTTGCATCAGTGCAGAGTAGAGTGGGACAATCACCTCCCTCATATGGCTGGCAATGCTGTGCTTGATGCACTCCAGGACACAGTTGGCCCTCTTGGCTGCCAGGGCACACTGTTGGCTCATGTTCAACTTGCCATCAACCAGAACTCCCAGATCCCTCTCCATGGAGTTTCTCTCCAGCATCTCATCCCTCAGTCTGTATGTATAGCCAGGGTTGCCATGTCCAAGGTGCAGGATTCAGCACTTGCCCATGTGGAATTTCAAACATGAACAGACCCAGCTCTCTCAGCCTTCCCTCTTAAGAAAGATACTCCAGTCCCCTAAACATCTTTGTAGCCCTCTGCTGGACTGTCTCCAATAGTTTCTTGTCTTTCTTGAACTGGGGAGCCCAGAACTAGACACAGTGCTCCAGATGTGACCTCACCAGGGCAGAGTAGAGGGGAAGGAGAACCTTCCTTGACCTGCTGGTCACACTCTTCTTAATGCACCCCAGGATACCATTGGCCTTCTTGGCCACAAGGGCACATTACTGACTCAGGGTTAACTTGTTTTCCACTGGGATTCCCAGGTTCTTCTTCACGGAGCTACTTTTCAGCAGGTCAATCCCTAACCTGTACAGGTGCATGGGGTTATTCCTCCCTAGGTGCAGGACCCTACACTTGTTCTTGTTGAACTGCCTTAGGTTCCTCCACCAACTCTCCAGCCTGTCCAGGTCTTGCTGGATGGCAGCACAGCCTTCTGGTATATCAGCTACTCCTCCCAGTTTTGTGTCATCAGCAAACTTGCTGGGGGTGTACTCAGTCTCTTCATCCAGGTCATTGATGAATAGATTGAACAAGACTGGATCCAGTACTCATCCCTGGGGAACACCACTAGCTGCAGACCTCCAACTAGACTCTGTGCTGCTGATTGTAACCCTCTGAACTCTGATATCTAGCCAGTTCTCAATCCATCTCACTGTCCATCATCTAACCCACACTTCCTGAGCTTACCTATGAGGATGTTATGGGAAACAGTGCCAAAAGCCTTGCTGAAGTCAAGGTAGCCAACATCCACTGGTCTTTCCTCATCTTCCCAGCCAGTCATGCCACCATAGAAGGCTATCAGGTTGGTCGAGGATGATTTCTCCTTGGTGAATCTATGTTGGATACTCTTGATAACGTTTTTTCTTCATGCTTAGACCAGAATGAGTTGTTCCATCACCTTTCCAGAGGTGGAGGTGAGGCTGACTGGCCTGTAGTTTCCTGGGTCCTCCTTGTTGCCCTTTTTGAACATTGGAGTGAAATTGTCTTTCCTCCAGTCCTCAGGCAACTCTCCGGTTCTCCATGACCTTCCAAAGATGATGGAGAGAGAAAAAAAATTGGATTTTCCTCTCCCTTCTCCTTCGGTTTGTTTTAAAGCTTATGTATGTTGAACTTTAAAGGCAGTACATTCTCCGACATGATATTAAACCAACATTTTAGCAACCAAAATTCCTTATTACAAACGCAAGATTAACTTTTTGATGGCCTTTTTTCTATATCCATTTTGACAGCCACCAATATTCTTTACTTATGGTCACAGGGATGAAATAATTAACTGTACAGGCAAATCTTTGCTGGGTTCCATTACAGTGGGAGGAATTTCTGAGGCAAGAAGAGATTTTTAAAAAGTTGTCCTTTGTATAATTCCTCCAAGGAAATTTCAGATAGATGGTAAAATAACTCAAACAGTTTATTAACATGTGCCAGTTGTAAAACCAGCAGGAAGTGACCAAAATACAGCAAGAGAAGACAAGCAATTTTATGAAATCTCAGGTCTCCAAATTTTCTCCTCAAATGTCAATTCCTAGTCTTCCAAGCCTGCTAACAAATGCCAGTTGCACACGTTTCTCTCCCCAAAATTAACCACCGGGCCCCACATTCCTATTCGAAGTTTCCTGGAACAAGAACACTTTCTTCAACACATATACTCTGATGAGTCTGTCTGAATTTATGTTATTCTGAGTTTTTGTCAAACAGATTCTTTCATCAGTCCTGGAGGAATCACTGAGAACATTCAGTACCCACTCATTTTGGGTACCGATCTATACATGATCTGTAGCAGTTCGGAGTGATGATTACAAAAACAGTCCTTAGAGATGCAGGAAATGCAACAAGACACAGGACTATATAGAGATTGTAGCTACCAATTTTTAGCAATTCTTCACTGAGTGTGTGTGCAAATTTCTTCTTCAGAGAATTATAGCTAGATCAGACTTTTCTGGATATTAACAGAGCAAGCAAAAAAGCATCCTGCTGAAGACTCCTTTCCCCTCTCTCCTGCTGTCAAAGCCCAATTTCCAACTAGGGCTTCTTGAAGGAAATTCTGTTGGAAGGTTTTAACCTAGAGCAATGTTTTATTCTCTATCACATTCTTGAATGTGGTTATTGTGGCTGAAACTTCAGAAAAAAAATGTTCAGGTGAGGTAACCATCCTCCACAGATATCTTCTGCATCAGTTTGATGTTACATAAACAAATACATTGAAACAATAAACAATAAGTAGGACGAATAAGGGGAAACCTGCTGGATGAGGCACTGAAAAAATACGAAAACTGCAATGACCTGTGCAGAACACATCGGTGGCAAAAGACTGTATTTGTTTCCTAGAGATGGTTAGACTGTCAACATACTTCTTTATTAACTATATAACTCAATCTTATTTACATCACACTCTCTATCTCCTCATACTATTCTTTTTTTAGAGACTTAAACATACAGAGTTAATAACCATTTATTTTCCACTACGTTTTCTCGAGACTTTTAAATATCTGTTAAACAAACTGCCAAAACCAGCCATTCAATACATGCAGTTAGAGCAATGGGGAGCCTATAGCTTTATGTAAACAAACAAGCAAACAAACAAACAAAAGGACTTAGATGGTCAAATTCAATTAATTTATGGATTATAGGAGCAATGGCCCCAAAAGTGGATTGAATTGAACACAACCTCTAGACTGGATTGGTTACCTTTGTATAATATCATTGTCAAATGATGTTACTCTAATCTCTTCTCAAAGAGCTCCAGTATTGGAAATCCTTCACTTTCCTCACTGTTCCAGTGCTTTAATATTACCGTTGTTAAAAGTTTCTCCTACAATTTATCCTCAGACTCTCTTACCGCAAATTAAACCTGTTGTTTCTTTTGTAATTCACCACTGATGTGCAAAAGAGGACACTTTCTTCCTCAGTCTTTTACATACTTGAGGACTGTTAACCCTCTCAAAGTTTTTCTTCTTTGGCCTAAATGATTCCCATTTATTCACTCTTTCCTCACAGGTTTTATTTCCTAGACCTCTGGTCATTGTTATTGCTCTACTCAAGATTTTTTCAAAAAGACCACCTCCTTCTTGAAACAGCTTCTCTGAAACTGTAAACACTATGCCAGTTGGCTCTTTTCTATTTCTGGGTAGACCAGACTTCACAGCAGTTCTTTTTATGCAATATCGCATTGTCTGTGTCTCTTTTGCAATTGAAAATATTTCACAAAAATGTAAAAGCTGAAACATTAATGTTCAGCCTTAGGACTCTTTAGATCCACCAAACACCATCTTGCTTACCTTCCTGAGTTTTTGTCACTGATAATTCCTGCCCAGTGTTTCTCAGGCTGCACCAGTCTGAGAACAACAGGGTATTAGGATGTCAGTACAACAGACTCTTTCTGAATTCCTATCAGGCCCTTGAAAATCTTTCCCTCCTTGAGTTTCCAGTGTAGCATTTTAAACCCATTTTGTGTATGAGTCCAAAAACCTGGGAAAATTACTTGCTCTTCTGATCATAAGATGCTGATAACCGTATCCAGAATTACTCTTGGGTGCCTAAAATGAAATTTAAGCACATAAATCTCCTTGAACAAAACACAAGTCTGCTCGGTTGCTTAAGAAATTGACAGTTCACACAAACCTAAAAAAAAAAAAAAAATATATATATAATCTAACCAAACCTTCCCTAAACTGAGACTTAGGTGTCTAATAGCTACCTGACAATCCAGTCTGCCTGTTTTCCTAACACTTTATACAAAATTAATTAGATGCCTCCTTAATTAGCTGACAACATTCTATGAGACTAAACTTAGTTACACATGCTTGTTCAGAAGTGCCTGTTCTGGAAGATGTCTCCTGTCTTGAGCCCCCTATTAATCCAGAGTTAGGTATACAGTCCTTAGCTTTTATGACGGTCTCCGGAGAAGCCTGATTACTGTTAGGAGTAATCTTACAGTCTGACTGCAAACTAGACTATCTCCTAAATACACTTAGGAATTAGTGACATTTTCTGTTTATGAGCCAATAGGATTCTAATTGGTCTAATTTAAAAACCGCGTTTATTGCAAATAAAAGGCTCAAAGGACCAATACAGCACTAGTCTATGGATGTCTACAGACCAGCTCTGCAGTACTGGATTCCACTCATCCTCACAGTATCTACTTTTCCAGTTAAGTACCTATATTTAGGAGAAGACTGAATCTTCCGAGGTCTTTCCTTCTCCCCTGAAAAGAGACTTTAGGTGCTGACATTAAGAGGAATGGGCTACAGGTTATGCCTCTTGGCAAAAAAAATAATTCCTAAACTAGGCAGACTGAACTCCAACATAAAATTTAGTTGCTAAACTAAGTACCAAGATTCTGCTAGAGTGCATATCTAGCATAGATGCCATTTTTGCCTATGCAGATCATCTCAGTGCTTTGTTTATAGGAATTCCTATGCTGCATGGCCCCTGTAGATTAGAATTGAAAATTCTAGGCAAATACAGATATTATTCATCAAAGTAGCATACCTAAAGCATTCTTCATTTTCACGGCTCTTTGTGAATATGAACTAAAGTCAGGCACATTCCGTAGTACACTGAAATACCAAGTGACTGAGATCTGATGATCTTTCAGTGAAAACTGTTTAAAAAGCATGTGGTTATAAACACCAAATAAATTATAGTATTCTGGTATACACAGAAGATGAACAGAAAATAAATGCAGTATTTCAACTTATTAATTCCTGGAAACTTAAAGATATAGTGCTATTATTAATGACTGGGGCAACATAATGCGTCTTAAAAATAGAAATCATGCTTTCTAGTGCAATAAATTCCAGATAAGACCTCCAGATTGCCAAAGGAATGATGGAATCTCTCATGTTATACAGTGTGAGTTTTATTTGCCTTTATCAACACATCTCAAAACACTTAGGAAATTTCTACTACATGAACCCCATGAAATGGAGAATTAAATTAATTAACTCTTACCCTGAGTAGGTGGACTTAACTACCCATAATTCCTGGTTTTTACATAAAAACACACTAAGTATGAAAAATGTGTATGTCTCTGCCGTGATCTGAAATTTTCATTTGGAAAGCACTTCATCCCTTCCCACAGCCTCCAGCTGGTACTTTTGTAATAATAGTATTTGACATTAAGTAACAAGAAGTGAGCTGAAGAGACGATGTTAGTTCAGCCAATGTCATATCCAGGTAGAAGTGAAATCTGATGTAGACAGGTGTAAAAGGAATGAGCTATGAACTGAAACTGTATTTTCTTGAATCAGATGCAGATAGAAACATTGATATGACTTGAGCTCTGCTTCAGGAGACCTAGCTCAGCCTTGATTAGTTTTTAGGGAAAAAAAAAAAAAAAACAACCAACCCGTGTTATTAGAAAGAGAAAAGCAAGCCTAAAAGTCAGCACCGAGGATGTAATAAATTCAGTGTATCTAGAGAGTCTATTTTGTTTCCCTGCTAGAAGTGAATACTCTTCATCTATTATTTTCTAGATCCATGTGGAACCTATACTTAAATTCTGATTCAAAATTTATTAGGAAATCATAAAGGTAATATTGAAAAAAAAGTGGGGGGAGGGAGGGGAAGAGCAGCAAAATCGAAAGAACTTCAATAACTATTTGAACATTGACCATGAAGCTCCTGAACATGAAAAGAAATCTACAGAGGAGAAAAATAGATATGGGATGAAATATATTTTTAAAAGTATCCTACTTTAGAGAGACCACTTTGAAATATTGAAGGGATTGATTGTTTGTTTTCAGCACTTTAGAAGATATGCTAACTCAAACTGAATTGTCAAAGTTGTTACTTTAGAAAGTATTTATAAGTCAAGTTGATATACTGGTCTTAATTTTTTGTACTATCCACATTTTTTCTCATATTTTTTAAATGCTTTAATCTTTTCATTACCTTCATGTAACATGTAAGAAAGAAACAGCTTTATCAAGCAACATAAGAGAGGAATAAAGTAGAAACAGCTGTGCTGCATAAAATCAGAAACCAGCCAGAACTGGGGTCTATACAAATGTCTAAGGAAGGGTATAAGAAAGAACACAACACACATGAAGTAAGATTCCTTAAGAATTAAATTTCTGAACCAGTGGTTATAACTTTGTATTTAATATCCTTTATGAGTGTCACTTTCATGAGTTTGCCCAATTACTATGTAAAATTTTGACATTTACAACAACTAATAGGAATTAATTAATTAATAATACATACCATGGAAATGTACCTCCTTTCGTTTGTGTTAAACCTGCTACTTTGTAATTTAATTCAAGTTCCATTAAACCTTATAATATAAGGATCAGGAAATAATTGTTTTCTATATACTTTCTCTAAGCTATTCCATGTTCTTAAAGACAACTTTAATGTATTTTTCAGGCCAAAGAGTCCTCATCTATTTATTTTTCCTGCATATAAAAATTCATTCACTCTTTTCTACATCTCCTGCAGTTCAACTATATTCTTTCTGAAATTACCTGACCAGAACAGAAATCGAGATAGGGGCATGCTGTGGATTGTATAATGGTATAATGATGTTTCTTGCTGTGTCAGGCATTTATTTCCTAATAATTTATTACATGTTACTTGGGTTTTTTTGATAATTACTGAGCACTGAGAAGATGTTTACGTCAAAGTTTTTGACTTTGCATCTGAAACATTTTTCATAGTTCATACCATATCATTGTATGTTTGAAATTAGTATAAATTTTCCTCATGCAAATAATTTTGTTTTAATAAACATAGAATTTAATTTGACATTTTCTTTCTCAGTCTCTTGGCATCAGATGTATTCCTTTGTGACTTTTTGTGCTCAATATTCATCTTCACTATCTCAATTAAGTTACTATTGTTAGAAACCTTTGTCATATAATTCATACCCTTTTAACAATCACTGATTAATAAATTGAATAGCAGATCCTAGCGTTAACTCCTATAGGATTCTAACAATGGCTTCAGTCATTTACACTTGCCAGCCACTTATTCCTACTTTTTCATTCTACTCTTCTAAATGGCTGTTTATGCTTTTGATGAACTTCCCTTTCATCCCATGCCAGCTCAAATTTTCTTCAGAGTTTTTGGTAAAAGCTTTGTAAAAAGCTTTTGGGAGACTCCAATAGCCTGTAGCAACTTGATGACTCTTATTATTGTGCACAATGACCCCTTTAAAGAATTCTAGCAGATTGGTGAGAAATGACTCATTTTCTTCAAAAGCAAATAGTTGGTTCTTCCCCAACATATAACATGTTGCTGTGATTGTACACGTGTATATATGCACCCCCTGCTGTCTGTTAAACTTTCCGCCATTTTTTCCAGTATAGAAAACAGCTTTCTTATTATCAGGTTTGGGGGATTTATGTTAGTTTCGTTTGTTTGTTTGTTTTTTAAATTAATAGAATCGTTGAATAGTTTGGGTTGGAAGCAACTTGAAAGATCATCTAGTTCCATCCCCATTGCCATGGCCAGGGACACCTTCCACTAGACCAGGTTGCTCAAAGCCCCATCCAGCCTGACCTTGAACACTTCCAGAGATGGGGCATCCACAGCTTGTCTGGACAACCTGTTCCAGTGCCTCTCCACCCTCATGGTGAAAAATTTCTTCCTTATGTCTAATTTGCCTTTATATTTGTCAACCCTCCATTCCTCCTCTGCTGAAGCAATTTTAACAGGTGGTACATGCACCACAGTTAAATAGGTCAGCTATTTCATACTTTGAAGAATACCATTTGTGTCTGGCAGGTTGTTACTATTCATTTCACTCGTTTATTCTAGAATCTTTTTTAATGACAATTCAGTTTGAGGCAGATCCTCCAGTAAGATGCTCAGAAACAACACTTCTGACCTGGGTATCTCCTTTAGGTCCTCCATTATTAATCTAGGTGTAAGGAAGTGATATACCTTTTCTGCTACAGCCTCGTCTTCTTTAATATTCTTTTGCACTTCAGTCAGGTATTGATGCTACATATTTTATGGCAAGCTTCATCTTTCTGATCAGTTTGAAAATGATGTAACATTCATTTTATGCCTTCCAGAAGTTTTTCATCAAAATCTATTATGACTTTTCGTATTGTATTTCTTCATTTAATTAACCAGTGTTTGCATCCTTTTGTGTTTGTTTGTTTGTTTGTTTGAAATGGGATGTGACTCCAATATTTTGAAGCATGTTTTCTTACATTTAATAGTTTCCTTTACGTTGCTGCTTACTACCACTTACTGCAAAGATAGAACACTTACCTAAAAATTACTTCGTCTCTGTGAAGTAGTGCTCTTTTTAGTCTTCTGTTATTATAGTTGTATTAACCATTATACTTTTGGTCTCAACCTTTATTGAGCTGTCTTTAAACAATCACCTCTCTATTAGCACTTCATTGTTTAAGCTACCCCTTTGAATATCCTAACCTGCTATTTAGTTCTCACTTGAAACAAATGAACAACCACGAATGGATAGATCTAAAAGGAGGCTTTGGTTCCTAATACAGTGTGATGTGGTTTATTTTTAAGAGCTAGTTATGTGAAAGAATTCAAAATTAGGTACCCTTACTCTCTGTACAGTCTTTTCCAATAATCTTGTAGTCTTCCTGTAAGAAAAGTATCCAGAAAGAGTAGCTCATTGAACAAGAAGTTGACTAAAGACCCTGGAATTCACTGAGAACAAAACTATATCATAAAGTGCATCTTCCTCTTCATTTGAGACTGTTTAGCCTAGACAAAAGAAGGCTCAGAGGCTTGAAAGGAGGGTCCAAAAAAAATGGAGCCAGGCTCTTTTCAGTGGTGCCCAGTGATATGACAAGAGACAATAGGCATAAACAGGAGATGCTGTCTGAACATCAGGAAACACTTTTTTACTGTGAGGGTGACTGAGGACTGATACAGGTTGCCGGAGTGGAGTCTCTTTTTTGATCTCAAGCACTATGCAATGGTATGGAGAAACATCTTACTCCTCTCAGAATTCAATACACCCTCTGGAAGTGAAGGAAAGCCCTAAAAATGAAGCCAAAGGAGAGGTACGGCATATCTGCCTTAGGGCACCCATCCACAGCTTGAGCAGGTGAAAAACCAGTCTAAATGACACCGTTCATGGGATGGTGCAGCATTTCTCTCCCCACCAGCCTCTGCCATGAGATGATATAGCTGGGGCACAGGCACTGGTGGTAGTCTGGTGGGAGACGTTCACCTTTTCTTTCAGGGATTCAAAACCCTATGTCATGGTCTCCAGCCACAAATTCTAGCAAAGAGCTTGCAGGTTTGTCTACTTCCCTCTTGCTTGTTTGTCCACTCAATCTTCAGTCCGCTTTCATCTCTCTGGAGTACATGAACAGCTCCTAAAGAAGGGGTGGAGGTTATCAGGAAGTGTTGTTCTTATGTAAAAGTGGGGGCTGTTTGTCAGTCCCTTGACACCAGGAGAAAAAAGGAATCTGTCATTTCTTTTTTATGAGCCTTCTAATTACCACATAATTAAATATATGAGAAGTTGTACCATGAACCTTCACCAGGCTCGTGTCAACAAGAAGGAGTACTATGGTGACAGACTGCTGAGATATGCTCCAGAAAACCCTTCCAGAGCAGCCCTCTGGGAAGAATGAGTTCTATCTAGTAAAACTTGATTGGTTTTAATCACTCTGCTGTGGAAAAATGGAAAAAAAAAAAGGCATTTGGACATGAGTAGAAAAAATAGTCAGACTGCCTGGGGAACATTAAAGTTTCATTCTGAGTTTTTCATCAAGTTCACTTTGTCTCAGATGAAGCCATAGAGAAAAATGATTTCAGACTCAGTTGCTCTAAGAAATTGTCTGCTGTTCTTGTCTAAACACTATACAGAACTGATTTTGTCACCTGGATAATAGAAAAATATATACATATATACTGTATATTTAAATCACAAAAATAATTTAATCTGATGACTTTTTACAAGTTGTTGTTCACAGCTATTTATTACTCATTAAAAAGATCTCAAAATTTTGATTCTGATTACCTACTTTTGATGTTTAAAGGTTCCTCTTTCAGTATTAACCTATGTGGCTAATTTTAAAAGAGTATGTTATTAGTTTGCTTTTTTATATCAGTCATTTTTTCCTCTTTATAAAGAAAAGACTTTTTCAAAAACTGTGTCAGGATTTTCATCAGCCTGTAAGTTTAATCACACCCTTTAACAAAAAAAAAAAAAAAAGAGTTAGATTTTCAAAATTCCATTAAAAACATGAAGTTTTTATCTCAAATGTAATCATCAAGGTTCTTAGGACACTGTTCTGTCACAGGAACAATTCAAAGTCTCCAGAAATAAATAAGTAGTCTTTTTTCTCAAAGAAGAGATGAAATATGCAATAAATCAATTTAAAATTTTAAAACTTTATTCTCTTATTTCAAAACAAATTTGTTGATATCAATGCATAATAAAACTTCAACAATATCTGATAAGTTATTCTTAGCTCCTAAAAATTCCCCTCATGTTGCAATGTCACAATAGCAATTAGACGTAAATAGTAAGCCTGGAATGAGTTATGAGCATTTGCAAATGGTAGATTTCAAAAGTTTGTCTATCTACCTGAGCAATATGCACAATATAAGTAGGATACATCTCACTTGTCTTCAGACTCTGAAAGGTTAAGCATCTGTAATAAACTAGGTACTAATTTGTTCTGTAGATAATGCAGGTGGCACATGCAGGGGCATTCACTACATACAGTTTAGGTACCATGCTTGGATGGTTTGTGATGTCTACTGACACAGGCTCATTCCTCTTCATTGACAAAAGGAATCCATCTGCTTATCTTAGATTGAACACCTAAGAGAGAGATGGACAATGTTAGATGAGTATCTCCCTGAATATGCAGCACACACTTTATAGGTTTATAGGGAATTATTTCCAAAAAAACTCCCACAGTTGTGAATCTATTAAGCGATACTGATTTCTCAGTTAGTCTTCTCTCATTAGCAGAATTTCTTTTTCCTAAATCTTTCCTGTCTCTTCAGATGTACTTTACTATTGAAAATTGTAAGAGTATCATGCAAGTTGCACAGAAGAACAGAAGTGCAAAGAAATGTCACAGTGGTGGTGGCCTCTTACATGGGCATCTGTCTCCTCTCCTGCTGCTATTTCTTCTGCTCTCCTCCATTTCCCTGATTTTCAAGATAGCTGGAGGGTACCACTTGATGCATTTGGCAATAACTATGGCCAAACTGAGTTCATCATGGTAGAACAACCATTATTAATGATAATACAAATTTAATCCAATTCATACCCAGTCTGATATGAGATTTGTCCTTTATTGCCACAATGACAGAGGAATGGACACTATATTCATGTTTGTAAAATGCACCATTTCGCTCTGTGCCACAGGGACACTTTTCTTCCATGGGTGTTATAAAGATATTCATATCCAGATTTAATATTTCATATAATTACATTTATTCAATTTTCATGCAGAAAATACATTTTGAAAAAGAAACAAAAAAAGTATCTTTTTCTATTTCAAATATTAGCTTTATTTTAACCTCATTTTAACCTAGCTTTTTAACCTAAAAGTTTTAATATAAAGGTTAAGGTTACTCCCTTCTTTATTTTCCCCCTTTACCAATGAACAAGGAGAAAGGTTAAAAAGGGATAAAGTTAGAGAAAGAACAACTATTCTTAAACTTTTAATTAAAATTAAATCAATGGAAGATGTCATTTTCCATATTATGCTACTGTATTCTGAATGAGAAATATTAGGAAACAGTTGC
Organism: Patagioenas fasciata; assembly: GCF_037038585.1. Taxonomy (NCBI): domain Eukaryota; kingdom Metazoa; phylum Chordata; class Aves; order Columbiformes; family Columbidae; genus Patagioenas; species Patagioenas fasciata. Next base: position 101,618,177 of record NC_092522.1, read on the forward strand.
AAAGCAAGGAAAAGCAGGAGAGAATATAAACCATTTTTTTTCACACTGAAGACAGAAGGGCACAAATTATAATGTCATAAACAAGTTACCTTTAATTAAATGTGTGTATATTAGCAAAGATATTTTCAAAGGCATTTGGATAAATTGCAATGTAATATTATTCTATGTAACATAAGTGCAATCAGTAAAGGTAAAATGTTCACTGGGAATTTAGAGGTAGACATAGGCCAGGAATCCAGGCATAAACTCTTTGGAATCCTACAATTATTTCAGTTAATATTTTATTTGATGTTCTGGAAATACTACTACATAAAGCTCTGTCACTTTTTATTTTTTTTTTTTTTTAATGATAATCAAAGAGGCAGAAATGCGGAAGACATTTTGAGAAACTTTAAAGCTAAACTACTCAAAGTAGATATCATATGCCAGACAAAACAACTGTACTTGTTACTTTTTTTGTCCTTGTCAGGAGATAAAATATTTTATCATCAATATGGAAATTTGTAACAGTATTTTTTCTTAGAAAGTGTAATAGAAGTTGAACATGATAGTGACTGCTTTTTTTTGCTGTTGTGTGCTTTGAACTCACTGGGATTTAATCATATGCTTCAAGCTAAGCTCATGATAACCTGCAGCTCTATGATAGCATCCTTTAAAAATTAATAATCTTGATAATATATGTGAGCCACATATGCAGAATGTTCAGCTCCACTCAGGTTCCACTGGAAACAAGTCTGAATTAAGTTAGACTGCTGTTTTCTGGAGTAGTCGCTCACCTTGCATATTTTTTTCCTAGCAATCTGCAATAAAATGATAACAGATCTGTGGTTCTAGACAACAGGCTTTGGTTTTCATATAGAAGGAATGAACAGAGATTGAATGCTTTGAAATACAACTATACAAAGTGCTAGGATGGACCTTTCGCTAAGAAAGATTAGTAGAGCCACTCGTGATAACTTATTGCAGCATAGTACACAGCAAGAAGTATGTGTATTACAGATCCTGGCTTTGTACATAGAATAGTGCTAAGACATGCTTTGCTGTTGATTTTAAAAACATAAAACTGACAGACAACAAGGATTACAGTGATTAAATGATGCTGACTATTTTCTAAAATGCTTCAGTATGAGTGTTATAGGAACTTGATAGAATTCATTACACATTATGTAAATAACTTAAAAATGTTATCCTAAAACTACGTAGTTCAACATTTGAATTTAGGTAAGAAAACGGATTGGCTGCTTCCGGCAATGTTAATGTAATTACCACTGGCTTAATTTGTAGCATGAAGATCTGCAAGGCTGTGTCTTATGATAGTTGCCATGTTGTTTACCACTGTTAAATTGTAATTATAGCTTTGGAAAAACCATATGTTTTGGGACATTATCAGTGACAGCAGATTCTTGTCAGAATGCTAGGTGCTTAGTTACAACTAGATGGAACAAACTACAAGTAGAACTTAAAAACATTTGTTTTCCAAGGAGTCTATATAAGTGACATAACAACTCTTCATTGACTGTTACTGCTGGTTTTACTATGGTTACTTAGAGCCTGTCAAGAGATGTGTTACAAAACTCAGTTGGAGTTGCAAGGAGCCACTGTCAGGGAAAACAGACCTCCAGGAAGCCTTTGTCCCTAACCTGATTTTCTGTCAGTCATTATTGGAATTTCTGTTTTTTTTCCAGAGAATGAGAAAGTTTGCAGTAATGCAAGTTATCTTTTTTCTCTCTCTTTTTTTTTTTTTTTCCAGATTGGAAAATGTGGGAAATGTTATCAGTTTACGCCAAGATATTTTTCTTTAAATTTTATTTTAAATTTTAAAAAATGAAGATTTATGTCATAATCACTTTAAAAATTAGGTGATCTTGTATTTGAAAATTTCCTCTTTTTTCAGTTTTTAATATATATATTAAAACCAAAACAAAACTAACAACAAGAACAAAAAAAAACCTGTAAAATGACCTAGATTTTTTTAAATTAATTGAACCTTATCAGTTGATGGAAAGATATTTTCCCTCTTGTATGACTCACCTAACATTCAAAAAGTTTACATGGCAAGCAAACTGAATTTTAAGACTGAAATTGCCTACAAATAATTTTTTTCATTACAGGACAACACTCAAACTGAAACAAGTGTCAGTGACAGACAGAATTATTTAGTCTGTAAGTTCTGATCCACAGCTTTCTCCCTGGGAGTGACTTTGTATTCCACTCTTGATTTTAGTAGAAGTCCAATAAGAAATGAATTAATGCAAGATGTTTGAATTGATGCTTACAGCCTGCTTATTCTTTTAGAATAAAGAATATGCAAATGTTCAATAAATCAGACTCTGCTGTTTCTGTTGTCAATGATTTGTTCAAACCAAACATCCATTTTCAAATTTTAGTTTTAATTACCTCTTCCTTGTAATATTATTATTAAACTGTAAAGAAAATTAAACTGAGGCAAGATAACAATTATAATTAGGCCAATTGATAAATAAAACTTCCAATATGCCATTATAAAGCCTTATAGAGCTTGCTTAGAACTTGGATACTGGCAGTTCATTCCTTATTACATATGGCTGAGTGCTGATTTTGTAATCAGACCAATTTTACTATATGAAAACAGATGGATATTTTGGTGTTGTATTAAACCATTAGACTAAAATTCTACCGCTATACACCAGTGAAAGTGCAGGAAGAGTATTCAAACATTTAACAGTGCAATAACACTCCTAAAATCATATAACTTTATCTCTCCAGTCATTTAGTTTTAAATACCCTTTGTGGGCCAGTTCTGGGAAACATTTCTTCCCCTCTCTTCTACAAAGCTCCAGATATGATTTGCCCCATCTCTTCTGCTCCATTAGGTGTACAGGATATTAGTAACAGAATTTTCAGTATTCTCAAGTTTCCCTTTTGGTAATTATAGCGCTTAAGTTTTTGAGTGGAGAACGATATATGATCCTTCATCAGAAGGATCACCTTAATTCAGCAGATTTAGGTTTTGAGTTCATAACATCAGAAACTTTTCTCTGAGTCCAAGAGCTACAATATAAATATTTGCTTATACCATATTCTATCAGATTTTAATAAATAAGCATGCCTCACACAGATTAATATTTCAGTGTTAGGCAGCAGGCCTGAGTTTTTACCATATTTTGAATAGCATAGTTCCATTTAAAAAAAACGAACAAACAGAAGTGTAGGCAATGCTAAATCCTTCCCACAGAGATGTCCCTATCAAAGCTTCATTCTCTTAAAGATAACTTCTGACAATACTCTCTATTACTGGTGAAAGTTTATACCTCTGTTGTTGTACAAAGAGGAACATTATGGTAACCACTCTGATGTACAGACCTCTGTAGAAGAAAGAGTAGCTGAACAAAGCTGATAATAGAGGTTATTATTTCCATTTACAGTTTGACTGTTGCCCATCAAACAACTTCTTAACATTGATTGGTAAAGAGTTCAGGTTGTCAAGGAGCCTATTTAGCTTCTTCCATGCTGCCCAGTGATAGAATTATTCATAGGTTGAGCTTAATAATGACATTGATCAAAATGTTAATATATCTAGATTTATCAGGAGATTATGATTATGGTGATAAGGCCTCATGATTAGAACTTCCAGAGTAAATGTACTGAAATGATAAATGTATATTTCCTAGTCCAAGGAAATGGATTCATTATTGCAGTTAATGTTTCATACAGCCCAACTTCATTAAGCACAACTCAGCTAATGACATCACAAATTTGCTTCATTTTATCAAGTTGCATTAATTAGGGAAATGCATCGAAAGCTGATTTTGAATAAATTTGGTCTTCTCTGGAATACCTAAAAAAGGAGTAATTGGATTAATTTGTCCCTTTTCCCCCCTATTAACTTGGAGCATGATGATTCTTTCTTAACTTTATGGCACAAACTACTTTGTGTTTAACATGATTTTCATTAACCAGTTTAATTGTAGGGGTTTTAAATGGGAACACTCACAGGCTGGACCAATGCCAGCTCGTTCCTTTCCAATCACATTAAATGCCATCTCTCCTGGGATACAGATGTTTAACAAAGACCTTTGTTAGCGTTATTCTTTATAATGTTAAGAGAAGCAATCAACAAGGTCTTGCCATGGTTCCTTAAATTATTCATGCCTGATCCATTGTTTCTAACTACAATGTTTACTGCAAAATTGTTGTCCTCTGAGTTCTGATTGTGATAATGGGGCTCTGCAGGATACGTATGATTCATAGTGATGGCTCTGAGCTTTTAAAAACATTGTTGTGCTGCATTTAATTATAGGAACAGATTCTACAAACAGTTGAAAATCACATAATTTGCATGTAATTATTGGTATTATGTAGATTGGAAAGGGATAGGTGGCTTTAATTATGCAGAAAGAGTAGGTCTTTCTAGTTTTAACCTTCTGTTGCACAGGATTCCTAGAAATTATAAGTTTAAGATCACATTAAAAATAATCTTTAAAATCATGCTGAGAAACAGCTGCTCTTGTACTTTCCTGTGTTCTGTGTCAAAGAACCTCTCTCTTTTTAGGGGAATGGCTGCTGGTGGATTAGAGGTAAAGATATTATGCTGAAGATAAAAACAAATGAATACTATTGTCGGGGTTTAAGGCAAGGCGGCAATAAACCGTGACAGGTGCTCTCTGTTATCCCCTTTACCTCCCGCCACCCCTTCCTTTAGATCGGAAAGATGATAAGAAAGATAAGGGGAAAGGAAGAGAGACTTAGACTTCAAGTTGCAGAGTTTTAAAGGTTTTTACTAATGCTACTAATAAATATATATACAAAATATACAAAACCAATCTCAAGTGCTCGATGTGGAGTTGGGGTCACTCCAGCAGCAGAGCTGGGTGTGCGGAGCTGGCGGCTCCAGCAGCTGCAGCTCAGGGCCCCGGAAGTCACGGGCGGGACTGCACAGCAAACCAGAACCTGGGTACAGGGATGCAGGGCCTGAGGCCTGTAGATCACAGACAGACAGACAGACAGGGTCCTCTCCAGATGCCGGCCATGGTTGAAGAGAGAGTGACCCTCATAATCACCCTCTTACATAGGGGTATGACGATTATGGGATGGAATACTTCCGTTGGTCAGTTCTAGTCACCTGATCCATCCACCCCTCCTCAAACACGCCCCTCTCACAACGGAACGTGGGAAAACTTATCAGTCTTTCTTCACTACCATAGTAATAAATCTAAACACGAGCTTCCTCAGCATTCCATTGGTCTCTTATCAGCACCAAGTACAGCATCCTAGGAAAAATATGCAGGCTGAAACTCAGAAAAGTACACCACCTAGAAGAACCTAGCTGAAAGAAAAATCACTAAAAGATAACTGGTCTTTTTTTAACAAAACCAGGACAACTACCTAATAATCCCTGCTATTAAATGATCTCTTTTATTTAATTAAAAACAAACTACTGGTAACTTTTTCAAATATAAGAGTATCCAAGAAACATCAGTCTTTACCTAGATGAAATGTTGGTACATATCTGCATTAGAAAACAAAACTTTTCAATGGTGTGTTTTTCAGCTGAGCTTTCAAATAGGCATTCACATCTGTCCACAGCATGGGCACAAACACAGTTGACTCAGGGCTGATAGTGATAACCAAACCAGAAGCAACGGGTGCATGGTGCAGAGTTCCCTGAACTGACTGGATGTGAATCAGCTTGGGTCTGACCGCAGGCTAAGCCACATTTGTGCAGCAGTGCATTCAAGCTAACAAAGATAGCTGCAAAGCATAGCTTGTTATGTCAGCCGTAGAGCTGATCTGCACCATGTGGATTTACAGAGTTGCATCTCTGCTAGCTCAGGGATCTATGTGCCATACTCCATGCCTGGCAGTGACAGGCTGAAAAATAAGCTATTCTGCCTGGAGACTGCAGGTGAACATGTAGAATTAACTTGGTTTTGTAAATTCTTCAGTTGATGAGAGCAAACACACACTCCAGTGATTTGGGAGAAAGCCTCTGCCATGGTAAATGTAAAAGGACTGCTTACAGCCAAAAGAAACCTACAGTGACAGTGTCTTCTGCAAGTTTGTGTTGTTTCTGGAGCATTAGATAAGTCATAGATTAAGCATTTGCTGCAAGGAAATTTTATCTATATCCAGAAAAATGCTTGTATGCCTACGAAAATCTCATAGCGACATGATGATACTACTACATTAAACTGACAATACTAGTATAGATGAGTGGAGGTTCCTATTCTGGAATAAGTGAATTTTCAATCTAGTGCAGGAAGTTTTACAAGTACAGGCTTAGATTCACACATTTGCAAATAATGTGTGCAAGATATAAAGATCACAACTTCCCTTTTCTTATAGTGTTGAAATCAAGAACATCTGAGATCCAAGGAAAAATTTTCATAAATTGTGAATTTGCTTTAAATTATTCCTTTAAAGAAAATATAGCAAAACAAACATTCCAACCAACCAAAACAACAACATAAAAAACCCCAAATCAACCCCCCACCACCCCACAAAGTTTCTTCATATGCTTTTTTCTTTAGCTGAATCTAATCTGTGAAGTTAGTTTTACAACTTTTGCATAGCTTGAAAGTTATTTGTAGTGGGCCGTTATCAGTACAAAAAGCTTGTCAAGTGCTGACCTTTCTTAAAACACAGGTAGTGCCAGTGTGTTCTGGTACACCATGATGTCAGCCTGTTTCTCCAGACTGCTTTAAAGTAGAAAGAGAACTAAGCTTTAGGACATGACTATGGATACATATATTGCTAGATATTTTTCTTTAATATTATCTGTATTCATATAGTTTTAACATAAATTATACAAATCCCCACAACCATTGTAATATTTGTAAATAGCGTATTTTCTGAAAGCTTCTGATTCTTTGTCTGAAATAGACAATATGTAACCCACTGCCAACTTGTCTATCAGCCCAATATTAACCATAGGGTAGTATCAGTATTTCTTTTAGCAAATTTACTAATTTTTTTTTTAAAAAAGGGCATATTTTCTACATGGTCATTCTACTTATTGAACCTTCAGACAAATTGTTTTAGCGTTGATTATCCCTACTGTAAAAAAGCTACATCTTCTTTTGATTTTTACTTCATATGACTTCCATGAAATTAATTAATCAAAGATGTATAAATGTGGCAGCAATCATTTCTAGTCCTAGAGAGAACTGTAGTAAGAAAAACTTGTCATATCTCTGTGGTCCAATTATCACTATATTTAAATCACTATGAATTTTTCATGAGAGTGAGGGCCACAGGAGTTCTCAGTTTCTAAAATCTTTTCAGTGGAGAGAATCTTTCAGAAAGCATGCAAATTTTTGAAAAAATGTGCTGGAAATACTAGGGAGGACGACAAGTTGGATTACAGAATAGTTAAAGTGGTTAGAAAAAACTGATCAGGAAAAAAACATCGATACCAAAAGTAATGTAGAAAACAAATGGAACAGAAAAAAATAAAATATCTGATGTCCTAAACACATGTATATCAAAATATTATTTTGTTGTTGTGTTGAGTACATCAGAACTAGTTTTGTTACACTGATACAGGTACCTCTCAAAAAGCTTCTGTGAAATATTATGAGATTCTCTGAGAGGATCAATTATCCCTGAATCTGTACTAGTTAATATTAGTTGTAATTCCTATACTTCTCCATATAAGAAACATATACAATTATACTTAGAATTACGTGATATAAGGTTGTGTGATACCAGGTTGTATGTTACGTTATGCAATTCATTATGCACTTGGCCATACAAACCAATACTATCAGCATCCATTGACTTCCCTCGTGCCTTGAAGTCTTGTAAAACAATGTACAAGATACCATGAAAAGGTGTTTGACATTATGCTGTATTTTCTTTTCTTTCTAGAGGTTACCATATTTGAGAAAAAGATTTTATAAAATATTCATCTTGACATTCAAAACCTCACAGTGCTGAATCAAACTTTTCTAAAACAGCTTTTCCAGCTAGTGATGCTTCGAGAAGTGTCAATTCACTTTTTTTGGTTGGTTGCTTGTTTTTTTGTTTTGTGGTGGGTTTTTTTGGTGTTTTTTTGTTTGTGGTTTTTTTTATGTTTTTTATTTTGTTTTATTTTGTTTTTGGTTCAAGTTACAGTTTATCCATCTGTCACAGGATAAACATAAAATGAAGGGGAAAAAAAAAAAAGAAAATATAATCTATCCTTTAAATGTTCAGGTATTCTATTATTCATATGCATAAGGAAATAGTAGAGGGAAGGATGGGAAGGGACAGAGAAGAGTTTTACCAATATTTTGATAAAACTTTCGGCATTCTATTTCTTGCCTAGTCCACATTCACAGTTGCACACAGCAGTAAATAATAAAATGAGAGGTAAGAACTGATGTTAAATTAATCCCTCTATTCATTTCTCGAACTTAGTCCTTTGTTTGCTGGGAAAGTTTTACTAACTGCTAGAATACTCAATACACTGGGACAAACTGTACTTATCCTTATGTTGGAGGCATTCCTTTTTTGTGTAAATGACTAGAAACTGAAGTAGACAGTCAAATTCAGTGATGCTTCAGTCCAAGTGAGTTGATGTTACCTTATCCCATGCACTGCTGATAACCACTCAGCCTTTTTATTGCTTACTGGTCCAAATATTACTTATCTGTAGGAAGTAGAGCATCTTCCACCCAGGAGTTTGAAAGCAAACCATCACCAAAAGGACAGTAATTATGTCACTCTCCTTTGTGACATGAAAACATCCGATTTCATTTGAAACTGGGCAAAGGAAGAAGACAGACCTTTTACATTCTTGGTGAATGATCTGGTCCTGGGGTAAATGATGTCTCAGTGGGGCTAAGGGAGTCCAATAACTTCTATCTTCCCCTTGTCTGCAGCTTCTATGAGAAAAGACTGACTTCATCAGACTAGGACACCCCTGGCTATGAGTACCATGTAGGTGCTTTCTTGCTGCCTAGAGCTCCTCAATGTCCTTCACTTCTCTCTTTGTGACATTTTGAACTATCTTGATTACAGAAAGTTCTGTCAGGTTTGCTGAGGTTGTGAATCCCAGCTGTGCCTTATTTAAGGAACACTGATTGCCACCTCAGAGTTCTTTGTTGTCCAAAAAAAAATGCTTTATAATACAAGTCTACATCTCTCCACAAATAAATCCTGGAAAATTTTTTAATGTCCATATGTCTAAGTGATGTATCACAATTAAGATACAGTTCACAACAGGATTATTGCTGACTGTTCCAGCTAGTGCAGAACTTAACAGAGAACTTCTGTTATACCCCCAAATAATGCATGCTTCCTAAAATCCCAATGAGATGTGTATGCAAATCAAGATAGCCAAACACTTGAAATGAACAGCCTGAAACTTGCTTGTGAAATAGTTCTCAAAGTGTAGTGAAACCCAAACTGTCCTGCAAGATGTTTCTCCTCTTTTGTGTGTGGAAGAGGCTCTCCATCATGTAAAATGTCTGGAGAGGTTTGCTATGTAAAATGGGAGTGCTTGTCACCTACAGGGTCAGATTCAAGGAGACTACCTACTAGTCTCTCAGATAAAGGCAAAAACGGTTAAGGTTTCAAGCAGCTTTCAGTAAGCAATTATATTCTTATTGGACTGGATTATTTCACCAAGAATGACTAATACTTTTAGTAACATCGAAGGGCTGGTCTTGTGCAGCTAATCCAATTCTACCTCCTGTTTTTGTCAGGAATGAGAATTTAATCCATAGTATTAACGGCTGTGATAGCCAGTAGTCATCCAGCTCATCAATGTGTTTGATAGGGGAAGAAAATCACTGATTTAAAGTGTCTAAGTGGCAAGTTAAAAAGGGACACCAGTGCCATACCAGTGGTATCATATTTTATTCTCTACCATGCAACAAATACAGTTTAATCTGTGTATTTCTAAGATAGATGACTGATGATTTAAAAAAAAAAAAAAAAAAAAAAAAGAGCTCTCTTATCTCTTCGCTATTTTTCGTGATCAAATTTGAACCTGTCTTTTTTGGAACTGAAATGAAGTTTCTCTTCCAAGTCCTCTCAGTTTTTCCACTCCCTTGTTAATTGCCACCAAATCCATTTTCCAAGCTCTGTAGTGAAAGTCCCAAATGTCTCTTAAGAAAGATTTTTAAATTGCTTGCTAGTTTAATAGACTCAAAGGTGTTCCTTATATTTCAGAAAAAAATCCAACCCAACCCAAACCCTAACTAAACCAGCCAACCCAAAAACCCAACAAACAAAAAAACCCACCCAAACACATAAATCAGGGATATTTTTTTTTTTTTAATAGGCCTCAAAAGTTCACATTCCTCATCTCTCTTGATACACAGAAGATGAGTCTAAAACTAACTCATTAGGTAATTATGACTGTTAAACTCTGTATTTCTGTGAATCTTCCATTTTCACCTTTTTCACAGTGTTTTTTGTCACCCAAAATAAAAAAAAAAATGACAAAATTCTCTGATAGTGTATATGGAAGCTTATCATCAGGAGGATTACAGCTCTGATGCTTTTTGAGAGGACATTACTTAAGATCTTGACAAGTATGATCATTCCGATGATACCGAGAAGTCTGAAACATTTGCTTGAATACTTTTTTTTTTTAATTTGGAATGAAGTGGGATAATATATTTATAGAGCTGAGAGAAAATGAAATATGTTCTCTTCTGTTAGTAGCTCAACAGGATGATTAACAGCAACCATTAAGTAAGTTAAACATTTTTAAACTACAGGACTGGATCATTGAATAGAATTGAATGTGAGCTACTGATCTTGAATGAGAGCTACTAACTGGCCTCATGCATTTGAAATGACACAGAAAAGAGAGAGCTGGATGTATTAGGCAGTCACAGAATGCCTTTCAGTCAGTGATCCCGTGTATCATGGGGGGAAAACAAAAAAAAAAAAAAAAAAAGAAAAAGAGAAAGAAAAAGAAGAAAAAGAAGGGAAAGAAAAAAGAAAAAAAAAGAAAAAGGAAAATGTACGATCTCAATTGGTCTATTTTCAGTTAAAATAAGAAAAATACAATACAGTATGCACATTGCTAAATGTTGAGTATAGCTTGGTCACACACAAGAAAATGTCTTTCAAAGTGGAACAGGTGAAGAGAAAAGCTAATATTATGATCAGTAGAACTGGGAATTTATCTTGATTAGACTACCATGTCGTACATTGCTCAGCCTGGCAAAATAAAAGATGAAGGACATACAACTGTGGCATATAAAACACTATAAATACTTAAGAAGAAGAGAGTAGATAAATATTTTGTGAAGCAGTTTGACCAGTGACATTAGATTATAATATTTGACTAAAAGCAAGCATACAAATCTGGATATGTGGAAAATTTGGTACAAATCTCTAATAGTAATGAGAGCAAATAATCAAATTGTTTTTTAGCTGGCGATCAATATGCATACAGAAGCATTGCATAGTTTGATTGCCTTTGACAGCTGGAAGTGGCCAAGGGTATTCCTCCCAGTCCTCTACTACTTACTTGTTCAAAATATTAGAACAATTGATTTTTTTTTGTTGCATCAAAATTTAAGAAAGGTTAAGAATGTGAACTCATAAGCATGGATAGGATAGCTTGGCTTTCATCATAGACACTGACAGAAAATAATATGGGATAAAAATCAGTAAAGACAGTAGAATAATTAATGACAATTACTACAGTTTTATAATAAACATATTTTATCAAACAGTGTCTTTTTATGAGATTACATTTGGCTCAGGATAGTAGCTAGGACTTCATAATATAGCTAGAGATAGACCACAAAGATATTTGTCTTAAGATGACATAATAGACTACTACAAATGTGTCACTGTACAAAATTCATAAAATCCATATTCAATATACTAAAAACTTATTAGTTGAGTGCTTGTAGTTTACTGTAAGTACTTACAGAGTGCTTATAGTTTGCAGACACTTCTGCTGTGTGCATCCATCAGAGACTAATGCTGTACAGTGTCTTTATCAATGTTCTAGAAGAAAATATAAAATCAATACAGATGAATTTGTGGGTGACATGAACATTGGTAAGGCAGCAAATAATAGTAAAGGAAGGTTAGTGATAAAGATCACTATGCCTCATTTGGTAAAGAGATAGTAAGGTCAATTAGAACATATACAAGGTCATCACAAGAAAAAGGGAACGTACATCATATTTATGGACTGGGAAATAGTTACGTGGAAATCATTGACTTGGAAAAGGCCTTAGAGTAAAACTGAATGAAAATGGATTTGTGAGTTTTTTATGTTTTTATATACTTATCCTCTATATGAACATAAAATTATTTAATTTGAAATATTTTCATTGTTAATTCAATTCTAAGTCTGAAATAAAAGGGATTTTTAATTGATTTGAATGTTTGATTTAAAGAAAATAAAAAGTATTAAACATGTCAAAGGAAAGTTTAGAATTAAACATTATCTTTAAACTAAAATACAAAGATATTTTAAATTTTACAAGTTTGAAACTCCAGGGATTAAAGTTTAGGCATTGCACTGTTCTGTTAGCTGCTCTTAGAAGTTTCTTTGAATTGCTCTGGACACATTAACACTGTGGACATACTCAAGCTTGAAATTTTGCTGCAGGATCTTTAAGCACCGTTGTTAAGTCACTATAAAATTCAAGCCATGTTCAGTGCATGAAGACATGCTGCCTCGTTTGTTAGGCCCTTACTGAGATACATCAGCTGGTTTTGTAAATAACTACTGTTCCTAAGAAGAAGCCATAACCTTCCGGGAGATTCTCTCCATAAACCTAGAGAATGTAGGATACCTTTCTTACCCTTTGGTTACTTAGCAAACTCTGTCTGCTCATCTGGGGAGATTAAAAGAGGAACAGTCGATAACTGCAGTCAGGCCAAGCAACACAGCTTGTAGGTCCCATTGTTGGACTAAAGCTGTTGGCAGTATCTATGACTAGACATTTCTTAGCCTAATAATAGCTGTCTTTTTCTCGCAATATGAGGTTTCCTGTATTTTCCATGCAGTGCTCTCACGGGAGTACCATCTCCCAACTTGATATTTCTGCTTATTTTACATTTGGAATTAATTATAAATCTGTATAATATAATGCAAATTTATTATAACAATGGCCAAATAAAGCTGATAGTTAAAAAAGGAAAATAGTGAGTATTCTGTATTTTTTAAATCGACCTTTTCATTGTAACCTGTCTCACAGCACTGCAGTGTCCTCAAGGTTCCACCACTGCAGCAATGTTGAGGAAATGCATGCTAGCAAATGAATGCATTTTTAAATATTTAGTATATGTTATTTTAGTGTAAATATGCAATAGATGCTTTATGAACCATCTTGCTAGGTGTAAACTTGCTATTTGAGCCATTTTCTTGTGAGTGACACAGGCTTGGCCAAGAGTTAAATCCTACAGCTATTCTTTCTTCTTAGCCTACTTGACCTCAATGCATCTTTCACTCCCTTGTCCATGCTTCTGTACTGTCTTAAAGAAGAGGGTAGACTTTCTAGCTCTTTCCTTTCGCTATTTGAATTGCTATCTCATGCTGTATTCATGGCGTACTTTCTGTCATCTCCTCTTTCTCATTCTTACAGAGTGTTCTCTTTAATTTTGTTTTTCTTCTGTTCTCATTGCTTCAAAAGTGTTATTGATGGTTGCAGACTGGAATATCAATGTAAAGACTAGTGAACCTACAGGTAGCTCTCCCTCATTTCACTCACTTGAATCTTGTATCTTGTTTCCTTGTCTAGGCTACTGTCTACATTATGTTCTGACCATGCTGTATCAATATATTTTCAGCTTTAAAATATCATGGTCTTTGTTTCTGGTCTTGCCAGGCCCAAAAAATGAGTTTTTAATTCCCTATCAACTGTTTTATTAACTTTAGCTTGCACAACCAGCAGCTCCAGAAATTCTCTTTATTATTGAGTGTGCTGCTACTGAAACCTTTATTCATGTTTCAGTTATGCTCAGAGCATTCTGAAATTTAAGCATGTAATTGTCTTCTAGCATCAATAACTAAATACTCTTCCAAAGCATCTATTATCGTTTTCCATCTGACAAAGATGAGAATAAAAATGAATATATAATTGTTTTAAGGAATAAAAAATGTAAAGTGAAACGAAAGCAAACTTGAAAATGCAATGAGCATGATTACAAGACAATTTTTTTTCTTTCTTATTCATTGTATCCTTAGCTTGAGAATGCAGAATACTACAATTGGCTACTCAGTCAGGCACAGAACTAGAAGATTTGTACAAATATCCCTCTGTTTTTTTTTCTCCTCTGAGCTCTACTCCCTTTAGATTCTATGTTCTTCCTAGAGTAGTGACTACCTGGTCTTGACTATCTAAAAAATTCTTTATGGACTGTCGGCAGTACCAGAAACAAATAATAAGATCCAAAAAAATGTCTAAGAGCTTCAGTCTATCACATTGTGAAGTTCACATTTATGGATAGAGCCAGGAAATACATTAGATTTTATATAAAACTCAGTTGAGATCTAGGTGCAGAGTGTGGGGAGTATCTAGATCTTTATTGAGTAGCACATACAGAAAGGATTAAATAGGTGTCAGAGCAGCTTGAAAAGATTAAGAATCATTAGGGGTTATATAGGAAAAAAAAAAAGAGGAGGTGTTCAGTTTTTAGTAAAGAAAGATTAGAAATTCTTTAACTCATCTATTTTATGATATATAGGAATAGTTAATTATCGATAAAATATATCAGCGAGTATCAATATAGAGGAAGGGTTTTATTTAAAAATGAAAGACCTAGTTTATACCTTAAGAAAGTTTATACCTAAAACTGCACTCAATACTTAAATTTCAACCATGCTGAGAGGAAATATTATAATACAACTGTACAGTTCTGTTCTGCAGATGAAATCATATTTTTTCATCCTCTTTTTTCTCTTTGGTTGGAGTTTTTTGTTTGTTTCCTCACTGTCTCTGGCCACCTGCTGGTGGTACCCCCATGAAATATCTGCAAGAAAAACCACATCACTACCACATGCCTGGCCAGGGAAACCTGGCCCAGGTTAATTGAGATGTGCTAGGTGCGGCTGAGGGTGCATGATGCAAGCCTGGTAGCGGGGAATGCTGGGCTACCTCAGCTGTTCTTCCAGTTGCTTTCGTTTGTGGGGTGGGGGTGTTGTCAAGGTAGACACTATTAGCTTAGACCTGTTAGAATTCAAAAGCTGGAAGCTGGGAGACAGTTAACTGGAACAATGCTTTTTTCTAAAGTTAGGTTTTTTTGTGTTTGTTTGTTTTTTGGTTTTTTTTTTTTTTAATTAAATTTTGTTTCATATTCCGACATTACACTTGAGACCATCATACAAACCCTCCTCTTTACACTGGTTTTGCTGCTCTAATTAATTCCCTTCTTTTCTTCTCTTGTCTTACATCCCTCCTCCTTTCTGAAACTGGACCAAATAATAGGGGCAGGCTTCCAATTTTGTTGTTTGATGTGTTTTTATCACAAAATGAAGCAAAAACAAGAAGCGTGACTTCCCTATTATGATATTGTTGGTTGCCAAAATGACATCTCTGTGAAAAGAAAAGTGATTTTTCAGATACTAATCAGCCATATGAGAAAACCTCTCACTCTCCAACACATGCCAAATCTTAGAAACACACCTGTTGTTGTTATATTATTATTTTTAAAAACTCAGAGATGAAGGATATAAAACATCTCAGCCACCAAGCAGACTGCAGGATAATCCACTAATCCAGCTAGATGAAAGGAAATGCAGATTTTATGCCCTATTGAGAGAGGCAGCCTGTCAAAAAATAGATCCTTCTGCTCAGCTTGACAGAAAGAGAGAGAGAAGAGAGAAAAAAAATGAAAAGGTCTCTATCTCAGATATGAAAATATGCATATATGGACACAACAGGAATGTCTGTGGTACAACAGTACATTGATCAGCACTCCTGTAGAAATAAACACTGAAACATACATTGACGGAATTGATAGATAGATACCTCTATTTCTTTTGTGATGAAAAAGAAAGGTTTTTTTGTTGTTTGTTTGTTTGGTTGGTTGGTTGGTTGGTTTTGGGGAGAGGGAAGTAATTCTGTTTGCACTTTAAAATATGAAGACAAGAAATCCTCTAAGGTTTTGAACTGATTGAACTCAGAAGATTAATATTTTCTCTTATGTAAAATAAAGGTTTTCTTTGCAACAGGCACTAATAAAGATAATTACAGAATACAATTGTTTTAGAAGAATCTTTAGACAGTCTATTCAAATAGCAATCATGGTCAGTACAAAAATTTTGCATGTTCCAGAGATTTTTCAGATCAGAGTCTGCTCCCTTTGTTTGTGTCAAATGTTAACTTTAGTTGCAGTTAGTATACTGTAATGATAATGGACCAAGCCAAAATGTGGACCGACATTTAGCAATGTAATGATACACTTTTCATTTGAACCCCATACACATATGAGAGAGTCTTTTTAGTGCAGTACGTAAGCACTTTGAGAACAGGAAAGAAAATCTGTGTGATCACTTCAGTTTCTTCAGCTCCCTTGCATTTAATCTATTTTTTATCTTTTATGCTCACAGGGTAGAAGGTGAAGGTGGGGACGGAAAAGCATATCAGGCAAAATGTGGATATAATCAGCAGTAAAAGAAAAAAATGCATGCTGTCCTCTACTGTGCAAAGCCAGCATAATCGCTGACATGAAAAATTAACCAACGAAAATACTTTACCCATGATGAGAAAAAATATGAAAAAAAAAAAAAGAGAGAGAGATCGGTTTCTATTTTACAGCAGAAACTGTAGTTTACTGTGATTTGGGCACATTATGTGATTTTTTCTACATTTACCTCGACTGGAATCTTGCATCTGTCTATTTGCATTCTGTAGGTCTTTATTTTGTATTTTAGACTGAATACTGTCTGTTCTCTGAGATAATCTTTCTCAGAGATGACATAGATTTAAACATATAATAATGCTTTTCTTCATTTAAAAAGCACAATAAATAATATTAGTTCCTTTGAACTTTCAACAAAGAATTAATGATGTGTTAACATATGTAACAGTGGTAGTGTTCCTGCATTTAATAGATGTAACTATGAACATTACTATACATACTGTATCTGCAAGACTTCTTTTCTTTTTATGAAATATATTGCAAATCTGACCAATCTAGCTGTAATAGGAACTCTAATCTGCTGGGGAAGAAGATTCAGCATTCATGACATGGATACTGCTTCTAGCAGTTGTGAGATGTGTGAGATGTGTAAGATGTATAAGATGTGCAAGAAAGCAAAGTAGCAGTAGGAATGGGAAAGCATTATCCTGCACTTGAGAGAGTTATCATTGGCACAGGGACACACACAGGGCGGCACCCAGTGAAGATGTAGTAGAATCCAGAAAGCCTTTACCTTCCCATTAAACCTTTCGTTGTGATGCCTTGACACAGAGTTGGTGCTCCTGAACTGTCAGAGAAGCACCGTAACTTCTTACTGGCTCCTTATCCTCTATGTAGCTTGATTGATCTCCAGCTTCTGACACTGGTGGAAGCAGCAGAGATGACCAGGTGAGGGTACGCAAGGAGGAGCTCTGGCTTCGTGCAAGGAAATGAGTGTGGCCACAGCTGCACCACCTGTCTGCTGATCACAGAGGGGCTGGTCTGCCATGGCTGCATGCTGCTGGAAAAGGTTTCAGGCTCTGAGAACCCTCTAGGCAAAATCTGTTTCCTTAAATACTATTTTAAATGAGATTTGATACAGTACAAAATACCCACTGTAAGTATAATTACAAGAGCCCCATGAAAAACCAAGGTCACAGCACACTTATTCCTTGGTCATTTCCATGGGATTTTTTAAGGCATTTCAGAGGAACAAAGTGTTAAGAAGAGATTTCCAACAGACCAGTGAGATGGATTTTTCTATATTTATGAAAAGAAAAAGGCACAGGGGTAAGGAAATTATGAAAGCTCGACATTCCCAGAGTATTAGTATTTTATGTTAATATTCATCAGGTTATGCAAAAATGCAAAATTAGACTTAACCTTCTTCGTTAAGAATGTTGTGAGGCTTCTACAAATATAGTGAAACTTAAAATATTAAGATAAAAATGATACATAACTGCAACACATTTTAATCATTATTTATTTAAACAGCAATGCAAGCACAATAATAATTCAACTGAATATAATTGCATAAAATAACAGTTATACTATCCATAATGCATATGGACACGACAACTTAATTTTGTTATTTGGTACCTCACTTGCATCTGTCCTGACAGTAAAATTATATGCTATAATATTAAGTTCCTCCTCCTGCCTTTCTTGCCTTGAAATTGGTGGTAGTTATCAGAAAAAAAAAAAAGAAAAGTTTCTGAACAAACCCAGTTTAACATTCAAGTTACTGTGGAAAAAATTACTTCTATCATACTGAGAAGGACGTGCAAAAAGAAAAGGGGATCGAGCCCTCACTGGGTGTACAGAGATGCAGAGGAGCAGGAATCACCTCCCTTTTTGAAGGTATCTATAGAGGGGGCTAGATTCAAATGATTTTCTGCTTAAGAGAATTTTAGTCCATCATCATTCTGGCAGTAAAGTGGCTGAGCCACTAAATTATAGTCTGTACCTGAATTTGGGAATACCACTCTCTCCTGTAGATTAAGTCTGAGGAACCTACACACCATCCTTTCAGGTGTTCTACAGTGAGGTGCTCTCAGTCTGTCCTGTTGAGGATAATTCATCTTGTGCAGTAAACTTGAATATTTATTGAGAGTAATTCAGTAGCCTGACTAGGACATTTAAAAAAAAAAAAAAAAAAAAAAGACACCTACTCTCTGCTTGATTCGTATGAACAATGAATGTTCTTGTATAATGAATATTTAATTTACCACCTTCACTTCAGAAATGAGTGATCTTAAATCCAATCCATGCTCCGGTGCATGTTTAATTAAGTATGCAAAGTGAAATTCCCAGGTAAACAAGAATTGAAGCATTTTTTCATTTTTTCTTTGAACTTGTGGTTTGGGCTACCTTTTTGAAGGGGGCTACCAATTCATATCAGATGAAGGTGTGAACCAAATTAAAATGTCCTTCTTCTTGGGATTTGTCTTCTGCAGCAGCAAGGGTGCATTTGCATTAGGATTTTTTCTTCAGATCTGAAGGGCATTTTTCAAGTGATTCTCCCAGTCATCTCCACTTCGTCTGCATTGGTTCACACTGGGAACAATCCAGGATCTCACCAACTGGATAAAGGCACACTGACAGATGTGCTCCAGAAGTACAAAACCTGGGATACAGCTGCAAACAAGATGTCAGTTCAGAGAGTCAGAAATATGATAATCTGAAGTAGTAACCCCTGAAAGTCATATAGCATGAATGTAAAGTTCAGAATGCTTTTTCTCTTTACAAATCAACAGATACTGGGCTGCACTTCTTCCTAATGCGGACATAGCTCTAACTTCATCTTTGCTACAAGAGTGATTTTTTTTTTTTCAGTGACTGCACCCTACATACATGAGTCATTTAGGAGGAACTAAACCTGCAATTTCTGACATTTATTGATGTTCATGAGAATGTAAAGTCTAGCTTTGTTTAAGCTATGACATGTAGGACCATGTTATTTTTTGCTATGTTTGCAGGTTTCTTTTGGCCCCTAAAAAGTTAACATGTATATTTCAGCATCATTTCAATTACAATTCTGTGTGGAAACACAGGCACCTGTATAACATATAAGGAATAAAACCTGGGACTGATGCTCTAGTTAAGTTTCCATATTGAAGTGTCATAAAATGTGCAGAAACAGCCAGTTGTTGATTTAGAGAGGGAAAAAAGGCTCACAATGCTATTTTCAAACTTCCTTAGGAATCCTTTCCTTAGCAAATTCCTGGATACTATCTTCTGAAGTATGCCTAATGATCATGAGGCTTGACTGATCATCGGGTGCCAGATATTTGGTTTAGGGCTCTTCATGCAATGTAATTTCTCAGACAATTCTCTTCCAATGTGGAGGTAATCTCTGTCTAGTTTACTGGTAAGAGGCACAAGCTGTTAAGTTTTCTACTACTAGGATTCCAACACGTTATATTTATTTTACTAACTGTATCACCACTACTATATTTTGGGGTTCGAGTCACGGACTGCAGACATCTCTAAAAGGATGTGAAACTAAGCAAGCAAAGAATAAGTGATTTACAGCAGCTACAAATGCACCATTCACCCAAATGCTGCAAGCAATTCATTTCAAAAGCTATTCTAATGAATGGTATTCATACTTCTAAAATGAACCAATGTGGAACCTGCCAACTTCTTTCCAGAATAATCTGGGATATAAGACAACATTGAACATGTGGGGACTTTGAACAAGCAAGTTTGGAAAAGGATTGGAAATATTAGAAGTAGTCTGGCATATGGATATTCAGAATTGTCTTTTTTGGACATTGATGAAAATTATTTCTGGATTTCTTGACTTTCCTTTTTCCCCTAAGATATTAACAAAGTTAATATAGACTTCTTTCTGTATTACAAACAGGACTCACTTTTGCTCATTATTTATTTTTTGGCTCTCGCTTGTAGTACAGCTGCTTTAGCTTATTTTAAACTTTTTACTTCTTCAAATCTCATACTCTGCACTTTTCCATGTGATAGAAATGGACTTAACTGGACTTTATTGCGGTTGGGATTGAGTCAGATGAAAAAAGAGGAAGGACTAGAGTAAAAGGTTTGCCAAATTACATCGTAAATGTACCAGAATGGTTAACAGAATGTATTTTCATTTTTCACTTGCATCCATTCATACTTGTGAAACTGTGGGGTATTCCCTGAAGGCTTTTACTTGCCAAGTAGTATACTGTCACAGACTCATACATTAGCCAGCTGATTTTGACTACATAGATTGCATTTTGAAATGTACATAAAAGAAATTCATTTTTAGTAGCTTATTCATAAGGTTGAATATGTTCAGTGTTAGTAACATGAGGAATATCCTCTGATAGCATAAAATAAAACTCTATGCTGCTACATTTAAGTACTTTGTAACCTTTACAGATAAACATCACAGCTATCTAAATTTAGGTGAGATACTACTTAAATCCTTTCCACTGATCCAGGCAGCTGTTTCTATGTAGCAACATTGAAGGAACTCTATGGGTTTTCATGTGAATTAAGTGACAGCAGTGTTGAAGAAAGCAATACTCCAGTTCCCAAGAGGCAGTGAAGGTGAAGCCATGGGGCAACATAACCAGGCAACAAGATTACAGTCTCTTAAAACAATTCCTAGGAAAGAAAGATATGGAAACAAACATTTAATGTGGCAGGCATGCAATATCCTGTGAAATCTGGGATGCACATATTTGAAAAAATAAACACGTAACACTGACATAAGTACATGCAACTATGGTCTCATCAAATTTGCCCCATATGAATGAAATTAATCTGTTAAACTTTCCTCTATCTTGTACTAATGCGTTTTTTTTTCACAAACACCTCTCTGTGTTGCCACTGTTAATGAAATTATAAACCCTTTTATTCATGTGCATTTGGATGAAAGTATGTGCACAGCTCTTTTGTTAGGAAAAAAACAGGCAGAGAAGACAGAGTATTTGACAGATTTCTCTGTTGACGCATCTGAAAACAGAGAGTAGCATCCATGCTGTTTCATGCAGAGATGAAACATCTCCAGGAGGATATTTTGCATTTCTGTTAACAGTTAAAGGTATAGTAGTTCAGAGAGCCTTTTTTAGTATTAGTTACAGATAAAGAAGTATACCTAAGTTTAGCTCTTCCCAGTATCCATTTCTAGGAAGGAAATAAAAACAAAAGCAAAACAAGTGAGACAAAACTGAGGTCTAAAAATCAACCAACCAACCAAACAAAAACAAACAAACAAAAATAACAACAACAACAACAACAAAAAGGAGAGACAAATATAATAATGCCTGCTGCCCTCATCTTGTATGAAGTCTTACAACAGTTCAGAAAATTATTTTATTGGATTTTACAATGTCATCATAAGATGGGTAGAAGGTTATAAGATGGCAATGAAAATAAACAAGATTCAAAGGGTTCAGCACCAGAGAGCAGGGATGTACTACCCAATGTTGGCCTCAAAGGACAAGTACATCAAAAACAGAAGGAAGACTAGACAGAGAAGACTGTTGAAGCTTGTATTTTGCTGACTTTCCTGAAGAGCTCTCTAGAGAATCTCAGTATATTTACTAGATTGGGTAACATGGCATCCTGGTGGCTGATAGGGAAAAAAAATATTTGTAAAGATATTCTGATTTTACTATTTGAAAATGTAATACTGTGTCTGCAGCTGGCTGGACACATGGTGTTCCCCTTCGAATTTTAATTGTGAATGAAAAATCGCACCTAAAAAAAATATGGATGCATTCAATAATCATTTTTTTTTTCTCTATAGCTGCTCTGTATATAGATTTTGCCTTTCACAACACTTTTCTTCTGGGATGATATGTGTCCGCAGCTGTGTACTAGGCACAAACCTGGTTTTCTGCAATTCAAGTGTTTTCAAGGGATCTTACTATGTTATAGCCCACTGCCTGCAGCCACATGCTGGATTAACTTCAGCCATTTCAGCTGATACCTTTGAAATTAATAGGAATTTCCCTTAATTCTCATATTTGAACCATGGTGTCAAAACATCTTTTAAAATGTGGCAGCATGAGACTCGGGGACATACATTTTCTGAAATAAGTGGCATTGGTACTGAAGCAGCACAGAAACCATTTGAGAATGTAGAGAGCTGATTAAAACAGATTCTCTGTTTTAGATCTCAGTAGGCTGAATATAGGACATTTTATCACTGAAGAGAATTATAGGATATTTGTGTGATTAAGTTTGTAATTTTCATACTAAATCAAAAAGAAATTTCTTGACTTCTTTGTTCTTCAGGCTGACTTTCCTTTGAAGTTGTGTTTTGTCTCGCATTTATAAGAAAATATATTGAATGAAACAGGCTTTTGAAAGTTGCATTTCTGCAAAATGTTTAGTTTCTGAATGTAATATTTACTTTTAATAGATGTATTGACTATGCCTACACATTCACAGTGGAGCACAGAGACAATGACAGGTTCTCCCAGGCCCATCCCAGGAGCCATAAACCCATCAAAGCCCCATCTCCACAACCCAGAGGAACACAGGAGCCCCAGGGCAGGCAGAAGTCAAAACTATGGGTTGTTTAAGGAGAGCCTCAGCACCAGTGCCCAGATACAACATGCACCATGATGATCCAGGAGGAGCAGCTCCTGATTCACTGCTAGACTGCGGGCATTGCTGCCTGAGGTGTGAGACATGTTATATGATGCTGGGGAAGAGCATTTTGGGATTGCACAAGACTGAGTGACACCAAGTGACAGTTCCAGGTGGGTCCAGGGCCAGAACCCACATGTGCCTGCAACACGGCACCAGGAACCAGTGCAGATGTGTGAGTGTGTGAACACTAGTGAAAGTCTGGCCTGATAAGGTGGTGAGTGGGTGACAAGTACAAGGAGCTGGGGATGTTTCTCCAAGGATGGGAGTATAAAGGCTGCCTACTGGTGACTAGGAGAATCCCATTCAGCTCTGTACATGCATATGTATATGCGTGTAGGTCTGAGCATCAGTAAGAGGAGTGGGACTGTGGTCTCAGGGGTTTACATGCCCAAGTGCCAGCACCTGGGGAGACTGAGATCCAGAAGAAGCTATGAGGCAAGAAGGGGTGTCTGAGCCCAGCAGCTGAGGGAAATCACACTAACATGTGCATATGTATATTCCCACCTCTGGACCTCCATTCTGCTCAACCAGAGATTGGAAACAGGATGAGGCCATTGGTGTTGCCTGTGCCTATGTGAATGCTGAGTGTGTCTATCAGGGTTGACATATGTGTCTGGACATGTGTGTATTTACAGATCATATAACAGGGCAGTCTGTTCTAGTCCCTCACCACACTCATAGTGAAGAATTTCTTCCTTATATCTAACCTAATTCTACTCTCTTTCAGTTTAAAGCCATTAACCCTTGTCCTATCACTAAATACCCTTGTAAAAAGTACCTCTCCATCTTTTTATCCTTGAGATTCAATGCACTTTATAGCTTATTTTCATTTATTTCTTCATCTTCCAGCATTTGCTTTTAGCCTTAGGTAGTTTGAAAAAATACTCAAATTAAAATTCATAACAAAAGCTGCCTATGACTTTGCAGTACTCGAGATCTGTATCTGAAATTTTCCTGATGTAGCTTGCCTTGACTTTAAACAAAGCATTGTCTAAATCTGCCTTTTCAAATTCTAGACACTCAGAGTGAATGGGCCATCTTTGACAGCTGATTAAAATATCTAAGTACTATGGTTTTTACCGGTCACTATTGTGAAGAGTAGTGTTAATGGATTTTGTCCTCTACTAGTCAATTTTCATGACAGTTTTGAAAAGCAAATGTAAATTAAAAGCCTAATATTAAATCACATCAGCAAATCCCTTCAATTCAATTAAGTGAAATAATAGAACAATTATTATCGTTAGTCAAAATAAACTTGTCATACAACAGCATAACCTTTTACTGTGTTATCATTAGCTAGCTGCCATGCTAATTGTGTTTATTTACACAATTTACACTATCTAAATGAATGTTTTAAGACATATCAAATCACAAGTCTAGTGAGCCTGTCTTTGATGATCTAGTGATACAAACTTCTTGTCCTTTAGGGAAATATATGGCAATACTAATTTATCCCATTTTATGATTAAAGCAAATGGCAAAACTCTATTTTAATTAGAAAGACATCAAGTCTGATGTTCTACTTAAAAATTCAGTACGTGGCAAAGTTGTACACATCACCATGCAGTGCTTTTTGGTGGGCAGACACTGACAATCTTCAACTATAGGCATCTCCCGTGAATAAACCAGAAAACAGAAAATCTGGTGTGTGACTGTCACTTATTACCTCCCTTTCATTTTGATGGGATTTGCATTTTTCAAATTTTCCTGGTTCCTAGGTTCCAACATGAGGAATACAAACAGGTTCAGAAAACAGCTGAGGAGACACACTGGAGTACAAGAGAAAGAACAAATATACAATAATGTACTGTGCAATCCAGTGACTGGACACACAGAGAGACTATTCATTCGAAACAAAATTGTTATTGCCTCAGCCTCAAAGTGAAACAGAGCCATTGAAGTCAGTTTTCATGGCAGGCTACGACTGTAATTTATATTAAAATTATATATTAACAGAAATTATGCCTTTGTCTTTATCTATTGCATTACCATACAGCCTCAATTATGGAATGCTGAAGTCCTGTGATCAATTTTATTTTAAATCATGATGAGTAAATAGCAAAGAATCTTTCTGTTAAGACCCAGGTGGTTCCTCCTTCTTGGTCTATTAAATAGGATAGGATAAACTGTGATGGTCAGGTGCAAGGTCTAGGCAGACAAGAGTACTGATCAGCCATCTTCTATTCCCTCTTTTCCCTCTCATTTCCCATATTTGTTCCCCCCTGATCTACTGTGAGGTTTCTCTTTTTCTGCATTTGTCTCTTCTTCTACAGTCTGTAGAAAGCTTTGCATGTTCCTTCAGAAAAAGTTTTACACACAACAAAGTCCCCGTCAAATATCCCACAGTAGGTTTGTTCTTTCCCATCAGACCCATGACAAACCCATTTCCTGCTCACGAGGCACCAGTGTTCTGGACAAGACTCACCTGTGTGGATGGTTTCTTCAGTGATCTGTCAGCCAGTGACTGGAGAGCTTTGATTTTTATCAGTGTCTCCAATATCTACTGCTAATCAGACTTTGTGTATATGTGTGCATCATTTATTTTCCTGCTTCTTGTTTGTCTTTTATGCCGAATAGCAGTTAAACAGATATTGTTACAAACCACAACTTTGTAACCCAATTTATTCTTACAGGTATCCCGAGGTTGCAAACTCCTTTCCCCAAGATTCATGATCTGCCAATCCAGAGCTAATATGATTAACACCTTATTATAGATCTGTCTGCATCCTTCTTTTCCTCTAGGAAACAGTCCTTGACCCTCCATCTGCACTGAATCCTTCTGCTAGCATAACACACATAGAACCTCTTACGACAGACATTGTGTTGGGCCATCAGTCATTAAATCCATCCTTAAGTTAGTTAGCTGAATAATCTTTGATGAACAAACATCGCCATAACAGCCCTACTCTCTCAATTGTATTTTGTGTCTCCATATATCACAATTTTCTACCAGCTGCCATATCTGTGATGTGGTAGTCAAGGTTTTCAGTATGTCTTAATAATTCCTGGTGGTGTGTAACCACTCTTACCACAATGTTCTTCATGAAAAGCATATGGGGCAAGACAGTAGAGAGAACCCTTCCTAAACTGTCCCAGTTTTGTATTGCATGACTATTTATCACTCTGTCATTCTTATAAATTGGGATATGACTTGTGGACCTTCTTTCCCCTGGTAAGCTAGGCCATTATTTTGCTCTCAAGCCATTAAAAAATCTCAGAGAGCCTTGCATTGGCAGCAACACTGATACCTACCTCAGTGAATTATTTGAGGTCCATGTCTGGCTACTCTTGGAGAATATCAGTCCTCCTGGTAAACGTATATCTGCCGTTCCACTGCCAATATTCAGTATGTTTGATGACAGGCAGTTCATTCCTCCTAAACATTCCATGAATTGGTGTAAGGAACAAAATAGTTCCCAACTTGCATTGTAAGTATTTGGAAGTCCTACCACCATCTGTAGAAGACCCCTGTCCATGGTCCTACGTCCCATCCTGCGTCCTCCTTCATCTTGCCCATGTCCAGTCTTTCAGGATTAGTCTTCTGGTGGCATCCAAGTAAATATGTTTTCAGCCAAAAAACCCAGCCCAAGGATCGCAAGTACTTTCATACAGTATTTACCTATTTTCTGTCAGTGGCTATATAGTTGCTTTGACAGATAAGAATAATGAGATTTGACTTTACAAAGACATGTATAGAAGTGTATGTAGCACCTCAGGGTAGTGCACAAGATCAGCAATAAAAAACAAGAATACACTCAGTTAAAAAATAATGTTAAGGTTTTGTGTAAAGTACATATAGTGAAATGGAAACAGAGGAAAATAAAGATAATGAAGGGTAAAGATTTAAAGGTAAGTAAGGTTTAAGAACCTCCGCAGAGAGAGCAAGACTCACATAATGAACTACAAACAGTTTGTGGTAAGCGCTTATTTTGTGGGAAATGCTTTATTTTAATAAACAGAATATGGGTATTAGAAGAGCAAGACTATCAATTTTTTTTAATTTATTTTGTAATTAAAGATGTTTCTTGCCTTTTTTTAATTATTATTATTTGTCATTTAAAACTTGCTTACATTTGTGGAACAGTAAATTGCTAATTATTCATGCACACTCTAATATCTTTCTTCTCAGTCCAAAAAATTGATGACAGCCTGCACTCAAGGCATTCACTTGGGTGAAGATTTAAATTCTTGGTCTGAATCAAAGCATGAGATTTAATTTTGAGTATCTCTGACAGATCTTAAAACCTCAATCCTTTCTGGGTTAATTATCTCTCATTCTCTTCCCCTACCACTTCTCACTCTCAGTATTCTTCTCAAGGGAAAAAAAAAACCAACCAAGCAACCAGTCAATCAAAAATGACAAACCAAAAAACCCACAACTAACCAATCAACCAAAAAAAAACCCAAACAAAACCCCAAACCAAACCAACCAACCAACCAAAACCCCAAAACACAAACCAACCAAATTCATATTAAGATTCTTGATGTAGAACTGTACTAGAAAAGGGATTTCTCTGAGCCTTCTTCCTCTGTAATCCTGTGTTCTGCACTTGCCAAGGCAGGAAAAGGGGACCTAGTCAGGGAGAGATTTCAAGTAGTCCTTCTGCTGCTTAAGTTTCATTAAATAATTTTCCTTTGCAATTCTGCATCTGAGGTGTGGGGGGGGGCGGGGGAGAGACAGGGAGGCAGGGAGTGGGTAAGACTCTTTGGCTGATTTTCACTGAACAATGTGTTCATCTGTTTATTTGATGGCTTATATATTGGTTGGAAACACGTTATGAATACATCACCAGTCATGTCTTTTAAACACTCTTTCGAAAAAAGATCAGAAAGGCCTGAGGTTAGCATGAATTAAGTGGAAGGAGGTTCTCTATTTGTTCATAATTTCAGGGCTTTTTTATATCCAGAAAATGGTCTAGTGTTTTTTATTTATAAGGTTATTACCAGATTGTACCACAAATTATTTACCTGAATATTTCTGAGAATCTTTCTCCTGTTGTCTGCCTTACACATTCCTGAAGCTTTCTTACAAAAGTAGACATTCAGATCTTTCCTTATCTAGACTTGGTGAAATCTCTGCCTTTATAATTTAGGTGTATAAAAGGCAAGGAAGTTACAGCTCAGGAGCTGCATAACAGCATCTCTGTTATTTCAATTTTCTGCTCCATAAGGAAGCTTTGCATTTTTATTTAACACTTTCTGTGTATTAAGGGCAGTGTACATTCTACTATCATCAGCTAAACACGAAAACCACCATACTGTGAAAGGGGTAACAGGTATTCGGATAACAACAGCTAAAATAATTCAAAGACCTCCCCCTGTCAGTTAAAAAGTAGCTGTACATAAATATCTGTATCTTATTGCAGTCTAAGAGAATGGTGAATGTTTGTACAAATGTGTTAGACTGGAGACATACTGACTTTATTATTTTCTATTTAAAAAAAAAAAAAATCTCTTAAGACCAAAGTGAGAATGTCTTTGTGCTTTTTTTCTTTATAAGACAATGTGCTGGTGGGACTCTTCCACCAGGCTTTTGACTTGTTCATTCTTCAAATCTGTGTTCCACTTCCTTACTCTCTGCAGGCTGTTTGTAAGCTACCTTGATGACTTTCTTCAGCATCACTTTTGGATCTCCAATCAGTTGTATTGATTTCCTCACTGTGTACAATATTCTGCCACCACTGTATCCACAGAGCACTAACTTCTCTTTTTACTAGGTTTCTCACCACCGGTCTTTCAAAACTCATGGTACAAGTATGTCATTTTTTTTTTCTTTACTGAGAGATATTGTATTTCTTCTCACACTGTATGTATTGAGTTTTATTCATGCTGTCTTTATGGTCTATTTACCATAAAAGAAAAATGTAACAGTGGAAACCGACTCATGCTTATAGAAATAGAAAGGTAGTTGAAATAAAAACAGTTCTGAAACTTCATGCAACTAACAAGGTCTATAGTCTCTGTGTTAGGAACAAAAACATACTAAGATTGAATTCACCTGTTTTTAAACAAAGTGTTTCATCAAATAACTCAAATGATCTATGAACTAGGTAGGGTATAGAGTTTAATAAATAATTAATAAATATTTAATAATATTTAATAACAGAATATTTAACAAATATTCTGTGAACAGTACATTTCTGTGGCTCATTTTCTTCTCTTGGCAAAAGCACAGCATGGCACTTTTGGAAACTTTCCTGGTTTGCCTTAGTGGTTCCTGCTGAGCAGAAGAGGATAAGAAAAGCCCACAGAAGATGACAGAGGCCTCCTTTACGTTGTCATATAGCTCATACTCAAAATGAGGTTCTTCTGATAGAGAAGGGTTGTCATCACTAAAGACTTTTCTGTCTCTATGTCTTTCCTAGACATCATTCATAGTGCCTCAGGACCCAGAAAACAGCTGCAAGGAAGCAAGAGTCAAATTGAGATTCATGGCTTTTTGCACCATCTTATCCCTAAATTTTCTCTGTTTGGAGCGAAAAATGTAAAATAATTTTGTTGAGAAACTGGAGATGCTTAGCTGAAGGTCCATTTGCTGGTCTGTGTTACCTGTGGCAGATTGTAATTTTAATTTCCATTTATATTTTGAAGCGTTCTGATTTTTTTTAATACATTTTTTGTATATTTTTATATAACTGTCCTGCCAAATTGTCATACAATAGGGGACATGGTAATTTCTATAGCACACAGCTTTATAATTAGGCTGAAAGTGGTTATGGTTGAGAGCAAACTGTGGACAAATGTTTTTAGGGGAAGTTGTTATCAAGATTGCTTAAAAATAAATGATAAATACAAAATTTACTGCAATAAATTTGGGGAAATGGTTTCTACAGAAACAGAGGACACAAGAACAACAATAACTGTTCAGCTGAGTTTGTTCACTTATGCTCTCAGGCTGGGCTTGTCAGTAGAATTATTGAAACAGACTATAAAATCCCTCAAATATGTTATCTGATAACAAGCCTCCCAGAAGCTCAAGAACAATCTTCACTGTCTTTGTGAAATTAAATAAACCAGCTGGGACTTACTAAAAATGGTTCATAGTATACAATACTGTTAGTAGCTGGCTTCCATTAGCAATAGTTTGTCACAGAACTGCTCTGTATTGTTTATTACACTCACTGAATCTCCACAGACATTATATTTTTTATGAATACAGTAAACAATGCTTACATAATACCCATGTGTATAAAAAAACTTTTACATCCTAGTCTATGCCAAAAAACATTGGCAGTCAAACCCATTCATCAGCATAATATTTTTAATTTCAAATTTGTGTGGTAATTTTAGTGGTGGTGATCAGAGTATTACAAATTTGGTTGCTTTCATTTGTGTGCAAAATTCCAGTATTCTCTGCAAAAAAAAAGAGTAGGTCATACATCTGCAGGAAAAAATATTTGAGCACATGCTTAGTTTTGAGAATTAAGCGTCAAAGCATTCAGTTGAGCACATTTATATCTTAAGCGTATGCATTCTCTAAGCATGTAAATTGGTAGTTTTGCTGGATCGGGACCAGAATACACAGGGCATTACAAACCAAATTGGTGGTTAAATCCATTGGAATAAACATTACACATATGCTTACCTCCTGTGCCAGATTGTTACCTTTCAGTCTGGTTGGCTGTTTTTTACTAGTCTTCTTTAGAATTTAATAATTTCTACTTTAGCTCTCATAACTTCACTTGGTCTGAAGAATGATGTGTCAATCAAGTCATATACGTTGATTTTATCTTGATTATCCTACCACTATAACGATCTGGGTGTCTAGAAGATACATGGTGGAAGATAAGTTTATTTTTAAAACAACCAAGTGGTTTATGTTTTGTTTTTAAAAAATCTTTTTAAAGAATCATTCTTGGGATGCAATTTTTCACTTCATTGTTTTTGCAGAAAATATAACAGGTTATATACTTTTTGTTTTGTTTTGTTTTGGTTTTGTTTTAATTAGGATTCTTACAGTTCTCTGATATTCAGAAAACCAGAATGTTAAAATCTATCTAAGCGTATGATTTCTAATGTCCAGCTGAAACCACATTATGATGGTTTCCTGATATGACTTTCATGTTAACATTTTTTAAAAATGAATAGAAAATTTCTTTAAAAACATCTATAACATGACTAGTGCATAATAGTAGGTCAGTTACATATATATCTATCCCTGTTCGGTGACAGAATATTGTAGATATTGCAGGAATATTAGATGTAACAGTTTAAATTTAAAGTTGGATGTTTAAATTTCAACCGAAAATTTACCTTCCCATAAATCTATATGTCAAATCCTGCTCTTTTCCCTTAAATGTTTCAGTCACAAATTCAGTACTCCAGCAGTCTGCACATAGAAGCAGGTGTTTTGAATATACAAACACTACTTAGGTGTACATGTAACATGATAAGCTGTCTAGAAGGCACTGAGACATTCGAAGATTCTAAGAAGTTTATTCCACAATCCTACCAGCTAGTGCAAAATTCTGTTTTCCACACAAATAATTCTCTTCACTGTGCAAATTTCCACTGTACCAGACAAACAGCATTTATCTCAGAGATTTTTCTTGCAGTGTTAGATAGCCTTGGCCCAGGTCCTGGAGAGCTTTTATGATCAGAACAAAGACCTTGAATTGATTCGATAGTCTGTGGGGAGGCAAAAGAGGGCAGAAAGGATAAACTAGATAATGTTTGTGACTGCTTTAGCTGTGGAGAAAAGGTGTTGGAACTTCCAAAGATGTTATGTCCACTTATACAGAGTCACAATACTCTAGATGAAAAGTGGCACATGTGAATCACTAAAATTGGGTTATTACAAGATAGACTGGAATAATCAAGCTAAAGCAGTACTGTACCAGAGGGACAATATAACTGCATGTGCTGCGTTAACTCCACCCCAGCCACAAAAACCAAATTGCATCATGGATTCACTGAAGGTTGTTCTTGTTTACCTAATTTGGAATTAACAGTAGGTGTAGTGGGTTGGCCTTGGCTGGCCACCAGGTACCCCCCAAGCCACTATACCAGTTCCCTTTCTCAACAGAACAGCAGGAGAAAAATACAATAGAAAACTTGTAGGTCAAGATAAGGACAAGCAAATGACTTACCAGTTACAATCATTGGCAAATCAGACTTGACATGGTGAAATTAATTTAGTTTATTGCCAAAGAAAAATAGAGTAACTCTTTGTTTCTGCCACTCCTTTCTCCTCACACTCTATCTGCTCCAGCATACGGTCCGTCCTAAGGGATACAGTCCTCCATGAATTTGTCCAACATGGGTCCTTCCCATAGGCTGAAGTTCTTCAGAAACTGCTTCTGTCTGGGTACTTTCCACAGTGTGCAGTCCTTCCAGAACACACTGTTCCGGCGTGGGTCTCCCATGAGGTCACAAGTCCTGCCAGAAAACCTACTCATGAGTGATATACCCTCCACAGGGTCACGGATCCTGCTAGGAGCTTGCGCCAGCAGGAGTTTTCCATTGGCTGCAGCTTCCTTCAGGATACATCCACCTCCTGTGGCATAGGGTCCTCCATGGGCTGCAGGTAGATCTCTGCTCCACCATGGACTTCTAGGAGCTGCAGGGGAACAGCTTGTCTCACCATGGTCTGCACCATGGGCTGCAGGAGAATCTCTGCTCCAGTTCCTGCAGCACTTCCTCCTGCTCCCTCTTCACTGACCTTGATGCTTGCAGAGTCATTTCTCTCGTGTATTCTCACTTGTCTCTCCCAGCTGCTATAGTGCAGTAGTTTTTATCCTTACCAAAAGAGAAAACTATGCCATTTCTATGTACTCTTCAAAACGTCCTCTTCTGTTTTCTCAGACTGATATGATCCTTACTTCTGTTGACCTTCAACCAAATTTTCTTCACCCATGGACTATTCACATTCCAGTACTAGATATCCTGATTACAGCTATTTGGTCATATGTGGTGAAGTATAATCCTGATACTTTCATGCATTAATGTAAAAGTTCGGAAATATTTTTGGTCCCTGTTTAAAATATCCACAGAAATAGCCTGTGAGCAAACTCGTTATTAATTACTATGTATTACCTGTCTCATTTTTTCTAACACCTGTCACTTCTGTTGTTTCCATAGTTTTAGAAAATGTCTTCCTGCATATTACTGTACAATTTTGTATTAATCTCTTTGTGAGCAGGTTATTATTTACTAGTTGTGTATACTGAACTCAACACAACAGGGAGTCAAACTTTTTGAAACATTCAGACACTTCAATAATATAAATGGTAAATAGCAAAAAAGCAGGGTTATCAGCATGTAGTTTTGCAGGTTGATGAAGGACAAGTGAAAAAAGCACAGATAAAATCAGAATAGGATGTGTCATGAAATAGTACCCAGCTTCGGTTCGTTGTAGTATTGCATGAATATCACACAACAACTTTTTTAATTATTAATGTGCTTGCAATTCAGAGATGGTGAAACATTTATATCAATTATTTCAATCTTTTATTATGAAAACAGATGTGAATATTTAGATGTGTTGAAGAATTCCAGAAAGATTTTGTCACAGAGAAGAATCTGTCTCTTCAGTATTCTCCCCATCACTCTATATTTCTCTCAAAGCACAGAAGAAACATTCAAGGAAAGATGTTTCAGCATCATTATGTGGTAAAAGGAAAGAGGAAAATGGTGTGGCTGTACTGACCGTACCTTTCACATTCTAATAAAGTTTGGTCCAGAGGAATAAGTTTGTTACTCCTTTCATTCCTTCAGCACAAATTGTTGGGTAGAACTGTGCATTTACCCTTAAGACAGTAATAAAGGTATGTAATGAAGTCTAAATGTCATTCCTCTTCACTGTGGAGCTCGTACAGAGCATCAGAATGCACCTTTGAATTCATCTTTCTATTTAACTTAAAAACCTAGTTGGTCAAGCTGCCACAGAAATACTATCAAAGGCCCAGAACTCATTCCCATGAACTCCAGGCATTAAATGGTGACTGATCACAAATTGCTACGGAGAACAAGGTTGCTTTTCCTCTTTCATAACAGAAAAGATTTCACAATTCCAAACATTTCTGCAGCTTGTAGGTTGTTAATGCAAGTTCACATTACTGGATAAGTATCTGGCTTTTGTCATGGGGAATAAGCAACTTCAGTGACAAAACAAAGAAAACTGGAACTTTGAAGCATGAAAAATTCTTCCGGTAGCAATAGATGCGTAAGCATCAGAGGCAGCAAGAGGTTAATGTTCACTGCTGTTTCAATAAGCGACTTTCAGCACAGTGAGATTTCATTGTAAAGAAGCTGATCCAGTTTGCTGTTCTGAAGGCAAGAAAGAGCTAGCTGAGTTAGGTACCTACAATTAGGAGGGCTGACTGAGCTTATGTCTTTAAAGGAGGAAAAAAGAAAGAAAAAAAGTACAATGTACATGCTGTTCCTGCCATCAGAACAAGTATTATTATTGCACATGTGTGCAACTTTTGTAATATTTCTATTTTTAAGCAATTTTGAAAGTGCCAGGTCCATCTATTTTCTGGCTTCACTCATGCAACTCTGAAGCCAAAGAACTTGGCATCCTGAGTGTTTTAGAAAGCCTCAAGTTTTGCAGAAACTTGTTCTTTAGCTCTGACAAATGGCAAGAAAAAAAAAGAAATACATTCTGTACAGTTTTGGCATAGAAGTTTCATTAAAGATTTGTGAATAAGTCTCTTGGAACATAAACGAACTTCAGAACTAACTTAAGTCATCGGGTCCAACAGCTGGGTGACTGCCAAAATTCAGCTAGAGAAGTTTTTTTTTTCAAGTTGTCAGTGCAATACTGACAAACATAGTTGTGATTTAAATTAAAAACAAAATTCTCTTTAAGTAATTATATGCTACCAATACTTTAATAAAGTACTGTGTGGGTTTTATTTTCTCATTTTATTTTTGTATATACAAATCAGATTATAACAGTTTGGGAACTCTATCAATGATCAGTAAATAGAGTCTAAGGTACTAAAATTTACTAATATTCTTATTTTCCTAATTTATCCACACAGGAATAATGATATAAATCATGTTACATTTAACCAAGGTGAACCACATATTTAAGAACCTCTGGTCCAATTTCTTTATGGCATTTACGCATACACATGCCTTTTACGTCCTTGAATAATCCCTGTAACTTACAAATGTGCTTACTTTCTCTGCTGAATCATTGCTTTGTTTGATATTCTTTTCCTGCATTCAGCATTATACTTACTAATAGGCAATGGAGAGCTGAATATTGTAGGTCGTTGTATTGGGTTTATGTGGTAAGGGTTTGTAATGGGAGAGTGGGGGGGCAGCAGGAGTGGCTTCTGTGAGAAGATGACAGAATCTGGCATATTTTTAAAAACTAGTCAAATTCTGCAATGTTAGTGCAAGCAGTATGTTCTTCGTAGTAAAAAAGATAAATAAATTAAAAAGACTTCTAGGGAGACAATGTCTTCATAAACCAATTATCATTTTTGTTGGTGTTCTGAAAACACAGGTCTTCACTGTTTCTATTCCAAAATATGTAAGTATTAATTATTTAACAGATTCTTCCAATATAAACCAGAAACCAAATGCATGTGCCTATCTCTCATCCAAGTAATAGAGGTGAGAGAGAAGAGTCCTTTTGTCTTTTATTTTTAGTTACAGATAGCAGGCAACCTGCTGTAACTATCTAATCTATTGTTGTTCTGTATCATTTGAAATCTTAAATAATTTTGCATTCATTTCCTTAATTTGACGTACCTATTGTAGCTCGTTAAGGAAGGTAATGGGAAAGGAAATAAGCCTTTTTCACCTTTTCTGAAAAGGAAATAATATTGTTACATCATTTACTGAAAACACATTACATACATTGCTAAGGTAACTAGAAATATGACTCAAGTTGTAAAACACAATGCTTAGAAGCATGCCAGATGTTTCTAAATAGGTGGGAGACTCCCAAAGTACAGAGACATCGTTGGCAATCAAACTAACTCTAACACTTTAACAGTCTAAAGGGCCATGATATATTTTTTCTATTTTCTGATTTCGTTTGCATATTCTTCCTTTCTCCATACATACTGTACTTGCTCCAAAAATCTGGCTACATTTGTTGGCAGTTAGTGTGTGTTTACAATTAAAGCTGAAATACTGCTAGGCTCTCTCTTTAAATCTTGATGTTGATTGTAAAAAATGCAGAGTAAACTCAGAGACTGGAACTGTGTAAGGTATGGAAAATATGTGACTTTGCACGTGAAACAGGGTAGTAGGATGCCATAACATTCACATCTCCTGTCTCATTCTTGTAATGCTTCGCTCACGGGAGGAACACTTTAAAAGTCAAGAAGCAATCAAGGGGTGAATAATCTCACAGCACTCAATGCAAAATGGTAAACACCTGTCTGTTATATCAGATTGGGAGAGGGAGGGAAAAGAGTCTCCTTTTTTCTTTTTTTTTTTTTTCCCTTTTTTTTAAGTCATGCAGGTGTTCTTTGCCTTTTCCTTGATTCTTTAAATGAAGACATCTGTTTGATGAACCTAATTCAAAATAAGTATAATTTGCATAGTTTTTCTTCTTTTAGTAGTTTGTGGGTGGAATTACGATGAGAAAACAGATACTTATCTTGTTATGACACTCACAAGGAAACACCCTTTGCCCACTGGAGTGCTTTGGTAATCAGAGTTGTGAGAGATGTTGAATCTTACTGAATGTAGTGTGGAACCAATGGCTTGTAATTTTCCCATAGTAGTTCATGAAAGAACTGTGCACAGAAGCTGCATTTTTTTTCTATTGCATTTTTCTGTTCCTACCTTCGTGAAAAATAGTAATAGCAGAGTTGATTCCCTTTGCTTTTGAGAAAACGGGTTTTGAAATGAAAGAAGTGAAAGGCTAGAAATCACTCAGAAGATGCATTTCCAATATACCATGGGTACAGGAATCCAACAATAAGAGATGTTGCCTAATATTTTAAGACCCTTTCTAAGAGCATTAAACCCTTGAATTTTCATCTATGCCTACTTGCTCCTCCTGCTGTCTTCAAGATTTGCTTAATGAACAATGTGGTATCACTAAATTTATCAGAAGAATACATACGTCTCAGCAGAATGCAATCAATGCAAGTTGTCTTGCGAGCTTATGTTTACTAGATCCTCAGGAAAAAATAAAAACTTACATTTATATGAGTAGGCAAACATCTACAAGCTTAGGTAAGGAGAGGCAGTTTTGTGATAACAGCTTGATAAAATATTGGTAGTTTGCTGTTGCAGTTAGCACTTCCTTTTGAGCATTATTTAACAGTGTTTGCCAAGAGTAAATATCAACTCGCCCTTGGAAGTGGTTATCTGGGAAGTGGTTCATCCAGAACAAAGCTAAGATATATTGTGGGGCTGTGTGGAGAAATTATCATTAGCTGGTTTATTGACTAAATACAAACACCCAGCCAAGACTCCAGTCTTGCTCCTCAAGAATCAACAGTTGGTTCTAAGTCGGTGTCAAGGCTCCTTGAGACATCTCCACAGTATCATCAGAGGCCTGGGACCTTTAAGTCTTCCTTCCGAGCTTGGCTCTATTAGATCAATGCCCCTTCTGCCCAGAGACAGCTGACACCACAAGGTGGCAGAGGCATAGACATGCCTCTGCAATGTCGATCATTCTGAGTGATGCATTCATTTTCACACTGAATTTATATTTTCTATTTGAATGGGGAAATGTCTCATTTATATCGCTGGAATTTATTTGCTTTAGAAGCAGAAACCTGAAACAGGTGTTGAAGCAAAATTTAGATATTAGAGAGTTAATCTTTTACCATAGTAAATATTTCAGGTCTTTGTTACAAAACTATGCTTAACAATTTGCTTATGTCTCTTTGATGTTAATTACCCAGTAAAGGAACACCTCACAACTAAAGTCACTTCAGCATAGCACTGAAAGTATAATCTTGTTTTCAGGTTATTCCTGAAACCCTGTAGCTTCTTAAAGGGATATCAATTAAGCAAAGTAGCCACTGTTGTGTTTTCTACCCTCCTCAACATTCCAACTACCACTGGAAAAACGCTACTTCACATTGACACCAGTTGATTCTCATTGCCTCACTAGTCTGGTTTAAGTACCTGAGAGAAAAAAGCATTCAAAGGATTCCTTGAGGGGGCTAATTCTGGCTTTATACCACCTTTACCTGCTGTCACAGCATAATAGATTTTTTGAGGGAAAGAAGAAAAGACAGTGAATTGTCTGATTCTTGCCAGCACAACTGTGAGTAAAAGAAAGCGAGAAGGATATTAGAGGAGTCCCAGAGAGCTCAGAGAGGGAGGATGGCAAAGCAAGATGCTCCAGGAATGTGATGAGTAAGGGAGGAAAAAGAGACAGAACTGAGAAAAATCCAGCTCCTACAGGAGAGGGACCACAGCAATGGCAAAGAGCTCATCTACATCCAGCTCGGATTCGGTGCCAAGGGAAGTGAGGTAACAGACAACAAATGCACAAGGATGTATCGGCGAAAAGTTTGAAACCTAAGAAGACAGGTGTGGTGAGGAGCAATCAATATTGCAGGAAAAGGGAAAAAAAAAAAAAAAAAAGGGGGTGAAATTGTGCATTTAAAAAAAAAAAAAGTTGAGGAGGCTGGATGTCATGGGGCACACCAATGGCTCTACCAGGACCTAATGAGTGAAGTGACACAAATTAAGTACATCATTAACAAACAGCTGATAGACAAGGAAAGCAAGTGAGTAGAAAGAAGAAAATGAAAAATGTAATGAAAGATCATATAACTGGTGGAATGGTAATTTTTAAGTTATGGGAAAGGAATGAAGCTTTTTATGAAGATGGACTCTGTGGTTGTTTCAGTTAAGAGAAAGGGTATTATCACTGAAGTGGAGCATAAGAAGGCAGGATGCATTATTTCCAGACAGGAAGAAAATCTGCAGTGACTGCACAGAAAGGTAAAAGTAGAATAAACTGGGAGAAGAAAAATCGTAAAATCTTAATACATCATAGGAAAAGAAAAGTGAAAAGGGTACAACAGTTAGACTGTGGAGGAAAATGCTAAATAATGGGAAGAAACACTGGGATTTAATTTCAATTATACTGTTAAATGAACTGTAAAGAGTGAAAGGTTGAAACTCTTCAAGCATTAAAAATGAGATATAATGCCCAGTTTATCTGAGAGATCACTCTGGTCTTGTATCTATCTTTCCTCACATTCTCTGTAGAGAAGATGTAGCGATAGAAGTCTAGAAATAAGAAGGCCTCACAACTTTGACTTTTTAAATATATTTGTTATTTAAGAGTTTGCTATTCTGGAAGTTAAAGCACGAGTAGTCAGCCAACACCAGAAATCTCATCATTGTTATAGGTGTCAGAATTGCAGCATGAGGAGAAATTATTAGGATTTTTAGGAAAAAAAAAACCCTGTAGAGAAACTTCCCCAGTGTGCATTCACAACTTGTAATCATTAGCTTCAGAAAATCTTGACTGTTAGAGCTGCTGTAAGCAGAGAAGAGTATTAGAGATTTTTTTTTTCTGGAAATCCCAAAACTTCAAATGCTAAATTAGCATTAGTTGGATTTGAAAAGCAATAAAAGCCTAATACCTACACTGTAGATAGCAGCTAGGCAGTGTAGGCAGTTTTCCTTCAAATAACTTTATAACGAACAGAGGGATGCTATTTTCAAATGAGTAGGAAATTGCTAAATTAGCTGTGAAGTTTATACAGTAGCAGAGAGGTGAAAGTTTTATTTAAATCCTGACTTAAAACACGTTTACCTGCTTTGTATCATTAACACTCCACATTAATGACGCATAAGATATGTGGAAAACCACTGTTTAATGTTGTATTTGATTGATAACAGGTGCCTTTTTGTTTATTGCCATATTAATCAGGAAAATACATACAAACTATTCCAAACTTTTCAAAAAGAAAACATTCAATAATTATTGGTCAAGATTGTTCATGACATGGATTCTCTTAAAACACCTCAGTATGTTGAATCAGTTAGGTTATTCCTAACAATCTTCGTGTTTCTTCCATAGAGGAATGAAGAATTTTCCTGGAGAGTACTACTCACAGATGCCAGATGGCATGTGAACAAGTGGGATATTACAAAAAGGTGTGCATTACAAGTGTCTGGTGCTCTTTCAAAATAAATGAGTTCTTCTTTGAAAAGCTTTATCCTTAGGAGAAGAACTTCCATTATCAAATGAACTGAGAGTCTTAACCCTTGAGGATAAAGCCTCAAATCTCCGTGGATAGCATCTGCTAGTAGGTCTTTACTAAAGACCTTAATCTCTTAAGTATTTACACAGGGAAAGTAGGTATCTAATTTGGGATGTCTCACAGATTCTACTAAAGCCAGGCATTTACAGTTTTTTAGGTGTTCAGTGGAAAAAGTTCACTGGACTTCAAAATTAACTGCAAAATTTATGTCCTTCCTTATATCTCTCCTGGAGTCACTCCATAATTGAAAAAAAAAAAAAATTGCAATATGATGACCCATCTCATGCCTCTTCTAGAATTATGTTTGAATAGCTTTCACTTTTCTCAGTTATTTTCAGTATTAAGAATTAAAGATAACTATTGGCTTGTGAAAAGCACAGTATTCAGTAATATGTTCCATAGTTGGTTCAAATTATTTTTTCATGCAAACCATCACATTGGCTACTTCAAAATGCACTTTTTATCAGTATTTTACAAGATTCCTTTAAAATTAAATTATTCTCTGAACTTGGTTTATAGTAAAATAGAATAATCTTTTAAAACTAACCCCACCTGGAACATGAACATATCAGAAACTAATTTAAAAGAGGAAGAATTCCAAACAGAAATTTGTTAGAACTATTTACTCAATGGTAATTTTTACTCTTATTTCCTTCCAACTGTGCCTTAAGGTTAGATTTAATAATGAATAAACTGTAAACAGAATAGAGAATCAGCCACAATTTTGCATTTGTTTTAAACATAACCTAGACACAAGTTCTTTAAGGTCTTGTCTCTGCTTCTAGCCTTCTGAGAGTTCCTCTAATGAAGTGCAGAAAGAAAGGGATGATGCTTTTCCCTTAGTGTTGTTCATTAATACTATAAACTAAGTTGGCATTTGGGACTAACATACTCTCCTGTTCTCCATGGTGCTCTTTCATTGTTCAGCTCTGCAGTGATATTAG
The DNA here is from genome assembly GCF_037038585.1 of Patagioenas fasciata. Lineage (NCBI taxonomy): Eukaryota > Metazoa > Chordata > Aves > Columbiformes > Columbidae > Patagioenas > Patagioenas fasciata. The sequence continues at coordinate 101,659,455 of NC_092522.1, forward strand.
TCATAATTGCAAAGATACTTCTTAACCCTTTCAGTCAGTCAGGATAAAATATTCTTTGGTGAGCTACATTTCAGTCACACCAGCAGTTATATAACTGTCTGATGAGAGCCTCTGGAACCTATTAAAATTGTATGAAATCCTCTCATTGTTATGGGTAGTCATTCAACTTTTTTGCAATATCTTTTACCTCAATATAAAACAAAATAAGAGGGATAATGCGATCAGAAAAGCGTATGTTTCTTGACCAAGGTACGTTGCGGAGAGCCAGGGAATGCTGGAGGATTGTTCCTTTGCTATTTTGAATTACATAAAGTAGCTTCAAATACTTCTGTAGTGTATTTTGGTGATAACATTGTCAGTAGAGTACAAAACTGTCATAAAAAAACTTCAGCAATCAAAAGGAAATTGGGATTTGCCATTTCAGCACTGCATCAGTTCAGGGCTTTTATTTCCAGAGAATTTGTCTTGGTCTTCCTACGTGACTGTGAGCAGCTCATCACCGAACTTTTTTTTCTCTTGCTATTTCTCAAAATGTGAATTGGAAGACAGAATAATTTCACACTTTTGAGTATATCTTCATTCAGGTCTGTAATGAATTTATACCAGACGGAGAGTGTGACTCCAACATGCAGTCCACACAGGGAGACATCCAGTTACCTACCCCTTATTTCTGGGACCTCCCTGAATGACATTTCAGACGCAAGTAATAACATAATATGCATTACTTTTCATACTGATGCCTATCAAATAAAGTTATGTGAATTTTTATAACCAATAATAGAAGTTGTCAATCATATCTAGCATTCAGCTTTAGTTTTAATGAAAATTGACATCTAAAATTGACATTTATTTGGGGCTATTCATGCTGACATTTATCGCTACTGATAATTTTTCTTTGGTTTTCATACTTACTTGCATCATTTGGTGTTCTCTGTCTATAAGTCTAGCTGCAAATCTTGTGAAGAAAACACACTGAAGTTTAATTACCGTTTTCATACATATTTACATAATTCACCCTCAAAATAAAGTTGTAAGATTTGTAAAAGCACAAAATATTTATTAAAATAGCGCAATTTACCAAGTCTTTACAGAAAACAGTTTCATCAGGCTCTTGTCTCTGGGAGGACCAGAAGCATTACTTTTGTGGCTTTCACGGTTTTCTTTACTGAAGCAAAACAAATTCAGATGTTCATTTTCAAACTGAAAGTTGTCTTTTACCTAGAATTTCTCTAAACAGAACTAAATGAATGTAAAATGCTTGTAGGTGTAGGAGGCATTGATCAGGTACAAAATACCAGGCTACTAAGCTTTGGAAATAGTTACTTTTTACGTTTTCAATAGTAAATGACTTCTGCTTTCCACACCTTATGTTGTGTAGAGATTTATTTTGCTTAGAGTTTTCTGACATCACATTGATATATTTTCATTAGCTGTTTGCGTGACTCAAATCTTTGACATTTGTATTTTCCTACACACCCAGCACTTCGCACTTCAAAATAAAACCCATCTCCAAACAACTTTCTTGAAATATTTTTAGGTCTGTTTATATCAGATTTGTCTCCAAAATCGAGAAGGAATTATTCACTTCTACAATATTATATTTTTACAGTTGCCTCAGCATCAGCAAAGCAATAATTTGCATCCATATTTCTATTTATTTTGCTCAAGATGCTCTCATTTGCTTTGTGGGTCAGGGGAATAGCTTCCCCCCCCTTATTTTTTTTTCTCTTTCTGAATAATACTCACTCCCTCAGAAGCTGAAAGTCCAAAACAAAGTGTTGCATTGATTTCCCTTTGATTTTTCCCATCTTTGAACAGGTGTTTAAGTTTCCTCATGCTTCTGATGTGTCAGCTGAATCTTCTGAAGCAAGGGAATTGGCAGCATTTTCCCAGTCATTGTGCATGTATCGTGCTGACACCAGCCAGGAAAACTACTGTTTCAGAACCTGTCTCAGGGGAATGTGCAAATACTTTTTAGCAAATCTATTCTCTGCATTTAACATCAAAATAGAGGCTTTCTTTCTTTTTTCAATTCATTTGAATGTATATAAGTAATAAAAAATGTTGTTCAGATCAACATAATGTCCAATCTTTAATGAGAAACCAACTGCTACATATATATGAAGAGAAATTTGAAGATCATGTGTCAGGTACAGTTGCCCTTGAATTGCAACTGGAGCAGGTGTCCACACAATGACTGCTGAATCAGTGCAGACAAACACATGGTTTTCCACAAAAAATTATATTTTTGCAAAGCCCTCTTCAGTAAAAAAGGTCTCAAAATGACACATTCCCCTTTAAATGACTGAAAAGCAGACAAGTTGGTTTGTAAATAGTATTAGAGAGATTCTCCTTGTAGCATGGGGTATGCTCTTAATCTTGTCAGGATTCTACATGGGATTTGTTACTTCCCACACATAGCTTAAAGCATTTTTCTTGATTTGCAGAAGGAGGGCGACTTGTATTAGTGTTTTATATAAGATTCCAGCCATTGTGAAAACCTGCTTTGTCAGTATTTGCAAATCCAGACCACAGAACTATCACCACTAGCACTTTTCTAGTATCTTTTACTCCAGATTCTTTTGGTTCTGCACAACACTCTTCCAGCAACTTCTTCCACAGCACTTATGAACCACCACCTAGTCAGGCATGTTCCAGCCAACCTGGACATCACACCATTACCTGTTGACCTACTTGGGGATTCCTGTAAGTCAGTCCTGCAGTCTTTTTGACAACAAAATTGAAGAGTATGACTATTCATAAAAAAAAATAGTTTACCATCTTGAACACAGACATCAGACATCAACCTGTTCATTTAAAGCCAGGACTTGCTGGTCATTATCAATTAAAATAAATAAATAAATAAAACTAGAAAGCCTGATTGCATCTCACACAGAGAAGAAAAACCTTCCCAGGATACAGAAAGCAGATAATACTCACATGGCCCCTTTTGACTCTTCAGACAAATTCAGATCAATCGATCCCTAGGATGCCACCTTTCAAGTCATCCCATTCCCCTGTCTCCCACTTTAATGTTTCTCTGAAGTCTTTTGCAAACTTCTGTATTTTTTTTCCTTTCAAACATCAGTAGAATTGCAGCTTTTTTGAGCTTACTGAGGGAAGTTTCCTCATTCACTATTGTAGTCTATAGGGTTGATGCTATGTCTCTTGGTAGAAGTATCCTGAAATACATAACAAGGTCACTTTCTCTATATGCATTACTGCTTGTTTGGGTTTCCATTCTGAAAATGAGAATTACAAAAAATAAAACAATGAAAGTAAACAATAGAGACCTTGGATAAATATATATAGCAGTGTCACCTTGATACACAGAGAGCAGAATAGCTACATGGAACAGAGCATAGCTTATAGTCAAAACATTTTACTTTCATCATCCAATCTATCTGTCTGTCTCTGATTTCCTCCATGACTTTGAAGAAGTTGCATGAATTTGTTAGGATTTTTTGCATAACAGGCTCAAGCTTCCAACTCTTTATGTTCTGAGGATTAAGGATGAGACAAAAGTGGTGAACATATGAAGGATTTATTTTCTAACCTTCCAACTTTTCAACCTGATTCTTCACTGTTAGCTAGTGCTTTTCACAGTGCCTGCATCACAGTATTTTTCACTCCTCGATTTTCTGCATGTCCTGCCCTTTTCTTTCATCCATTAACTCAGCAAGTACAGAAGTACTTTGCAGAGTTGATCCAGTCCTTTCTTGCCTACAGCAATTAAGACTTCCAGCAGGCCATCCATCCGTAGACTGGACAAAGCCAGACCTGCCTTTAAGCTCTTACAAGCCAAATAAACTCAAAAAGATGTACCAGTAGGCTTCTGTATTTGTTGTTCAAATATGTTACTAAATTTTGCCATTTTCTTCATAGCTCTCTACAAGGGTGAAAGCACAACAAAAAAAAATGATTATGATAAACTTTACTGTAAATTTTATTCTTATTCTTTATTCTTTTCTTTTTATCTCTTTTAGCTTAGCAGAATTTTTATTGCACGTTTGTTTTTTCCACAGCTACCTAAAATTAATTAAATTGTTAACTTGAGAAAAACTACAGTATTTTATTACAGTTAACTTTTATTTATTTTAATTGATGATGGCCAGCAAGCCCTGGCTTTAAATGAACAAGTTGACGTCTGATGTCTGTCGGGCAGAGAGCAGTTAGGCAATCTGGACATCCATAAATCCGTGGGTCCAGATGGGATGCACCCACGGGCGCTGAGGGAGCTGGCTGAGGTCATTGTTGGACCACTCTCCATCATCTTTGCCAAGTCTTGGGAAATGGGAGAGGTGCCTGAGGACTGAAGGAAAGCAAAGGTCACTCCAGTCTTCAAAAAGGGCAAGAAGGAGGACCCAGGTAACTATGGACCGGTCAGCCTCACCTCCACCCCTGGGAAACTGATGGAACGATTTATCCTTGGTGCCATCTCAAGACATATCAGGGATAAGAGGGTCATTAGGGGCATTCAGCATGGCTTCACCAAGGAGAAGTCGTGCTTGACCAACCTCATTGACTTTTATGAGGACATAACAAGATGGATGGATGATTGCAGAGTGGTGGACATGGTCTACCTTGACTTGAGTAAGGCATTTGACACAGTCTCCCACAGCATCCTTACAGCTAAACTGAGGGAGTGCAGTCTGGATGACTCGGTAGTAAGGAGAACTGCGAACTGGCTGAAGGGAAGAAGCCAGAGAGTCGTGGTCTATGGGGCGGAGTCCAGTTGGAGGCCAGTATCTAGTGAAGTGCCTCAGGGATCAGTACTGGGGCCTATATTATTCAATATATTCATCAATGATTTGGACAAGGGAATAGAGTGTACTATCAGCAAGTTGGCTGATGACACCAAGCTGGGAGGAGTGGCTGACACACCAGAAGGCTGTGCTGCCATCCAGCGGGACCTGGACAGGCGGGAGAGTTGGGTGGGGAAAAATTTAATTAAATATAACAAGGGCAAGTGTAGAGTCTTGTATGTGGGCAGGAACAACCCCAGGTTCCAGTGTAAGTTGGGGAATGACCTATTAGAGAGCAGCGCTGGGGAAAGGGACCTGGGGGTCCTGGTGGACAGCAGGATGACCATGAGCCAGCACTGTGCCCTTGTGGCCAGGAAGGCCAATGGCATCCTCGGGCGTATTACAAGCGGGGTGGTCAGTAGATCGAGAGAGGTTCTCCTTCCCCTCTACTCTGCCCTGGTGAGACCACACCTGGAATATTGTGTCCAGTTCTGGGCCCCTCAGTTCAAGAAGGACAGGAAACTGCTGGAGAGAGTCCTGCGTAGGGCAACCAAAATGATTAAGGGAGTGAAGCATCTCCCTTATAAGGAAAGGCTGAGGGAGCTGGGTCTCTAGCTTGGAGAAGAGGAGACTGAGGGGTGATCTCATTAATGTTTACAAAGATATAAAGGGTGAGTGTCACGAAGATGAAGCCAGGCTCTTCTCGGTGATAACCAATGATAGGACAAGGGGTAATGAGTGCAAACTGGAACACAAGAGGTTCCACTTAAAATTGAGAAGAAACTTCTTCTCAGTGAGGGTGACAGAACACTGGAACAGGCTGCCCAGAGGGGTTGTGGAGTCTCCTTCTCTGGAGACATTCAAAACCCGCCTTAACGCCTTCATGTGTAGCCTCATCTGGGTGTTCCTGTTCCGGCAGGGGGATTGGACTAGATGATCTTTTGAGGTCCCTTCCAATCCCTAACATTCTGTGATTCTGTGATTCTGTGATCATACTATCATGAAGTATTTAAACAGCCCAAAAGAGTTATTTCTTTCAGGTTTTGGTATGCTATAAAAATAACATCCACATATGAAATAATTAATTGACTTGGGTTTCTGCAATTTAGGCATTACGTAAACTCCATCACATTTGTATAATGATTTTTAAGTCAGAGTGCCACAGAAAATAAATTATTTGGTATTAACACATTTGGAGGGTTATTTTCATAAACACAAAGGTTATTTAAGCTCTTAGCTTTCATTTGAAGACATCATGCTTTGAATATCTCCTGCTTAGTAAACAATTCTACCTGAACTGTTGTTGATGTTGGTGACAGTTATATAACAAAAAAGCATATACTGATTTGTGCCCTAAAATAACTTTTATTTTGGGGTCCAAGTAGAAAAAATGTAAGAACATGAAGTCACTTGGAAAGAAAAAAATCTGCCTATACAAATTCATCCAATTCTGGGAAACAACATGCAAGCAATTACTGCTAGTCAGATGTAATATGCAAACAGCAGATAAAACATTTTCTGAGCCATTGCTTCTTGGCTTTCTCTGAAACCTCAGACATTTCAAGTTGTTTTCAGTGATTTATTTTAGAACCAATAGTTAGTGGACTAATTTGATTTGTGGATTACAGTATAGCCAGCCAACAGATCTCCAGAAATGAAGAATAATTTGGAAATACATAAATTACTGTGCCTGAGAATCATTGACCTAGGAGGAAGGAAGACTGACCTGCTTAAAGATGATGTGGAGACAGCCACCAACACATAAAAAGGCAAAGCAGGAGAACAGCTTGACAGGCTGTCAACTAGCACTGCAGGTATCCCAAAGGGATCTTTACTTGTAAGGAAAGTTTGTTCATCTGTCTGTAACTGAAATTAACTCTGCTTCAATTTTTTTTCCATGTAAAAGAGACAATACCTCTGAGACCACTTTATTTCATTTTAGTTTATTTTTCAGTGTGCTCATCCAAACAAATGTTATATTATATGTAACTTCCTGTAAACTTCTATTATTGTATTAAAGTTGGTAAGAAATCTGATTTTATTTTTAAAAGTTGCATCCAAAATCTTTTCTTTCTAAGGAGGAAGAAAAAGTCACACAGAACCTTAACCATGAACTCCTTTAGGGAAAATGAATTTTGATGCCACACTGAATTTATGTTAGCTTCGTATTCATTCTTCTCAACAAGTTTGATATGGTAAAACTGTGGTTTTCAATTTATTTACCCCTCAAATCCTGAGGAACACATTTTAGGGGCTTCTCTTTTCTATACACAATTACTATCACAGAATATACTTCCTGAAGTTTCCCATCTGAGAAATCACTGGTGATCACCTATGACTCCTCAGATAACCTATTTCTTTGTTAGATCATACACAGCTATAAATGCTACAGTAGAGTGTTAAGTGTAAAATTAGTACCTTAGGAAGAAATATACATATCACACAGAAATTAAGTAAAGCAAATACTTTTCAATGCATACAGCAATTGGAAATCTCAAGTTTAGTTTATCCAATGGAAGTAACAGTAGTAGACATACTGTCCCATGACATAGTAGACATACTGTCTTATGAGACCAAAAGACAAGCAAAAGCTGTATACTGTCCTTTAACATCAGGCAGGGAAACAGAAATAATGGAAGTGAGTCACGAAAGGGACTATATTCAGTGTAGTGTTATGGAATAGATAAGTAATTCTTCAGTAGATTGCCATTGTACCTTTTTTCTTTTTCTTCAGTCTAACCTAATAAATTAAATCTTAAAAAGCTATACCGATCAGTACATGTACGGAATAGTTGTATTGTATAGATACATATGGTCTTGGGACTCTTACTGGCTGGGTTAGTTTTGTACATGTGAGGTGAGTGTGAATTACTGCTATAGTGACAGCGGGGTGCAGTTTGCTGGTCATGAAGAGAAATCATTAACTCCTCACAGCATCAATTTATTGTGAGGACTGTGTTCACAGTGGTGCCAGACGGTATACTGAGCCCTTGCAGCCCTCACTGACATCGACCAAATAAACTGTGAGCACTCAGTGCCAATGTTACTCTGAACACAGGACTACTGCAGTTCTTCAGAGCAGAAATTTAGATTTATTTCACTGATTTATTCTCAGGGTATCAGTTACAAGATTCCTCCAATGATACTCATTTAAGTCTGGGCTTTGCCAAACCTTTATTTTTCTGTTGCTCCAGTTTGTGTGAAACACACAGAAATAATAAAATATAATGTAATATCACATAATTCCATATTTTTTCAGTACATACCTAAGGAAGTGAATCCAGTATCTACTAAACCTTCGATCTGTGCCCACTTATCCCAGGCTTGAAGTGAACAACTAGCCCAAACATCATGATAAATAACCCACTGAAACAATCAGACCATAAAAATGCTGTCATAGAAACTGAAGTGACAAGCACACTGGCTCATTATTGTTTTCTTTTTTTTTCCCCACAAAATTAACATTTTCCATTGGTATTTCTCTTTCATGTCTACCTAAATGGCCTGGGCATGGAGACTTTTACTTCACCATCCCAAATTGTTGTTTCCTGCCTGTGAAATCCTCATGCCCCCAAGGCAGAGGTCAGGGTGCAGGACCCCACCATGGGTAGTGAGCAGTGTCACTGCCATCCTACCTCATCCTGCGGGTGTTGTACCCAGAGATACAGAGAGACTTAAGAGTAGCTGAGAGGTTGCTGCCAGTTTACTGGTTTGAATGGGATAGCCACACCTTAGGCATGGAAATAACTCATTTCTGTTATCCCAAAGGCTTTCATATTCTCCTGGAGAAGCTGGCAGCTCATGGCATGGATGGGTGTACTCTTCAACGGATAAAGAACTGGCTGGAGGGTATGGTCCAAAGAGTTGTGGTGAATGGAGCCAAATCTAGCTGGTGGCTGGTCCCAAGTGGTGCTCCCCAGGGCTCAGTATTAGGGCCAATTCTGTTTAATCTCTTTATCAATGATCTGGATGAGGAGATTGAGTGCACTCTTAATAATTTTGCAGATGACACCAAATTGGATGGGAGTGTTGATCTGCTGGAGGGTAGGAGAGTTCTACAGAGGGATCTGGATTGGCTGGATCATTGGGCTGAGGCCAATTGTATGAGGTTCAACAAGGACAAGTGCTGGGTCCTGCACTTGGGTCACACAAACCCAGGCAGCATTACAGACTTGGGGAAAGAGTGGCTGGAAAGCTGCCTAGTGGAAAGGGATCTAGGGAAGTTGATTGGCAGCTGGCTGAATAAGAGCCAGTGACATGCTCAGGCTTGTATCAGGAATAGTGTGACCAGCAGGACTAGAGAAGTGATTGTGCCACTGTACTTGGTGCTGGTGAGGCCGCACTTTGAATCCTGTGTTCAGTTTTCAGCCCCTCATCACAAGAATGACATTGAGGTACTAGAAAGAGTGCAGAGGAGGGTGACGAAGCTGGTGAGGGATCTGGAGCACAAGTCTTATGAGGAGAGGTTGAGGAAACTGGGTCTGTTTAGCATGGAGAAAAGGAGGCTGAGAGGAGACCTTATCACTGTCTACAACTACCCGAAAGGAGGTTGTAGCATGGAGTGTCTTGGTCTCTTCTCCCAAGTAGCAAGTGATAGGACAAGAGGAAATGGCCTCAAGCTGTGCCAGAGGAGGTTTAGGTTGGATATTAGGAAAAAATTATTCATGGAAAGGGTTATCAGGCATTGGAAGAGGCTGCCCAGAGAAGTGGTGCAGTCACCATCCCTGGAGGTGTTTGAAAGGTGTTTAGACGAGATTCTTAGGGACGTGATTTAGTCCTAGAGTTCAATTATGGTTTCTTTTTCTTTTCTCTTCTTTTCTTTTCTTTTCTTTTCTTTTCTTTTCTTTTCTTTTCTTTTCTTTTCTTTTCTTTTCTTTTCTTTTCTTTTCTTTTCTTTTCTTTTCTTTTCTTTTCTTTTCTTTTCTTTTCTTTTCTTTTCTTTTCTCTTTTCTTTTCCTTTTCTTTTCCTTTTCTTTTCCTTTTCTTTTCCTTTTCTTTTCTTTTCTTTTTTCTCTTCTCTCTTCTTTCTTTTTTTTTTTTTGACTGTTTCCTGTTTCTTTTGATATACTCATTATTTTGAGGTTAGCCTACTTTGGATGTTAGGGTTTATGTATATTGATCCACTCTCTTAACTATTTCATCTTACTTGTGAATTACATCCTCATCTTTCAGTAATACTACATTCATCTGATTTTTTTTCATTACCCTGATCATTTTGCCCTCTTCAATGCTTTTACTGCCACAAATGGATTTCTTGATTTTTTATCTCTTTTCACATAGCAGGCTAACTTATTATTTTTCGTTCAGTTGTTTGTTGTTCTTGAAGCTGTTCAATGTTAATTTATGGCAGTTTCAAATAGTTTTCATTTTTAAAGTAACAGAATATAACCCCCACATAGCAAAATAGCTGCCTTTAAAGAAGAAATTCAAGGAGGTTCACAAGAGCTAGACTGCCATTGGAACAAATGGTTTCTTCCATTTTTTTTCTACAGCTTGTGCTGATGAAGAAGCATCCTTGGCTCAGCAAAGAATAAAGGGTTAATCAGACTTTGCTTTGCTTCTACTAAGTTAAACAGTTACATGTGGTCCAAGATATTAGGCCATGATCTAAGTGGCAACTTCATACAAAATTAAGCACATGAATAAGCAAGCAGATTCCCATGCAGAATTACTTTTCAAACATACTTAGCTTTACTTTACCTTTGTATCTGTATGGCAGAACTTGGCAGCAAATATGCTGAGAGAAGGCTTAATAGGGGAAGAGAAACATGGAAGTTGTCTTCCTTGCCGTGCAGTGAGGTTGCAGCTGTATGAATCCCTTCCTTCATTATTTGGAGGGAGCTCCTTTCACCACCATATGCAATGGATCACTTGGCTTATTTTCAAATAGTTCTAATTTTAAGGACAATAACTTGTTTTGGAAATACCCAGGATTGTGTTTTTGTTCCACAGTGAACTATGTTGTTCAGGTCCCTGCTATAAAGAATCTAGCAAATGAGTGAGATTTGGTCCCGAAAGGAATAAGACATGTCTGAGCACTCAACTGCTGGTGGCAAGGGAGGAGGGATTGCAGTTCTCCATGAGCCTTGGTTACTTTTGAGATTTTCAAAAGAAAATGGACAAATGTGACTCTCCTGCCTTTGTCTCTGTCCTCTTCCAGTCCTCTTTAACAGGGCAGAGGGTGATTCACAGCAACACAGAATGAGAAAACTATAGTCAGAAACAGATGCAACTAATTTTTCAGGAGAGTCTCGACTCAGCTTCCACCTGTGCTTTGAAGCCATCTTCATTAACTAGTCATGTATTTCAAAACAGCTAGGCTGATTTATTCTATCTTTATGTGTTGACTTAGTAGAGGTGATAGTTCTCACCTCTGTGCTGAGTTACGTGTGGATACAGAAAGAGATGTTCACCTGACAGCATGGTCTTTGATGACTGAAGACCCAATTTATAAAAAAAATATACCTTTTTTGCCAACTCCCAGTGTGGACTAGACTATATTCATTTTTGGAGTAGTTATTAGTGTGGTTACAAATTTATATCTTTAAACCACTGTGAGTTTTGCAAGTGTTAACTTTACCATTATTGGAGTGGTATTTCATTCTTACTGTTCCTCAGTGGTACCCATCCTTTAACAAGCTTACCTGTTAACTTGTCTCTTAGTTGAGGAAAACAGTTATTCAGCCAGACTCTCAGTTTTTTTCATATTGATTCAAGTCGTCTTTCCCATGTTATTAGTAAGATTGCACTGCATTCACATAGGTGGAATTATCCTCATTACCCTTCTGAAGCTTTTGTATTTGAAGGGATGTTTGAATCCTCCAGTATCACTGAAGATAAATTGAAGGTATTGTTTAAAAACAACAAAATATCTAATGGAAAATGTTAACAGTTTTAGTCTTTTTTTTTTTTTTTTTCTGTGGATTCCCCATAGTGATGATTCATATCCACTGGTGTACCGGGAAGGCTTCCCACAGTAGAGTTAAATAACACTTTCTAATGAACAGTGAACAGTAAATAGAAAAATAAAAATAGATAAGACGTTAAGAGACCAAGATAAGTATTTCTCCCATCTGGCTAGTATTAAAACTTTATACTAGGCAGTAATACACTTATGAAAAGGTTAGAAAAGCACTTGAAGAATATGGGAAAGCCAGTGTGATCTAATAATGTTCCTGTTCTCTCCCAGTGCAGAGCAGAGTGCCAAAGACTTTGCTTACTCATAAGGGTAAGAAAGGCTGCAGTGTAGCGTGTTCCTGGAGGAGTACAGCTTTCAGGAGGAAAGAGTCTAGAGGAAGCACACAATGTGTAAATGCAGCTGCAAAGGCTACATTTTAAACTGTTCTCCAATACTTTGTCACTGAAAGGAACCAGTTCAGTTTTAGGAGCATGACAGAACTTGTAATGGTAACCTCAACATGACATTAAGACAAACACACAGACAAGGTAGCCTCCAGAAGCAGAGTAATCAAAAAGAATGCCATAACCTGAGCTTCAAGAAAAGACAAATTTGTATGCAGAATACCGTGCCCAAACATATAAACCAGGGGTGTCCAATTCATTTTCACTGGCAACCACATCAGCCTCGCAGTTGCCTTCAAAGGGCCGACTGTAATTTACATTTATACCGTCCTAAAATACATCCCTGATGTAAACAATTCAGTTCAGTGAATAAAAATGAGAAAACGAAGGCAAAGCTCCTTTATGGAGGGAGTGAGAGTGGGGTGGGGTGGAAGAACGTGAAAAACTGTTGCCTGAAATAGTGAAGGGCATTTGAATCAGTTGATGAAGGTATCAGATAACAACTGATCTCAGACAGAGCAAGACTGAAGAATTGGAAGATTTTACTTGAAACCAAGAAGCACAAGACAGAATAGATGTATTATAAATCTGAGATCTATGACATCCACAGATAACTCTCTAAAAAATCTGTTTTCTAATAAATAGTTTTTCTCTTGTGGTACAAGAGGTTTCAGTTGATGGAAGGTATTCTTGAGAAAAAGCGAATGCTTTGCCAGAGCACAGCAGACTAAACTGTCCAGCAAGAGCAACAAACAAAAGCAACTTGTGATTTAGAACAAACATCTAGTCAAAATGAAAGGGATCAAGGAAACCAAACAGAGAATTCATCACATCAAATTTTAGCAACTTAAAACTTAGGCATAATCTAAACTGGTCATCTCTAGTTAGCGGAGAATACAGGTTCCTCTACTGGGTGAATCATTTCAATTTCAATCAAAGACTAGTGGGACTAACAGCTTTCTTAAAAGGCCCATCTCTTCCCCCAACAAGAAGTTTTAATATTTTACTTGGGCATGTCACTTTTGAATGGTTAATATTAGATGAAATAAAGGATGTGTCTCTGTGTAATTATTAGACTGCGAAATAATATAGAAAGATGGGCCAGAACAATGTCTTACCTTTGAGTCATGACATTAGTTTTTTGAAACAAAACCACTTTTTATCCTAAAGTGACTTTTGAAATGGAAAAAAAAAAAAAAAAAAAAAAAGAAAATTATTCAGCAGATAGATACCTCGTTCATTAAAGATGATATCTGCAGTTTAACTCAAGCAAATGCAAAGATATCTAGTGCACAGAAACCTAGTGCACAGAAACTGCAGGAGGAGGCAACAATTTAACTGCCACATTTGCAATGATGCTATTAGATTAACAATCAATTCAGTTCCAGCTGGTATACAGTGTCATCTGCAGTGTAAACCGAACTATGTTGATACACTGCAATACTAAATCAATGACCAATTTGATTCCAGATGGATTGTGAAGCCAGCCACCATGTAATCCTAACAACATTGATAAACAGAGAAATATGACAGTGTTATAATGTTGTACACTAAAACTGTTTAAATCCAGTGGGAAAATGCAGGAAGTCAATAAAATAGCATAAAGTAAAACAATGCTCTTTGTAATTTGCAATATCTGACAGACAGAAACATCACTTGCTATAGTGAAGCAGAGCAATAAAGCCACTCAGCTGGTCAGAATACAAAATGAGACCATCCTCAAATGCAGGCAGAGCTGGTTCCTCCTAGCAATCTGAAGAGAACAGGAACGCAAAGATTAAAAAATGGCCTCATCTTCCTCCTACCAGGTGATCCATAGACATGAGAAAAGTGAATTTATCCCAGTGCAAACATCCTCATTTTTATTGTATTAAAATAATTTCTGACATATTGAATTAAATGAACCACTTTCTTGCAACTGTTGCCACATTACCATAGAGGCCATTAGTTGGTTATGCTTGTAGACATAATTAGCATCACACAGATCCTCGAAAGTACACTGGATCAAAGACTAGTGGGATCGGTAGCCACCACAATTGTACATGATGCTGCTGTGGTTTTGAAGGATAGGGATGACAAGAAAATTTATGTCTAGAACCATAGTATTATACTGGCAAAAATTGTAAACAGACTTTGGAAGCCTGATGTTAGGTTGAGTTCAGATAGGTTGAAGCTGATCAGAGCTGATCCCTTGTTTATGCACGTTTACCTGTTGGGAGCTGTAGCAGTATACAGACAGAAAAACCAAAGCAATTCAAAGCACACAGGCAAAAATTTACAAATAGATGTTTTCATATTTGGTACACAGCTATCAGGAGTCTCAAACCCCTTAAAATATTAACACAGCATGACATTTGCAGCAAAGCAAACCAAGTTGAACAACTGAATAATGCACCAGATCTGAAGAACAGGGTAGATAAGCAGAGCACCTACTGCTCCACTGTGGTGAATTTTCTGAAGAAATATAGCTGTGAAACAAGAATTGCTTAGCACTTTTAACAGTTCCCAAGCATTGCAAAGATGGCAGGCTCAAATAATCAGAGAAAAAAATCAAGGTAGTTTTTTCATCATCCACCCAAGAACAGTAGATGGTTGTGCTTAGTTTTCCAAGAACCTCAGAAACCAACCAGTCGATCTCTTCTTTTGCCACATCCCCCTCAACATAACTTTTGATGTGTCTCAACTTCTAAGATTCATCCCATATGCTACTTGTGTTTTCTTGGCTTGATACAACTTTTGGCTTCACTGATCCTACCCACATTATGGTACCTGATAATTGCATTCTGTGGAAGCAGACTCTGGGAAAGACTCTCAGGCAAGAACTGTGACTAAAGGACTGAAGGATACCTAACAATGCACTCAAGTAAAGGGTCACAGTAGAATTCAGTGATTCAGGATTAAATGCGAATGAAGGCATGTTTCAGATGTTAGGGATTTTGAACAGTTTCTCTAATTTCAGGCATTCTTCAATATCAGTATGCTAAAGATACATTGAGTGTCACACCACCTTTAGTGAATTCCTCTACATGCACACACAATATAGGCACTCATTTCCTGAGACAAAACAACAAAATGAAATTTAAATCAACAATAACTCTATAATTGAGGACCCTAGAACAAAAGCTCTAAAACATCCAAAATATTTATTTTCCTTTCAATTATTTTTATTTTAAAATAATCAGAATAATATTTCCATTAGAACACTACAAAAATATCCTTTTATCTTAAGAAAATCTATTGTTTATTGTGTTGTTTCTGTCCCTCCCAGTGACAATTATAGCCACAATCAATATGATGACCAAAATAGTCTGAAGGATGTACTCCTGTGGTTAGCATTAGCAGAAATATTGTCTCCAGAAAAGATTTTAATCTATTTTGAAAATAAAAACATCTAAATAAAATATCCTAAATGTAGTTACACAGATTATCCCTCCACATACCTGGCCAAACACTTCTTGTATTGGATTTTGTATTCTATTTCTCTATTCTGTTAGTTGTGGATGCACCTTCCTGAATGTATTCAAGGGCAGACTGGATGGGACTTCGAGCAACCTGAACTACTGGAAGGTGTCCCTCTCCATGAGAGGGTGCTTGGAACCAGATGATCTTTAAGATCCCTTCTAACCCAAATCATTTTATGATTCTATGATTCCGCATATGTGCTGGTTTGACTGAAATCAAGTGAATTTTCTTCTTCCAGTTAGAAGCTTTTCTTCTTTGTAGTTAGCACAGTCGTTGTTTGGATTTAGTTTGAGAATAATAAGATAACACCCCCAGGACAGAATTAATGTTTTTCTTCAAGGGTTGTTTTCCAGTGGTATTGAGTTGGAATTGAGAGAATTTAAGAATTAACTAATATCTTAGCTGTTGTCTGGGAGACCAAGGTCTTTCCAGGTTTTCTATCTGCAGGTATGAGGAAGCTGAGAAGGGGGCCATAGATGGGACAGACCTTGACTGACATCCAGATTAGTCAATGAGAATATCCTATGCCATTAACATCATGCTTCATATGTAATGAGAGTTAGGTTTTTCCAGCTGGAGAGATCCATTCCGGTTCTGCTCTGTTTCGGTTGAGTTTCATTCAGGAGTTCCTCTAGTTCAGCCTTCTGACATTCTGCCATTTTGCAGAGGCCTCTGGGTCTTTCTGCCTTTTTTTCTCTTCTCTCTGGGATTGGCTGTTTGGGACCAGGGTGCTGCTTCCTGGGACTGGCTGTTCTGCATGGACAGATTTCATGAGAGGTTGCATTGAATACTTTTAAATTTATATTCTATTTTCAGTTTATATATATGAGTAGTAGTACTGTATTAGTGTTGTGTTTTTTATTTTATTAAACTGTTTTTATCTAAATCAATTAGTTTCTTTCTTCTCTTTCAGTTCTCTCCTCTACTTGGTTGTAGGAGGGTGGAATGAGTGAGTGGCTCTTATGGTTTTGATTGTTAGCTGGGGTTAAACCACAACATCACACCTGCTATGTGACCTAAACATTCTTCTTTCTGTAATTTATGTTCTCTCAGTAAGAGAAATAGAACTACTGAAATTGCAGCAATGGCACATTCTTCCCCATGCCTCATCCCATTAAGAATGTTCTTATATCTAGCTTTCATAATTAGGTTAATAAAATTTCACTTGGTTAATTATGGCTGTTTCTGAACATCATCTGTAACATTATGGATGTAAGGCAGAGAAATAAGAACCACGCCAGGTCCTTAGTTACTGATAACATACAATTTGAAATTCTGTTCTGTACAAAACTGGCAAATTCTCTTTTCATTTACATCAACATAAACTTGTAGTTCTACTCAAATCCGTCCAATTCACCCTGATTTGAGAACAAATATTTGTCCTAAGATGTACTTCATTTCCCTATATGATCAGAACAGGGAGATCAAACATTTATCTTTAAAATGCATAGTCTACAATACATTTAGCAAAATATTCACGTAAGTATGGGAGAAAGAAAATCTAAATTAGAGTCGTTATTTAAAGTACCTAGGTGATCTTAATCAAACTCTCTCAAAACTATGCCTCATTTTTGTCAAAAATGAAAGGAGAAGTAGTCCATAGTTCCACAGAGACTTTTCTGAGAGGAGTTTAAGAATAGTTTACTGGAGTATAAATAAACCATGTGATCCCCTTAAGTTCCTGATAAGACCACCATCAATAAACTCACACTTTGAGGTAGTGACTAAGCAGTGAAAAGTAAGCAATACATTCCATTTATACCCTGTTCTTTTCTGTTCCTGTTTTACAGCCACAAAATATGTAACCTCAAGCTCTCTACAGAAAACCATGGTTACCCAGCACTTTTGGGCTAATTTTTTTTGTGTATCTAAATTCACAGCCAAAAATGTTGACTGAGATCATGTAATAGAATGAAACAGTAACTTACAACATCATAGACTGAAGAGTAATGTTTGTTCTGTCATTGGATCCTGTGTCAGATGAAAGATGGAAAAAAGGAATAAACAGTATGTTATTCCACTTCTGTTATTCCATGTTTTGTCTACCTCTGAGTCTGTTCTGCATGGTGAAAGATCAGCATATTCACAATTTTACCTTGCAGTTGTCCTCAGGTAGAGAGAGCTTGGTTTCTCAGTGCCTACACTAATGGCTGTCCCATTTACACTGGTGTTTTGTTTTTTTTTTTTTCCTGATTGTCCTTCTGGAATTGAGTCATGTAACACTTATTTCAGTCTTCTTAGTTTGATATCCTTCTTGAAGATCCATCTCTCTGCCATAGATAGCAGGCTCAAGACCCCACATGTCCCGAGTAAAGCAATTATTGAACAGCTTAAAATACAAGAGTTTTATTGTTGTTTTATGAACAGTCTCTTAGATACTTTTGAATTTCCTTTTATTGACTCAGGTTTTTGCCTCAATTCCTCAATGGAAAGAGTGATTAAAAGTTTAGGTAAACTTTGATTAGAAGTAAGAATATATAAGGCAGTAGTATAAGGCAAAACTTGATGCACAGTTCTTTTTTTACACATATCAATTGATAGAAAGAGCTACAGACAAATAAATCTTAAAGCTTCTTTTTATACTTCCTGCTCATACAAATCTAACCCTCATCTGCCTTATGTCCATGCTAACATTCATGCAAACAGGCAGGCTTCGAAATACGCCTTGAAGGTCAAGAAATTAATATTTTAGGACACCGATGTACAAAACATCCTAAAGGAAAAAAGAGACTTTTATATTATGTTCCACATATTTTGCAAAGAGAGGGATCCAGCTTTCATTATAATGACAAGAAGGTAGCTCAAGCTGACAGCATGAGAAGAGAGAAAATTCTCATTTAATGCTTTATAAGTTAAAACCAACATTACAGTTTTCACAGGAAAAACAACAGGCAGCTAGAAAGCTCACAGAACACTGGCAAATAAACTGATCTGAATAATTGTTTTTTTCAGCACAGTGTCTGAATGAAAAAGAAAATTAGGGTCAACTTGTTCTTTAATTCTTTAGGTTTTTGGGGTTTTTTTTGTTTGCTTTTTGTTGTTGTTGTTGTTTTGGTTTTTGGTAGAAATAAAGCCTTTTTCTTTTTTGTTTTTCCTTTGAGGTGAACAAAACTTTTAATCATATTCCAAATGTACCACTTGATTTTTGTCTTTTACTCTCTTACTAGAATTAAATGTTGGTATATTAATCTCAACATAGTTGTTAAGATGTCAAAATAAAATGTTTCAACTTTCACAAAATATTTTCCTTATTTTTTTTCCCTGCCAGAAATGTTTGCTGAATTCAGCATCAGTTTACTACCAATTTTAGATAAGGCCAAACTTTAAGTTTCCATTAATAATTTATTTGTTAAAAAACTTTTGCTCGTACTTTTTCTAGTAACTTCTTGCTATCCAACACCTTTGTTGGATATCCGGCAAGCTTCTACAAGTGTGATTGTACTTTGCTTAAGTATAAACACTGTTGAGGGGGAAATATAGCCTTTCCTCAAATCCTCTGCAGTTCTCTAATCCCCTGGATTTGGTAGCAAAGTCTATGCCTGAGGGTTACTGTTACAATCTGCTTTTTGGGCACTGATGGTAACCATTCTTGGATACCATAAATGGGTTTGATAGATCATATCCATTCCCGGGTATGTTTGTTATGTAATTGACCAAGAACAGATGAGTATCCAGCTCAACCATCAACCTGGGTAGGAAGGTGACAAGCAGTATAAGCATCAAAACAGATTTAGAGTAGAAACAACCTTACTATATCTTCTGTTTCACTCCAGTATTTAGAGAGTTTAAATGATGTTGAGCCAAGTGCTGTCCTGTCTCTCCTGTGAGGGAGCTTCACCTGTTAGACAGTGGTAATATACAAGGGACCACCTGACTTGAGCTTTTCTCTGAGGTGTTTTTTTCCTATTAACAGTGATCACGTTATGTCGTATAATAATCGATGATGAGGAACTGAAGTCAGTGACAAAAACCTTCACATAGTTGAGTTGGAGATTTAAATTCTTCTCTCATATCTGCTGAACAAAAACATCTTGTTATAGTCTTGGTTCCGAATAAAAATTTATATTATTCCAATGAATTTTCTTATGTTTTTAATATCACACCACTGGTATACTAAGCCCCGTCATTTCATGATGAGTTTTGTAGAATAAACTTGTTTATGGTATAAAATTGTTGCTTGGCAATACATTTTTGTTAAAGCTCTATTACCATTTAATAGAGTACAAGATACTGTCATAAAAATAAATTGTTTGAAATACATTTCTAAAACAATACTAATTTTTTTCCAAAAAGAATATTTGAAGGGTTTTGCCAGCTCATCCTCCAGAACCTACCTCTTCTGCGCTTCTCCACACCACATTCGTACTTACAATGTGAAATATCCAAAACCAAAGAGCACCTAGGAGGAATTTGACACTCTGATACAAGAAACATTCTTCTGTACAATGTTTTAACCAGATCATATAATGGAAGAAGAGTCATTCTTTAAGGAAGGTTAGAGCTGAAGTGCAACCTAGTTTTTCCTCTTACCATGAACTAAGTGTATTGTGCCTAAGCAGAAATCTCGCCTGTGGGAACTAGAACAATCATACTGGTGATGAAAAACCTTTTAGCAGCAGCAGAACCACTCCCTTGCTATTTTTTCAATGGTGGACACAAGTGCAGATTCCAAGACAAATGTCTAAATGAAGAAAAAGTGTGAATTAAAGAAGATATAATTCACCTTAACAATTTACACGTCTAACACCATCCTCATTCGATCAGTCATGTTTGGATTTGAAAACTTTGCCCATTCTGAACACAGGTGCTAGATTTTGTGCAACAGAAGATACCTGAAAGCAATATACAAGGGATAGACATTGCCCCTTAAATGTTCCAAACTTTGAAACTATTTCTTAAAATGATCAGTAGCTCAGGAAATATTTTCAAAATGCAGCATGCATTGGAAGGATGCACTAGACCAGGAGGGGAAGTGTTGACAGATACCAAGCAGAACAGATCAATTTCTCTACCAAACAGGAAGGGCAAACATACTTTTCAAATCTGTCTAAAAGGTTCTCAGCATGTATCATTGCAGATAAATACTTAGATAGCCCTGCACAAAAAGCATGAGTGCCTGGAATCTGAAGATTTCTTGGAACACACAAATGTGAGAGAAATTAATTCATGAAGCAAAAGCAGGCAGAAGCAATTTAGCTCTAACTTGGCTAGACCTGCCTAATGCATGTGTTTCCATCTCTCTCATTTTATAAAGATTACACTAAGCAAATGTATTCCTGAAAAGATTTGGTCACATACTAGCAAGTATTTCAGCTTTCTGTGTACATTTCCATGGCTGAGAGAGGTACTAAAGTGACTCGGAATACAATATTTAATGGAGAAATCTCAGTCTGAGGACTTTTCTAAATCTCAAACAAAATTTAAATAGACAACAAGTAGAGAGTGAATGTAGTAGTTCCACAAAGGAAACAGAAAGATTAACAGACAACAAAAGAAAAATCTCTCTATAAAAACCATGGTTGTGCAAGAACTCGGAAGCAAACATAAAAGAAACATACTTTATGTAGTACAGACATATGTAATTAAACTTTATAAGGGATGGCTATTGAGCCTGATCTATTTCTTGAAACAAGAAACCCTTCATTGAGTTCCACAGTGTAAAATTAGGTTTGCAAATGATTCAGTGTTTAATCTATTAGTAAAGAAGAAAGTGGAGTTTTCAATGTAAATCAGCTCAGATTCTCTCAGATACTACCCAGCTGAATGTCTCATGTGGTCAAGCAGGTGCTAATGGTAGCGCTAACAGTACCAAGCACAGATAACCCTGGAACCAGAGTAGAACAAAACAACCACTTGCATTAGAAGCATGTGGGGAAAGTAGTTGGAAGCATTGTTTTCTTAGTTGGCATATGTTTTCCAGTAGAGTTCATTCCAAAAATGCTTGAAGTAATTGGCACCAGAGGGAAAAGAGAAGGGAGGTCAGATTAAGGCTACCCAAATCAGTAGAAAAAAATCATCACATTGGTAATGCGGGCAGTGATATGGCCACTTACATGCAAAAGGAGTGGTTACTGTTGCCAGAAAAATGTCAAGATGGGACTAAGTGCTTAATCCTTTGAAAATATCATTCTGGAAGACTGGTAGTCTTGGGGTTTGTCTTTCCTAGTTCATCAGGACTCTTTCAGGAGCACTGGAGAAACATCAGAGCAAAACATGTAGCACCAAATACCAGGTGAAGAACACTAATGAGATCACAGTTAACCACCTTGAACACAGCACACTCTTGTTTGCAAAAGTGAAGAAAGGGAGTCATACAGTGTTGGCTGGGAGATCTGGCTCATGACAATAGACTAGTAGAGGGAAGTGGGTAGATAAAGTAGCTTTAAGACCATATGCTCTGAGGAACAGGAATATGTGGGTAAGAAAGTGAAAGTCTTCACATTTGTCCATGTGTGGTTGGCACTAGTGCAATTCCAGTATATTCTGGTCCTGAGACTTGGCACAAGGGTGTCACCCAAACTGAATGATAAAAGTTCTGTGAATTTATTTAGCTGTTATTAAGAAAAAATATACTACCCAGGATTTGAAGACACATTTACCCTGTGAAAAGTGCTCTCTTTTCTGGAAAAGGGCAAGAAATTACTTTTAAGCTGATGCATACTTATATGTGAGTCATACATGCGTGAATTGATTTCTTTGTCTATAAAACTAAGCAATCCATCCACAAGACAGTAGAAAACTACTAAAAAATCAAGTTATTGTGCAAACAAGTACATACCTGTTGACTAAACGGTTTCATGTCACTAAACATACATAAAGCTGAATTTCAACTTCTGTGATGAAGGTGTTCCACATCAGAAAATCCTCAAAAGATTGGAGATAAAGCTCTGGAAAACCAAGGAAAAGCTGAGAGACAGAGAAGCCAGAGGCCAATGACAAGATAAAAATGAAAGAACTTCAGGGGTTTGAAAAGGATTGCTAAGAAGATTACTAGAAAGTATTTTTCACATTTGTTATCTGTACACCCGTGAACATCTGTGTTTCTGGTCTTTGTGTATAGGCCTGATCCAAAGCTCACTGAAGACAACCTGAAAAATCCCAGTCACTCCAATGAGACTTGGAAAATGATCAGTAATCATGCAATAAGTGTTTGTAACTGTCTCTTGGAAAAACTTGGGCTGTTTTTTCGCACCTGGAAGAAAGCGTGATTTACTGAACTATAATATTTCAGAGTTCTATCCAGGTTTCCATTTTTTTTTGCTTTTGACTTGTAATGCAGGGAGCTTAGAGAAGGCAGCCTCTGCTTCACTCAGCAGTGAAAAAAACCTGCAACATGCATTTCCTGAGGCTTTTCCCTTTTCATTATTGTATTTACCAAAAAACTCTATAGCAAACTTTCAGTTGTCTGTGGGTGGATAACCTAGGCTGTAGATTAATTTTGCTCCATGGGCTGAAAACCCAAGCTGGTTCTGTGTGAGCCAATCACTGTCCTGGAGTGGTACATCCTCATGCCTGTGCTGCTGCCCTGGGTGGCTTTGCCATTTCGCTTAAAGTTGGCCAAAGACAGCGTGTGTGCTCCAGTGTCTGCACATCCCTGACATTCCTTGTTTCTCTCTACTACCTTTTCATTGTACCCTCTTGTCAATTAATTTTCATACAGTTTAAAAATCCAGTGGTATGGCTTTCTCTAGGCTAGCTCACCGATCTTTTCCCTCACTCCTATTTCCTAAAAAACTTCTTATTTTGGATGCTTTAGGCCCCTGTTTATTCAGAGCCAGCTACAAACTTGTCATGAGGCTGTAAAAAATATGAATTTCAAAGAACAAAAACTAAGAATTAAAAAACCCTCTGTATTCCAAAAAGTTAGCCCCATGTGCACATCTAGATATTTATTACAATAAATCAGGTGTATCTTTAGGTAGATAATTATATGAGAGAGAGGCAAGGGATCTAAATAGCTTGGGCTGCATTTGGGTTTTTGAGAATGGAACTGTCAATGAGAGAAACTGGCAGGCAGCTCCATAGGCAAAATGGATTTGTGGTATTCAAAAAACCCATTAAGAGTGGTCCCAAATGTTTTGATTCAGTGTGCTTCTCATGTATTATCTTATGCAACAGCTCCCAGAGACAAGTAACTCTTGTTAACATTTTTGCAGACTTCTAGTCCACCAGTAAACAAACAAATGAACAAACAAACCAACCAACAAAAAAAACAACAATCTCAAAGAAAGGAACACCAAAAAACCCTTTACATTGACATCTCATTACTTTTATTTCAGTTGTATGTGTTTTACATCCCTGTTCATAGTATATACATCTGATGTTAACAGCACCAAAAAAGTCGAAGTATGAGAAAACACTAAAGAAAGATCCCATTTTTCCTTACACAACTGTGAAATGTACAGTCTAATCTTGAAAATTTTCTCCACTACTTTCCTCCTCTTTCTGATGAAGAGAAGACAGGGAAAATTTTCTAAAAAGTGTCAGGTTGCAAGGAATTATTTTAAATTCATGCACGAATGAAGACTTTCCCAATCAACCTTATTTCTCTTTTTAAATTTTTTACTGTTCATTTAAAAATTCATATCCTCAACCTTACTTTCATAATGATTTTATTTGTCATAATGGTTCATGTCTAATTTGATAAAAAGGTTTGAGTTGTTCTTTGTGATTTTAAAATATGCATTTTCACCCACAGAGATTTATGCTTGAAAAATCTAAGCAAAAGGTGATCTGGGTAAACGGAACATTGCATTGGGAACTTTAGATTTTTTCTTTAAGATCATTCAATAAGTGCTTAGAATAAACTAGAATTCTAGATGCAACTTGTCTGTCTTCCCATTCAGTCCAGAGCCAAATCCAATTAGTGCTAGTTAGTCATGCCTTCCTGATGCAGGAAGATGGGTGTAATGTGAAAAATCAAAGAAAATGGACATGCAGAAATCATTTATATCATCAGATGGGGCAATCCAAATGCAGATGCTCAAGACATTCTACATCCCACTCCTCAAGGCAGATTTTAGTGAGTAATTGAAGATGAAAAGGGTTCTCTGAGACAATGAAGGGATTCCAGTATTTCCAAGATGGAAGATAGGAAAAGAAGTAGAAATCCAGTATTTCTGTTTGTACCCTTAAAACTCTTTGAGGTTCTCCTACTTCCTCCACTCAAGAGGAAGAAATCTTTTATGGCTATTTTGCTGTCAGTCACATATGTAATACCCATGTTCTTGTATAAGAACTGCCATTCATCGTTTTAAAAGCACAAAGATGTAACACAGCTCTGGGCCATTGAGACCTTGCCTGGAACAAACTTCAAATAAACATGTCCAAGGCAGTACTGACTTGGAGAAATATTTCTATGGGTAATATACAAGCTATTAGACTAGGATCATTTTGGTGTAAAAATCTATGGAGCTATAAAAGTATATTCAAAGATGTAAACTGTTTCCAGTAAATCCACAGAGGTTTAGTAGGGAATTGCATATACATATTTAGTAATCTCAAAAGGTGTACTCTTAGGAAGAAAGAAATATTTTTGTATCCCTGAGCTTATAACTCAATCTATTGCAGATATCCTTAGAAATCCAACCACGGGGCTCAGCAGATTGGTTCAATGTAGAGCAAATTCACTTTAGAAACAAACAAGTATTTTGGGAAATTCTAAAAACATTTTATTTATTATATATTTTATCACTTTATTTCATATAAGTGGGATAGAAGTAATTACAGGTGAAGAAAGTTAACATAGTGATATGAGAATCTTACCATGAATGTGTCTCCTTTATAATAGGACAAAGTTTTGGTCTGTGAGGCTTTCTTATTCCTGTAAAACTGTCAAGACATCCCCTCCCATTTAGGCACCTAAATGAAGCAGTTCTGTTCTCGAGAGCAGGCGTTTAACAGATCCATTCTTCTCATTGAGACATGCTGAGAGTTGAATACTGAAGAATATCTCGCTGGTTCGTTTATATGTTTAAATGGAAACGAACTTTTCAGACAATCTGTCTTCTAATATTGGTAACAAACCAGAAGCTGCTGAGTTGTTGATTGCTTTCGACAATCTGTCTTTTCAATTTTAATAGCAAAGACCATTTGATGTTATTATTGCACAAAATTAATAAGTGGTAAAGTTTTTAATATGATTTACACAAGAACTAGGTATTCAAACAATATTTCGATATTTAAATTTCATAAATAGCATGCTTATCACTTTCACTTAGGTTTAGCTCAACTGAGAGTTCCAGCCAGTTCTAATAAAAATTATTCCTATTAAATATTACAATAGTACTTTTTTTCTTCCTAAAATGAATGTAGACCAGTCCTTTCTTTTACTGAATAGTGGGTGTTAATATGACTGAACAGATAGAGAAGGACTGAATTATCTGAGGCAGAGAATGTAGTTCTGAAGAATACTGGGTTTTCTTTGTACTTCAAGAATATGGGTTACAGAGTTGGAAGTTTTGTTTTGTTTTGTTTGTTCTGTATGTGTGTGTGTGTGTGTGTTTTGGTTTTGTTTCTTTTTGTGTGTGTGTCTGGTTTAGTTTGTTTGTTTTTAAATACATTACATTTCATGAATTTCAAGAAAATGTTGCCTTTCCAGACTGGTACGTTCTGAAGTCTGGGAATCCTTCTCAAAAATCAGAGATCCATTCCAAAATAGTCAGTTACTAATAGTAATAGCATATGCAGAAAAGTCCAAGTCACTCAAGTCACAGAAGGAAAAGCCAGATACCGGGAGAATTAAGAACCTCCCACTGTAGGACAAGATCAGGTTCAGGGCCATCTAAGGAACCTGAAGGTGCACAAGTCCATGGTATTTGATGAGATGCATCCCCAGATCCCAAGGAAACTGGTGGGTAAAGTTGCTAAGCCACTATTCATCATATTTGAGAAGTCGTGGCAGTCTGCTGAAGTTCTCATTAACTGGAAAAGGGAAAACATAATCCTCATTTTTGAAAACAGAAAAAAGGAAGACCCAGTGAACTACAGGCCAGCCAGTCTCACCTCTGTGCAAAGTAAGAACATTGAGCAGATCCTCCTGGAAACTACTCTAAAGCATATGAAAAATAAGGAGATGATTGTTGACAGGCAACATGGTTTCACTAATCATATCATACCTGGAAAATTTGGTGGTCTTCTGAAATAGGATTACAGTGTTAGTGGATAAAGGAAGAACAACTGACATCATCTACCTGGACTTGTGCAAAGCATTTGACACTGTCCTGTACAACATCCTTGTCTCTAGATTGGAGAGAAATGGATTTGATGGATGCAATATTCAGTGGATAAGGAACTGGTTGGATGATTGCCCTCAAGGAGTTGTGGTCAATGGCTTGATGCCTAAGCGAAAACCGGTGAGAAAGGACATTCCTCAGGGGTCGGTATTGGGACCAGTGACATGGACAACGGGGTTGAGTGCACCCTCAGCAAGTTTTCCAGCGACACCAAGCTGCGTGGTGCAGTTGACATACTGGAGGGAAGGGATGCCATCCAGAGGGACCTTGACAGTTTTGAGAGGTGGGCTGGTGTGAACCTCATGAAGTTCAACAAGGCCAAGTGCAAGGTCCTACACATGGGTCAGGGCAATTCCAAGCACAAATAAAGGCTGGACAGAGAATGGATTGAAAACAGATCTGAGGAGAAGGACTTGGGGATGTTGGTTGATGAGAATCTCAACATAAGCTGGCAATGTGCACTTTCAGCCCAGAAAGCCAACCGTGTCCTAGGCTGCATCAAAAGAAGTGTGACCAGCAGCTCAAGGGAGGTGATTTTCTCCCTCTACTTCACTCTCATGAGACCCCACCAGGAGTACTGTGGTCAGCTATGGGGTCTCCAACATAAGAAGGACATGGACCTGTTGGAATGAGTCCAGAGGAGGGCCATGAAGATGATCAGAGGTCTGGGACACCTCTCCTATAAAGTCAGGCCGAAAGAGGTTCAGCCTGGAGAAGAAAAGGCTCTGGGAAGACTTTATAGCAGCCTTCTAGTACCAAACAGGACCTGCAAGACAGTTGGAGAGGGACATTTTACAAGGGCATATAGTTATAGGAGAAAGGGTAATGGTTTTAAACTGAAAGAGGGTACAATTAGATCAGATATAAGGAAGAAATTCTTCACCATGAGAATGGTGAGGCACTGGAATAGGCTGCCCAGAGAAGTTGTGGATGCTCCATCCCTGGAAATGTTCAAAGTCAGGTTGGATGGGGCTTTGAGGAACTTTGTCTAGTGGAAGGTGTCCTTATCTATGGCAGAGGGGGTAGAACTAGATGATCCTTAAGGTCCCTTCCAACCCAAACCATTCTATGATTCTACGAAAAGACAAAGCTCAGCTATGCTCCATTTAGATCAGGGCAGGTATTTGACCTCCTGTTTCCCAGTTCCTAGAGGTTTCTAATCAACTGGCAGCAGAAAGCATCACTAAATGAGTCATTTGCTCCACTCCTTCCTTTACTTTTCTCTCTCCCTCTCTCAAATTTAAAGAACTTCTGAACAAAAGTATCACCAATTCATTCCTCATATCAAATCTGTGGCTTTTCTTAGCAGTTCGTACTCAACAAGTTAAAGAAGTGTTTGTACAACACAATAGCTTGTTATTAACTCTGAGTTCAGTCGTAAAGGTGAGGTGCTGCTTTCACAACTTTCTGCATTTTGGCACTTCTGAATGCGGAGTTCTCACACTCTCAAAGACCACAACAGTATACAGTATTTTGGGACGCCACTGAGAGCCACTTGGGAAGTGGAAAGTGCATAATACAGATGTTTGCCCCTTTAGATGGTTATCTCAGAGACAGTACAACTTGTTCTTCCTACGCTCAGTAGGTACCTATATTAAAAGAATGTAAATGTATTCTTTTTTCTTTCATACCATTAGCTTATCTGCAACAAAAGAACCTGAGGATATTAAACTGGTCTATTCCTGTAAGGGTCCTGAAATATACCAGGTCAATCTATATTATTATCGTCAGTATTTTAAAATGCCATCAAAAGCACTTAAAAGTTAACTTTGTCAATAGCACATGGATAAATATTTTTGCTCTGGCTTAATTATTAAAAACTTTCTGGCTTGTGTTTAGATTTTTAATACAATTAATATTTTATGAATTATTGATTTTAATGGACACTGTGTTTCAAATTTCTTCTTCTAGTACCGAATGAGGTTATCCTCTTCTATTAGATATTCACAGCTCAATAAGGTCATAATAACCTATTGATACCAAAGAGCATGAGTAAATACAAGGAGCAGTAAACAAAAGAGTGAACTACTTCTGCTTCTGAGTTCCGGGAATTTTCTATTACATTTGGATACAATGCTCTTGTGAATCAATCTTGCTACTCTCTATTTTTTAGCATGTAGAAAGCAGGTTTAAAAATACTTAACATCATTTTCTTATTTTCATTTTTGTTACAACATCAACTTCAAACCTCTTTTAAGGAAATAAAATGTTATTAATTCTACTGTGGAAATATATGCCAGATTTTCAAAATTGTTTTAGTGAAAAAAGGACCAATAAGCATCAAGTGAGATTTCTATACAAAATAAGTTATTCTAGAAACATAATTCCCATTGAAACTGTGCATTTAGTGAGCTGGACAATTCCTAATTCTGACATTTGAAGTAAAAAAACACAGTACAAGTTGTATCTTTAAATCCTGGAATATTTGGTGGTAATGATGAATAATCAGCAAATATTAACTCACAGCATGATGACTGGCCTACAGACCAAGAGAAAGGGACACATACTGAATAGGAATAAAAGGGTTATACTCCATTATCATTTGTATTGGTTTGACCAATGTGGGCATACCCTGACCATTTCTATATGTTCACAATTAAAGAAGAATATTGAAAAATCATCAGGGTTTAGTAAAGAACCATGATAAGACTGGAAAATATGTCACGCAGTAAAAGGCTCATGGAGATCCGTTTATTGAACTTAACAAAAAAGAAAATTACTAAGAACCACTGCTTCTAAGCATACATGTGAGGAACAAAATGACATTGAAAGTAAAATTATAAGTGGCTGGAAACTGAAGCTAAACAAATTCAGACTTATCAAACACACTTATAAAATAATGAAGAGAATTAACTTGGAACAGTCTTGTCTATATTGGTGGTATGGTCTTCCAGAGTCAGACATTCTACATCTGATATCTCAGGACCTATTGTTCCAGCAGGAATCAAATCAGAAAATTCTGAAGTCTGTTTTATGAAGTAGGAGAAACTGGATTTCAATGGTTCATTCTGAATTTGTAATTAAAAAAAAAAAAAAAATCTGCCCAAATAGAACCTTTTCCTCCTGTATCCATCTATATTATGGCATTATTAATGACTAAAACTTTTTTCAGCCAAGCCAGACACTTGAATTCCAGGCCATCCATTAGTTGAGAGATTCAGATCATAAGTATCTTTCTTCTAGAAAATCTGAAGAAAATAGTGAAAAAAGAAAGCTTTGCCATAGACTAAATTTAAACTTAATCTGCATTGAACCAAGGGACTATAAATCAGACCAGGGCTCAATAGGTCAATGCCTTGAACTCTGACCTGAAGGTGGGAATTCAGTGCTCTTCTCCTTCCCTGCATGTCTGGATATGTACTTCATGTTAAACAATTATTGCTTAAATAAATATTTGTGAATATAGGAAACAGGTTTCTGGGCTGCTCTCTCTTCTTTTCTTCTTTCTGCTTCTAAATGTCCTAGTCATGCAATTACAGAGTGCTTCTCCCAGCACCATCTTACAGGCAATCAGTTTTAAATTTGTTTACATCACAGCACAGCTTCAAGACTTTCCTCCAGTAAATGTCAGACTTGGGTTTGACTCTATTCTGGATTTTAGGTAGTAGAGCCAGATTTCTCTTTTTAAAATACTATAACCAATAGTCTATCTGCACAAAACACTGCCTTCTTTGCCTCTTTATTGGAATGGAAACCTCTTTGCTCACATTTCTATGTGCTGAGCACAGTGGTACCCACCTGCATTAGGTGCGGTCAGATTGACAGTGATGTTACATTCAAGACTTTAGGACTTCTTTCTGAATGACACTGGAAGTTAGGAAGAAGCCAGGCATCAGACTGCCCATGCTCTTCTGGAGGGTCTCCTAATTAGGTCTCTGGGTAAATCTCAGTTCAAAGGGAGGCAATTTTATAAATTCAGTCATCTCCAGTGTGATAAAGCCTCTCAAGCACAAGCTTTTTGAAGCTAAGCCATCTAACTTCCACTTAAATCCTACCTTAAAAGCTCAAGTGGCTTTTATGCACCCAAATATATGCTGACCCATATTGCCCAACTTCAGAACTAGTTCAAGTATGTAATAAATGAAGTTATAGAGCCATTAAAATACAGAAAGTTATTAGGAATTTGTGTGATTGAAATAAGTCTGGCAAAGCATGAAGAAAGAGTGATGAAATCAGGCTCACTTCAGTCTTCAGCCTTTGGTGCTGTGTCACTTATTTTTTTCAGCTTAAATATAGATGTTCTGCTTTCATAATGTCAATAATCTTATTGAATTTTGTTATCATAGATATACTGATTCTTTTTTTATCTGATGCAAATTAATTGTAATAGTCAGCCTTGAGATTTGTGTTATATGACTTTGTATGCAAATGTAAGACATTCTAAATTCTAAGTAGTGTTTCGATCAAGAAAAGGCAGTCATGTGCTGTCGAAATTAAGGACTCCCTTGGTAACGATGGGGGTTGAATTTTATTTTAATTTCATATTTTAAACTGTACGAACACTGGTATACTAAGGATAACATGGCAAATAGTAATATAAAAAATTCTGGTTTTTTTTCTGGTAACCTTGTTTCTCCCTTCTGCAGACAAAAGGTCTCACTATATATATCCTAGGCAATAAATGTTTCAAAATTTCAAAAAGATATCTGTATAAAATTACTGAAGTTTCAAAATCAAATACCAATAAAGCTGTGGCTGTATATTATGAAGTCTTCAAAGCCTTCAAATTCTGCAAAGAATGATGTTATGAAAAACTGTTTAAAGGTGTCTGCTTGAAAGTTATGCAATGTAGAAAAAGTTCACATCGTGGTTCTTTCTGTGAATCTATGAAGCCAAAAGGATTTTTTTCAGACTCATTTTTAAAAACAAAAGATTTCCAGACCTTTCGGAACCTGCTAGAAATCAGACAGATGCAAGAAAACCCAAAGCTACCAGATAAAAAAGGAAAATAAAATATTATTTCGGTGATTTAAGATGACTAGCTAATGCTGCCAGATGAGTATCCCTTGTTTTATGGAAGAAATTATCTTTCTGATTCTTTAAGTGTTTTGCTGGACTCATTTGATCAATAAAGATGTGAACAATTTTGACACTTATGAATGATTGAGGTAAAGGTCATAAAGGTGTAGCTTAATAATGTATACTTAAAAATGTATAAGTTTATTTTGAAAAAATCATAATTTGAAAATATTGTCTCTAACGGGAAGGAAAATAAAACTCATATATGCTATTAATTTTTAAGTGACATTGCACAGGGTTTTTAGTCTGATTAAGAATTTACTCAAATTTTCCTATTTCAGAAAATTTCAGAAAATCCCTCTGTATTTCACTAAGTTCAAATAAAACCTTCTGTGAAAGACATAACACATGCTATACTTAGTCTAGATTTCTGTGCCTGTTGATGTTGTGTGCAGCTGGATACCTTCAAACAGAATGGGTTATGGCAGAATTCTCCTTCCTCTTCTCTAGCTTTTCACAACACTTGCAGGAAATAATCCTCTTGGAAACCTCTTCTCCTCTTTGAAATTCATTGAAATTGTCCAAATTATTAAAAACCTTTTCTAAGGGCTATAACACATAAAGATTAACCTATACGTACACAAGTACTAGCATAACTACTTATATAAGTAAGTCTCTTTTCCTTATGAATATGAGTTAGGCAAATAAGCAAATATATACTTGATATTCTAGTTGTAAAAAGGAGTTGTTCAGTTTACAAACCACAGTGTGAATTATGGATGAGGTAGGAAATTAGAAAGACAATGTAGTTTGAGCTCTGTAGTGATATTAAAGGGCTATATTTATTTCTGCCAACATCAATGGACTTCTGGCCATTTCCTCCAGAAAATCTAATCTACTGACTGCTAATGGAAAGTCTTCTTTCGTCAAAGTGGAAGGGACTTGTGTATGGAGGGAAGCTCTATTTCACACACCACACATACTATGAGATTAGCAGACAGCTCTGAAGCTTTTGTGGCAGCACACATTCTTTTCTGTAAGAGGTTTGCTTTCCTCTAACTGTATCGTATTATTTCCTTTGTATCTCCCAGTAGTGACTGCTAAAAGCTGAAATTTTAGTGATAAGTGTGGCTGGAAATAGAAGTGAACAATAGTCAAAGATTTTTTTTACAAAACCTGGAGATCCAAAATAGTCAAAAGATAAGGTATTATATTTTCTGCTTTGCAGTTATCAAATAATTACTTTATGGAAGCTAATTTAAAGTGATATGATCTTTTTTATGTAGCTATTAGGTAGAAAGATTGGTGGCATCCCTAAAATAGGCGGATAGGCTCTGCTGAACAGAAGTGTAGCAGTGGAGGACAGATTCAAGGAGCAAATGTGAAATTCATGAAACCAAGCTGAGTTTTACATAAATGTATGCATTAACTTTCAGATCACAATTAAAAGTAGAACAATTAATATATGTGTTTTGTTTCAGTTTCAGAAATCTTTTTTTCCGTAAGCAACACTGATGAACTTAGAACACTATAGCACTCACAAACTGTACCGGTATTACTGGTATTATAAAAATTTTCTGCCATTAACATTTTGCTTTTCCTGGAGCTCTCAGGATTTAGGTGCTAAAGGTCCTGATCTTGCTGTAAGATGTATGCATATAGTTGTTAAATTCAGCTTTCCATATCTGCTCAAGGCCTCTGGGTTTCCTTTTGTGAAAAGTAATTATTATATCTCTGCCAGGATTTTTTGGTCTTCAAATATTTCAATTATGTAAGTCTTAGACTTGTTCTACATATCTTTCAGCCAGCAGGGAAATAGATATTTTTATAACACTATTCTTTCTTCCTTTTCCTCTAGAGATTCAGAAAAAAACCTTTCTAGAAATAGCTTCTGATGTCATCAAGATTAAAAACAAAGCTCTAAGTCCTCCTACCCATATATATGTTTTAAATTAATAACTTCAAATGTATGTAAATAATAGGAACCACTCCAGTTTGCTGTATGGCTACTTAAATAGAGCTCATTAAAACCAAAACTGAAGATGATCTTAGAATCATAGAATCATTTTGGTTGGCACAGACCCTCAGGATCGTTGAGTCCAACCATAACCTACCTCTAGCACTAAACCATGTCCCTAAGAACCTCATCTAAATGCCTTTTAAACACCTCCAGGGATGGTGACTGCACCACTTCTCTGGGCAGCCTCTTCCAATGCCTGACAACCCTTTCCATTAAGAGGTTTTCCCTAATACCCAATCTAAACCTCCTCTGGCACAGCTTGAGGCCATTTCCACTTGTCCTATCACTTGCTACTTGGGAGAAAAGACCAACACCCTCCATGCTACAACTTCCTTTTGGGTAGTTGTAGACATCGATAAGGTCTCTCTTCAGCCTCCTTTTCTCCAGGTTAAACAGCCCCAGTTCCCTCAGCCTCTCCTCATAAGACTTGTTCTCCAGACCCCTCACCAACTTCATTGCCCTCCTCTGCAGTCTCTTTAATACCTCAGTGTAGTTCCTATGATGAAGGACCCAAAACTGAACACAGTTCAAGGTGAGGCTTCACCAGTGCCGAGTACAATGGGACAATCACTTCTCTAGTCCTGCTGGTCACACTATTCCTGATACAAGCCAGGATGCTGTTGGCTTTTCTGACCACCTGGGCACCCTGCTGGCTCATATTCAGTCAGCTGCCAATCAACACTCCCAGATCCCTTTCCACTAGGTAGCTTTCCAGCCACTCCTCCCTGAGCCTGTAGTGCTGCCTGGGGTTGTTATGACCCAAGTGCAGGACCTGGCACTTGGCCTTGTTAAACCTCATACAATTGGCCTCAGCTCAATGATCCATCTGGTCCAGATCCCTCTGTATGGTCTTTCTACCCTCCAGCAGATCAACACTCCTACCCAATTTGCTGTCGCCTGAAAACCTACTGAGGGTGCACTCAATCCCCTTAATCCAGATCATTGATAAAGAGATTAAACAGAACTGGTCCCAATACTGAACCCTGGGGAACATCACTCGTGACCAGCTGCCAACTGGATTTGGCTCTCTTCACCACAACTCTTTGGGCCCAGACAGTTCTTTTTGTATTGTGTAGTACACCCATCCAGGCCGTGAGCTGCCAGCTTCTCCAGGAGAATGCTGTGGGATATGGTGCCAAAGGTCTTACTGAAGTGTGAGTACAGAACATCCACAGCCTTTCCCTCATCTACTAGGTGGGTCACCTTATCATAGAAGGAGATCAGGCTGGTCAAACAGGACCTGCCTTTCATAAACCCAGGTTGACTAGGCCTGATTGCATGGTTTTCTTGTATGTGTTGTGTGATGTCACTCAGGATGATCTGCTCCATAACCTTCTCTGGCACTGAGGTCAGACTGACAGGTCTGTAGTTCCCCAGATCCTCCTTCTAGCCCTTCTTGTAGACAGGTGTCACATTAATCAACTGAGGCCTCTCCAGTTAGCCAAGACTGTTGATAGATAATGGAAACTGGCTTAGTTATCACCTCCACCAGCTCCCTCAGCACCCTTGGGTGTATCCCATCTGGCCCCATAGACTTGTGGATATCCAAGTAGTGTAGTAAGTCACTAACCTTTTCCCCTTGGATTATTGGGGCTTCATTCTGCTCCCCATTCCTGTCTTCTGGCACATGGGGCTGGGTTAGTTTGTCACAGCAGTACTGGGTTGGTAGACATCAGTTTCCTGTATCAACAACACAGGCTAAGTGTTTTGCTTATGAGATTAGATTTTCTTTGACTCTTAATGTGCAAGTTGCAAGCAACTTCTGCTAACAATTAATTTTATTAAATTACTGTACCTGAGATCTATTTAGCAGTATTCTCCATGGTAGGGACCATGAGGATCTCATGAAATGTCTTGCTTTCCCATGTTGATGCCAGCCTTTTGCTGAGGAGTCACTCACAGATGCTGGAGCTCCTGCTCTTTCCTCAGCATTTTTAGTAATACTTCTGCCAAAATCTACTCTTAGGGCCTTGGTTCATCATGTCCCTAAACTCTGTACAGAATAAGAATATATTTTCTATACTTTCCACTTAATTTACAATAAATTAATTTGTTTAAAACCTTCCCTGCTGCTCCTCAGGTTTGTAGAAAGTCAAACATTTTTTTTTCTTTTTCCTGAGTACAATTTGCTCAAATCTAGGTTAAGTTTACACAACAGTTGGCAAAGGCCAGGTTACAAGTCTAGAGACATTCTCACAACCTGCAAAACCTGTACCTACATTCAAGCAGTAGGGTCTTGCATGTCCTGCATGTGGCAAGTTGCCCTCCTCATGTGCTGGTTTCCAGAGGTCACAGGGAATTCTACCTGTCACCTCCTAAGAAGAAGCCTTTGTAATAAGAAATCTGTAAGGAATCCTGCAGGTGAATATACTCTGATTTTTTTTTTTTCTTTTCAGACAATATTTTTCCAAAAACCAAGTCATATTGAACAGGGAATGTTTCCACAGTTCCACCAGCAAAAGGATACTTGTGATGCTACACTGAGAACTGCCATTTGTATTCTTGCTGCCAACAATATCTTAAAATGTGACAGAGAATCTTTGTCTTTGCACATAAGAATAGATGGGAGAGGGCTTCTCCTCTGTTGTTCTTCTTATCTAATTAAGAATTGTCCTGGCATCTTTGAAAATATAAAAAAGATTTTTCTGAACAGAAACTAATTAATTTATCCAGTAGGTAAACAATTCTTGCTGTCATTCTATATTTGTTTTAGGGTTTTAACAAAAACAAACCAAATTTATTTGCTTCTTTACAAACATTTTTTTTGCTTGTTTGCTTTTAAAGTTTTCAGCTTTAAGAGGGAAGTTTCCCCACTTCGTCTTTACAGGAAATGTAGACATTATATATATATTTATATATATATATATATATAATTACTGTGGGTTTGCACAGAACAGTTCTACTCTAGAAATAAACAGGGCCTGTGTTCAGCTCAACTGACAACATAAGGACTGCAACAGTTTCATAGGTGAGACAGGTAGAGAGACGTTAGTGTAATCAGTCCTGTAACTGCAAATTAAATACTAGGTGATTATGCAACAAATGGTAAATGCTGTGGGAACTTCACTAGCACAAAGTTAGATGCCAAGAGACTGTATGTTCTGTTAGATTCAACAATGGCTGAGCAGGATTTTGTGAATGACCATGACCAGTGAGTGTCAGAATGAGGCACCTAAAGGAGCACCTGGATCCCACTTACGCTCTTGGTCCAAAGCCTCTTTACTTGCTGCTTGTTTATATGTCTTGAGCTTCCAAGTGAAAGTTTCTGTTATTGGGTCCTCTTGCTTTCAGATTCAAAAGAGTCTAAACCCAAATGCAGACAGAACTGACACCGTGGTTGTGCAGAGGAGACGAGGGGAGGAAGAAAGGGAGTTTCCCTCCAGAACCACGTGCAGTGGTTTGCCCTTCTGCTGCTAATTGCGTGAAGGAATAAATCTTTCCATCTCTGCTTTAGTGCTAAGATCATCTATGCTCGACTGTTCTCAAAAGGGAGAGTGATGTTACATGGAAATATACTCTTTTCAGGAGAAGTTTTGGTGGGAGTAACTAATGAAGCACCTTTTGTTGCATTAGGAGCCTTCATCACTCTGCAGTTTCCACTTTCAAAGGACAGAGAGATTTATCTATCAGCACAGCTACAGTGGCACCAAGGTGAGATCTTCCACCTCAGGGTGGCATAGCTGGTCACATACTCATAAGACCATGCAAAGTTAAAGAAAAAACATATTGAAGTTTCATGCTATTTTAGCAGTATATTTATCTTCCAGTTTAGTGTCAGGTTTACAGCTCTCAGAAAAGTATTAATTAAATCAGTCTAATTCACTGTGTGTCTGTATATGTGAGAGAGATATTGAGAAAGAACCCAAATATTTTAAACTTTCAGTTCAATTTTTAATGCACTCAACTGAGAGGAAAAAAAAAAAAAAAGAAAAGAAAAAAAAAAAAGTATTTCTACCACATATTGTAGGTAGTATTGAAAAACTGGATTCTGAGAAAAAAAAATCTTAGCTGTTCTTGAAATTTTCTCATTCTCAGTTCCTGAAAAAACGAAAGAGCAAATTCAGCTTGCTAGTTGAACAGCCATTGTCATGCTTCCCCGTTATGGGCAACGATTTTACCTAGATTTCTGAGGCTATGGCTATACAGCTGAGTCAAGCAGTGCTCTTTTCCGGGACTGGAACTTTATTTCCTACACCACTTAATTACTAGAAAGGTGCCCAGTGCTTGTGCCTCTGGCTTGGCCCCATAGCAGCACTTACAGGGTTCATAGGAGACAGGGACCACTCCCAGTGAGACAGCCCTGGATGCAGCCATCCTGTTTTGGAAATTGAGAGAGCTTAAAAGTGAGAGAGGTCAGACCACCCTTTTTGGTCCAGGTAGGCACCACTGTATTTGTATGTGTAGATATGGGCTGAGATTTCAGGTGTCCAGGTGCTGTGGCAATTCTTTCCTTGCAGTTTGAAGAATTTCCTTCCTCTTGAGAATTTGTTTTATGTCAAACACTAAAAGGTACTATCATCCATCATCGAAAGAGAGAAGACAAACCCCCACAAGTACATCACTGGACAGAAAGGTAAATATGTGATACGCAACCCTGAGCCATCTAAGAAGTTTAGAGATTGATCTGTGAGCCATGGCTGCAGTGCTTATTATGGAAGGGATTCTTTGGAACCTTTTTGTACATACTGCCTTGGGGTTATGTTAGGGAAAATAAGATTGGCATCAGCTCTTTTCCTGCATCTCAAAAGTCCACAGATTTGGGGACACTTTCTGCTCATGGATTCCCTGGTGGAAGATATAGATACAATTCCACCTTTGACTGTGAATTAAGTTTAAAATCAAAAAAAATCTAAAGAAAAAATCTAAATTGTAAAACTTCTAAAAATGTCTAAAAGATCTTTAAAAATCTAGGCATTCTAAATCCAAAGAAAAAATCTAAAGTTATAAAGAACAGTATCAAACTGCACTAGGCACCAATGTTTAGGCAATAGAACTGAGTTTCCATCAGAAGATTCAATTCACTTTAATGTATTTGTGTGTAAGTTGTGTGACTGAGACTGTAATTGCACATTCACTTTAACATGACAGTGCTTTTCTGCAACTTTAAAGTGAGCAGTGCCAGCTATGGCTCCCAGAAATGTTTATACTGGTGCTAAGTTTTTGCAGTCACAGTGGGAGCCAAATCAAGAAATATAATCGGATGAAAGCTAGCTTGGTCAAAAAAAAAAAAACATATATCCATATCTGTATCTATATCCATATTCAGTTTTATAACCAATCTTTTACCAGCTCCCACTCCCATGACATAAAAGAACATATGGAAATAAAGCAGAGACAATGGAGCGACGTGGGACCACACTTTTAACAACAACCTAAATCTATATTCATTTAAAATGACTGTATAATCTTGTCTTTTTATAAAGCAGTTATCAAGATTCCCTCTGCAATCAAGGGTAAAGAGAAGGCAGTTCCAGAGGGTGATTCATCCACTTTATTTTAGGAGGGAATGAATCACCCTCTGGAGTTGCCTATCTTTCTCCACTGATTATGGATGGACAAAACCTGATTTAGACTACTTACTTTTGGATAACTAGAGAGAGTACATGCTATCCTTGATAGCCAGGAAAAATGGACAGGAGAGGACATTTAAAGGATTGACAGTTTTAAAAAATAAAAGATTTATGAGTGTCTTATTTACTGATATTTCATGCCAACATTTGGAGAGTGAATGCTTAAAGCAAAAAGGATTTTTTTTTTTGTATGATATCAAAGTATTTATTTAGCTCTTAATTGGAAAACAAATAAGTGTAAAGTGTTTCTCCAGAGGACATGGTGTATTTTAGCTTTTAGTGGAACTTGTACACTAAAGAACATATAAATTTTGCTAAATTTTATACCTAAGGATAGGGAATGCATTAGAAAAGAAAGAGTAATATGTTTTATAGCAAGTGAGAAAACAGATCCTAAAATGGAAAAACAATTCTAGTTCTAGACTAAATATGTTTGAGGTTGTATGGCTTACCTGATTTGCTCAGGATTTAATGTATTGTTGTGTCAGAAAATTCTAATCACTATTACTAACCACGAGGTCAATCAGAGACCTCATTAAAGATGATAAGCATGGGATTCACAATTCATCTAAGCAAGGTGGAGAAGAAATTAAAAATGTTTTGCTTGGAAGCAGCTGAGGTAGTGCAGGCTATCACTTCATTAGTCTCTTAACCCATGCTGTGTTGTACAGGTAAGGATGGTGGTGAACACAAAGTCTGGAGAACTGACTGATTTGCTGTAACAACACTATATGTCATGAAAGAGCAGGCTACAGTTTAATACCTTAAAACAAGGCACACTTCATACAATGGTTGTCAGCTGGAGACTCCTGAACAGGAAATAGATCTCCAACATTTTTTCCAAGGTCCGGTTTATTCTAGCTCATTTTTTTTCTTCCCCAGCTATGGGCTGATCTCAGATCTCCACAGATTTTGTGTCTTATACGTGTTGTATGTCTTTTGCTTGGAAGGACAAGACAGCTGCCAGCTTATTGCATTGGAACTGGTCTCTGCTGGTCCTCATAAGCTACATCTGTGTCTGCAAATAAAACTGGTCAGACGCTGCTTTTTGTCACAGGTGGCATCTGTCCTGTAAGCTCCCTGACGAGCATCCAAACTACCAGTTAGGCATGGTGTCAGTTCCCTATCATCATATAAATAGGCACAAGGTGTCATTTGCTAAAAATGCAATTCGGCCTAAGCCAGAACTATTCCAGAGACTTGTGCTAACACTTCAACATGAAGAACAGCTCATGTCCATACCCTGAGCCCTCAAAATACCAATAAGCTAGTAACACATTTACTAGAACAATCTTAGGGATCACGTACCTTCCAGCATGATCATTTTCTGCTGACTGTCCCGTTCATGTTTTATGCACCTCTGACCATCTCTTCCTTGGATTACCATCTTCACAAGTTGCAGCATGGAAACAAATTACTAATTAGTGGGTGGCCCCACTTAGCTTGTAGCTGACCACCACATGACAGCGTGAATTCTTAGTAAATGAGACTTCTGCATGTGTGACTGTTAGATCTGTCAGAGACAGAAAGATACTCAGAAAACCAAGAGACAGTAAGAAAGGAAGTAAAACAACCATGTGATTTTCAGAGACAGCAAATACTAGGGTCGTGGGATGAGGCAGAAGGAAGATGTGACTAGACTGTGGGCAAGATAATGCTGTACTTTACCCCTACAGCTTGGAAGGAAAGAACATTAATATCTGTTCTCCATAACAGAACAGAAATGACCGCCACAAAATACGTGACTTATGTCACCCTTCCTCCCTGCTAATGGGAACAAACCAAGAAAGGTCCCAAGCATTTGCAGATTGCTAGAAGTGAAGGACCAATGCTGTCATTCAAAACAGAAACCTTGGAGCTCTTTTAATAAAATAGTCAGTGTAACTCCATGTACGTAAACGTTTGAGAGCACTTTTGACCAACAACTAGTCACAGACTTCTGGACTATATTTATATGTGTTTGTCTTTTTTTGTGCAAGACTGAAATTCAGTAGGGTTATACAGTGATAAAAAAACCTGCAGTTGTTATATCTGCAGCATTGAAATTGGAGCCCTGACTGCAATACTAAGATTGTAAATGTTCACTCAGAGAGGGTTCAAAATACCAAACTTATCAGCAAATAGGTGCAATGCTGTTAAAATTGCTTGATTTGTCCTTGAAGTACAAACAAGGACATAAAGTGGCTTGGAGCATAGATTTTCCTCTAATGGAAACAAGCGCATTATAATACACATTTTACCATAGATCTTTTTAAAGTATTTAACAAACATTGAAAGACAAAACTGATTCAGGTATCAACATTAAAATTTTGCAGTTCAATAGAAAATTGCAAACTATGAAAATTATTAAGTACTTCAGATGCAAACCAGCTCATTTAGTAATATTGTCAGAGAAGCACTGCACTATATACTTTAACCAGAGTAAAAAAAAAAAAAAAAAAAAAAAAAGGTTATATCTTTTTATACTTTCCCAGTAGAGTGTCTTTTCTTCGCCTAGACTTAAAGTGCACATTAATCTCCTTAATATGTGGCTTTTGTTCAAATCATTGAAATTTTTCTTATTGAGCAGATAACAGAAACTAATAGTTAACATTATCATTTGTTTTGCAGACAAGCTGAGAATGACAAACTGGTGTCGTCTTTCTTAATGACTGTTTTACCAGGGTAGAGTTTAATGCTAAATGACATTTATGGATTAATGCCATGTAATCTGAATATCCTGATGGAAATGACTTCAGAGAACAGACAGGCTGAAAGCAAAGTTCAGGGAAAGTGACACTACCTAGGGACTGTCTCAGGCTTTTGAAATACACTCCATGAGCACTAAAATGTAGTTTTTAAAGAGTTTGTAAGTTTCAGTTTACTTGCATCACTCTGTAAAATTTTATCTGGTATGTGATGTTAACTGGGACAAACCCAGCTAAGACACTTCAAAGAACACTCCACACTTATCTTTTCAAGTAGGCTCTGCAATCTGAATGCATACTATGATCCATTATGGCAGTACAAGTCACACAATTATCCTTCAGACAACATGTCATGCAGGTTACATCATGCAGCCCAGTACACAGCACAAGAGATAAGGGTTCAGAGAAAAGTCTCAAGCCTCTGTTACAGCTAAAAGAAACTCTGCAGTCATAAATCAGAACTTTAAACAAGTTCCTTGAATGTATAGTTTTAAAGATGCACTGTGCAGAAGGAGAACTTCCTTTTTAGAATGCATCTCATGCGGCACCCATTGTATTCATCTTTGCTTTACCTTCCAGGGCTAACTGTGACAAGTCTGAAAATATGTCTTTTAATTTCCATTAAGTTGAATTAATCCACTTGTTCTTTCCTGCTGGGATTTATACAAATTAGTATACGGAAAAACTCCAGATACTTTAGACCTGCAGATCGTAATAGAAAGAATTTTGCTGTTGCAGAGAGACTGCAATACTGAAAGTATTCTGAAATATTTTATAGTATAAAAGATGGACTTATTCCTAGAATGTAAAACCTTTTTAGATTTCCAATATCCAGTATCATCGATGTCTATCCTACTTAACGTTAGTTTGCAGAACTTAAATTGGACTGGAATTTACATTTCAAGCAACATCATTTCCTAAAAGCATAAAATAGCTTAAAGAACTGTGTTTTAAATTTACTTATAGATAACAGTAACATTGAAGATGAGGGATAGAGACATGGCAGGAAAAATGGGTATAACAGTTACACAGTAGATGGCAACATTTCAACACTGGGATTTG
This sequence comes from Patagioenas fasciata, assembly GCF_037038585.1. Taxonomy (NCBI): domain Eukaryota; kingdom Metazoa; phylum Chordata; class Aves; order Columbiformes; family Columbidae; genus Patagioenas; species Patagioenas fasciata. The sequence goes on from NC_092522.1 coordinate 101,702,496, forward strand.
CTTTGATAAAAACAAAACAAAACAAAACACAGTCTTGCTGGGAAAATGTACTTCTCTTCTACACATTTTTAAAACTGTGAAAGTTCATACTCTATGTTTCTCCTAGACAAATTTTAGAAGTAATTGCATCATAAATCCCTGACACAGTATTTCACATGATCTTACAATGTGGTTCAAATGAAATTATTAATACAATTTTTTTCTTTTGGTACTCTATTTAGAATATCTATATTCTGTCTACTAAGTGTATATGACAGCTTTCAATAGTTTGCAGGTCAGTTTCAAACATATTGGTAAATTTTAGATGTATTCAGTATTCTATAAAATTTTGTGACTTCACTGAATCATTATACTTACTATGTCTACATGTCATGTTAGTATGTTCAGCCTCCCACTCTTGCACCTTCATTTTAATTTTCATATGGATTACTTCATCAGCTCTCAGCTTATGAGACATCTTTTTTTATTTGCCTTTATCTTTCTTGCTTAATTTTCTCATCTTTAAGGGCAGCTGCTTGGCTGGCTTTATACTTTGAGGGATGACTTTTTGGTATAGTTTTCATAACTTGTTGATCTAATTTAGTTTTCAATTTTGTAATGAGTTTACATGGCAAGGTCTTGGCAGTGGAGGGGCTGCAGGACTAGCTTTTGTGAGAAGACGGCAGAAGCTTCTACCATGTCAGACAGGGCCAGTTCCAGCCATCTTCAAGATGGACCTGCTGCTGGTCAAGGCCAAGCCCACCAGTGACGGTAGTAGCGTCTCTGGGATAACATAGTTAAGAAGGGGAAAAAACCTGCTGTGCAAGAGCAACCAAAGAGAGAAGAGAGAATATGTAAGAGAAACAACCCTGCAAACACCAACGTTAGTGAAGAAGGAGGGGCAAGAGGTGCTCCAGGCACCAGAGGACAGATTCCCCTGCAGCCCATGAAGGAACCCATGCTGGAACAGGTGGATGGCTGAACGAGGCTCTGACTCCCATGGGAAGCCCCTGCTGCAGCAGGCACTTGCCAGGGCCTGTGGCCCTGTGGAGAGAAAAGTCCATGCTGGAGCAGGGTGGCTGGCAAGACTTGTGACCCCATGGGGGACCCATGCTGGAGCAGTGTGTTTCTGAAGGACTGCATGCTGTGAAAAGCACTCATGCTGGAGGAGTTTGTGAAGAACTTCAGCCCTTGGGAAGGAACTGCATTGAAGACATTCATGGAGGACTGTCTCCCATGGGATGGACTCCACACTGGAGCAAGGTAAGAACATGAGGAGGAAGGAGCAGCAGAGACAACATGTGATGAACTGATCACAACTCCCATTTCCCATCCCCTGTGCCACGTGAGGAGAGGAGACAGAGAAGCTGGGAGTAAATTTGAGTCTAGGAAGCAGGGCGGAGTGGGAACAAAGTGCTTTTTAGATTTGTTCTTCTTTCTCATTATCCTGGTGATTTAATTGGTAATAAATAATAAATAATTCCTCTAAGTCATGTCAGTTTTGCCCATGACAGTAATTGGTAAGTGATCTACCTGTCCTTATCTCAGCCCACTAGCTTTTTGTCATGTTTTTCTTCCCCTGCACTGTTCAGGAAGGGGAACGATAGAGTGATTTGGTGGTTGCCTGACAGCTAGCCAAGTTCAGCCCACCACAAACATTGGTATTTCTTCATCTTTATTCAAGTAGCAATCAAAAACCCCTCCCAGCTGAATTTCTCCCTGGAAACACTGTATTTTTTTCTCTGACAGAGCTTCCAACTTTCATATATTTCTGGACTCAAAGAATACACCATGCGTTATGAATGGAAGGAATATATACAGAGTCATGATTAAGAATTATTCTGGTAATTCACAGAATCACAGAATGGTTGAGGTTAGAAGGTGTCTCCGGAGGTTATCTGGTTCAGTCCCCTGCTCCAGAAGGGTCACCTAGAGCGAGCTGGCCAGGACCATGTGCAGACAACTTTTGAATGTTTCTAGGGATATCTCCAAGCTCTCTGGCCAAATTTATTTTATTTAGAATGCAAGCAATTTTTAGAACACAGATGTAAACAGTAAAATCAGTGCAGCTTTATCTTACCTATTTGCAAAGCAGAAAGCTACAGTTGGGGCAATCCCCCATCTAGTTAGCTAACACATGTGGACATTGAGTCAGCACTTTAATCACTTTCAGCAAGCCCAGAGCAGAAATCACTGAACATCTAAACACACAGGTTTCCAAACTACCTAACCTCTCCCAGGTCTACGACTTTTTTCCTGGGGTGGTTTGTCCATCTAAGAGGGCAACAATGTTAATTTTTTCTTCATTTCAGTATATTCTTATTGTGTCTTAAAACAAGACTGAAATTGTCAAAGGATTTCTTACTGGTTTGATGTTATTCAGCAGACCACAAAGTATAACTCCTCTGAACTACAGCACATTTCCATTACTATAAAAGCTACTTGAGACATGCTGCTGCAGACTGGGACAGTGGGGGGTGGAACAATGCATGTTTTTTTAACTCTCCATTAGGGAAATCCTTTACACATAGGATGAAATACATATCCTAGAATTAATGAGCTCTGTATCCATCATGTTTATCTTTCACACATAGTGTAAAATATACATTCTAGAATGTATCTCTGTACCCATCACTTCTCTACAAGCAAATAAAGAGAACTGATTTTCTTCTTTGCAGTGCAAAAGAGAAAAGGAAGGCATGGTGGTTCCCTTTATAGCATGAAATAAGGAAAGATAATTCCAGAATTAGGGAACTAGGGACTAGGGAATTAGGTTAGAGCATTAGCTTGGACATCTGAATACCAGGATTCAATATCCTGCTAAGCAGGTGACTTCAGTTGCCTGGGTGAATTCTGGCAAGTCATTTATTTGCACACAACTTCTGTACTCTGTCAGTAAAGTTACAACAAGACTATTCTCACACTATGAAAATACATAAATTGAAGGTTTTCAGGTATTGGCTATTCAATGATACAGGATAAGAGCTGGAGAAATACGGGCAATACGTACACACAGTTGACATAGCAGACTGTGCTGCTGTGTTCATTTTCCTCTTTTCAGTTCTAAAATGGGGCTGATTTAGACCTCAATAGGACTTCAAACGAATTTTTTTCCTTCTACTTTTTTTAATCTAAAAATTGTGCTTCTTCTCCTTGAGGATTCTGATATATCAATGTTTATTTGGGATCAAAACCAGAAACCAACACCTCCCACTGAAAGAAAATTTTGGAAAGAATGTACTTACTGTTTTAATTAAAACAAAATATTTTAAACTTTACTGAATTTAAGCATTCCCCTCCACACTCTTTATTCTGTAGTTCTTTGTTCTACTGGAACATTCCAGCTGTTTTGTTACATCTAATATTGAAGTCACTTCAGTATTTGTTCCATTAGTCATGCTGGTTTATTCACATCATTCACATGTTATATCACAGTATCACACAGTATGTTTGGGATTGGAAGGGACCTCGAAAGATCATCTAGTTCAATCCCCCTGCTGGAGCAGGAATGCCTAGGTGAGGTCGCACAGGAATGTGTCCAGGCGGGTTTGAATGTCTCCAGGGAAGGAGACTCCACAATCCCCCTGGGCAGCCTGTTCCAGTGCTCTGTCACCTTCACTGAGAAGAAGTTCTTTCTCAAATTTAAGTGGAACCTCTTGTGCTCCACCTTGATCCCATTACCCATCATCCTATCGTTTGCCACTGAGAAGAGCCTGGCTCCATCCTCATGGCACTCACCCTTTATATATTTATAAACATTAATAAGGTTACCCCTCAGTCTCCTCCAAACTAAAGAGATCCAGCTCCCTCAGCCTTTCTTCATAAGGGAGGTGCTCCACTCCCTTAATCATCTTTGTTGTCCTACGCTGGACTCTCTCCAGCAGTTTCTCGTCCTTCTTGAACTGAGGGGCCCAGAACTGGACACAATATTCCAGGTGTGGTCTCACCAGGGCAGAGTAGAGGGGAAGGAGAACCTCTCTCGATCTACTGACCACCCCGCTTGTAATACGCCCGAGGATGCCATTGGCCTTCCTGGCCACAAGGGCACAGTGCTGGTTCATGGTCATCCTGTTGTCCATCAGGACCCCCAGGTCCCTTTCACCTACACTGCTGTCTAATATGTAATTTCCCAACCTACACTGGAACCTGGGTTTGTTCCTGCCCAGATGCAGGACTCTACACTTTCCCTTGTTAAATTTCATTAGGTTATTCCCTGCCCAACTCTCCAGCCTGTCCAGGTCCCGCTGGATGGCAGCACAGCCTTCTGGCATGTCAGCCACTCCTCCCAGCTTAGTGTCATCAGCAAACTTGCTGATAGTACACTCAGTTACCTCACCCAAATCGTAAATGAATATATTGAATAATATTGGCCCCAGTACTGAGCCCTGAGGCACTCCACTGGATACTGGCCTCCAACTGGACTCCGCACCATTGACCACCACTCTCTGGCTTCTCTCTTTAAGCCAGTTTGCAACCCACCTCACTACTCTATTGTCTAGACCACACCTCCTCAATTGAGCTGTGAGGATGCTGTGAGAGACTGTGTCAAAGGCTTTACTGAAGTCAAGGTAGATCACATCCACCGCTCTGCCATCATCCATCCACCTTGTTACATTCTCATAAAAGGCTATGAGGTTGGTCAAGCATGACTTACCCTTGGTAAAGCCATGCTGACTGCCCCTAATGACCCTCTTATCCCTGATGTGCCTTGAGATGACACCAAGGATAAGCTGTTCTATTACTTTCCCAGGGACAGAGGTGAGGCTGACCGGTCCATAATTACCCGGGTCCTCCTTCTTGCCCTTTTTGAAGAGTGGAGTGACATTTGCTTTCCTCCAATCCTTGGGCACCTCTCCCATTTCCCAAGACTTGGCAAAAATGATGGAGAGCAGTCCAGCAATGACTTCAGCCAGCTCCCTCAGCACCCGCAGATGCATCCCATCTGGATCCATGGATTCATGGATGTCCAGACTATTTAATTGCTCCCTAACCCACTTCTTATTGACTAAAGCAAACTCCTCCATTGACCTGTCTTCGTCTGGGGTCTCAGGGGTACAGGACTCCCCAGGACAGCCTCCAGCAGAGTAGACAGAGACAAAGAAGGCATTCAGTAATTCTGCCTTCTCTGTGTCTTCCGCCACCAGGGCACCCACCTCATTCATCAGTGGGCCTACATTGCCTCTGGTATTAGTTTTATCTGCTATGTATTTGAAAAAGTTCTTTTTGCTGTCCTTGACCCCTCTCACCAGCTGTAATTCTAAGGAGGCCTTGGCTACCCTAGCTGCCTTCCTACATCCTCTAACAGCAGCCTTATATTCCTCCCAAGTGGCCAGCCCCTGCTTCCATGACCTGTAAACTCGCCTCTTCTGCTTGAGCATACCCAACAGATCCCTATTCAACCACACAGGCCTCCTGGCTCCCTTCCTCAACTTCCTACGTGTGGGGATGCTCTGATCCTGAGCATGGAAAAAGCAATCTCTGAATGCAATCCAGCTCTCTTGGGCCCCTTTTCCTTCAAACAGCCTTGCCCATGGGATTTCCCCCAGCAATTGCTTGAAAAGGCCGAAGTTAGCCCTGCTAAAGTCCAGGGTTGCAATTCTACTTGCTATTCTGTTCCTGCCACACGAGATGCTGAACTCCACCATCTCATGGTCACTGCAACCCAGGCAGCCCTCAACCTTTACTGCTTCGACCAGACCCTCCTTGTTAGTGAGGATGAGATCCAGCAGTGCACCTCTCCTAGTTGGCTCCTCCACCATGCATGAGGAAGTTATCATCAATGCACTGGAGGAACCTCCTGGACTGTGGCTGGCTGGCTGAATGGTCCTTCCAGCAAACATCAGGGAAGTTAAAATCACCCACAACAACCAGGGCCTGTGGATATGGATAGCAAAGGGAAGGAAAGGAATATTGCCTGCATATCTCCTTTTCACTCCTTCTGTCTGTGATTTACTAGAAATCACAGTTTACTAGACAGGAAGTCTAGTACTGGAAATTCTTAGTTACACAGACTTTTTCTCTAGTACACAGACTTCTAACATCTCAGCTAGAGTATCTTTTTTAAATGTTGTATTTGTTGGTGTTTTTTGCACTGCTTATCACTGTAACAACTGATGTTCACACAGTATTAGTGGATTTTAGTAAAGTATTCAGTTTCTATAGAAAATAAGCACTGATATTAAACTGAAATTGGTCTACTAACTCAATTTTATGGGTTTTTTCTCAGGAACAATAAGTGACTTGCCAGAAGTGTGACAGAAAATCAGTGGTACAGTTAAAAACAGACCTCAAGTCCTCTTAGCAAATGCCTTCCCCACATCTTTTCCTTTCAAAGTCTACCTTTTAAACTAAGTTAACAACTGTTTTTCTAGTTGAATTTGTTGCTTTCGGAAACCCCAATTAAATTACCAGTGTTGGGTGACTGGTTTTCTTTTATTAATTTGTAATGTGCAATCATGGTATAGCACTGAAATTAGGGAAAGAAACTTTCTTCCAATGCTACTTGTCATAATTAAATCTGAACTATTAAAATGGATTAGAGCCTGTTCTCTGGCCTTGAGGAAAAGTAGCATGGCCCAGGTCACGTCATATCCATATAGCTAAAATATCTTCCTTCTCCACAACGGGCAGCTTCATCCATAGTGACTATCTGAGACATGTTCCAGTGCCTGTGCCTTAATGAGTGATTAGTTGTTCATGCAAAGCAGAAGTAGTTCAAGCAGCAGGACCCACACCAGGGCACAGCCCCTCGCAACAAAGACACTCTTATCTGAGGGTGACTTGAGTTCAAGATGTTGCTCCAAACTAGGAAGACCAGAGATCTGACTGCAGGTCTTTGCCTTACCAGCTGAATATCCTCACCTCTGGCTACTTGCTATAATGAGACATATTTTCTTATGTAAGTCCCCAGATCTTTATTGTACAAGACTTTGGCAGGAGTGGTCTAGGAATACCAGCCACCTCTCATCCAAAGGTGAGATAGTTGGGAAGTACACTGCTCAGGAATACGCCAGAGCTCAGTCTCCAAGCAGTTCAGCCTTTAGAGACTTAGTCCACTTGTCCACAAAATACAGATAGATATTCAAAGGGAGTTTGACAGTCTCAGTGGTAATAAAATGATGGGATTGAGAATCAAAATTGGCATTGAGAAATCTAGGTCACTCTTACAAGATTAAGCCTTAAGGTTTTTTATGGTGTGAAAGAGGAGTCCTATTGGTTGAAATACCCAAGAGCTGAATAAGAAAAATATTTTCTAGGAATATTGTGAGAAAATATGTGTAGGACTCTGCACTCCTATGGTGACAGGGATTGAGAAGGACACTTAATGGACATCTAAATTAAAAAACAAAACAAAACAAAACAGTGAAGCATGTAATGACAAAACTATGATGTAGCTGAATATTTGTGTTCAGTTTGTTCACTGCTTACCTCTATTTTCTGCCATGTTTGTGGGTTAGCTTTTTTTAATTTTTTTTTTTTGTGGGGAAAGAAAATGCAAATATCTCTGAACAAAAAACCAAAAACAGTTTAACAGAAGAACATAATACAGTTATGTAGGATACTATTCAATGCACAAATGTAAAAAATGTAGGGTAGTAAGCCTTCATTTAGTGGGATGTGATGCCACAGACTTTCATGAAGAATAAATAGAAATGTAGTATGCTTTGTAGTGGGTTACCCATACTGCATATCCCTATTAAAGTAAAAAAAAAGAAGGAGGGAAATAAAAAATAACTTGCTAGTCTAACAGACATGAACTTGTTGGACTAAAGGATATGGATATGTGGTCTACATTTGAGTTTCTAGGATGTTTTTCAGAAAACATTATTTTTGTCTGTGTAACTTCTACATAAAACAACCTTCTTTCATTTTAAAGCAGTGTCTGTATTGTTACATTAAAAGAAAGGTTATTCATTGTCGTGAGATTCAATGTTGAAACATTGTAATACTAAATGGAATATAAAAAAGGTGGGATAATAGACATGAAAGATGAGCTTTTAGCTTTTAGAACTACTTGCCTTACCTTCATGCTCTGTAATTATTAAGGAACTCACAAGGGAAAAAAATATCAAAATATCTTCTTTCTTTGAGAGGTGAAAATATCATAATTTAGAATTTCCTCTTGAAATCACTTTGAGTTGGCACTTTTGAATTTAAAATAGAGATTTTTTATGACAAATATGCATAATTTTTAACATATTCTTTTGAATGAAATATTTAAGAAACCTTAATCTCCTAAAGTGATATTAATATCAAAATGGAATTAATATCAAATTAACAAAACTTGCTGGTGGCTCCCATGCTGTATATATGTATGTACACATACAAGGAGGAATCCTGAATTGTAAGAAACATATGCTATCCTGACAAGGTAGATCACTACCATTTTACAGACAAGAGATTTCATTTCAATTTGATGCCGCACTTGAACAAACAATAAGTGTGAATGACAGCATTTTCTGGGATATTGATACTATGTCCACAATAGGAATGAGGCGAGGGTCAATCATGATTTTATCTGGGTTGCCTAACAAAATTTCCTTTCAGTGGACACCAGTAGCATGTGGGAGAGAGGCATGGGATAGAGGAGGTTGCATTAGAGGGATGGGAACACATAAATCTCTTACCAGTTTTCACCCAGAACACAATTAGTGCTCACATGCAGGTACAGAGCCTGGGAAACACTGTTGCTCCCACTGCCAGAACGAAGCTAGATTCCAGTCATTAAGAAGGAGGAGCTTTCTCTTTTGTGACTCTCACTCTGCGGAGATGGGCACATGGATGAAATCCTGTTCTTGCAAGCAATGTATCTTCAATAAATGCAATTATTCCAAAAAGACAGAACCAGCAAATTAATTAAAAATATTGAATAATAATGTGATTTAAGATTTCTCTTCAACCACGGAAATCAGAACTCTTACAAAAGGGCTAAAATTAACACTCTATGTCAACGAATCAGTCTGGATAAACAAATCACCAGAAGAGACATCTAAAAATTATATGAAATCTGAGGAATCTAACCACCATATCAACCTCTCATCTGTGTCCAGACTAGGAACTGTTGTTAGCATGCTAAAGTTGGATAGTGATATTTTATTCATGACATTTCTGTTCTGATAGAGTCTAGAATGAATACACTATTATTCTGGGAGAAGAGTCATATTACCATAATCCCAGGAAACAGAGTAACCCTGGTAAAGTATTTTTTACCTTATATGAGCTTCATTCACATTGAGGCATCAGAACTTTACTGCAGTCATCGAAGATAAGAGCTGGAGCACAAAAGATGGAAGAAAACTATCAGTATGTGTATATAGTTGTCAGTGGGCATGCCATGGATAGAAAATAGGGATTTCTCTTTTAACCACATAGAGGGAATAACCACATTTTTAAATCATCCATAAAGTGTTGTCACATTTATTTTTATAAATTACTAGTATTATGGGCTCAGCTTAGCTGCCTGCACATTATTATATAGAACCATTTATTTACTTTGGATGCCTGGGCTACTGGATATCCATTTGGAGGTGGCAGATACAGTTCAAGACACTGGGAAGACCTCCGCCTCTGGACTTGCATTTTAGTAAAAAAGTGTGATACCTTAGGTATGCCAAATGATACAAGATTGAAGGGAACATGTGTTGAAGGGAACAAACAGGTGTAGCAGAAGATGAGATACTTTAAAATACTCAGAGACTGGTACATTCCACAATGGAGCTGAAAAGGCCAGTGTGAATTTGAGAGCAACAGGTCTGCTTTCCCAGAGAACCAAGTCAAAATATGCTGTACTTGCCAGTACGTGACATATACTTCATCCTGGAAAAAATAGCTTTCTCCAGTACTTTTTTTTTTTTTTTTGTTATAATATATTCAAGCCATGGGCAAAAATAGATCCTCAAAGCAAGCACCCCCTAAACAGTACTTCCCTGACATTAATTCCATCTGACATTCCAGAACTCACACAAGATACTGAAAAAACTGTCTGTCTCCTGGCTCATCCTGGAATACTTAGAAACTGGGCAACCACCAAAATAGAAACTTAAGAGCCAGGACAAAGCTACTGTGTCCCTAAAATGATGACCCCATCAAAAAAAAGGCAAAGTCTAAGAAGGTTTTCTACATTTCATAGAGGCCTCTAAAGTAGTTGTCCCTCTGAGAAGAGAATTTTTTTCTGAAAAATGCAGAACCTGGTCAAAAAGAAACATCCTTCAAATTGATCTCTACATTAAATTAGTGGACCGTCTGACCAGGAATTCAGGTGGTCATCCTAGGCAGTATTGTCTTCAAAGGATTTTCCTTTCTGAAGGCTGGACCTGTTGCAGAGATGAATTTGAGGGTGATCCAACTAAGTTTTTTTTCACAGACAAATACATGTATTGAACACAATGAATGAATCATCTGCAGATTCTTTGAACTCCAGATATTTGAGGGAGAAAACAAGATGCTCTGAGACTCTTCATAAGATCAAGAGCACTTCTGAAGGTTATACTGTTTCTTTTTGTCTTAGAAATGTTTGTTTGGAAGAAACGCTATTGACACAGACAAGAGCTTCCCTCTTCAGAATTACTGCAATATATGCAGTAGCGAATCTAAGAGTTCTTTGGAAATAGGATTGGGAACAATGAAATGAACTTGGGAAAATAACCTGTCTGCCATTTTGAGAGAGAGCAGCAATAATAGTCTCTCAGGAAAGAGAGACAGGTTAAACTGTGGCCAGCCGCCTACAGAATTAATTCCTAGGCACAGAGCCTTTTTCTCTGTCTTTTTACCTCTCTTCTAGTTCACAGATGTATGTTCCTTTGTGCTTGTCTAGAAGGTTTCTGAAAGGAGCTTGCGCCCAGCAATGTGAGCAGGGCAAAAGAAGTGAGCAAGCATTCTTGCAATGAACTATCTACGTGGTTCTGAGAGCTGTGCTCTGACCAGGTTCACAAGTGGTTGATTGGTAAGACAGTACCTGCAATACCTCTATGTGGATTAGAAGAAAAGAGTGGGGAGTTGGAAAAAGACAACAGTATGGGCAGCGAAGGGAGTATTTTGGATCCAAATACATGCCATTTCTGTTTGATGTTTCTGTAGCTATCTGTTCTTGCACAGTAGCTGCCAGTAATCTTTATGGCTGTTCAGAAAAGTGGTGGTGGCCAGAACAAACTGGGATAAAAATATGAGAAGTATAGAAGTATGATGAAACAGGTAAAAAACTGTGGGTAGCTGTGAATAGTAACTGTGAAGAGCAATGGGGTATACAAGTGTGTTGGGAATGAAAGGCAGTTCCAAGTGTTGCCTTAAGGCTCTCATGCAGCTTGGTATTAGGCATACTTGGGTTAACAGTCTCAAATTTGACTTTTAGCAGCACTGGTAGAGCACAGGCTCTGTGAGGAAGGAAGTGAGATAATATGTTTGAACCCCAATGAGACAGAGTGAACGAGAATATAGAAAAGAGGATACAATCATTTTAGTCATGACGGTGCAACCAGACGAATTTCCATTTGCCATCATGAGGAGGACTCAGTCTGGCCTGTGATTTTTCTGTGGTGTAGGAAGATTTCCTCTCAGCAATCACTCTTTTGGGAGTGTATCTCAGAAAACTGGCAAAACACAGCATCAAAGTGCTGAGATTGTAATGTTAAGGACTACTACAGAGTAAAAAGACTTTCTTTTCTACCATATGGAAGGACATAAACTAAAAGCAACGCAGGCAGATAAAGCATCACCAAGGGAGTTTGAGGATGTGCACTGGACAGTGGTCCCATAAGGCTTGGGACTTTCCTCATAGCCTTTCAATAAACCATTCTCATTACACCTTTCCATGTTCATTACAGTTTAGAGTGCAATGTCTGGAGATTTGGTCCCCAAAGTACCACCGTCACTCAAACACATGACAACGTTGGTCTTAGAGTTTGATACTGATACTACCTAACCATCATTCAGAGGAAGGAAATCTCATCAGCACTATATAATAGAGGTGTTGTTTTTTAAAAAAAAAATTCAAATGTTGAAGATTTTTTGTCACATCCCTTGGGGTATATTAAACACACATTCATGCTTAAGTATAAATAGATTTAATGAGCGATGCATTAGGCAGAGCTCCATCACCACATGTGGTTCTACTGGCAGCCTGAAAAGATGTGGTGTGAGCCCATTCCTTATGTGCACTTGCACCAGTACAAATCATATCATTACAAGTCAATACTGCAGCATTTCCCACCCCATCCTGAGGTAGTTTATAGTCCCTTGTATGGAGTTGTTTCCTCTCTGGCATTGCCACTTCCAACCAGATTAACCTGTTTCTGCAGGTAGGTCTTCTTGCTTGCTAAACCTAATTGTCCTTCAGCCCCAAGTTATTATCAATGAGCAATTACCACTTGAATTTTCCCTTCATTCAACCCTTTTGTGAGTAGTTGTTATTCAAACACATTCATTATTTCAAGTCTTTCAAATTCTTCCTTATGCATCTTTTCTATTTACATTTACAAAATCTTTGTTTTGTCTCATTTCTGGTTATTCCTTTTGTACACTTCTTCATTTGTTTACATCCCATTTTCAGGCAACGTACAATCAATTGCACCAGCACATAAGCTATTATAATGATTAGTAATAGAATAATGGTCTGCTTCAAGATCAACCTGAAAACATTTCCAAACCATCATCCAACCAACCTCACCAGTCCCCTTTCCATTCTCATTCCCATTCCTCTACCTCCTGGAGGACTTGCAAATTCTTCCTTATTTCAGTGGCCACATGGCCGGATCAGTCAGTGTAAGTGCATGAGGTAGCATTTCTTAGTATACACGCATCACCTTGTCAGGCAAACAACACATTCAATGCCAACAGATTATGGAGTGCTGCTTTCAGTAATCCTGATGCTGCTTCTTGTAAGGTCAGAATTGCATCTATTGTGGTGTTGCTTATAAATTCTGCTGAGATATGTTTATGACGGCAGCTTCAAACTTGATTATGTCAAGGGTCAGGAATAGAATTCAGAATACTTTCCACCCAGGCCTTGATCTTTTTGATAACGGGTTAAGGGATCTAACATGTCTTGTTAAATTGTGGGTCAACTCTGTAGATAAAATACTTTGCCATGTGTGAGCAGCCATCCCAGGGTGCAGGTACCTGTGTGGTTTAGTGGAAGGCCTTTGGGGACATCACGGACACATAGCTGGTGTAGTCCTGTATGATTTACAAACCCAGGGGAATATGCAATATCTTTCAGCAGATAATAGTGGTGATGATGGTACCTGGGCATGCAACAAGAAATAACACAAGTAATGCCAATCTGGCAATTAGTAGTATTACACTCCAGTGAATAATCATATGTGTGCTTCCACCTGAATCTCCCTTGTTTGATGGCTACATCTGTACTTGCAGGATTCCACATGCAACTGAATGTTGTCTCACACCCATAAACCTCTCCTAAATCTTGTTCTTCATCTTCAATATTCTTGTGAAGTGATACATTTAGTCCACTAGGAACGTGGACTTACAGGGAATCTCTGGTAGCCGATGATTCAGGGCTTCATGGGAATACTGTCTTGTCCACCAATTTCACAAATTATCCTTCCAAGAAGCATTAACAGGTGTCCTCAGTAGGAAAGCCAAGAGAGGCAATTCCAGTGCTCCCTGGGAGGGTAGATAAGCACATAGCGAACAATTGGTAAGGTTAGTGGAATTTGCCCAGACTTCGGATAATTCCACTAGTGATTTTTTTTCCAGCTATTCTTTGTTATGTTTCCAATTCATCTAATAGTAGTTATAGATTCTAAAACATAAACCAAAATGCTTCCTATTAGCAACATAACAAGCAATATAACATAGCACAACTTTTCTTGATCAAGAGGATCCATATATATATATGTGTGTGTGTGTGTGTTTGTGTGTATTCACACAGTCACCCAAGTATTGTTTGTCTTGCCTCTGCAGGCAACTGTTCCAAGCTACATTGTCTCAGACTTCAGTTTCAGCTTTCTCAGTCTCAGATTGTACCTTGGTGCTGATGTTTGCGGCACTTCTGGGGAGAGGATACCAGCACTGTCACACAGGCCTTTCTCCTGTTACCTTGATTCTTGCCATAGAGTTGTCCATCTTTGTTGCTCTTCTTTGATGGGGGTGTCCTTTGACAGGATGAAATACCCTTTCAGCAGTGGTCCACCTTCTGAATTTACATGACTTGGTTGTTTCAGAAGTTCCTGGACACAGTCCTACAACTGTGGGCCACACAGATCCAAGCACTCTTTTTGCAATCTTCACCATTGTGTGGACAGTTAGAAGCACTTGGAGTGGAGTGGCCTGATGTGGTAACAGACTGTGTTTCATTTAAAGTCCTTTAACAGGACTTCTTCTCCAGCTTTCAGGTTGTGGTATAGCACATACATTGATATAGTAAGTGAAACTTGGACCTGTGAAGACGCTGAAGAATGGAACCCCCCGTTTTGCATGAGTGGCTAATCAACTGAGCTGCATATGCAAGAGTAGCAATCAAACAGAAGGAAACTATGGGTTTGCCATCGTGAGATTTCCATACATCATCCAAGTGTAATGCACAGAGTGAAACCATGAGCTCTTTTCTTCTCCTGAAGCCAATTCTTGTAATTTGCTCAAATATTCAATAGAAACAGAGAGATCAAGGTTAAAAGTTGCAATATTTTAAAATGTTCCTGGAGAATTCTCAAGGGGCACTTGTTTGGCAACAGCATGAGTATATGCATTGCCAAGACTTACTTCATCTGATGTACCTGTATGAGAAGAACAATGCATCACAGAGATAGTAATAGTAAGCGCAATAGCATATAGTAACTCCAACATGAGAGGGCCATGAGAAAAGCAAACTCCAGAGGAGATAATAAATCCTCAGTGATTCCAGATCTGACCTGTAGAATGACAAACATAAAATGCATACTGTGAATCAGTATACACATTTACATTTTTTCCTGATGTGAGGGCACATGGTTGAGTGGGTGCAACAAGCACAGCAGGTTGCGTGTTTGACACTGCAGGGAAGGAAAACACTCAGAGAATTTTGAACTGGAAGCAAACAACACATCCTGCAACTTGTTTGCTTGCATCACTCCTCATGAAAGAGACATCTGTAAAGAGGATGAGGTCTGGATTGAACTGATAAGAAAGCAGAGATTCTGGAGGCAGTTGATTGGCATTTCCCTTCTGGGACCGTATGACCCTGATACTCAACCTGTGGCTTGCAGAATTGCAGGTTCTTTTGGGATGCTTTGTGTCCTTTATTGGCCAGCGCACACAGTAGATGCAGTGTGTCCTCTTGGCAGGCCTTCAAAGAGGAGGAAACTACCAGAAAATTGTCCACATACTGTACAAAGACTGAGGCACTTTGGAGTGTAACAGAATCTAGGTGTCATTTTAAGCACTGAAATAATAGGGTAGGAGATTCACAGTAGGAAGCCTGGTCCAAATGTACTGTTGTCCTGGGAAATTAAAGGCAAACAAAGATTGTGTATTGAGGTATATGGGGACAGAGAAGAAGGCAGAATATAGGTCAATAACAGCAAAATGAGCAGCCTCTGCAGAGATTGAGGTTGGAATAGTCACAGCGTTAGAAACAACTGGGTGACTCAGAATAATAAAAACATTGATTTTTCGCAAATCTTGGACAAACCTCCAGATTTGACTTCCTTTTTCTTTACTGGTGAAATGTGTATATTACAGAGTGTCTTGCCTGGTATTGGAGACACCTTGCTCCTCTAAGGAGAGGATGAGATGATGAGCTTCTCAAGCAATTAGATATGGGGAAACTGCTGGGAACGTATGATGGTTTTTGCATTTAATTTGTACTGGTTCAGCAATTTTTACCATGAGATTCTTCTCACATCATTAGAATGGGAAGCCCACAGTTTGGAAGGAACCTAGGGGAGGAGATGTAAGTCAATGTAGCTGCCTTCAGACTGTGGCCCTTCAGCAGTTAGCAGTGTGACCAGATTTCTGGTCTGATTATATGGAATGCCCAAACATACACAATATGGAGAGTAATGAATTATGGCTCCTAATTTGCCTAAGAGATCTATTCCCAGCAGGTTCACAGGGGAAGTTAGAATAAACAGGGAGGCATGCTCCTCGCTCAGTGGAAAAGAAGCCTATTCAGATACAGTGTGAGGGATAATGTTTTCACTAACCTTCACAGCATTAATCATCTTATCAGTTGGTTTGAAACTCAGGCTTTCTGAGCTCTGGATATTGAAGAAAGAAGCTCCAGTATTGATTAGGACTTCAAGAGGGATATTGTTGACAAGCAAGTTGGCAATAGAATCAATTTTAGAGATGTAATAATCCTCAAAATCTGGATCTGCTTGTAACCTGACACGACATGGGTATAAGGTAGGATGTCTGGGATCACCAGTGTAATTACAGGGGTATCTGCCTCAGCCAGATTTTGAACTGAAACAGACAGCTGGGATACAGGTGGAGGATGTGCACTGGGGGGCTCCCAAGTGTCCAGGAGGTCTTCAGGAAGATCAGGACATGGGGGTAGGACTGCTATGGTAGCACTAGACACTAAAGTTGGGTACAGAAATTTAGGTGCTGCAGCTGAAGTGTTAGAAGGATCTGTACTTTCATTTTTGCCTGATTACATATTTTTAATTTGTTCTTCCATTTTGTTTATTGTTATCTTCTATGCTGCCTATAATGGATTTCTGCCAACAACTGTTGACCTCCTTGTCCCACAAAAAAACAAGTGTCCATTTGCCTCTGTTTACTGTCTTCTAGGCAACAGTGAAGGTTAAGTTAAATTATTCAGGTCAAAGCTTCCCTCACCTGGAAACTGCAGTTCTGGTTTGACACAGGTACAGCTGTTCCACTAGTGGGCAGGTTGTCATATGTGTCATACGTTGCCGTATGTGGTCATGCACATTAACTATGGCACACAGAACCTAACAGGTCTTTCAGGGCTGGACAGGAGGAACCTTGCCCTGCTTTCAAAATTTGTTTCAAGTGAGTGAATCATAGAATCATAGAATAGTCTGAGTTGGAAGGGACTTTCAAAGGTCATCTAGGCCAACCCCCTGCAGTAAGCAGGTACATCTTCAACTAGATCAGGTTGCTCAGAGCCTCATCCAGTCTGGCCTTGAATGTCTCCAGGGTTGGGGCATCTACAATGTCTCTAGGTAACTTATTCCAGTGTTTTACCACCCTCATTGAAAAATTTTATTCCCTATATCTAGTCTAAATCTACCCTCTTTTAGTTTAAAAATGCTACCCCTTGTTCTACTGCAACAGGCCCTGCTAAAAATTCTGTCCCCATCCTTCTTACAGGCCCCTTTTAAGTACTGAAAGGCCACAATAAGGTCTCCCCAAAGCCGCCTCCTCTCCAGGCTGAAAAACCCCAAATATCTCAGCCTGTCCTCATAGCAGACATGTTCCATCCCTCTGCTCTTTTTTGTGGCCCTCCTCTGGACCCTCTCCAACAGGTCCATGTCTTTTCTGTACTGAGTGCTCAAGAGCTGGATGTAATACTCCAGGTGAGGTCTCAACAAAGTGGAATAGAGGGACAGAATCACCTCCCTCCCTGCTGGCCATGCTCCTTTTGATGCAGCCCAAAATATGATTGGCCTTGTGGGCTGCAAGTGCACATGGGTAGGTCATGTCCAGCTTTTCATCCACCAGTCCTCTGCATGGCTGCTGTCAGCTGAGACTGCAGGTCTATTCATTGCAAAGGGATAGAGGAAGTTCTGGGTATTCTCAAGAAGAAAGAGCTTCAACTTTTTCCTCTATAAGCAAAATGTTTTCAGAGCCTAGGCTCTTTGGTTAAATGAAAGTCATTTTCCTATTAGCCTGGCTCACAAAGGACTCTTCAAAACCCACAGAAATTACTCCAGAAAGTGATCAGAGCTTTAAGCAGTCTTAAACATCCTCAGAGATCTGAACACAAAACTTACCAGAATTCAGTTCACGAAAGATCAAACATTCACCCCCTTAATTTTCCTACTGATCTTTACATTATAAGCAAAAGCTAAAGCAACTGCTGATGTGATGGCCAGGCAGGAGACACAGTACGGCACAGGGCCACACGTAGGTGAGATTTTTAAATTAGGGTCTCTTACATCTTTGGTGGCACTCTGTTGGGTGTCCCCTCTGGTTCCAGTCTGGTCTCCAGTGTGCAGCAATCTCACTTCTGATATCAAATTGTTAGGGAGCTTTTGTTGTACCCATTGAGGTGAATTAAGCACGTCTGTGCTCGAGTATAGGTTTAATGCATTAAGCAGAGCCATATCACTGCACATGGTTCTACTGGCAGTCTGAAATGATGTGGCACAAGCCCATTCCTTATGTACACCTGCACCAGTACCAATCATATCATTACAAGTCAATATTGCTGCATTTCACATCCTATCCGTGAGAGAGTTTATGGTCCCTTCTATGGAATTGTTCCCTCTTAGGTATTCCCACATCTAGCCAGTTTAACCTGGCTCTGCAGTCAGGCCTTCTTCCCCACTAAACCAGGTTGTTTTTCAATCATGAATTGTTATTGCCAAGCAGTTACTATCTGAAATTTCCCTCCACAGGGGTGCCTAGAAGCTCCAGTCACAGATCAGAGTTCCTCTGTGCTTATGCCCTGATGAACACAGAAGAGATGGTCAGTCTGTACCAAAATGTCTGCAGTGTAGTTTCCTGTGTGTTGTTAACAGGAGTAAATACACTTCTTAGAGCCTGTTTAAACAATGAAAACACAGCAGAAGTTAGCTAACAAAATGGGGATAACAAAATGGACAGGAGGAAGCAATACTCCATATAATGTGTAGTAGTCACCAGAATGAAGGCTTCCAGGTCCTAAAGTATGTATTTAAATTACTATAGTAACTATGCCTGTCCATAACATTGTGTTTTCCCTGCTATTGTCAGATGTGCAAATAAGTATCTGGATCTATAAAAGCAGATGAAGGAACACAAAATGAAAGTTAACTTGGTTTTGTTATTAATTAATTTATTTTAGTCTTATGATTCTTTCTGTTTGGTTGGTTGGGCTTTTTTTCCCTAAATTTTAATTCACTAGGATTTATTTCCACAAATATCCAGAAACTAAAATTTCAAAAATTAAGTATTCAAAAAATACAGATTTGCATGGCTAGTTAATGAAGATATTATAATGGTAGTCTATTATTTTGCTAATCTACCATTCACTACTAGGTAACACAGCTGAGTTAATGACTATTCCTTGTCAAGGACTGAATTGTATTTGCAAATAATTTTTACCAGCAAGGGCAGTCAGGAACTTTTAATTTCTCCAGAAATTGATAAAGAAAGATGAAGAGATTAAGCTGATTAGATTGATTTTCATTGCAAATTGCTAACTAGTTGATGGGAAAACTTGTATTTGTTCACCCGACTAACACTAGCATCAGACAGCAGCTGCAATCTATGTCTGTCTCCCTCCAACAGAAGGAATTTGTAACCTTTGGGGGTTTTTCCTGCTTTTCAGGGTTTATTATCTGTTGAGAGTCAGTTCTGACAAGTAGGTGGGTCAAGGACATACACAGAGCTTACCAGCTAAAGATATGTTACAGCAAGAGGAGCTGTCAATTAAAGTTTAAAGATTTATCAAGGTACCCCTAAGGAGGTGTCTGTCAGTTTAGGTATGGAGGCAGTTCAACTAGTATACGAGTTTGTTGGTACTGTTGAGTCTAGGAAAGGAAAAACAGAAATCAATGCAAACACAGTTTTAGCAGTGGCTGAGAAGTACTGACTAGCCTGAGTCAAGCACTAGGTGCTATATCCTGAATAAAGAAATATTATTCTTTGATTTTCAGAAGTCATCCAACCATTGTACAATGGCTGGTTGCAATTTTTTTAATCAAGGAAGTAAGTTTGTCTGTTATTGATAATTTTGTATTCCGCAGTGATATCTCAGCTGAAACTCTGGTGATCAGAGACCTCTTCCCATTAGAGATGACTTCCCTATCACTTGGTATTTCAGTCCTTGTTTAGCTTCCTTAGTGCTGCAGGGTAGTCTATTAAGATCTGCAGAATAGAGCACTATGCTTTAGCATACTTCCCTCAGCCCTTCCCTTCATTAGCTTCACGAGTACTCTCTGGAGCCTGGGGCCAAACCAAGAGAATTCAAAAAAGCAGAATAGGAGGTAGAGGAATCTCTGCCATAACAATGTGCTAAGAACCCAAGGGATATATTACTCACTTAATGTTTCTCTGACCACACCTGAGCTCTTGCAGCAGACTTCAGCTGAAGTTCTCCACTTGTGGAATCCGCAATAGAGTCCTCAGTTTTTATTAACTTCAGGAAAGAGGACACTGAGGAAGAAGCACCTACCTGTGGACTATGGAGTAGGCAACTTGAAGAGAGATTTGGGCTCAGAAAAAGATTTTATCTTCTTTTTACAAATATAAGGTGAGAAACTGAGCTGCTCAGTACCTTTCCATGGAGGAAACAGCCATCAAAAGGCTGCTACGTCGGACAGGATGGAAACAGACAGTTGATAGCACAGGACCGCTCACAAAGACAAATCTTTACATCTTCTTATCAGAAATGAGACATATATCTCTCCATTTCCTTCTTTCAAATGATCTAAAAGCAGCACATACGCCTGCTTTTTATTCAGAATTTTAAATGTATACCTAAACTAGCACTTCTGCATGACCCTGTTGTAGAGAAAACACTAATAACTTTTGGATGTGTTAGCAGTCTTACTATTACTTGTACTAGATAGCTAGAGGAAGGGAAGTTGACTTTCTGACTACGTAGATACACATTTTCACTAGACAACACATACATTGAGACATCTATCTACCGTAAGTTTCAAGAAAAGCACGTTATAAAAAGTCACATAGATTTTTTTTCCACTTTTCTTGCCAGGAAAAAAAAAAATAAAAGCTTACTGTTAGTGACCTGCAGCCAAAATATGCAGTATTAGGATCTCTTATGATTTTGCTGAGCTCTAGACAACACCTACATAACTGAGTTGTTATGCTTCAGGACAAGTTACATCAATCAGCAGTTTCCTTGTTACATTAGAGACCCTTGGGATAACACACAAGTTAAATGCCATTATCCTCCATTCATAAAACTAATCCCTTTGTATAGGACAATTTACTAGAAAAAAATGCCATCGTAAGTACTGACATTTGCATCTTGAAGCTGTCCACCAAGTAGCAAGGCAGACACTCACTGACTAAGGTGAATAATGTTCAAAATACACCTTCTAATAGGATCTAAATTGCCATGAAGATGAGAAATGCAGATGGGATACAAAGGAAAGCAGTGTGGGGTGATGTAATCCTCAAGTCTGAGTCGTGTATATAATTCTTCTACATAGGTACCCTTTCAAAATGCCGGATGGACAAGTAGTTAACAACAAAGCCTCTCTGCAGTGTTTCATAGCCCTTTCTTGCTCTTTTATTTTCAGGTCATTGGCTTTGCACAACAGGGCATTTACCGTTGTACAAAGGAGGTCTGATTCCTTTCAGCTGCCCTCCAGTGTGCCAGATAAAAGGACTAGACTTTCCTCAAGCTGCCGCATGCCTGTAAATCCTAGAAGTTAACTCCTCTGGTAGGACCTTCTTTGCCTAAGGCTCTCCAAAACTCTACTAGTAATTATTTAGGCTCATTTGCATCCCAGTTACTGTAGCTGACCAGAAATACTGTAAACTCTTACTTAAAAAAGGGAGGACTCCTCTGAGTAGTATAGAGCAGTCAGCTTGCTAAACTGTACAAGAAACAGTCATGCCAATCCAAATAAGTAATTTTATTGTTAATTTGCTGCCTGTATGTGGTCATTCTGGGTTTTGTTTTTCAAAGTTAAAAAAATACATTAAAATACTTTTTTTTCTTTGACTTTCCCTGTAAAGTTAAGTAAAACCGTAAAAATACATGAGCATAACAGATGTGGATTTTTATGACAGTAATCATTTGTTGACTACAAGTGTAACTAAACTATCTAGATGAAGTGTATTTGTGGTAACAATAATTTCTTATTCCTGTACATACTCACTGAGGTATATAAACTCCAGTACTTAGAAAGGATCCTATAGCCTAATCTGTGTTATATCCTCTGCACAGCTGTGTAAGGGGTAGTCAGAAGTGCTGTATGCCCCAAAGCAGGTGCAGAAGGATATGTTCTGAATAATGACCCAGTGCTTCTTGCACCTGCTGGCAAAGAGATGACTCCAACTGTACTATTTAAAGGTTAGAGCTTTAGTCTTTGAACATATGGAGAAAACAAAAAATGATTTAATCTCAGGTGGGGATAATAGAGGCTAGATCTGTGTCTGAAAAGAAAGGTCACAAGCTCTTGACCACGTGCAGATGCTAAGAAAGTGCTGTACTTGTGCTGCTACCTGGGAATGGATGTTGATATGACGTGGATTTCATAAAGGCTTTTCTACAGCTGCTGCCCCAGTACAGACCCCTAGCAATACTAATGGCACACTGTCCCAGTATAACTTCCTCACAACTTAGGTTTCAGCAACTGAAGATATAAAATAATCAAAAAGACACAAGCCCTCCCGTAGTCAGAGTACTGACAAACATGAGATCATTTTACAGCAGTAATCTCTCAACTTTGAATACTCACAGAGTTTTAGAGAAATATGCAATCTTGTAACAAAATAAGGTGCTTAATTTAGCACTCAATACCTTTGCTTCCCAAGCCTTCTACCATCTTTATTGCACTTCTCAAATCAAACATGACATGACACCTTAGGCTTCCAGGCACTTTCAGTTGCTAGGTCTTGTGCACAGTGAGTCAACCAGGAATGCATATATGTACACACCAAAAAACTACCTCTGAGAGTTATCCCCCTTGTAATTAGAGGCAGTCATAGACAGGCACACAGAAAACGCATTAGGCCACATTTTCAAACCAGTACATGCAACAGTGCACAAGTCTATTTGAGAAACTGGCCTTTAAAGACTTGCAGTTCATTAAAGGAATTCTGTTTCTTCACAATCTTCCCATTCATCACTCTGAGCCTTGTCCTCTTCCTTGTGACTTTGTGAAAATCATTTGCAACTGATACGAACCAGGGCTATACACAGGTACAATGAGGGGCTCTCAGAGTTACAGCTCCACCTCTGCCAGGGAATGTGGAACAGACACAGCACCACAGTAACGGGGGAGGGGGAAGGAAAGTTGGTAGAAAGTACCACCTTTTAGGGATCCTTAGACTGAAAGCTGGTAGGAAGATGGCTACTGAAATAAAGCTCTAATCAAGTCATGCCTATAAGCTTTATATATTTAACTTCTCAAAAAAGAAAAAAAAAAAAAAGAAAAAAAAAAGGTCTCTCTATCTCTTTGAACTCCACAAGTTCTGCAGTGCACATCTTTTTTGCTGAATCTTTTTCCTTTTGACCCTCTGGGAGATGATAGACTAGTGATGCTCATTATACCACCTGCCCCTCAGGGAAAATCTTTTGCCCTGTGTGATTGCTGAGAATGTTTCTGCACACTTTTCCAGACCTGAACCTCTGTAAAGCCAGAAGGACTGGAAGACAAAACTTGAGACTTCTTCACAGTTGATTATACAGGCATTACATGGACACCCATGGAGGTTATTTACAGGTACTCACAGAAATAGCTTAGAGCTCATTCCCAACTTCAGGTCTTACCACTGGTTTTAGAAACTGCTACTAAAAACCTATGCAGCCACAGTGAATTCTTTCCAGTGGGCTTTTCATTCACCCTGGGGTATCAGAATTGCACTAACAAGCAGACAGTGTGCCCCAAAGCCTCTTTTGTCTCATTCGAGATGAAGCAGGGGTTTACCTTCTCTACCTGAGATTTCCTGCTGATCTCTGGTACAAATGTCCCCACTATAAGGGTTAGTGAGGCTAGAGACATGGCTACAGTAACACAAGCCTAGAGACTCATGAGCCTGAAATACAGGAGAATTAGAAAGATACTATTTTCCCCATTTTCCTAGAAGGTGCTTAAGAATCAGAATTTTTGTCTTTAGCTTGTTTCTATACTGTACAGGGCAATGCGAGGTAGAAATGAATGAGCTGAGTACAAACAAAGCAGCAGAAGAGCTACATTGTTTCAGTGTTATACTTGAGCTATTTTACTGAAAAAGCAACTTATTTCACAGATGGTGGTTTAATTCCACCTGGAAATGCTGCGTTGACTATTTTACTCATTACAGCACTCAAAATTATTTTGGTACAAGAAGGTGAAAAAGAATGTATAGCAAATGAGACTAAATTACTCAGTGTAACTTTATATTTAAAAAATTAAAAATACTGAGTTTCCAAAGAACACATAATGAATCTAAAAGTTCACTACTAAGGTTGTAAGCTTGGAAAAGTTAAGAAATTCCAGTGCAATCTTAAGTGACTCTCTTTTATTATTAATTAATATTTCACAAATTGTATTTTTAATCCAGTATTTTTCAGTCCTCTGAAACAAATTACACTTAATGATGGTTATTCAATCTTGTATTTTCTGTTCTTTGTTTAACAACTCACATCCTATTTAATACTCATGACTCAAAACCTTTTCTTAAGACAAGCCTATTTTCCTCTTGGGCATTTCAAAGGCAATTATCATTATAGTTTGTGAGAGTGAATTATCTTGTGAATGATTTTCTAATGTCTGCCATGTGAGGTCTGAGGCTATCAACATTTTAGCAACTGAGAAGACAAACAAGAGGTAGTAAGACTAAAATCTTTAATATTGAGTATTCAAACTCAGAAAATCATAGTAAAATTGAGGACTAATTTTGGTTTCCATCAGTTTTCCTGTCTTGGTCATGAACTCTGTCCCTCAGAATTAGAGACAGAGTCCAATTCTTCTGGAAGAATTAATTTGCTTTAATTGAGGCTTAACTTCTTACTTTTTCTCTTACCATTTGTCTAATTCACGAACTATCACATTCTAAAATTTCATTTTCTGAAGAATGCATCCTAGAGAACACAATAATCTTTTTTTAAATGACCTTAAACCACATCAGAGAAAATCTACTCAGCATGTTATGTTGTGTAGGAACCTTGCAGAAGAAATCACTAGTAATCAAGGTAGGACTGCCTTGTCAACTCAAAATATAAGAGTTTCCCAGGCAATCTCAATCCTGACATTTCCTAAAATCTGAGCAGCTGACTTCACAATCAAAATGAAGTTCTTTCAAGATTTTTGAGTGTGTCATGTCCTATGTGTGATCATGAATTAACTCTTCACTAGTATGGTTAGATTTGTAAAATTTACTGCAGAGGCACTTCTTCAAACTCAGGGAATACTAGCAGAGACCATAACTAGAAAATAAGGAGATACCTACAGTTCTGATATCAAAGGAAAGGTAAGCCTTGACTATTACAAGCTTCATACTATGACAGAGGAATACAGTCTTGTCAGCAAGAGCTTCCTTTCAATTTTCTAGCAGTGTGAGTCATTTTATTTCACTGTGCCTCTGATACTCCCCATGTCACTTGTCCACCTTGACTTACTGTTCCCATTCCCTTCATCTAACCATTTTAAGTCTCCTTTCCTTCATAAAGGATGTCTTACCTCATTTCCACCTGCTGGGCTTTCGTTTGTTTGTTTGTTTGTTTTTCCTTTTTTTTTTCTTTTAGTTCCATCACTCACTCTGATTCCTACTCCAACTTTTCCACTCCAAATTCTCAGTTAATCTCTGCCTCAGCTTCACATCCACAAACCAGGATCCACGTCTCTATTCTTTTGGACACTCCTCCCTCCACCTCAGTTGCCAGTCACAGCTTTCTTTTTTACTCCCTCAATCTACAATACCTGTCCCTATCTACCCTTTTCAAGCTCTATTCATGTTCCTCTGAATTTAAAGCAAGTAGTATCCTCTTAGAGCCAACAGTCCTAAAGGCAACTGGTTGACAATATAACAGAGGGTGTCCTTGCCTTTATTTACATCATTTTTTTCTGCTCATGCCTGCAGCAGCTCACAGCTGCACCTACCTTGAAAAGCCTGCTAAACTCTGAAAATGTAAAGAATGGAACATGCTCAAGTAAATGAATCTGTGACATACAGAACTGCAAAACTGACAAAATTGTACTGAGCAAAGGAGAACTGTCTTTTTTGGGGGGACTTAGATGACCAAGTTTATCGGTGACAAAAGGCTGGCACCTGACATAATTTGCTCTTATACCTCCAAGCCAGGTCCTTTATCTAACTCATGGTGGAGCTGGAATTTTCCAAAGACAAGCATTAGTTAACACTTGGGAATACATAGATGTGAAGGTGTGGGACTTGATGCTTTTCAGAATTGGAGCTGTGGGTTTGTTTAGAGAGAAGAAAGTGTAATATGGGCTCAGTTTTAATGGGAACAAGTTCAACTGCAATCTATAAGTTTAAACGTGATGATAAAACCTCATCATCAAGAACAAGCATTTTGCAGTCGAGCATGAAGAATATAGATGAAGAGTATAATCTTGAAATCTTGTGAAATATTTCAACTTAATTCCAAGATATTATAACAAGATTTCAATTAGATAAATCACCATTGTAATTTGTCTGTTTGATGGGCAGGGGCGAGGGGTTTTGGTTTTCTTTTTTTGGTCCAGTCTGCATACTCATTGCTTCTTTATATTTTTCTGAGCTAGTTGGAAAGTTGCCCTTTACAGTCACTGGAGAGAAATGAGCCCTCTTTGGGTACAATTCATCTGATCTACAGTGCATTTCTACTTTTAGATGAGAGGTATTGTTTTTATTTACTTCTGTGCTGTGCAGAAGAATCTTGGGGTGTTTCTAAGATATACAAGGTCCCTATCTTTTTAACAATCTCTCTTTTTCACATCTGTTTGCATTTTCCACTTGCTGTGTGACTGAGTCAAAGTTATATGTGTGTGTAACTGTGGAAACTGAATTCTACTTTGAAGTGCACTGGGCTTCTTCTTGGAATCCCTTATATGCTCTTAAAGCTGATAAATGCCAACAACAGCTTGGGATTTTGGCCAGACAGTTTGTGCCATCTTTGGAATTTGCTCAAATGGAGACAGAGGAACAGAGAGCACTTCCACAACTACTAGGCTCAAGTGCAGTGCCCTCATTGAGGTGAAAAATTTTATTCCTCCTTTAAATAAAGGTGTATTGTTACTGCAAGAATGGAGCTTTTTCTCCAGCCATGCCAATCCTTTAATACAGTGGAAATAGTCCCCAAGCAGGTGGCCGATCTCTTGTAATTTTTGCTTTTCCATAAACACCTGAATATGCAAGACACAATCTGGCCTTAAGTACATCTCTCTGCAAATAAATTCTGGAAAATGCACAATATTTGAGTTTGAAAAAAGAATTTACAGGCCTGAAGCCATAAAATTTCCACTTGTAAGAATCCCTCTTTGAAGCATCCCTTTAACAGTACTTTTGTCTGCTTAAGAAGTTTGGAAACAAACATGAAGGCAGAAGGGGTGAAGTATTTGTCCCCTGGTGAATCCTCAAAGGAAATCAAACAAAGGAATAAAGTTTTGTAGTAGATGAAAAATTCTCCTACCTTTTATTTTCTTCCTGTTTGTATCTGGTTCTCATGATACTTGAGACCTTTTATGCATTCACAACAACATTTCTCAATTTAGTGAGCATGCCATGGCAATTGATTTAGACAATGCAATAGCTGTGACAGCGATCGGGAGGCACTCCAAATTTAAAAAGTAACAGGACACGCAAAATTGAAGCCTACTGACTGTTTTTGTGATAATTGAATTTCATTGAGTTTTAGCAGTGAGAAATGAGCAATAAAAGGGCTGTTTCCAGCCACAGTTCCAGGAAAAAGCTAGGGCAGCATGCATCAGAAAAATATACATTGAACATTTACATGCAGAAATCATCTGAGTTACTGATTCGGCCCAAAAAGCTTCTTTCCTTCTTAGCTGCAAAAATAATTTCAAAATAGAATAGACAAGCCTTTGAGATGAAAAATTAAAGATAAAAGTGGTTGAATAGTTTTGTATAGCCCCAGGACTTCAAATTTGCTGTGTGGGCAAGTTAAATACATTCAGTCCTGAACAGCTGTTGTAAATGAGGATCTCTTTTGTTGCAGTTTTTGCAGAACAGTTCCTGAGGAAAGATATTTTCCTGGTGCATAAAAACTTAATTTTTCACAACTGAAATTGTGCATTGGCTTTTTATGATGTTTGAACTGGTTGCTCTTGGAGTGATTGTATTTCTGGGGGTCACTTTGAGGTCTTGTTTTCAATAAGAACAGTGGTTCTCTCTATTCTTAATGCAACTCCAATTCACTCTGCTGACATTCAGGACTGGTTTGAGAAGAACAGCCTTCACATTTTCCGAAGTGGCAGGTTAAGGAGTTGTACAGAATCCTTTGCTCCTCATAGGAAACAATGAATTTTCATAACACACTGTCCAACTGCTCTGCATTTCTGCCAGTGGAATCCAGGCAGGATTAATCTAGACTGGATACAAACAGATCTCTGTGACTGTTCTTTGATTACAAGATTTGTAATTTATTCCTCCTTTATAATCTTTGGAAGGAGGGGAAGGCTACTCAAGAGGAATACAAGAATTCTGTGAGGTTATGCAGGGAGAAAGTCAGAAAGGCCAAAGCAGGAATAAATTATGCAGGGAGCAAATTAGAGGGGACAAAGCTCAACTAGAGATGGCCTGGCTACTGCTGTAAAAAGCAACAAAAAGTCATTCTACAAAAATATCAGCAACAAAAGGAGGGCTAAGGAGAATCTCCATCCCCTGATGGATGCAGGGGGAAACATAATGACAGAAGATGAGGGAAAGGCTGAGGTACTGAATGCATTCTTTTCCTTAGTCTTTATTAGTCAGATCAGTTGTGCTCCAGGTACCCAGCCCCCTGAGCCAGAAGACAGGGATGGGGAGCAGAATGAAGCCCCAATAATCCCAGGGGAAATGGTTAGCAACCTGCTACACCACTTGGACATCCACAGGTCTATGGGGCTATATGAGATACACCCAAGGGTTCTGAGGGAGCTGGTGGACGTGATCACTGAACCACTTTCCATTATCTATCAGCAATCTCGGCTAACTAGGGAGGTCTCAGTTGACTGGAAGTTGGCTAAAGTGACACCTATCTACAAGAAAGGCCAGAAGGAGAATCCAGGGAAATACAGACCTGTCAGTCTAACCTTGGTGATGGGGAAGCTGATGAAACAGATCATCCTGAGTGACATCACACAACACATAAAAGAAAACTATGTGATAAGGGCCAGTCAACATGGGTTTATGAAAAGCAGGTCCTGTTTGACCAGTCTGATCTTCTACAACAAGGTGACCCACCTAGAAGATGAGTGAAAGGCTGCGGATGTTGTGTACTTAGACTTCAGTAAGACCTTTGGCACCATATCCCGCAGCTTTCTCCTGGAAAAGCTGGCAGCTCATGGCATGGATGGGTGTGCTCTGTGACGGATAAAGAACTGGCTGAATGGCCTGGCTCAAAGAGTTGCAGTGAACAGAGCCAAATCCAGCCAAATGCAGCAGGTCACGAGTGGTGTTCCCCAGGGCTCCATAGTGGGGCCAGTTCTGTTTAATCTCTTTATCAAAGATCTGGACAAGGGTATTGAGTGCACCCTCAGTAGGTTTTCAGTTGACACCAAATTGGGTGGGCATGTTGATCTGCTGAAGGGTAGGAAGGCCATACAGAGGGATCTGTACCAGATGGATCATTGGGCTGAAGTCAACTGCTGGTGAGGGGCCAGGAGCACAAGTCTTGTGAGGAGCAGCTGAGGGAACTGGGCTGTTTAGCCTGGAGAAAAGGAGGCTGAGGGGAGACCTTATCACTGTCTACAACTACCTGAAAGGAGGTTGTAGCATGAAGGGTGTTGGTCTCTTCTCCCAAGTAGCTAGTGATAGGACAAGTGGAAATGGCCTCAAGCTGTGCCAGAGGAGGTTTAGATTGAATATTAGGAAAAAATTATTCACGGAAAGCATTATTAGGCATTGTAACAGGCTGCCCAGGGAAGTGGTGGAGTCACCATCTCTGGAAGTGTTTAAAAGGCATTTAGACAAGGTTCTTAGGGACATGGTTTAGTGCTAGAGTTAGATTATGGTTGGACTCGACGATCCTGAGGGTCTCTTTCAGCTGAAATGATTCTATGATTCTACGATTCTATGATTCTATGATTGTTTTCTCCCTCTTTACAGGAGTTTCAGACTTAAAAAACTTTTCCTTCTATGTAGAGCAGTTCTTCAGAAGTAAAAGCTTCTTACCTCTTTATTTTTGACTTCCATGCAGATTTCCTAAATTCAATAGCTTAAAAGTGGATGACTAATGAATATGTGATCCAGACCCTGATCAAAATCCAAATAAAATAATGTTTGCCTCATCATACCTCTGACCTGTTTTACAATAAGTATTTTTATGATGATTAATAAAACTGCAGGTAAATGTTGTCTCAGAGCTCAGGCTTACAGTGAGGATGCACATACAGAACTTACAGAATGGCTGTAGGACATCTGTGGTTTGCACTGACGTTCAGTCCTTTAGAGGTCATAAGTTTCAGTAAGACTGTCAAGGGTTAGGATAAGTACCATTGATTGTAAACTCAAACATCTAGGGGAATAGTATTAAAAAAAATCAGCAAATATTTTTTTTTCCATATACCTGCCTGCTACTTGAGACATGCTGTATTATGAAAGAAGATTTATATGCTTCTCAAAATAAAATAAAATTTAGCTCAGGTACTTTTTATCAATTTAATGAACAATGCTTGCATAGAAAGGCTTAAAAAGAATAAGACTAGCTGAAAGGTGCTGGGTTTTGTTGTTGTTGTTGTTTTTGTATTGTTTTGTTTTCCTGAGGAGTTGCTCACAAACCTGGTTTAAAATCTTTCTTTTATGTATTCATAGATTCTACTCTGTTATCTTGAAAAAGGGGGAAAAACTGATGAGAATTTAAATATAATTCATGATAGTAGATTTAGGGTAAAACTTAATCAACTCAATGCATTACCTCTGCATAAACAAATTCCTCTTTGTCCATAGGATAAGCTAGCTATGTATTGCACAGATAGAACTGTAACAATATTTAAAAAAATTTAAAAATAGAAGACACAGCCACTCTCTTCGATTTTTCCCATGAAAATTTTACACAAGAGTCAGTGGGTAGTAGAGCTGCCAGATTCAAAAATAGAAATGCTTTCATTACTCATCCTGCAAAGGGAATGAGGCAAATTGTGGGTGGACATACAGTTGGACATGAAAATCCAATAAGAGCACAGAGGAACAACAATGGCAGCATGGGGAACCATAAACCAGTGCTGACAGGCATTTACCATTAATTGGTATTCTGCGTGTGATCCAGCTGATGAGGTACTGGGAAATACTGTATGTTTGCGAGGCAGTGCTCAAAATTACTCTGCCACCATGCCAAAGACCTAGTGAATTGAGGAAGTGTGACATTTCCCAGCTTTTTGATCAAATGCACTACCTGACTTTGAGGGATCAGCTTCCCTCTGTCATAATGAAAAATAAAGATCCACAGTGGTACATTTCAAGAAACAAAGAATTTGAATGAAAGCCAGCTGAGAGAAAGAAGAAAACACAAGATATAATCTCTACGGTGTAAAAGCTAAAATAGCATGTAAATGCAAATACATTTCTGTCAGGACATACTTCATAGAATGTCCTGACTTGGAGGGGACTCACACGGACCATCAAGTCCAACTCCTGTCCCTGCATATGACAACCCCACAGTTCACACCATGTGTCTTAGGGTGTTGTCCAGTCTCTTCTTGAACACTGCCAGGTTTGGGGCTGTGACTACCTCCCTGGGAAGCCTGTTCCAGTGCTCCACCACCCTCTGGGTGAAGAACCTTTTCCTAATGTCCAATCTAATTCTCCCCCGGCACGTCTTCCTGACATTCCCTCATGTTCTGTCATTGGTCGCCAAAGAGAAGAGATCGACCCGTACCCTTCCTCTTCCCTCTGTGAGGAAGTTGTAGCCACCATGAGGTCTTCCCTCAGTCTTCTCTCCTCCAGGCTGAACAAACCAAGTGACTTTAGCCGCTCCTCATATGGCTTCCCCTCAAAACCCTTCACCAACTTCTCAGCCCTCTTCTGGACACTCTCCAGTAGCTTAATATCTGTGGCACCCAAAACTGCACACAGTGCTCCAGGTGAGGTCACACCAGTGCACAGCAGAGCAGAACAATGACCTCACTTGCCCAGCTGACAATGCTGTACCTGATGCACCCCAGGACACGGTTGGCCCTCTTGGCTGCCAGGGCATATTGTTGGCCAATGTTCAACTTGCCATCGAGCAGAACCCCCAGATCCCTCTCTGCAGAGCTGCTTTCTAGCATCTCTTCCCCTGGTCTGTAAATACAGCCAGGGTTGCCCTGTCCCACGTGCAAAATCTGGCGCTTGCCCTTGTTGAACTTCATGCAGTTGGTGATTGCTCAGTTCTCCAATTTGTCCATTTCCCTCTGCAGGGCTTCTCTGCCTTCAAGAGTGTTGACAGCTCCTCCCAATTTTGTGTCATCAGCAAACTAAGTAATCCCTCAAGTCCTGAGTCCAAGTCATTTATAAAGACATTGAAGAGTACAGGCTCTAAGATGGATGCCTGCGGAATCTGCTGGTGACTGGTCACCAGCCCGATATAACCCCATTTACTAGAACCCTTTGAGCCCGGCCCATCAGCCAATTGCTCATCCACTGTATTGTGTGTTATCCAGCTGTATGCTGGACATCTTGTCCAGGAGAATACTGTGAGAAACAGTACAAAAGACTTTACTGAAATCCAAAAAGATCACATCGACAGGCTTCCCTTGGTTAACTAGGTGGGTAACCTTTTAGAATGGAATTTTGTCAAGCAAGACTTTCCCCTCATGAGCTCATGCTATCTGGGACCAATGACTGCACTGTCATTCAGATGTTTTTCAATAATTCCCAGAACGATCTTCTCCATGATTTTGCAAGGCACAGAAGTGAGGCTGACAGGCCTGTAGCTGCCAGGGTCATCCCTGTTGCCCTTCTTGTCAGCTTCCAGTCATCCGGAACCTCTCCAGATTCCTAGAAGTACTGAAAAATCAGAGAGAGATCTCACTATGATGTCAGCCAGCTCTTTAAGCACCCCTGAATGAATTCCATCAGGCCACATCGACTTATAGGGATCTAGCTAGAGTAGTAAATCCGGTACAAGTTCCAGAGTTACTGGGAATTTGTCATTCTTGCAGCCATGGCTTTCTAGCCCAGGGCTATAGGGGTCCCCAAGTCCATCATTGGTGTTGAAGACAGAAATGTGTCAGCTTTCTCTATGTCCCTGTTAATAAGGTGACCACGCTCATCAAGTAATGGTCCAATGTTATTTCTAGTTTGCCTTTTGCCGCTAATATATTTTTAAAAGCCTTTTTTATTGTCCTTCACAGTACTGGCCAGCTTCAATTCTAACTCAGCTTTTGCAGTGTAAATTTCCTCCCTACAGTGGCGAGCGGCATCTCTGCAGTCCTCCCATGTTGCCTGACCTTGCTTCAACTGACCATGTAATTTCTTTTTGCACTGTTTTTCAAGAAGATTCAAGCTCAAACAAGCTGTCTTTTTGCCTCACCTGATAGATTTTCAGCATTTTGGAATTGCTTGGTCCTGTTCTTTCAGTAGGTGGTACTTAAAAAACGACCAACACTGATGGACCCCAACACATTCAAAAGCTTGTTCGCAGGGAAACTTACTAAGTACTTGTCTGAGCAGCCTGAAGTCTGCTCTCTTCATATCTAGTGTTAAGGTCTTGCTGGTAGCTTTCCTCCTATCAGCAAAGATTTTGAACCTGACTGCTTCGTGGTCACTGTGGCCAAGGGAGCCATCAGTCACCACTTCTCCCACGAGACCCTCTCTGTTAATGAGAATCAAATCTGGAAAGGCACCTTTCCTGGTCAGTTCTCTTAGTACCTACATCAAGAAGTTATTGTCCAGATTCTTTAGGAATCTTCTGGACCTGGTGGTATCAGCTGTGTGATATTCCCAGTTGACATCTGGAAAGTTGAAGTCCCCCATAAGGACAAGGGCAGATGACTTGGAGGCTTCGCCTAGTTCATTATAGAATAACTCATCACACTTAAAGGGTAACAGAAATGCAAGAAAGTCGAAGGCATTGAGTTACTTCTAAATTCTGCACAGAAAGCAGACTCTAGTCAACCCCCACACCTTTCACTCTCACTTTTCAGGATAGGTTAATGTGGAAAAAATCAATAGGCTATTAAAATATCTCAAAGATATATTTCAAACCAATTCTGTAGAGGTATTCTTATCTACTGGCAATGCACATGTCTGTCAAGCAATGACAAGACTATTTTGGAGGAGAACTTTTTAAACATTAGAATAAATACTAGAACATACTACACAGTAAATGTCAAAAGTACAAGCAAAAATCTGCAGGGAAGATTCTTTTTTTCCCTGAGTGTGCCCCTCTTGGCTTGTACGGAGCATAGGTGCACAGGGCAGGAAGGTTCCATTGCATGCTGAAGAGAAGCAGGCTGCTGCACGACAGACTCATTGTGGTGCTGCTTGTTGCTCACTGAGGTATTAACAGCTATAATAGACAAAGAACACAGAACAACGCACATTTGCCAGCTGCACTTGTGCTTTTGTTTACTGCAACTGCTCAGTGGTTTGATAAATCTGAAGGAACTGGCTATTTCCTTGTAAGTTGCATCTCATCATCAATTATTTCATTTTCAGGGTCCAGTACTCATAGAGTGGGGGCTAAAAGGGAAGTACTGATGCTGAACTTCTACAGTTTGCAAGCTGAACAGTGAGATTTGTGGAATGAAACTCATTTGCTGTTGAATGTCAGCGAATACAAGATGATTGCCAGAAGGGAGTCAGGACTGAAGCTTTAGCACTGGTTCGCTCTTTAGCCCTGCTCACACCACTTGGGAATTGGATCCTGATCCCAGTCATAACTTTTCGGTCCAGGTATGGATGCTGGACAGACTTCAAGTCCATAGAGGTCATTCAATGGTCATAAATGATAAACTTCTGCTATAATCTGTGTTTGTGCAGTACTGAAAGATATTGTAAAATTAGTTAAATGCATAGTTAATATTATAGATTTATACTGGTACATGTGATAATTTTGTAGAAGGGAATAAAAAATAATTTTACTATTGAGAACAAAAGTTTAATAAAGGACATGTACCAGTGTTGTCCCATGGTGGAATGGACCCTAAATGTTTGTAAAAATGTCTCTTTTTTGTCCAGTGCTCAGAATAGTTTCTAGTCTAGTTTAATAAGATACATTATAAACACCTTTGGATATACATAAATAGTGAATACTGTGCCTAAAGTGGGATTTAGATGAAATTTAGATGCTTAAGTGAACTATTCACCTGAAAAAATGCCCATCCAGCTCTGTTCTTAACCCAGAGACCCTTGAATTGCAGAGATACTTCTCTTTTTAAATTACTCTTCACAAGCAAAATTCTGCATTTTCTAATCATCTCATCTTTTTTGTGGCTGAACGGCTAGGAGCTATTTGAGCTAAAAGTTCATCTGGGATCAAGAAACTGCATGATTTAATTTAAGGTCTTTGAGTAACTCCATCTAGGTGCAGGTCTTAGAAAAGGCTTAACCCTAGCAGCTAATCCTTTATTTAAGGGTTGGAGTGAAGGGGACTTTTTTTGTTTTTTAATTAAGTAAATAGATATTGGGTAAAATGAATGAATGAATTATTCTTGGAGCAGGAAGCAGGGTAGCCAGAGCATGCCTCATCTTTGGTCTGGTAACTCTTAGACTGGTTGGTAAGAGCTGACAACACCCCAGTTGAGAAGCCTTTCTGCTTGAGGTACATCTTTCTTTGGAGCAATGACAATCATGTGCTTGAGATCCACTGGCAGATTATAGCGTTAAGCGTGGTCTCCCCTTTTTTGAGTGGCTTAAACACTAGGTTACTGGGGTTGGAGAGGGACAAATGCCTACCATACCTATGCTCAGCATGCAGTAACATAAAAGCATGTGGTACCTATATATTTGTGTGTATCTAGCCTATTAATCACTCACAGCACAGTAGTACTGCTAAGATATTTTTCCACACCAGGGTAGTATAAACAGAAGTTTCTGCTTGTTATAGACCGAGAACAAACATGTCACTTGCTCTAGCATTCAATGTCTACTGGAAAAAAAAGAAAAAAAAAAAGACAGCTAAATAAGCAGATCAATATTATCTGATAACAGCATGGTGGTTTGGTTGGATGACTCATCGCACCATCACTGTCTGAAGATTCCTTTGCACTAAAATTAGATCACACAGTTCATGATCTATCATGGGAGTAAAGATTTGAATCCACTCATTCAAACTTTTTAATCTATCTTGTTTGTGTGCATCATCAGAGTCTTTGTTAAAGAGCTGCTGTTTGCAGATGGTTGCACTTGCAGAGCAGAGAGAGCAAGACCTGAAGATAATGACATCTATTTTCCCAGCCACTTGTGTAAAACTCGATTGAGCATTTCAGCAGAACAGATTTGTACCAACTAAAGCTAAATAAACAATATTCCCAGATTAACGGCATAAAAATAAGTGCTGTGGCTCTGTTTACTTTTTTTAGAGTAAAAGTGTTTTATGATGATGACTAATTTTTGTGTCTAAAGCAGCAGTTTTGCTGTTGTTCTTCCTGATTTCAGTCTCTGTAAACACACCATAACATTGACCTTTACTTGGTTTTACTTGGCACATGCACTTACATTCTCTTAAGTGATGTGGGGACAGACACTTACTATTAACAATACAGAAAATATAAAAAAATTTCCATGTGATGCATCTTCAGTCATTCCTGAGCAGAATATAAAAAAGACAGAATATTCAGCAATGCTTTAATGAAGTGTACTGAAAGGAGATCCATATGAGGACAGACCTAAGTGGACTTGCCATAACTCTGGACTTAGCTACTCAAACTTAGGGTCTTTGTACAGCTTTATTTCTGTTGAAACTCTGTTAAAATGCAAAGTCATCCTCTCCTGAAATCCTGAACACATAAAGTTATAGATATGTGTTGTAAGGAACTAATGCATAGAAAGCACTTCATGCTAAGCAAATGACTTGTTTAAAAAACACTTCAGCAGTTAGCGGTGTAATATTGATAGGCAACATTAGGAGCATCTAGCTGCCAATAGAACTGCATTCACCAGCAATGACTAAATACAGTGAAGTAAATCCAAAAATAATTATTACTGCAGCAAACCAAAGCGCCAACTAAGTTTAGGACAACAGTTGCAGTAATTTGCAGTTTCTAAACTGTTTCACTGGCCCCAGTTGAGCGGCTTGATATTTACCAGGCTGGGTAAATCACAAATGCCAACATTCTCTGAAGTGACCTGGGACTGTGGCTGTGCTGACTGATGACTGTGGTACTTCCTTATGACTATTTTCAGAGGCTGCTGGAAGCACCTGTGTGGCAGTGAAGCAAATGTCCCTGGAAACCAGATTCAGATAGGCATTATGGTCATGAACAAACTTGTAAATGATCAGTCCTGCAGTCTTTGATCATACCAATCACTATGTTTTCTCATGTTTTTATATGGGTGTTCATTAAATACCTGAACTTAATCCAAATTTACTGGGGTTTAAATAACATGGATTGTTTTAATATACCTCTGAAACAAATACAAATTATGGCAACACAACCAAAGAAAATCGCCTGCCTTTTTGAAACAACTATGGCTTTTATGATGCATTCATGTTGGTTTATATGATGTCTTCATGTTGTTTTGTATGTTGTCTTCATGTACTGATTACCTTGTTTTGTAAAAGAGAGGTAAACCTAAGAGAAATTGCATATTCATTTTTTTTTAAGAAATGATTTTGAAATGAATCATTTTTTGTCCCTTAATATGCTACACACTAAAGAGGTCTGTTTCTCAGCTATAATTCATTTTCTGCCAGAGTGTAATTCATATTTGTGCATTCCAGCATTTGCTCTGTAAATATATATATATTACACCATTCTGTTAAGAAATCAGAAAGGCAAGCCAGCTCAGAATTAGGATCAACATGTTATTTCTGGTCAATTTGTTCTGGCAGCAAAATATTTGATAACCATACAGTTGCACTGTAATTTCATTTATGTTTTTCCCTCCCTGTACATTCTCTATTCCAGGCCCCAGCCTGAGATGTTTTCCAACTACTCATTTTTACTTGGATTGATATCTTAATTTGGGGAACAAGAATAAAGAGCAAGGAAATAGAAACCTAATCCTTTTATGCAGGGTTAGCCAAAACAGATCATTTCAATATTTCTAACTAACTGTCTATTAAACCAGGATTTTTTAAAGAATGATTAAAGAACAGAGTTTTGCTTGGAACAGTTCAAAGAATACCAGTAGTACATTCTGCTAATGTCACACAATATTGATTGTATAACACATTCGTGGTCAAGGTAGCTCACAAAAAGGCAATTTTAAGGTGTGACTTTCTTGATGAAATAGACTTTGGCCATTGGAATTCTGCTTGAGATTTGCTGGAAGATTTTGGCAGATCTTCAGCTCAGGCACATTGTTAGAGTTTCTCATTCTGATGGTTAATTTTGTTGCTGTGCAAGTGTACATGATAACTAATGAAGAATGCAAACAGACCAACATTGTTTTCCAAGATATTATTGGACTACTTTTTAAGAGAACAGAATAGTACAAACTGTGATTGAGCACTCACCATAGTATTAACTATTGATAAACATATTCAGATTAGCTAATATTTCATGTGTTTTAGAAAGCTTTTGACTATTGGTGAACAGCTATTCTTTGTGTGAATAATACAGGTGGAACATCTCCAAAAGAACACTTTATCAATATAAATCACTTAGTTTTATATTGATAATCACGATATTCAGTGTACAGTTTTTATTTCAAGATTTTCTCCCTAAACCACTTCATATTCTAGTACAGAAACCAACATCTTTATTAGGATTTGAAAATATTATGCATATATTTTGTAATGTTCAGATCTATTCTAGCTCCTTTTCAGTTTCAAACTAAACAGAATGACTAACAATTAAGAAGTCAATAACTCTAGAGTCACAGCTGCCACTGAGAATCATTGCTAAAGTTGGATCTTCTGATACTTAAATTAATTCAGTAATTCACCCTCAACAAGTCAGCTGCCCAAAGCAATTATAGTAATTGCTGCAAACACATGTGGAATACAAAGACCTTGTATTTTCTAAATATTCTATTTAAAACTGCTTTATATTCTCTTTTTGCAGAAACCCTTCACCATTCCTTCCAGTCTCAGAAGAATCATTAGTAATACTAAGAGAGCTGTTTTCCAAATATGCTGAGATTGGTTGGTTTGTTGTATTTTATTTCAAGTAAGAGCATTCAAAATCCTAACATGCATACCTCTAGTTACAACTGCACAACAGACACTGGGATAGAGAATTCAGCCTACAGACGGCAGCTATGGAATTATACATGAAGACAGATGCTGTTCTCTTCCAATTATGTCTCAGACTTTTCAGTCTTACTGTTTAATTATAAAAACACTAAATTTACATCTGCACCATAAACTATTATGTAGACTAAGCCTGTCCTATACAGCACTTGGTAACTGCAATACTGGTTTTAAATGTTGCTCCCATATTCAGTGCTGTATCAAACAAACACTAACAAGACAAAGGATATAAATCTCTCTGACAATATGACCTCTAGATATATTTTGGCTCTACTTCTGAGGACATCAGCTGGATTGAGCACCAGAGATCCATGTCATGGAAGCACCCCAAAATGACTCTAAGCAAATGATAATCTCAAACTAACTTCAAATTGCAACCTGAACAGAAACTAAATGTCAGACCGAAATCAAATGGCAGAAACCAATGAGAAATGGAGGTAATCTAAAATCAATTAATATTCTGACAACATTTAACAAGCTGCAGGTTCAATATACCAGTCAAGAATATTATTACTATATGACAACACACAAGAATGATGATCTGAAGCAGGCACACACTCACTTCAAAAAGGAAACTGTCGCTCAAGGGTACCCAGAAGATAGGATCACTCACCCAGAGGGGGACAAGGGTTCACTCAAGGATATATCCAGAAGAAATAATCACTAACTGAAGAGAAAATGAGGGCACTCAGTCCAAGGAAGTCTCTTTACACAGTGTCCCTGATTTAAGGGAAGAGGTTCCAATCAGTCCCACTGCTCCAAGAAGAGCACTCAAAGGGAGTCTTTGGTGGGGCACCATTTATAACCTGCTCAGATCTGAGCTGTGATCATATAAGAGCATGACCCAGAAGCTTCTCTCGGTCTGGGATGTTTCATTGGTTGGGACCTTGTCTGTTGACCAGAGGTCTGGCCCCTCTTGCTCCCCCAGCCAAGGAAACTATGTTACTCAAATACCCATGCCCTGGGGAGTGGGACGTGATGGGTGGCACCTGACCAAGTTGTGTACATGACAACAGCCGCAGTGGGGAGCAAAAGGTGTGAAAATAAGGCGTGAAAGAGCCAGCACCTGTGTGTTTAAAGCCCCGGACTTTGTAAGGGCATGTGCAACTGCCACAAGCCATTAAACTCATGCTAAAATAAAGCCCAAGACAGGTAAGCTGAATTGTCTTATGGAGAGTCTGAGAACTCTCCTTTCACTATGGAGGAAGACTAGGTAAATAGTTGGGATGGGACACCTATGGTGGGATTTGTTCTCTGTAACACAGATATCAAAAAACTGGGCATCTAAACTACTCACCTTAGGGTCACTTTTAAAGTTATAGTTAACTTTTTTTTTAACAGTTAATAAAATTTCATATCCTCTTCATAAGTCAAATTAGGCTCTTAAAAAAAAAACAAACTAAATTGGGCTGACAATATAAACGAAACTAAAGAGTACAAAAGGAAGGTAAAAATCACACTCAAGTAACTGAAAAAAGATATTATTCAACGAAAGAGAAACAAGTTTGAAGGTTTTTCAGCTCTTGATATGAGACTAAACCACAGTGAGAAAGAGAATGAAAAAATGAAAAGAACAATCCACAGAAACAGAGACTAACTAAAATTAATCTTTTTTCAAGGTTGTTCTAAGATAAAATAGTCATATAGCTAAGCTTAGTTGATCAAGGATCTGATGCTGTGGGTGCAAAAGTGTCCAATATGGGAGAATCAAAGACAATTGCTGCAGAGCTTCATATGACAGGACTCAAATGACAGTCTGCTAAAGCAGGACATGCCACTGCCTTCCAAAATAAATAAAAAAACCTCAAAACTGCAAAGGATTATGCTTCACAGCAGGAGTTTGCAGACATCAGTAGAAGACAAAATGCTTGTGCAAGGAGTGATAATATTTATTCTAGTTAAGCAGAACTCTTTGGAGTTGCGTGACTATAACTTCATGAGAAACAAATAGGACAGAAACTAATTTCAAGTTGAATATGGGTGTACAAGCCAATGTGCTTCCAGAAGCAATGGTAATAGTGTTGTTTTAAGAAAAACACATTTGGCAGAAAATAAATAATTGAAACTCTTGATTTACTCTGGTCAGGAAAAAAGAAAAAAAAAAAGTTATCCCCACTAAAACAGAATATTATCTGAATTGGATATTACACATTTCACCCCATTTAACCTAAAAAATCTGAATCAATATTCTGATACAGGGAAGAAGGCTGTAGCTTTTACATTGTGTGCATAAAAATTTTGTGCCTATATAGGGAATTTGCACTGGAGTTAGAATTAAGTATGCCCCATTTGGGTTTAAAATGAGGAAATGGTCTTAAAAAGAGGGTCCATGCAAAAAAAACCACAGGGCAGTGATTTAAAAAAGGCATCTTACAGAGACAGGAAAGAGTAAATATATCAAGATTATCCCCTGAGCCATAACCCTAGGAAAGTATCTCGCACCTTAAGTCAAAAGCTATAAGATCTTAGCAGGTTCATTACAGAGGACACATAGATAAAACAGATGTTGTCATATGCAGGGAC
This sequence comes from Patagioenas fasciata, assembly GCF_037038585.1. NCBI lineage: Eukaryota > Metazoa > Chordata > Aves > Columbiformes > Columbidae > Patagioenas > Patagioenas fasciata. The sequence goes on from NC_092522.1 coordinate 101,744,290, forward strand.
AGGAGTTGGACTCAATAATCCTTGTGGGTCCCTTCTGACTCAGAACATTCTATAATTCTATGAATCATAATGTGAACACTTAAAGATCACTTGAAAACTCTAATAATCTGTATATTGTTGGTCAGTATACAGCTCAGTATACAAGAAAAAAAAAAACATCTATGCACAGACTAAAAAAATCAGAATAAATAATATACTTTATCTGAGAGATCACCAGATTACCTTTAAATACGCGTGGCACACCTATGTGCACATGCAATATTTGTTGTGGTAGATACCTAGAACAGTTGTTTAGTTTGTATTTGTGATGTAACTGGTAAGATTCCCTTCACCTAACTATGGCAATTGGATTTCATGTTTCAGATTTCTTAGAGAAGAGAATTAAAATTCACACTTAGACTACAAATGAGTCAACCTGATTTGAAAGTCCCGCCTTATTTAACAGAATTACTGTAATATCCAGAGCTGCTTCTGAGGATAAAACCTGAAGAAAATACATAGAATTACTTTCTGGTATTGGAAAAACATTTTCATGGTCTATTATCAATTTGCAGAGGATCTCTTGGTAGTAGATGATTTGTAATTTGAAGGCACGCTGTTACAAGGGATGTGTGTGATTAGCCAGAAACTGAGAAATCTAACGGAAAGGTCAGGGACATTATGAACTACAATAACATGAGCAAGAGACATTGACAAAATGTAGTTCTAAACTGAGGTCAAATCAAAGCAGCACATCAGTGTTGCTGACACACACACACATGCACACAAAAAAGGTGAAACAAGCCCCTTCATTCCCCCAAAATCAAAGTTAAACATACTTTCATTTAATAGATATATATTTTTACTGAACATTTTTATATCATACCAAAATGACCTTTCACTTGGAATATACTTTAACTTTCAGTCAAAATCTTTTATTGTTAATTGGCATTGCCATAATTTATTGCAAAATTTTCATTCTAAGTAGTCCTTGAATTATGCAGATATTGGAATTCAGGTATTAAGTTATGTATATCTCTGTAAGAGGTGAATGACTGAGACCAGTAGTTGTTATGCAGAGGTTCAGAGGGATCTCCGCTAGCTGGAGGAGTTACCTGACAAAAATCTCATGAAACTCAGCAAGGACAATGCAGTCTTGCACTTGAAATTGAATAAAGCATGCTAAAGTACTGGCTGTGGACTGACTGGATTGGAGGGACAGCTCTGCAGAAAAGGCCCTGGTGATCCTGAGGGATTGGTAGAACTTGTGTCAGCATGCACCCTCATGGTGAAGAAGGTTAATCATATACTGGGCAGCATTATTAAGGATATTGGCCAGAGACGTTGTAGATGCCCCATCCCTGGAAGTGTTCAAGGCCAGTCTGGATGGGGCTTTGAGCAACCTGGTCTAGTGGAAGGCGTCCCTGCCCACGGCAGGGGTTTTGGGACTAGATATCTTTAAGGTCCCTTCCAGCCCAAATCATTCTATGATTCTATGGTATAGCCAGTAAATCAAGGGAAGTGTTTATTTCCATCTTCCCAAGAACTTTTGTGCGTGCTTCTGGAAAATTATATCTGGTTTGTCGCACTACTGTGAATGATAGATGTGCACAAGTTAGAGAGTGTCTAGAGGAAGACTGTTAAAATGCTTAGGAGACTGGACATAGGACATACAAGGAAAGCCTGAAGGAACTGGCTTTCTTTAGCCTGGTGACAAGGAGAGGGAAGGAGCCAGCTGCAGTCTTTCACTGCCTAAAGAGGGTGATAGAGAAGATGGAGCCCAACTTGCTGTGAAGGTGCAGTGACAGGATGAGAAGCAATCATTGCAAGTTACAGTGAAGGAAATTGAGACTAGATACATGGAAAAGACTCTTCACTCTGACAGTGGTCAAGCCCTGAAAGGGAATATCCAGAGAGGATGTGTAGACTCTGTCCTTGGAAACAGTCAGAATTCAACTGGATAAGGCCTGGATAATTTGGTGTAATTTTGATGTTACCCTTACTTTGAGCAGTAGGAGGTTGTACTAGATGTCCCCCAGAGGTCCATTTCAGCCTAAATTATTGTATCATTCTGTGATTATATAGTGTTACCTTTTTTTTTTTCCCTACTGTCTGCTCCCAGCTAACACATCTTAATTGTCCAACTTCCACTGACATCTGAGGTGTCACTCTATCCTGAAGCAATGTTGGATTTTTCCCTGCTCTGTATTTGTTTACTGCCCCTTGCTACCAGTTTTTCCATCTTATTCAGAATTATCTTGTAGCATATAGTTGAGTGCCAATGTGAGGCAAGAAAACTTAAAGTAACCTCTCAAACTCATTTACATAATACATTTATGTTAATGAAATTGGCAGACAGCAGGAAAGAAGAGGGGGAGGAAAAAAGATTACTTGAATCTGTGGCATAGAGACTTAAGTATTCTTCTGAGTGTTAGAAACTTTTATCCAGTATTTGAAAAAGACTCATGAGAAAAGGGAGTGGAGCTGTTGCTTTCTGTGCTCTCTACCACAAGAATCATAAATTCATTTCTGCACAATACCTCAACTCCAACAGGAAAAGCCTTCCTTCACCTTTGATTCTACCTGCACTTCTCCACATCCGTCTTAGACAAACACTGAGTCCTGAGGGCAGCCTTTTGGAACAAGAGGTTTGAATTTCTTCAGACTGACGAATCAATTAAACACAGGTTTTTCCACTTCTGAGTGACTAACTAATACAGCAGTTGACTAATACAGGAAACGCAGTTACTGAGATCTTTTTAAAGACTGCTTGCTAAAGGAGCTTAGCACGTTAAGAAAATTGATAGATCACACCTTTCAAGGATCATAGAAGAATATATAGTTTCTAACTCTAGTTAATCTTACGCATTCATTAGCTTTGCAGAGATGAACTATTCCAGGCAGAAGACTAGGAAGCCAACCAGAGACATGGAAATGAGAGTTAAACCAAGATCAGGCAGCAGCTGAATGATTATTTTTGGATGTAAACACCTCGGTTCCATTTCAGTTCTGTACTTTTTAAAGTATCTAGTTATAAAGTGACATCTTCCAGAACAGAAATTCTGTATAAAACCATGTTTTTGCCAGAAATATGTAGTGACTCCTAAGAAAACCTAATGTGCTTTATAATAGTGTCTATATCCCTGTCTTCTAATGGACTATGAAAAGAGTAACTTGTCTATCTATCATGTATTCTGAATTCTATGGGAATGAAGGCTTTTGATTATGCTTCTCTGCTTGTTTCCAGTTGGAGTCACTGCCAATGTGACATTACTGCTGTTTGTGTCCACTGTTTCTTGAAGTATTTGCTGAGCTCACTTTTATTCTTAGCACACCACTTGTCTTTCATAAAACTTGCATTTTACTTGTATATCCTCAGCCACACGGCCCTCTTGTTTTGCTGTGCTGAGTTAAGCTGTAAAAATAGAATTCATCTAAACTAATATCAGAGACATACTTGAGTTAGGATTTTGGTTGTTATGGGCTTCCTCGGTAACTGATGGAGGGAAAGGCCATTCCAGTGAACTGTTCAGCACTAAAATCAGGTGGACAAGATCTCAACCAAATCTTTTGAAATTATGTCAGGACCAACTCTACACCATCCAATGTGTTGTATATCTTTACAGTGCTACTTGCATTCTGTTCTCTTCAGGAATCAGATGAAAATATTTGGAAGGAGATTTGCTTCATGTGGCAAGAGTGAGCACTGTTACATGACACATCTCCTCTCAAAGCAAAGACTGGCTCCAAATGGTTTTGCAACTACTCTGCAGCATACTCTTCCCCAAGCATGGCTTATCGTGATGAAAGCCATTGATATACAACCCCCATACACCCTACAATTGTTGTTAGTACCAAATCCTAGTTCATTTGAATCTACTAATACAGAAAGAGAAAGTAAAACAGACTGATAATAAATATGAAGCTAAAATAAATACAGGGTATTTTTAATAACAGAATGAGAAGTATTATCTCTATACAGAAGCATTATTCAAATTGCTGTTTACTTTTTCCTGTTTGTATTGGAAACCAACCACTGAACCACTGAAGCTCTACTCTTTTTTTTTTTTTTTCTCCTTGTGTGCCAAAGCATGATGTTAGAAAGAACAAAAAGGAGAGGCAGAGACCAGGGTTAGATTGTATTAATCTTCTGTGCTTACATACATGGCCTGTTTTCAAGATTTGATAAATTCCCAAAATAGTCCTCAGATTTCTTCAAATATATTATCGTTATTTTGTAGTCTGTAAGTAATTCAGTCATGTGAGGGTGCCTCTGTTAACCCTGCAATCCATTCTCATTCCAGGAGCCTTGCCTTGCCCTTCCGATGCTTTAGCAAAGTAACTTTTGCTCTCAGTTATTAATCTGAAAAATGCTTTCCTTATTAACTGTAAGAAGTCCTACTGTGATTTGTGTGATGTGTGCCTATTTGGTGCCCAGACCAGCAATGATCTGTTGTACAGGACACCCTTTTTTCTCTTTTTTTTCCTCTTTTTTTTTTTTTTTTTAATTATGCAGCTTTTCAGATAGACCTATACCTACTCTTTGAAGAATGTGATTCGGGTAGAAACATCAGTTCCTTGTTTTTCCACAGAGCTAACTGTCCCTTCATCCAGCCTCACCAGACGCAAAACAAAAGCACAAACAACAAGCCTGCAATTATTTGGATTCTAGGTAAAATCAGTGGAGAGCATAGCTCACAGGTGTGTACTATAATGGATATAAGCTTTTGTAGTGATAGTGTTTAGCAGGGGAGGGCAAGGCTGGGAAGACTTTTTTGGCATATCTGATTTCAGTGATGCTTAAGAAAATTCTAGATAATTTCTGCTTTACAGATTAGCATATTTTTTTTTTCCATAGGTCTTCTCTCAGGACTGAGGAGATAGTTCAGAGTTTTCTGAGCTCATATCAAATTTGAATGTTTATTACCGCCGGCCATTTCAGATCTTACCCCACTGTTCTTTTGAATGGACCACTGCTTGCATGAAGAACAGCGAAAGATTGAATTGATTTTCCACTGCAGGATATCAGAAGCAGCTCTGCCAAGTAGTAAAACTTCAGCTTTTATCATCAGCGGACAAGAACAACATACAGTCATCCAGGTGAGACAGTACTAGGTCTGTAACGTGATATTTCATAGGATTCCTTATCTCTGGATGGATCTTTGTCCCTTCCATCACAGAGATATCTAGATCTCTTTTTCTGAAAAAAGAGCTGAACGTTTTCTGTACGCATACCCCTAAAATTCCCCTTTTTCCCTGTGGGAAAAGATACAATACAGAAGTGTAATATTGCTTGTTCCTTGAGTTGTTGTTTGTTTTTTTTTTAAATCAACAATTCCTTAGTGATTGTTCTAGATACAGAAATGAAAAGACTAGCCCTCACAAGAAGCAATTTTGTTACTTCAGATATTTACAAAATTCTATCCCATCCAATTTATTCTTGACTTGTAGGTCTGCAAGGACTGAAAATTGGCTATCTATAAATAAGACATCCTTTCCTGCCTCTTTTCATCAGTTTATTTTATTATTGTCACTGTTACGTGTCAGATTATTCCATATTTATTTGAAATGCAAATAGAAGAAGAAATGAAAACTTTAACAAGTTTTAATAGTTGTTTGTTTGTTTTTTCCTCTCAGATAGAAATCTGTAATATAGACCATTGTAAAAATAAACAGACAGATGGCAGAACAGCTTTTTGTATGTGATTGTTATACTTTTCCTTTGTTGAAATCCACCTCCCAGAGGAAACAGTGACAAAGGACACTTAACTAATTTCACATAAACCTTCCATCATATCATTTGTTAATGAGGTTCAAACCATATTTAAAAGACAAGGGAACACTACGGAACAATTCTGCCTTTTTATTTTTTTTGTATTAACAACATGTTAGTCCCAGCCTATGATAACATTCCCACACTTCTGCTATTGGGTCTTGCGACTGCTACTCATGGCATGCAGCGTCACATAGCAGCAAGAGAACTGCACAAGCCTGGATCAAATCATTCCACTGTGAATGATCTAAAACATTTGTGACTAGTAATGGTACCTCTTATCTTGGGCCCCTTGCTGGTGAACTTATCCAGTCTTCTGTTTTATTCTGGTAGCCATATATGTAAAAATACCAGCAGATATTTCTGAAACACCACAGTGAACAGTATGTTACCGACTCTCAGTTCAAACCATCTTTCACATCATATCCTAACAGCACCGCTTCCCATCTGTCTCAGTGCCTACAGGAGATCAGCTTCTGAATTGAAATTCAGCTGGCTGAAACTAAATCTGAACAAGACCGAAGCGAAGTTAGACAGAAAAGGGTAACATTTGTAAGAACTAGACAAATCTATGACAACATCCTCAAATGAGGGGTCTGTTTTCTGACCACCAAGAGACTTCACAGCCTCACAGTTAGCTGACACCCTCCCAAGTATGAAATCTGTCAAAAATAGATTCTCCCATCCACCATGAGCCAGCAACCTGTTCCTATGAACATCCTCTCAAATGCTGACTTGGCAATCACTTTGTACATATTCATGGCTTCCAGGCTCTGCTGTTATAGTATTCTGTGCTGGTCGTGCCAACAATAGCCTTCAGTGGGCAGCTGATCAAAACTCATCACTCTGCTTGCTAAGCAAAACAAGTCAATTTTGGTACATCATCCCAGTGCTGTGAATGATATGCTGGCTCTTGAGTGAATGCTAAATTGTATTCCTTTTTCTAATCCTAATCTTCAAAGACCTAGATCTAGGTTACTTCAGGGATAATAATTTTTCACTGTGTGAAAACACCCACTCCTCAGGGGTGGTGGAGATACCAACTAGGCGGGCAATTACGCTAACAGAAGGAGCTTTGGAGGACTCTTCCACATGAGGTTGGAAATAAACATGAAGCTTATCTGTTTTGAAGGCGAAGTGCAAAATTTATCCCTTCAGAATTAAAATTAAACATCCTGAGTGAACACCAACACCCACACCACCACCCTGCATATACACCTAGTTCCAGGAAAGACAGGAGTGTAGCTACAAGTGCAAAATTCTACAATTAATTTAAGATACTATCTCTCTGTAAAATATTATGAAGTATCTAGCTGTGGGTCAATCTGACCAGCAACTTACATCAAACCGAAGTTCACTACCCTGATGATCTGATGCCTTGGCAGAAATTATGGTATAAACAGATTAAACAATCTATGTAAAGATTTTCATCTCAGTGTGAAAAGCACTGTGTCCCATTGCAATTGTTGTAATGATTCAGCTTTTCAAACAGCATGTTTTGCATATCTTGAAGTAAACAACCACTTAAATAAACCTTGATTTGTTTTTCCCAAAGGTATGTCACATTTCAGCCCACAGCCACTCAATAAAAGAACAGAGATGCATTTTCAGGACTTAATAAATAAACCTAAACCAGTTTGTTTTCTTTGCTTTTCAACTTAACAGGCTAGTAAATTAATGAACCTGCTTGGAAATCATACAGCACTTTCAGGCATGCAACTGTGGATGTAGACAGGGCACGCATCTATATTACAGTAACTAACAGGGAATTGGTACATGCTTACAGTCATGTTAAGACTGTGTGCCTATCATTATTTTTCTCTTTTAGTGGCAATCTCAGTTCATGAAGTGAAACAAACCTATTTTAAACTAGAGTAGTAGTGACAGTACAGTCAGCAAACTGTGTGGTGCAGACCAATATGACAGCTGGAAAACATGTTTGGAAACAGAGGGACAAATCTTCAGCTGGTGGAAATTAGCATACTTAAAAGTCATTGCCTGATCCGTAACTATCAAGCAAGTATGAATGCTTTGCGTTTTAACAGAAAGCAAATCATTTTGACCTAAGAGAAATACATACATAAGCCTAAATCTGGCTGCCCTTTACGTCCTAAAACCTCTCTTTCTGTTTGAAGTTCAATTTGCCATCCAGACTGCTAACTTCTTCTCCCAGACTTACATCTGTATTCAAAGTTTTGAATTATTCGAGATGCACAGGAAAGAAAGAAGAAACTAAAACCAAATAAGTTTTCTGAGGTATCACAGGCTTCAGAAAATCCTTGGTGCTGTGGACTTTGTATGTATCAACAACTGGGCAGACTCCAGCAGTGCAAGAGGTTTAATTGTTTCCTTACATGTGTAATAGCATCAACTCCTTGTCAAGGTTAAGAGTTTTAAAGTGTGAGAGAAAATTAAGGACTAGGGAAAAGAAAGGATTTTGTTTTGTTTTTGATGAATGCTGGTGACTATTCACAAAAAATTCCCTAGAGGAAATTGCAGATTAATAAATGAGGAGTGAATTTTAAATTGATAGCAGTTCCAGTTACCACAGGAAATAATTCTCAAATTCTAAAGACATAATTCTCTATCCTTTCTGCAGCTCCCTGTGAAGCAATTTTTTTCACCCACAGCCAGGCTGCTTTCATTTTAAAGCACAAGAATGTTCTACTCGGTGAACGTTATACATTTTTTAGATTATAGAGACAGATGAATATTTTCCTATAGTTTGTCTAAGAATTTTAGGAGGCAGTAGTTGTCGTCATTGTACAAAGAGCCTACCAATCACCCTGGCATGAAATTACAATTAATGATGTATCACTGGGTTACATAAAGGATGTCAAACATATGGACCATTCCTGCATCCAAAAGATAGGAGCAGCTTGCTGGAAGTATCACATAACATGCTATATTTTTCTGATGTATCAAAATGTCTTTGCCAGTAAGAAAAACTATTAAATTGCAAACACATATCTAGTTTTGCTTTAGGGCACTCAATCCTGAACTGTAGAACAGTTGTGAATGTTCATGGTTTTAGTGATGAAGATTGGCAATATTTTTCTTCTGTCTTTCTATCTGTTCATCTATGAACCCATTTTTTAGATAGCTAGGTTTTCCCAACAGGGTGTTTTAAACTACTACAATTAGTAAGACGTGAGTGTTCATCTGCACAGGACAGGCTTATGAGCACAGAGACTTAGTTTTAATCACTCTTAATGAAAGGAATGACCTAGTTGGTGGAAAAATGAATATTAGAAAAAGCATTTTAAAACTACATGCTTTCTCTAAAGAGAGCAAGCAGAATCTTATTAGTATGCATGTTAAATTCATTTCATTTCACACTTTGAAAGAACATGGGGAAAATTCAATTTAACGTTTTCTAATGTAAAATCATACCACAATATGTGCATTTGTGTTTTATAGCCTATAAATAACTGATTTGGAAATGGAATGTTCTCTTCCCAGATAATTGAAACACATAAGAGTCACGGTATAACCCCACTCTATGAGCACAGGTTGGAATAATATCAACAACGAGGCTGTTACTAATAACACCACAGCCTGCTTGCATCAGCTCATAGAGGGATGCTGAGCAGCCTCACAAGGAAGCACCTGTATCTGCTTCTCTGAAATCTCACGGCACAGTGAGGAAACCATGCCTTGTATTCTCCAGCCTCCGAGTCAGAAAGCAAGAGGGTAAATTTAGAAGTTAGTTATTAATCACTTGAGGCAGGAAGAGATCATGATTTCTTCATACTTCTTTCTGGTCTGTCACATGACCAAGGTAGGCAGCAACATACTATCTATGTTAATCACAGCTGCACAATTGAAAGAAAATCTGAAATAATGAGTTTAATGATAGACCAGATTCAATTATCTACAGAAACTAAGTCTGAAGCACATCCATGATTTCACAGATCAACTATGGAAAGTCCCTGGTCTGCAAATTCAATATCACCAGTTCTGTCAGTCCTAATGAAACTCCTTTCAGAGACAAGAGAAAAAATGAAAGGTAAAGACACTAATTTTCTCACTAACTTGATTGAATGATTTCCCTTGCCCAAGAGATTTATGTTATGAAAGCACAGCTGTTCTTCATTTCATTCACAATCTACTAGTTGTAGTTGCCTTACAGTTAAATTCAAAGGGAAGTTTAGTGAACTTAGGTAAGTTTAACAATGATCTATGCCAATTTGTGTTTTTAACATACCAATATTACCTCATTGTTCCTACGCATTCTTAGATTTACAGGCAATTATAGACATATCATGTGACTTCATTTAAATAAAAGCTAATCATCTCACTTTAAAATCAGAGGTTAGAAAGGGGAGCGTTGAGAGAGTAATTCACATTTTCTGACTCAGGATGGCATGAACTGTTCCCTGGGTACACCTGTCTCTCCATTCTCTGCAGAAGAAGGTTAGACAAAATGACTTTTAGACATCCAAAATTAGCTACAATGAACCTTCCCTTGTGTACCACAGATGAACTGAGCTGAGTAGACTTTAATTCAGTCTAATCACATTCTCATTGACTTCATCGGAGTTGCTACAGTTATATAGCAAAATAAGCTCAAGTGCACAGGTGAAGTATCACATGTGAACATATTGCACATATCCTCTATTGAGGTGCTGAAAGAAATAAGTTTATCAAAACCCAACAACAAATAGCTAATAGGAAGACAAAGCAAGAAAACAAGGAAGCAAGGAAGTGTGATCATGGAACAATGCAAACCAAGTATTTCCCCAGGCTAAAAATACCTTCTTTTTCAATTATAGAATCCTTCTTTCATTGAGCTGTTGTTTAGCAGTACCATTTCTCCTCTAATTACAAGAATTCTTCCTGTTCTACATCCAGTGCAATCAGGTTATTTTTTATAGGAGCAATTATTACCTGGTTTCCTTTTCCTCACTCTGGAAATACAGAGCAACTCCCATACTGACAGATTCAGACACCTGAGGATGCCAGGAGGTATCATCAAATATCCTTGAGGAAGGAACAATAAGCACCTTCAAACTCTGCAGTGGTTTGAAAGATATCTCTGTCAGCAGAGAGATTTTCAGTATAAATTAAGATTATTGCAATCTTAAAAACCAACCAAATGACCAAACAAAAAATAAAACCCACAAGCCTCTTCTGAACTGTGCTCTCTGCATTGTATTTCCTTGAATATTACCATTGTTCTTGTTTCTACAAAGCTTGTAGACAACAAACTTTTTACAACTCAATAATGAGATGAGATTTTCAATGATCCAAAAAGAATACTGTGGATTTGCAATGATACCTCTAGATTATTAACTGTCAGAAAACCCTAGGTAAGACTGAACTGGTGGGCATGTCTGAATACAAAATAAAATACAAGATGCCTTTGTAATGTTGATATGCAGTATGTGAATTTGCACTAGTCCAGTGCTTGGTAATAGGAAAAGATACATCTCTATTAACTCAAGTTGCCCTGTATACTGCTACTAGCATACTGTCTGTAGGATCACAGTAAACAAGAATCTGTTGTTTGTTTGTTTTTTTTTTTTTCAGTGGGGAGGATGAGGTTGCATGTATTTGCAAGGGAGACAAGAAGAGCAGTGCCTATAAGAAGCAAAGTGCTTAGGAATGTGAAGTCTGTGTGTATAAGGAGTCCCACTTTATTCAGTAGGAATGAAACCCATGCTTCAGTTATTTGCTGAATTTTGGCCAAAAGATCTGGACAAAATTATTAAAAATTACTTATCTCCATCAATTGCACAGGTCTAGTCCTCTTATCTAGTTTTACGATTGTAGTCTCTGACATTTTGTCTAATTTAGTCCCTGATCCAAAGACACATATTTTAATATTCTTTGCTTATAAAACATTATGGCATTTTAGATGAAAATTCAGTGTTAACTGAAGATGAGAGAACTCAGCAACTAACTACACAGTAGCTAACTCGCAAGGGCTATAAATGAAAGTCTATTATGTTAAAAGAACAAGAAAATTACACTCTCCAAAGTCTATGAAGTGTGAGACTTTGTGCATGCTTATTTTCTTCCTTAAAGGGAACTTTGCAGCCAGCCTTGTAACTGTTTCCTGTTTCTTCAGGGAGTCGTCATAAGATACATCAATGTTAACTCAATAAAGTTAAGAACAATGATAATAGAAAAATTCTTATTCTGAATTGATCAAAAATCAATCTTTTCATATGGAAATTATCCATATTCACATTTACTAATAAACATAAAGAAGCTCAGCTCCATAACAAAACACAGTCTGGTTCTAGAAGAAAGAATGAAGCGTGCATACCTGCTAAATACATAGATTGTGTCTAGAAACTTTATCTATGGGACCCAGTCTTTTTACCTAACCAAACAATTATTAATAGAATTTCAGGTTAGGCACCTAAGAGGTAGTATGGTCTGCTAGGGGAAATTTGTCTCACTTAACTTAGACACCTAACTTGAATGTGTGATCATTCTTTCCACCATCTACAGGGCAGATCTAGGATGGTTGGTTGGACCCTGACAGCTAGTTTTTTAAATGCCCAAGTTGGGAGAGATTAATTTTACCAGTCATGGATAGGTAAAGGACTACAGACAGACCTCTTGACAACATGAACAATAAGGCGAAATAGGACTGGGAAGAAAAAGATAAACATATTCGTTTAGGCTATATTCCATATCACTGATGGTATCCCATAGAATAAGAATATTCTATAAAATAGTAGGTAGCAGATTCCATATAATTTAGTTGAAAAAGAGGTTCTTCATAACTACTCACCTGAAAATGGCACGTACATTTTCCTTATATTTTAAAGGACTCAAAGATCCAAACTAGATTCTATATTACTAACACTCAGTGTCAGAAAGTAAATCATCCCAAATGTCAAAAAGAAAAAAAAAAAAAAAGGCTTCTTAGCACTGAGGTCTCAGGTCTGGCTAAATAAATAAATAAGTTAAATGAATGATATCTTGTATTTATATCAAACTTCACTGAAGCCGATGGGGGACTACATGGATTTAAGGTACATGCATACCCTTCATATTCTGGAAAGAGTTTTAATAGACTCCTTTAAAAATACCCCTAATGGCTACAGTTTTCTTATGGGCAATGTGATCATTAGACAGAGTTTCACTGTTGTCTGTTTTTCCACAGTTATTAAAATGACAAAATGTTTTATTAAAATGGGATTTTCACTGCAGGAGCCAAATCATAAAACCAACTAGAGACAAATGGATCTCTAAGACTTCTTATCTGAAAATCTCTTTTGTCTGCTGACTATTCATTTTTATTTAAGCCCACAAAGGGTAAATAAAATAAAAAATATAATTCCATATATTTTATTTATATCTGCAGATGATATAATTTACTTTTTTTGCCATATACAGTGTCCTGAAAAATCTTTACAAATTGTATATGGAGAAGAGAACCTATCTTCCGTAGAAAAGCTGATAAACCTCAAAAAACACATCTATGTGTTGAAAGATTTTGTAATAATCCTTTACTTTCTATACACAAAACATTCTAAATGCAAAGCTAATGGTATTTTTTTGTTTGTTTTAGGATTATACAGAAAATTCTTTCAGGTGTTTTTGTCACTGAGGACAAAAATTGCACAAGTTAGGAAATGTGACACTTTTTCTGAGATATAAAAAAAAATTATGAAATATCAATGTTTTGAATAAACAAAACACTTTGGTTCCTTATGCTCCTGTAGTCCATACTCTGTAGTCTAAGAGTCTGCAGTTATTCCCTCTCTGTGTATTGCTTTCCAGCTGAAATGAATTTTCAGTTGATATAAAAGTATCAAAACTTGGGACCTCGCTTATATTTACTTCTGGTGAAAGACAGATTACAAATAGTTGTAAACAGGTGGATTAATTAAAAGTTGTACTTTATATTCCCCACATCCTGATGCTGTATGTGGTTTTATATACTAGAATGAGGCAAGTATAAAAAGCTCTATTTCCTTTTTTGTTGTTGTTTTTTTGGATAGTATAATAGGTACTTCTGCATAACCTTTGTGATCTTCATCAATGAATCACTCCTGGCCAAGCAGCTCAAACCAGTTAACTGTGTATGCTGTCCCCAAAATTCAAAGCCTGAAACAAACTATTTTCTCTCCCATAAATAATTTTCCTTATCAAGAAAAGTACTTGGCTCTAGATTGGGGCCCAGGAACAAACCAATGCACATGCGATGCTGATGTGATTTAGCCCTGGAGCTGAACACAGAGTGAACAAGCTAAACAGGAGCCCACTCCCCTCCCTCCTCATTTTGCACCCGTGTAAATGTGCAATGGACATCCTCATGCAAGTCACTTAATAAATACTGTGAAGCATGCTGCCTTTTCTCTGTCAGTACGTTCCTCACAGAATGCCAGGTTCTGCTCACTACTGCTTGAGCTTATATTGTGAAGAATAAAAGCTATAAATGTCTATATACTAACTCAAGACATTTAGAAACAAACCTGCCCAAACTAAAATACACAACAGTTGAGAAGGAACAGGACATATCAGATATCTCCAAAAAATTAGAGGCTAAGACACAACAGAATACTGAAATATTCAGTGACAAACTCTGCAGCAGGTTTGACCACTGACTTAGGGGCTAGTGGTGTAGTGCATTTAAAAGTTAATAGTTTCCACTGAAAGAAAACTTAGGTATAGAGAAGACAGTAAGACTCTATACCTAAGGCACAAAAATATAGATATAGAAGGAGAGGATACAATTGCTGTCAGCACAGTCTTAGTGAATACATAAGACAAAGAATGTTATTTGAAGAAGGAATTTGTTTTATCATTTTGAAAGTACACACATTCAAATACTTCTTTTGCTAAAAACAAGAATGCCTGTCATGGCTATTTTTCTTCTATATTGTTTTTGTTGAAATATTTGATAAATCATTAGAGTTAGTTTGGTTTCTTCGTCAAAACAAAGGAAGTGTTTTTACATCAAAAAGATTATTTTAAAATATAAAAAAAAAAGTTATATAAAACCTCAATTAAAAGTTTTGTTTTACTTGTGGCATTTCTTATACCTCTATTTAACATTTCCTTTTTTAAAAATTTAGGTCAACTCTTAGATAACAGTGTTTTGGTGGGGAAAAAAAAAGAAGGAAAAGAAAAAAAAAAGAAAAAAGGCCATTTAATAGTTAGTAAGGAATAATGTAAAGGAGAGATAACACCAGGTTTGGATAAAAGGAGAAGTACTAGGCTGAAGGCCAAGTATGAGTTCTTGCTTCACAGCCAGAGCTCTTTGGAGGGGTTAAGAATAAAACTGATGAGGGAGATTTGGTTGATATAGTCTACTTGGATTTCAAGTCTGCATTAGCTAAAGTCTGTTTCAAAGACTGCTAAATAAGTCAAGAAATTATGAGAAGAAATTGTAAGTCTTTAAACGGGTAAATGATTGATTAAAAGATAGGAAACAGAGTACACGGTGCCCTTGTTGCAGAGGCAGGACACCACTGGATATCTATAGAGATCTGTGCTGCAATCCTTGGGCTACTCAGCACAGAAAAGAGGATGAGGAACAAGGTGACCATGAATTCTGTGAAGAAACAGCAAAGAATCTTGCAAAAGTGAGTGACCAGCAAAAAAAAATGGCAGATGAAATTAAATAGATTTGAAATGTAGGTAAATGCAAAGTGATGTATCTGTGGCTTCACATGTACAATATTGGGATCTGAGCTGTCATCACCACACCTGAGTGAGACCTTGGGGACCTAAGGATCAGTCTTGTAAACAATTTTGTTAAATACCATCATCTATGACCTTAGTACAAAAAACAAGAGAATGTGAAATCTGGAGAGTATACAAAAGACCAGTAATAAAGAGAGTAACAGCAATATGATGTAGGTAGAGTTGGTGACCTTGAGGATTAAAGTAATCCAGTTGAGAGCTAGTGACTGAAAGCAAAAATCTGTCATGAACTGGTTCTCAAAAGGAGAAAAACTGATCAGGGATAATTTTTGCTTGGAAACTAAAATACCTAGCCATCAAGGGATTAAATCCTGGGACAGCATTTTAAGATAGATAGTGGGGACAAAAAAAGTCCAGTTTTGCTATAAAACTTGATCAGTCAATAAAAAGGATCTATTACAAACTGTTATCTTTGTGGATTAACTACCCAAGGGAACATGGGTAAAATTAATTTCCAGAGTCATCCTTCATTTTTCTTGTAAAAGTGAAAATTAAAATCCAGTATGACAGAGGACAGGAAACCTTCCCAGGCACCTGATGATATAAGGGAGATATAAAGTGGAGGTACGAACCAGGGATATAAAGGCCAAACCAGTAATTTTGATGCCTTGCAAAGCCTCACAGAAGCAGAGGTACAACTTAGGAAGATCTGTGCAAAGGAATATATCAGCCCCTGTGGTCCCGTTAAAGGGGGAGTTGTAGAAATTTGCATTGCCCACTGCAGCAGTACCTCCCAGGTGCTCTATACAAATCGTGGTGGGGATGGGAGCAGGGGGACAACAGGGCTACTCTGCTTGCAGTTCTGCTGGTCAGTGCCATTCCATATATTATGTTGTCATATGAGAGTATTGCTGTGCTCTAGTGTATATTTTGTCTCATCAGAATTCCTTGGCCCTGGGACAGCATGAAACTGATGTAGTTACCCAGCCTCTGCAGAACTGTTGCCTTGTGTCTGGCCAGCTCAGTCTTGAGCAGATGAGCTTGCATCAGCCCGTGCTCACCCACATACATACGCACACTATCTTTAACTTACCTTTCCTGTGTGCTAAGAAAAGGTCTCTGTCTCCAGTTCATGTTAGGACAACTCAGGCTATAAAGAGTCAAAAAAGTTCACATGAGGGTTATGGGCTAAAGAAAATAAAAAGTTGGTTTCCAAAGACCCATCATGCTATACTGACCTCTCAGTCAGTAATTACTCCCTCTCAGTGAGAGATGTTCCCTACACATTTCTGAACTCAGAGAACCTTTCTGTTTTTCTGTGGTGGTACATTTTCCCTGCAGCAATGCTTTTGTGGTGTCAATTGCACCCGCCATACAGTGTAACAGGAGCAATTTGGAAAGGAAATATTTTGAATAAGTAACTAAGACAAGACATTATAATCTGGTATCAGCTTTCTATCTGTCAGGTGCAATCTTAAAGGAGAGAGAGAGATAGAAGAAGAGGGAATCAGGGGACTGCTTTTTAGGGAAATTAAATGATTATCTTGATATCACTGCAAAGTGTGACTGTAAAGGTTGTGCATTGAAAGGTTGTGCACAAATGTTCTTCATGTTTCCTTTCATTTCAGAATGATCCTGAGGAAGATAAATGGTGTTGGCAGGACTCATACAATATGTATGTCAGAGAAGAAACATCTTTTTTTCAACAAAGAAACACAGAAACAAAGTAGCTAAATGGTGCTTTCACTTCTGTGTAGCCACAAAGTTCCCAAGATCTTTTGTTCATGATAGTTAAAACCATAAATAGCAGAACATATTAACTTTTCTTGTACAAAATACAGTTTGGATTGATGCTTTGGACAAGAGTGAATTTAACCCAATGACTTTATGGAATAAATGGACAAATTGGTGGGGAGGAGGAGGAAAAAAGGAAAAAAAAAAAAACTCAGATAGTTGCAAACAACAACAATAATAATAACAATAATAATAATATAGCCTACAGAATTTAATATGAAATAAAGAACTTTAGATCTAGAGTGTAGTGACAGCTGAATTTGATCCAGCTCTGGAAAAACAGTAGCTTAAAGGTTCAGTGGCACTTCATGGGCACTAAAAAATCTCACGTCACTTTCCTTAAAATTTCTGAATCAATATAGCAGCTCCTCAAGCATCATATTTCACAGTTGATTCTTCATATATCATGTAAAAACCAAATTATATTTTTCACCTGTTTGGCTGCCATTCATTAGATGTTCCATGTATATGTGCATTAATTTGCAGTCAGAATCTGAGGCAGGACCCATTTTATTCTATAGAAGGCTCTCACTAGAACAGACTTTGGATCAAGAGCACTGAATCAGGTTAGTGAGGATCATAATTCAAATTATACCATTTATTTTTAACTTTTTTGTTCTAGTACTTCTTATTTCCAAAAATGTTTCTAACTTAAGCAAACAGGTTAATTATTTTGTCTTTATTCCATGAAAACTGACAGATAGAAATTAATTTTTTTTCCAAGATTTTTCTCTTCAAGTGTAAAATATCCAATTCTGATGCCAAAATTTCTGCTTTCTCCTTTTCCACATGCAGAGTACTGAGAAACTAGCTGGAGAACTGGTGGAAACAAAATAGGCAATACTTTCACTTTTCAGATGGGTTGTTACCCTGAGCTGCTCCAAGTTCTGCAGAAAGGCAGTTTGACAGTTCTTAGCAGCTCCTGGGGACAGACTTCTCCAGTGGCACACTTCCAAACCTTCTGCGGCTGTAAAACTGCATGCTCATGGATCCCTTATGGTACAGAAAATCTGATGTTGTCTTTCACAGACTGCAGAAGGAACTAAGAGGGGAAGGAGTGTGACTGACCTGGACAGCTAAAAGAAGAATCCCTTAAAAAAGAAGTGTGGAAGAATGAAAAGGCAGTCAGCACAAGAGAGATGAATGAGAAGTGAAGAATGTTCCTGTTCTGGTACAGTCAGTGAGTTCTAGTTGTGGAAACCATCCCCATGAATGCACCTGTCTGAGGTCTACAGCCTTTGAGAAATCAAAGCTTCTGCTCAGACCATTAGAGGGGAGCAAATTAATCTCTCCTAAAGGCCAGAACAGAGAGTTTTGTAGCAGAAAACCACAGTGATTTTGTGCATATTTATTTCTGAATACTGCAGAATCACTCCCTCTCTTGCTTGCAGACCAAGCATAGTAAATGTTTCTATTAACCATCCATTTCTCTCCTGTATGTGAGGAATTCTTCCCTTATTCTATTTTGTGAACGCATTAACACCTTTTCTTATATAAGGTGCTTTGAGTGGTTCAAGCCATCCTCCCTGTAAGATAAACATCCACTGCCTTTTTCAAGCCAAAGGCTTTCTGTCTTCCTATTTCTTCTTTTGCAATATACCCGCTATACTACTTCTCCTTTTCTTC
The DNA here is from genome assembly GCF_037038585.1 of Patagioenas fasciata. Lineage (NCBI taxonomy): Eukaryota > Metazoa > Chordata > Aves > Columbiformes > Columbidae > Patagioenas > Patagioenas fasciata. Next base: position 101,763,074 of record NC_092522.1, read on the forward strand.
CAGCTTCTTCCTATTTCCCTAATTTTATGGGTTATGTGCATTTTACTTCTTTCCCATTCACATTTCTTCCTCTCACCTGCCCCAGACTTTTCCATCCTCCACTTGCCCAAGGTTTTATGTAGTTTCATAATCTTTCCCCTAGTTTTGCTGTTCCACCCATCTCATCCTTATTGTTATAGTGTTGTGGGTTTTTTTTTTGGGGGGGGCACATCCCTTTCATGGTGCCAAGCTCATTTAGGATAATGGCAGAGATATGGTCGGAGACTGTGTCATGCTGGAGGCTGCTCATGGATGCCTACAACTCGTTCTATTTGTATGCAACGACAGACAGAGAGATGTCATCACGTGTAAGTCTCAAAAAAGAAAGCAGAAGGTATTGCAAGGAAGGAATGAGGCTGTTGACAGAGTAGGTGTCTCTTTAGCTGTGCTTCAGATTCCTCAGTGGAGTCTCGGCTCCTTCATCCTCTGAGCTCCACTGGTAGGAACCTTTCCCAATGCTCTTAAATCTGAGATACAAAGGTTACCACACCCTAGATGACTCCTTTTATGTTTTCTATTGCTTAGGCTATTTTCAATGTTTTGTTCTTGTCATGTGCTTTGTATGGGGTATTAGTCACTATAGCAACCTTACCTGCAATTTGACCAAGAATATAAATGAGAAATGTGTGCATTACACAGTATTAGTTCTGTATTCATCTCCTCCCAGATACTTCACAGGCAGAAGAATTACAGAAGATTTTTAAGTGATCAAACAAAAGCCCTCAACTTATTTATGAAAACAAACATATTGCAATAGGTTATTTCAGCCTTGTACTTATAAGGAATGCATCAGACACAATTTGCAAATATAACTTACTACAAATTATTAGAATTGTATTCTGTTAGTGACTCTTCCACAACAGTAACTCACATCAATGCACATTTTATATGAAACCAGGTAAAACAGCACAGTTCAGATTCCTATTGCAATTAACAGAAAGAATGGATTAAAATTCAGTAAAAGAGACAGAAGAGGTTTTTTACTGCTCAGAGGAGCCCCAAAATATTAACTTGGGGAAAAAAAAAAAATACCCAAGGTCTAAGGAATTTGATAAAATACAAAATATTAGTAGCCAATACATAGATCGGTAAGTCTGAATTCTTAGCAAAGTTTAATTTATACCACTGTAAATAGAATGAATTCATGGAAATCAATGATTGCAAGTTATAGTGAAGCTTCTGCCGTGAGAAAAACAGTAGCCCAGGCTACCTGTGCCGTAAGAGCATAGCACAATGAGGTTTTGTTTGGGGCAGAAGTTGTCACCCTCTCACTATAAAATCATGGCCAAGTTCTATCAGTGACAGTTTTCAGGTGATACATCTACAGCCATACATAGGGCCCTGTGTGTGCCCTGCCAAGGTGAGAGACATGCGCTCAGAGAAGATAGATCCTGGTAATCGTCTCTGCAAGGTCCAGCTACTAAGAGGGACGGACATCAAGATTTAATTGTGTTAACACGTAAATTTAAGCACTGATTACATGGATTACATTTTAATGACAAATATTGATTATTTTTTTTTTCTTTTAAGCAAAAGTAATTAAGAGTACTAGTAAGATTTAGTCATTAAATTAGTTAAGCAAGAATTACTTCAGGTGTTAAATGGCAGGTAAAAAATTATGAGGATAGCTTTCGGGGGCCATGTCATTCATGAACTGACAAAGCATGCCCCCAGAGCAATGGAGCTTCATCCCTGATGACTCTCGGTAATGAAGGGAGTTAAACTTAGTGGAATATTTTAACATGTTTTAAACACACAGATGAGTTCTCTAAAAGAGAAACCTAACTTTCACTGCTGTTTCAACATAATTCAGTCGTATGAAATAATTCCTTCACAGAGTATGCTACTCCAGAAGTATAGTGAATTTATACTGGAGGATTTTCTTTATTTTCAAGCTTTGTAAAAAGTCTAGCAAAATTATTACTCTGGAATACTCAGCTGTTTGAGTTGCCTGCAGATTCCCAATCCTATTTCCATCTTTTACACTTTATCTTGCAGGTTCTCCCTAGCTCCATCCTTGCAGATGCTTTATTGCTATCACACAAGTAACTTCAATGACACTCCAGTAAAAATAAGCAAGTGCTTAAGTGCTTTCAAGAATGGAGACCTGGTGAGCATCTCATTCAAGAACAGTCAGAGCTAGATGTAAAGGAATTGATTCCTTTTAAGCTAAAGAAATAAATGTTTTGTATCATGCTACATTTTAGGTGAATAAGAATTAAATGACAGCAATATAATGAAGCATACAGTTATAAAGCTATTGCCAAGGGACAGGAAAAATTGTTCCAGTCTATCTCTTTTGGGACAGGAATAAGCAAGTCATGTAAATCAGCATTGTTCCTGAAAAATCAATGAATTTGATTTTTCAGTTTCTGTCATCTAAATTTCTGGTCCATGCCACATCAGTTGCTGTCACCTAAAATTCTTGTCCCTGCATTGATCACAGAAGCAAACTGGGAAATAAAAATGTATCAGAACGGATGCTGATTTTTCTTACAGTTAGGGCATAACAGAAATAACATATTTAAAACTTAAAATGTTTTCTTGCTCTGTCTCAGCTGAGAAGGGTAAGAAATAAATTCTCTAAAGAGTAAATGGTCACAACTCCATTGATTTGAACTGTGTTGCCCTCCATTTATACCAGAAGAGGCAATATCATAATTTCACAAAGGTGTTTACTGCTTCTTATCTGTGCACAGAGCTCATAGGAATAGCAACGAAGTCCATGGAAACTTCAGGTACATAATACCTGTAGAACAATTTAGGTACATAACACTAACATTTTCAAATACAGGTTTCTACCACAGAAGAATGCTCAACCACAACTCCATTTGCAATTTTTAGTAACTATGTTCATAAATGTGGAAAAAACAAGCAGCTCTGTCTTGGATCCTTGGGGTGGGTGAAACTCTGTCCTTGACTGCACACAGTTTCACAGAAATTTGTAGTAGTGCTTTTATAGTATACAAATCATCTCCCATCCTCCAGATAAGATCTCTATTTTTCTGTGCCAGAAAAGTCTAGGTCTCCACATTCATACTTCTTAGTACAGGTTTTATGAGAAAAGGTCAGTTTATTCTACACTTTTAAGTCATGATGCCATGCTAAAGAGAAGAACTGCAAACTGAGGGATTAATCTATCTGCATGAAGCTGTCTCAGTATGTAAACAGATGAAAGCTGGTGGAGTTTGTAAACACAGTATTTGCATATCTGTAAACATAAAGCAGACATCAAAATGGAATTTAGACCTTACAGTAACTTGTTGAAATCACAAAAATTCTATAAATAGCCCTATGAAGATTCAGCTACCCTCCAGTCCTGTTCCACATGACTCCAGACCTGCCTTGAAGAGTCAACGCCATTGAATAATGATAAATAATCCCCTAAAAAAAAAAAAAAAAAAAAATCCAAAAAGCTAATTTTGCTTAGGATGGGAAAAACTCACAAATGCGCAGAGCTGTAAGTCACTTGTGGCAGATAACGATATAGATCAGCTTAATTTAATAATCAATAAAATCACAATTGGATACAGAAAGTATTTCTGTAGCTCAGAAACAGTAGTTATCTTTTCTTTGTATAAGAGAATTCAGGGAAAGTTTGTGGAAAAAAGCAAACACACACATCTTACGTTTTCAGAAACAATAATAAAATTAAATTTGCAACCTAATTGTGGTGCCAATTTGTGTGGTGTGTCCGTTGTTTTTTTTTTCTTTGTTTGTTTGTTTAATTTATACTATTCAGGAACAAACTTGTAGATGTGCTGCTTAGGGACATGGTTTAGTGATGTAGTTGGTGTTAGGTTTATGCTTGAACACAACGATCTTTGTCATGTAGGAACCCCAAAGTCAATTCTAGGCAGACAACAAGTTCCAAGATAGACCTTACTCTAGCTGGAAAAGTGTAGCTAATAAACTGACTATAAACAGGGTCTATACAATTATTTAGCACTCCGACACCATATAATACAGGTTCAAATATCAGTTGAGGAGTTTATTGGGGTACGACAACATACGAATAATGAGGATCCACAACGTGCACACATTCACTCACAAGAAACAAAAACGTAGGCGTCTCACTCCAGGGTACCCACAAGAAACAACCACTCGCCTAGGTTAGGCAAGGACTCGCGCTTGCCTGGGTTAGGCAAGGACTCATTCAGTGATATATCCAGTAAATAAGCACTAACCACAGGAGGAGGTGAGGAAGTTTCCTTAAACGGCATCCCAGTCTAAGGGGAAGGCTCCAGTTCACAGACCTGCTGCTCTGAGAAGAGCACTCAAAGGGGTCTTTGGCAAGGACCCCGTTTTATAGCCTGGTCCCACCCTTCCTGCCCCCCACCAGCCTGGTGGAGGTGAAGTCACCTTGACCCAGGGTAGGGGAGGATGTGACTGACAGCACCTTGGCACCACCCTAGGTGTGTGTGTTGGGACAGGCACAACGGGGCACAAAAGGTGCTAAGGAGCCATCAACTGCCCTATTGAAGGCTCCAGATCTCAGGGGATGTGCAACTGCCACAATCTTAAGGGTCTTTTCCAACCTGAATAATTCTGTGATTCTGTGGAAGTATAAGAAAGAAAAATCTGTCTGAATACCTTGACTATCAAAACATTGCATAAGCCTTGTAGAGCTCTTCATGATATCCGAATAAACATCAGTTTCCACTACAAAACTGATCAGCATCAAATAATTACAGTTTCTCTCATGGTTGAAATAAATGTACTCAGGCTGACACCTCTGCCCAGTGTAGCTGGTGTTGTCCAGGAAATGTTAGTCAGGAACATTCCTATGGGAAGTCATGGTATTTTCCAAGTATATGAGAAATCTCTGGTACAGATATTTTAGAAAAAGGTTCCTTTGCAGACTGAAGAGAATCAAGAAAATTTAAGCAAGCGATTTTGATAACTACTGTTAACATCACCATAATTGTACAGATTTTTGAGATGTTAATAGCAAGAAGTGAGAAAGTTACCAAACAGAAACACATATAGATTTGACACAGTCACTCACAGCATCCTCACAGCTAAATTGAGGAGGTGTGGTCTAGACAACAGAGTAGTGAGGTGGGTTGCAAACTGGCTTAAGGAGAGAAACCAGAGAGTGGTGGTCAATGGTGCGGAGTCCAGTTGGAGGCCAGTATCTAGTGGAGTGCCTCAGGGGTCAGTACTGGAGCCAATAGTATTCAATATATTCATTAACGATTTGGGTGAGGTAACTGAGTGTACTATCAGCAAGTTTGCTGATGACACTAAACTGGGAGGAGTGGTTGACATGGCTGCCATTCAGCGGGACCTGAACAGGCTGGAGAGTTGGGCGGGGAATAACCTGATGAAATTTAACAAGGGAAAGTATAGAGTCTTGCATCTGGGTAGGAACAGCCCCAGGTTCCAGTAAAAATTGGGGAATGACCTATTAGAGAGCAGTGTAGGGGAAAGGGACCTGGGGGTCCTGGTGGACAGCAAGATGACCATGAGCCAGCACTGTGCCCTTGTGGCCAAGAAGGCCAATGGCATCCTGATGTGTATTAGAAGGGGGGTGGTTAGTAGGTCGAGAGAGGTTCTCCTTCCCCTCTCCTCCTTCCCCTGATGAGACCACACCTGGAATATTGTGTCCAGTTCTGGGCCCCTCAGTTCAAGAAGGACAGGGAACTGCTGGAGAGAGTCCAGCGTAGAGCAACAAAGATGATTAAGGGAGTGGAGCATCTCCCTTATGAAGAAAGGCTGAGGGAGCTGGGTCTCTTTAGTTTGGAGGAGACTGAGGGGTAACCTTATTAATGTTTATATAAAGAGTGAGTGCCACGAGGATGGAGCCAGGCTCTTCTTGGTGGCAAACAATGATAGGACAAGGGGTAATGGGATCAAGCTGGAACACAATTAAATTTGAGAAAAAACTTCTTCTCAGTGAGGGTGACAGAGCACTGGAACAGGCTGTCCAGGGAGGTTGTGGAGTCTCCTTCCCTGGAGACATTCAAAACCTGCCTGGACATGTTCCTGTGCGACCTCACCTAGGCGTTCCTGCTCCAGCAGGGGGATTGGACTAGATGATCTTTTGAGGTCCCTTCCAATCCCAAACATACTGTGATACTGTGATAGATGCTTTCATGATTATTAGGTGTCTTGAATTTCTATGAACTCTAAGAAGTCTGGGAATTTTAAAGTAAGAATATATGCCTGCATTAATATATTAAGACTTCTTTGGATCATGCTTGGAAATAAGCATCACTCAGGTGCAATGCCTTAGAAAGTTAGTCTGTATCTGAAGAGAAACACAGCTGATAGGATAGCCCACAGATGACCAAGGTATATAAAAATGTGTCAGCTCTGAAGGTGACCAGATTGTCTGAGAATGGATGGCTCACAATGTGAACAAGACGGGTCTGAGAAAATGCACATTAAAGGGTAGTCCACAGAACTGATATGTTAACAAAATTAACTAAAATTGTAATCAATTAATTTTGAACAGGAATTTTAAAAAGTAATAATTTAAACATATAGATAATCATCAAAATTGATCATAACACAGCACAGGTGATGTTGTCTCTAAACTGGGCACGTAAAGTTGTAGCAAACCCCACTGAGCAGTTCAAGGGACTGTGTATTTTCAGAGTCGGGCCTGCAGAACTGGTATTGTGGTATGCTGCACTATATAACTAATTACATGAGCATTGCCTTGCTAGCATGAAAGGGAGTTGTATCTTAGAGGCTGATCTAAGGTTTTGTTAGTGGTGCTTGGTCTGGTTACACGTCTTTGGGATTTGCTCTGACTGTGGAATCTGAATGTAACAGTTCACTTAGCTTTAGTGACGATACATACTGCTGCAGTTACTGTTTAGTAATAACTATGGGCTAGGATAGCAGCCCCATAGCTTTTGGGGTTTTTGCTGGGGGCTAAGAGAGATCAGAGCATGTGAGCTATGGTGTGCTGCATCCAGAGCTCTGCTCTTGTGTCTCTGGAGAAGGCTGGCCTGTGGCATTGAGCCAGGGAGGTTTCAGCCTACCACAAACACTCATAAAAAAAGGATCACACTCATAATAAACATAATTTTCCTTAAAAAGCTGAGCTTTGTGATTAAAGCTGTAACATATGGAAATCCCACCTACAGCCTGATTCTCATGGAGACCTATTCTAAGTAACAGCAAGAATGTATTATCAATTACACACCCCTTATGTGTCTGAATAATTCTTCCTAACATTAATGCAGGCTCTGTGAGTGCTTCAAGGCGTGAACAGAGCCCATAGTGAGCAGAGATCCACTGATATTTCTTTTTCTGTTTTAAGAACTTTATTCTTCAAAGAGGTATCATTTTAATAGTCAGAAAAAGACAGGCTGCTCCATTTTTTGTGGGTTTATCCATTACAATTCGACCACTTACTGCTACAGGAGAATATTTCAAAAGCAGAAATAGGCAGCTGAACTCTCACTGAATGCCAAAGGGAGTTTGGTTCCTAGCTCCCTCACGGCTTTGAAAATCTCTTCCAGAAGCTTTAATACAACAAATCCATTCAGTGCTGACTCTGTATTATGTATTCTTGTTTTCATTGCAAACCTTAAGCAAATCACCTGTATCATAAAAGAACACAACATTTTCTTATTTTGCAATGGACTCTATTTTAAAGCCAATGGCATAAGAGTCAAAGACTGACAGACCCTTCAGTGAGCATGCAAAACAAAAAAACGTATCAGGAATTTCTCTTCCCTTGTGCTCAATATCGTACCGTGCCTCACACCCCCGCAAGGAGCCCTGCCTTTTTTCTGCTGTGCTTTGCACAGCAGTCCAGCCGAGATGAAGTAGTGCACATCCTTACTGTGGATGGATGACCAGGGAAACTCACTCATCCACTTAATAGAAGGATCAAGGCTATCCACCTAATACTGAGTATATAATTTCTGCAAGCTACCTACACAGCAAATACAGAACACACTCTCAAATGGTGATCAGATACTGTCTGAACTCTCACTGTCTCTCAGCTAGGTGCCTAAAATTAGGTAAAATGGATCTTAATCTCTACATCTCTCCATTGACTATGCAGGCAGTGCAGGCTCTGAATTTAGGTACCTGCAACAGTGTGAATACCTCCTGTACATACTATGAACTAGGAACACACTAACAGCATTAGCACCCACTTATGTATACTCTAAACAAAAAGCAAATAATAGCAAATGATTGACCACCAAGGTCCTGCGGAGGGAAAAGAAAAAAAAAAAGAAAAATATTGTGCCACATATGCTTTGTTAAGGTGTTACCTGATTGGCAGAACCTATTTCTACAGACTCTAAATTGGCAGCATTCTGTTACCTTTTAATGACTTTTTTAATAACTGCGTTTAATGAAATGAGCCAGTTCCATCTCATGGGCTCAAGAATCCTTATGATGTGTCAGTTCCCTCCCAGGCACTAATGTATTCCACACTGACTCCAGCACACTGCCATGAGAATGTGTGGGGTCTTTTGAGGATCAAATGAATTTTGATCTACTTCCCAAAAACTTCAAAGAACTATTCTACTGGCTGAAATAGAAAGACTCATGTTCCCATGAGGAAGAATGGACCACGGATAATAACACTTGAAAATTTTAGTTGTTTTTTCTAACAATAATCATCACAACTATTAATAAAATTCTAAATAGAACAGTTACCTAGTAATTTCCTTAAAAATATTTAAAGACACAAAAATATTCCATGCTCAGATTAGATGCTAGTGAAAGTCCTTGTTCTGCTTTTAATTCACTCCATTTTACTACCATATTATGGAAGGCTCAAAAATACAGAGTTTTAGGCAATGACAGGTAAACATGACTTGTAAGTAATGCAAAGAGCTGATGATAAATAATTTAGTCAGAAATGGGTGCATGTGAAAAATTACAGTGATGCTATCTTTTAAGCTAATTCTGTCAGATCTACAGTGCAGGAGTTATGGTCCCTACAAAGAGAGAAATGGAGACTTAACAGTAAAAGGAAAGGTGAATGTGAGAAGCACGTTAATTCTGTGGTAAGTTCTCTTCTTAGTGCATGGAAGTCATAAAAGCAGACTGGGCTACTGATATCCTCAATAAAAAAAGCCCCTCTTCTGCTTCTTTTTTAGATAGAGAAGAACTCCAAATTAGTAACTAGGAGAGGGAATGGCAATTTATCAAGCAGATGATCTGTAAAGGACTAAGGAGGAAGGATAGATCATCACTCCTTGGAACTTGTTTTAGAACAGCTGGCTAAAATGCTATTCAAGAGGGAATGAGATGGCAAAGACCAAAGAGTTCATTCAGTGTACAAGGGTAGACTTCCCTTAGTTTCATGCATGAAGAACAGAACATGGTCCTGCTTTCTTTCCAGCTTTTAAAATAAAAAATTCATGTCTGGTTAAAGAAAGTGGAGAGACACTTAAGCGCATTATTGATGAAGACAGTTAATGCCTCTCTTCAGAAGGGCGTTTTGCCAGCTTTACTTAAGTAGAAGTTAGGCTTTTGCTCAAAATCTTATCTTTGGATGATATTAGCAAAACCAATTACTGTCCAATGTCAGGCCACCCAATATTTGGGAAGATAATTGAGGTTATGCTGATAGGTCAACTCTACTAATGTTTGCATTTCAAAGATTTAGTTGGTCCCCATCCGGCTTGGTCAATATTGGGAGTAGAGAAATGAGACTACATGATGACTTTCTAATCACTATATTCTAGTGATAGGTCCCTTGGATTTTTTCCTGTGGAGGGGGGCATTATTGACTTGATAATCAGCTACCGTAATAAGAAAACATCAAATTCTTCCTCTAGAGGTACAAAATTCCACCAGGAGATTGTTCTTGTCTCATCCTTACACACAGCTGTTAGGAGTAATACTGCATTGCCACTGAAACTTGAACGCAACTAGTACTGTAATTTTATACCTTCTTCTCAGTCAGTCAAGGTTCTAGTCTCACTACTTGCACAGGACATGATACAGCCATCCTTGAAGTCAATGGAAAGGCTGCCACTTAGCTCAGGTTCCCAGTATGCAAAGGCTTCACTGGATAATTTCAGTAAGAGTTCATGTGTACTCTATTACTTTGCAGTAATTGTGAGGCTGTTTGCCTTTGAAGGAAAGTAGAATACACCTCTTTTTTCCTTAATGGAGGATTAGAATGTGTACATAGAGAAGAAATCATTTTGGTGTATCTGCATATTTGCATCCCAATTCATGATGCTGTAACTCTTTTCTGCAGTGACATGATGAGATGAGAATAGGAATTAGAAGCAGATTAACACATAAATTAAATGGCACATAAGAAAACTTTAAACCTGACTTTGTCAAGAAGTTTGATGAAACCAGACCGTCGAATTCTCTTTCCAGTCAATACAGGGAGATAACTAAGCTGTGAAATCCAGCAAACACCTAAACAGACAGGTCTGCACAGTGTTTGCTGTGTAAGGAACTATGGCATTGGAAGATCCCTGAAGTGTGGGTAGGTACAAACTAGGTAATTAAGGTACATAGGTGAAATTAATTTTCTCTGAAGAAATATTTTGAGATGTGGTGGAAGCTATTTCTGCAACACCTATTAAGAATATATATGCGGGCTCCACAAGATTATTCGTAACCCAGATGTTCTGCTGGAACTGTGTTGTGGTTTAACCTGGCAGGCAGCTAGACACCACACAGCTGTTTACTCACTCCCCCACCGACAGTGGGATAGATTTGGGAAAAAAAAAACAAAACAAAACACAACTTGTGGATTGAAACAAAAACAGTTTAATAGGATAGAAAAGGAAGGGAAAATCATAATGATGATGATAAGAGAATATACAAAACAAGCGAGATGCAGTGCAACTGCTCACCACCTACCAACCGATTCCGAGCCTGTCCCTGAGCAATGGTCCCTGGACACCTTTGCCCCTGGCTTACATACTCATCATGATGCCATATGTCATGGAATATCCCTTTGGTCAGCTGGGGTCAGCTGTCCCAGCTGTGTCCCCTTCCAACTTCTTGTGTACCTCCAGCCCACTCACTGGTGGGGTGGTGCAAGAAGCAGAAAAGGCCTTGGCTCTGTGCAAGCCCTGTTCAGTAATAACTAAAACATCAATACGCTATCAACATTATTCTCATCCTAAATAAAAACCATACAACTATACCATCTACTAGGAAGGAAACTAACTCTATCCCAGCCAAAACCAGGACAGATTGTCACCATTACTACTTTCCAGCTTGGCACACCCAATGAGCCCACCACCACAGCTCAGAAAACTGCAGGAATATCTTCCTAATAAAAACCTCACAGTAGACCTCTCTGTCTTCACTGCAGTACCCTTTTATTATAACCAGGCAAAATGTACTCAAAATGTTCAGTTAGTATAAGCCATAGGAACTAATTTCCTGGAGCACCTGCCAAAGTGAATATATCTCAAGAGATTAAGTCATTTCAGTCAAGGCCTCTTGTAGTCTAAGTGTAATTTGTTGATAGTGATTATTTTCAAAGTACTGATGATTGCGCACCTGGTTATCTGTGCATTCTCCCTCTTTTCCTATCATGGCTGTTAACACTTCTTGTGAAGATCCCGCTATTAAAAACTAAGTCAAAAAATTCAGTGTCAGGATAGAAGGACTGATTCTATCTTTGCAATTTCATTCATCTTGTAATCTGGCAGAATTTAAGTCCAACTAAGCAGCCTCAAGGTGCAATAAAAAAGGAGATGCAAGATGCTTGACTAACTGTTCTTGTTGATATGTTAGATTTTTTATTGCAATTATATTTCTCTAGAATTGAAGTGTCCTGCACCATAATAATGGTCTAAATCTTAAATCAGAGCAGTATCTAGTAAGGAACAAAAATTTCAAGCAAGCTAGTTAGAGGAGGTGCTTATAAACAATTTTTAAAGGACTGCTCAATGTTACTCTTGCTTTAGCTTTACTCCTCTTTTTTTTCCTCCTCCTTTTTTTTTTTTTTTTTCTGGCCATATATTCAAAAAGTTTCTTCTCTGTTTGCCTCCTTTGACTCCTCTCACTGCTTCAGTGCCTCCATTCTATCCTGCCATCTGATCTCTCTTGTGATCAGTATCATAATTTCTCACAATTTTTCTCATGACCTGTACTCTCCTTCTCCTCTATTCTCTCTTCTGATAATTCAACCCTAAATTTATTTATGGATTAGTCTTTGCCATGTTAGAAATGATACAATTTTACCTACATTTCCCAGTATTTTACTTTCAACTCCCAGCTATTAGCTCATTCTTCTCTCATATTCTTGCTATAACACTCTCAGAAATCCCTTCCAAGCAACTGTTTTCTCTGATTTACTTTTAACCTTCTTCAAAGCCATATGAAACAGTTAGCTGTAAAATCTTTAAAGACTCTCTGTTTAAATTTCATGAGAACACCGTTTTCATCCACTAAGACCTGACACACAGTCTTTCTCAGAATACTTTATGTCCATGTCTTCAGCAATTCTCTCTTCACCTGGTTGCCAAGGTGGTATGTTTGAGAACATAATTCTTATCCACTCTTGAAATTCCTGTGTGGGTTTTCTGTCCCTGCATTCCTTCTCTCTTCTCTCTACACCTTGTTTCTGTGTGATCTCATCAGCGAATACAAATTCAACTACCATCTGTTTGCTAATGACTCAGAGATATACTAGTCTACACCAGACTAATCTCCTTATGTCCAAACTGAAATCTCAGCCTGCCTCTCTGACATCTCCTCATGTATATGTAGCCATCATCTCCAACTCACCATGAATAAAACAGACAGCTTATCCTTTCCCATACACTAAATCTTTCTTTCTCAGTCAGTTAGCTCAAAATACAAGTCAAAAGTCTAAGTTAAGTCTTTTCCCATACACAAAAAGTCTTTTAGTTTCTATCAAGTAGGTTGCAAGACTAAATGAAATGTATCGCTCATCATGAGGAAACCACACAAACAGAGCTAGGTTAAAGCGTAACTCTTGAAAATGCTTAAGCAAATAGAATAGGAGAACCATGGTAGCTCAAGTTACAGCAGTTCACTAGATGCTAACCCAAGCACTCTAATAATAAAGTCAGCATGTGCTTATAATTAAACACTGCATAGCAGTACATCATTCAACAGCGTGGTCACTCTTGGGCAAGACAGATGAAATGAAGTAACTAGGAGACTCTCAATACACACGGGCATGGCGCCTTCCTGAAAGGTATGACCAAAGTCTCCTCACAATCAAACATCTCTTCTTTTGTCTCAATAACAGCGGTATCTTTCCATCTTTGACAAATGAAGTCTTGGCCTTCCCATATCCAATCAGGTTGCTATCAAAAAGATTGTTTTCTGTATTATTCTTTGCCCTCCTCCACTAGTTCTTCCTTATCTCTCCCATTTGATAGGAGTTACTACTTTTCATTCCCAAAGTTTGCTGCCACTGTCACATTTTACTCACCAACAAGAGACTTGCTGTCTATTTAGACCATAGTGCTAACCACTGTTACCCACATGTTAATAGGCTGCTTCAAATTTTCTCGCATAGCATATTTCATGCTTTGCAGGATCTCCTTAACTAGAAAACAAATCATCTGTTTTCCTTGAACTGCTTCAACGAACTTTCCTTTTCCTCTGCTGAGGTTCTAAAAGCAAAATGGTTAGCCTCTGAGCAACAGTACCTAAGTGTAATGACTTTGGTGTTGTCTCCTATAGGCACCCTGAAGGCTACTACCTACAAATCCCACCTTCCCTCAAAGGCAGAAATGTCTTTCAGATATCTCATCATCCTAACATCAATTATTAATGTCAACTTAAGGACAGATGGGATCTGTGTAGGTGCGTAGAGAAGAAGCAGTGTGCTGGACCCTGTCCCTGTGGAGCTAAATAATGCTTGAGGGTACTTTAAAACAGGCCACATACATCTCCCCCCACAGCCTTGCCAACTGTTCTCCCTAAACTAAGCACTCCAGAGGGAATACAATATAGTAGAACATTTAGTTTAGCCCCAGGGGCCCTCTTGAACAACAGTATCATAACATCCTCTCTTGCTGACCAATATTTCCTTGAAGAGTCATGTCTACCAGCCTGTAAACATCTCTTCCCTATAACTACTTCCTGTGTTCTCCTTCTGTTTTCAGTGTAGAAGACTTTTGGTACTTATATTTATTGGTCTGTGCTGGTACAGTATATAAAACAATGATGCAGTTGTAGCAGATGTTGCAGCTGCAGTTGATGCAGCTGTAGCCATCATTATCTACAATCTTACAAGAGAAACTTTTAGTTTGGACAGAACATTATCACAAAAGGAAAGCAGAGTCAAATCTCAAGCAACAAAATTTCTGACTGTAGATAGTGTGTGGGTGGCATGGCTTCCTTATTATTCTTTACAGTGTAACAAACCGGGGTTAGGAACATATGCACATACAAACAGTTTTTATTGTTCCAGCATGGAAGACAATTACACCTAAAGAAATCATAAAATGTTTCAAATCTGAAAAAAAGAGCTATTGAAAAGAAAATGTGTTAAGTGAGAGTATTCAGAACTCTACTCTCTGTTTTTGCTGACAACTAAAAAGCTTGCAGGACAAAAAAAACCAAACCAAAACAACACAACCAAAAACAAACAAAACTCCCCAAACAAACCAACCAACCAAAAACCACCAAAACATTTGATGCAGTTGTTTATGGAGAAGACTTCTACTTTCTGACTTCCTTACCCTAAATCTGTGTGCTGTTGAAAAAAATCCTCAGAATTATGGTAAGCCTCAAGAGACAGTAAATATAATCAGGGTGAGTCAAGATCAAGAAAGCACATATTATGTCATGCTGGAGCTTCTGCAGAATCTGCTATGAGCAGGCTTAAACTTCAGCAACTTCTAAAATTAAGAGTGCTTGCTTAAACAGCACAAGAAATGATACAATCATTACTGTTTTCGGCTAGACTCAGCCATAACGGAGTTTACTTATGATTTTTTAACTATTCCAACTCAATAAAAAATACAATGAAACAAAACTAAAAATGATTGGGGTATCTTGGGCCAGATGCAATGCAAAAAACTCCTCGTTTTAAAAATCTAATCTTCAGAGTACTGCAGGCCAGAAACTAAGAGTCTCAGCTTCACCTTAGTGACCATTTCTGTCTTTCTCACAAGCATTAGTGAATTCCCCCCAGTCTGCTGACAAGAATTAAGTGGAGGGATGTACATGAGAAGCCTGAGCAGTTCTGACTGGGGAATTCTGCAGTGCAGCTTGGCTACATGATGTCTGGTACTAACAAGTATTAGCATCATTTTACTTTCACGAATGCAAAAATGCGTCCCCGAGGCGTTTTTAAAATATGGATGAATACTAAGCCTGGATCCCTCCTTTGGAAGTGTTCGAGCCCAGCTCCGGAGCGCAGTGGGGTAGGGATTTAGGGGAAGAGCGGCTGAGCAAAGGCCGGGCAGGGCAAAGAAGGCGGAGGGCGGGCAGGCAGGGAATCTTTGCCACGAGATGGCAGCAATGCCACGTCTTTCTCGGCAGCTTGCCTGGCCCTGGACTTATTTTTTTTTGAGTGAGAACCGCAACGTTTATACATAAATACAGGCTTATTACAAAGTCAGCCTACCTCGTTCAGTGCTCATTCACCACCTTCTTGCAACTTACAATGAGAAAACAACTTTGCATATTTCACCACAAAAGAAAACTCATAAGTGAATAATTACAACCTTGAAAGTACCTTTCCAAAGGTGTTTGCGTTTTTCTTTCCTTCATATGAGGTTTTGTATTTTAATTATGGATATAAGTAAGCATTAATTATGGAGTCAGGCCAAGTGTGCAGTGGTAGTGGTAATTTTTACAAATCTTCATGGATTGGAAGTCAGATTTGGACACTTTTTTGCCACTCGTTCGCAGGTAGGCCTAGCACAGGAACTATTGTTGGCAAAGTGCATCACCTGCCGAGGCCATGGAAGCATTGGGGACCTGTGACAGGCCAGCCCTGGGTCTCCATTTCCTTTCCCTCAGGCTCAGGGAACCAACCCTGCTGAGTGCAGGGTGGTGATGGGGAAGACTACCTGCATATTGCCATGCCCGATTTTGGGGTTGTGGGATTTTGTTTGTTTGTTTGTTTTAGAAAGGATAGTTCATGGCAGAAATTCCTCTTGGCAAGGGGAGGACTCGGGAATGGCAACATAAAGACAAAGCAGTGTTCCTCAAAGACACGCTGGCTGGTCTTGCTCCCTTCAGAAACAACAGCTTGTTTTGATGAGCGACTTGGAACGAACAAGCAGGGCACACTGGACGTGAAAGCCTTCCTCTATCACGAGTGGGAACCAAGGCACGGGAGGGTTTCACCTCGGACTAGGGATTCTCACCCCACCCCGGCACATGCACCACTCGCACCCCGCATGTGGGTGGAGGAGCAGGGAGCCAAGCTGCGGGCAGAGCCAGGGAACTGGGCGCCGGGGCGGTGCAGCAGGAGCCCCCAGGCAGGTGTAGCCCTGGAACCCTTCCCGTCACAGGGGAGCACCGGGCCGGGGGGAAGCCTTCTCCCCCGGGCGCTTTCGGGAGG
Organism: Patagioenas fasciata; assembly: GCF_037038585.1. Classification (NCBI taxonomy): domain Eukaryota; kingdom Metazoa; phylum Chordata; class Aves; order Columbiformes; family Columbidae; genus Patagioenas; species Patagioenas fasciata. The sequence continues at coordinate 101,779,578 of NC_092522.1, forward strand.
CGGCGGCAGCTGCCCGGGGCCGCGGCTAGGGCTGGGGGGAAGACCGCGGCCCCCCCAGGGGGGCCGTGCGGGGGCCGGCCGGCAAAGCGGGGCGGCTGCGGGCTTGGCGTGCACCGGCTGCGCAACGCCGGCCCCTTCCCCTCTCGATGGGAAGTGATGGTTGAGTCCGGCGGCGGCGGTTTCTCGTGTATCTGGCAGCCGCTCCGCTGCGCTGCCTGCGCTGCTCTCGCCGCGATCCCTCCCTCTCCCCTCCTCCTCCTCCTCGCACTCTCCGCATCCCTCTCCTGCCGCCGCCGCTGCCCGGCTCTCCCCGCCGGCGGCCGTGGATGCCGTGCTGCCCGCGGCGCCGGGCGTGCCTCCCCTCCCTCCCCTCCCCTGGGCGGGCGGCGGGCCGGAGGCGCCAGGGCTCCGCGGGCGCTGAGCGGCGCAGCCCCGCCGCGGCGCGGGACTGATGCTATGAGCAGAGCGGAGCGAGCCGCCCGCGCAGTCCTGCAGGAGGCGTCGGGCGCTGCGCGGCGCTCGGGACCCGGACCGCTCCTCTCCGCCTCTCCTCGCCCTGTGGTGGTTATTTGGCGCTGTCCTTAGACCCGCTGCCGCTCGGAGGACACGGTCGCAGCCGAGAAGAGCCGCCGGGGGTTTGGTGTGAGTGTGTGTGTGTGTGGAATAACTGCAGACATGACTGCGTGGAGGAAATTCAAGTCTCTGCTGATATTCTGCGCGGGGCTCCTCACTGCAGCTCAGGGTAAGATTTGGATTTCTTGCACTGGATCCGTGTAGGCTGGGGTTATGGCACTGATTTCCCCCCACAGCTAAGCCGCTAGCGCTCGGATGAGCTCTCTCCCTGCCTTCGTTTCTGCGCCGGGAAGCAGTAGGCTCCCCGAGCCCGGTCTCCCTTCTCCCTGCCTCCCACCTCCTCCCAGGTCCGCCAGTGTTCCCCGAGGGCTCGGTTCCCGACCGGCCATTTCCCGCGGGAGAAACCAGCCCCCAGGAGCCGGGCAGCAGCCCCTGCGGCGCTGCAAGAGGAGCCGTGCGCATCCAGCCATCTGGGCAGCGCCGGAGTTTGGGAACACTTCGCTCTCCGCGCACGCACGAACAGCACTCGCTGCCGTGCGAGGGACAGTCCCCAGGCTGGCAAGTTTGGATCTCCCCTCCTCCCGCCTCCCCGGCATTTGCCGTGCTCTGGGGAGAGCGCGGAGTGGGTGGCCGCGGAGATCCGCCCCCGCCTGCCTTCAGCCGGCTCCGCTCCCCGCAAGTTACGCGGAGGCGGGGATGCGGAGCCGGCGTTCCTCTCCACCAGCTGCCTGCCCGTGCCGGCGGGTAGAGGGCTCCTGTGCTTGGCGTGCAATGGGGAGCGTCTCCCACCCCCAACTGGGTTCTCCTTAAAATCAGTGGGGGGAGGGAAGAGAAACGAGGGGGGTGACAGTGGAGAATTGGGTTACACAACTTCAGTGCTGGCCTCAACCCCATCACTTGCCTCATCGCTGGATACAACTTCCCCATTATTCACTTCGCCTCTCATTAGCCCTGCGCGTTTTCATGCTGGGAGATGCGAGCATGTATGTGTATCTAAGAGCAAGAGAGGGAGGGAGGGATGCTGCTCGCAACTGAGCACCTGTCCCCATTACAGCCTCTGCCTTCTCCCACCTTGCTCCCGGCTGTTTCTGCCTGCCTTCGGGAGGACAGTTCCCCTTGCGGTCTGTGCTGTCTGAGCCTCCCTTAGCCCGTCCAAGGCGCTTTACATCGTTCCCACCATTTTATTTTTCTCACTGCTTTTTTCGGTGCGCGGGTGGGTGGAGCAGGGGGAGCGGGGCAAGCCGACCGCGGCCCGGGCTGGCGGGCGAGGCTAGAGCCTTCCCCGTCCTCCGGATGTTCGCGGCCGGGCTCCCTCCTCCGCCCTGGCGACACGGCAGGGTGCCCTCCCTCCGGCGGGCTCTGGCCGCGATCTGGAGAGAGAGATGGTGGGAGGCCAGCCCGGTCTGCCGGCAGCCGGGCGGGAGCTTTGACTGGTCCAGAGGAGCGGCTGCGGCTCCGCGCCAGTCCGGCGGCACCGCTCCTCTGCCCAGAACCTGCCGCTGCCTCAGTTCGCCAGTCAACGCCACTCGGCTGCCCCCGGTCGCGCTGTCTCCGTGGGGAAGGGAGCGCGGGGAGAAGTGCCCGGGTTTCCTGGGCTGTGAAGCGGGCGGCTCCTGGAGACGGGGCTGTGCTCGGCAGCCCGGGGCGGTTGGGGGCTTCTCGGCGTGGCTGCCCTGCCCAAACTTCGAGCATTCCCCCCGCCTCCGGTGCCTCTGTCCCCTGCCTGCGCGGAGCTTGGCAGCCGCTCCCAGCCCGCACACATGCCGGGCGCACCGGCGCTGCCCCTGCCAGGGGCCGGGCGGGCGGGGGAGCCCCAGGCCGGGCGGCAGAGCTGAGGCCGGTGCCCCGGGACGAGCTGCAGCTGAAGCCGCGGCCGCGCCGGTTCCTGAGGCGGCCCGACACCCGCGACTCATTTGTTAAATACACTGTAGCTGGTTCTGTCGTTTGACATTTAAGTGTTTTCTTTTCATGGCTGACAGCACATATGAAAAGCTGGAGGCTGGATCATGGTTATTCAGCGGAGAACCGACGTGTTTTGCTTACATACAAAGGCTTTGCCAGGAACATTTGAGCACTGCCTCTGATGCTGCTCTGCAGAATGTAATTACACCTCGCTTAATGTGGAGCAGCAACACACCTACTTAAAGGCTACAAACTGATTTAATATTGAAGTCAAACAACAGGTAGAAGAGGAACCAGTGGGGACATTTGACATAATTCTTTCCATTTACCTTCCCAGGCAATCGAGCACAGGTATCTATATTTAGTCAACTATAATCCTGAGGCTGAAATTACATTTATAGTTTAGACAGTGAAAGAAGTCCTTTCTTACTAACATGAACAGCCTAGGCTTTCAAGAGCACATAAAATTTTAATTAATATATCCCCAGAACTCTTTGTTTTACCAGCCCCTTAGTAGTCGAATCGTTCGGTAGTCACTGTAATAAGAATTCACCCAGGTTTTAGTTGGTTTGAGGGTTTTATCATTAAAAAAAAAAGGTACTAAATTTCTGGAATGCCACGGGTATTCCCTTATCTTTCAGTAAAATGAGAGGTGGGCTGCTTTCCACATTGTTCCTCATTATTAAATGCAGTGGAAACCCTTTGTCGATGTGCAATTTTCTGTAACTTTTTAAAGGCGGAAATAAGGACAAAAAAGAACATATGTCATCTTTCATTGTGGTAGATCTGAGGTGCAGTTCTATAAATTTCTTTGGACTGATTTTGTCTGACTGATACATCTGAGAGTTTCAGAAAACATTTGAGGGATTCTTCCTTGTCTGTTATGCTTTAAGCATCAAGGGAAATTAGTATGGAGTAATTTAAAGGAACCACTTTCACAGAAACTACCCTATCATAGCAATTATGCTTCAACAAGACAGGCAGCCCACAGTTCAGCTCTGCATGTTAAGATGGGCTTGTTTATAGAGCCATTTGCTAATTCTGATAGGTTATATCCTAGCTAAAGAAAGCATAAAAAAACTTGATTTGCTTGAAACACAAAACACATCAGTACCATTTCTGTAAAAATTCATATTGCTAGAGAATAAATGGTAGATTTAGACTGAACTGAGACTAAAATTCAAGATAAAAGATTAAAATATCTTTCTGCTGTGACATGAAGTGTGTGGACAAGCTATTTTCAATGCAGAAATACATATTGCTTAATACTTAAAATTGTCCTGGTGTATGTTTTCAAGATCATTCCCTGGATTTGTTCAGGTAACCAAATACAACACCTTCATCGCCACCTAATTGCCTCAAACAAAAAGTGCATAAGCAGGCTTATGCACAGAGGTATCATTCAGATTAATGGAAATAGCAAAGGAAAAACATTTCTGTTCTTAAATTGAATCCAGATAGTGAAAGGACTCCCACATCTACAGCTCAGTATTAAACAAAAAAAAAAAAAAAAAAAAGAAGAAAAAGGAAATAAACCCCAAAACATTTTATGTACCCTCTGTTTGCTACTATCACTTTGTCAAAATAATTGCTATGACTACATCACACAAAGTTACCCCTGTGTTTAAGGCCTACTCCTGTTGGACGAAGAGTGTTTGTCTCTTTTGAAGTCCTGTATTTTGTCTCTCTCCAAAGCAGTGTTTCTCAAGCTGTGAAGCTGGTCTCTCTAGAGAGGCGCCATTCTCTTCCAGAGAAGACTAAAGCAATTCTAGGTGAGCTGAAAAAAGGAGTTTTCAAAAGAACATCGGAGCTAGGTGTTGCATATCCAGCTGCAAAACCAAGTGTTCCATGGATTCATTCCCCAAGCCCCAGCCCAGTGAGGAACTGGCCACAGAAAGGCAGAAAAGAGCACAGACAGTTCTGACCACATTATATTTTAATGTAAAAATGCATTTATGTATTGGTAAGGTCTGTATCTTTTCAAATTTTTTCCATCAAAATATGTATATAATGTCCTTAACTCTATATAGGAACCACAAATATGGTCAATTTGAATATAAGACAGTGGAGACCATATCTATTCAACAAAGATTCCTCAAACAATCATTTTAGACCTTTGAACCGATAGATGAAGTTTGAATTCCCACCATCAGCCAGGGTTCTCAGTTTCTCTGGGGGTGGAATGGGTTATTGGTGTGTGTGGAACAGGATGCTGGTGTGAGGAGCTTGAGATGGTACACAAGCACATGCAGGCATGAGCACACATGAACTTCAGGATATACTGAAATTTGTGAGGGGACTTTAGCACTCTCTGTGACCTGAACATATAGGAACCATTCTGGAGATTGTTTTCTGTTTATTTTACTGACTGACACTCTTGCGTCCCTTTACACAGACATGCATGATTTTGATCAGACATGGGTATTTTGTTGGGGTGAGAGCCGTTGTCATTTTTTGCCCTTGCAGACTGCTTTTTCTTCAAAACCATGAAATCTAGCTCATCTTATTATTACTCATTATACTGTAGTATCATTATATATACAACAATACATGCAAGTTTTTAAAAAACATCTGTGGGACTTTATCCTCGATACCATTTACATTCATGAAAGCTTTGGCCCCACGAAATTCTGTGAATATTTTAAACAGAAACCAATGCATCCAAGACTTACCATGCTCTCTGGAAGGGCTGAAATACCCTAGGGATCACCAATTCAGCTTTTTCAAGACATCTCATCTGTACACTGTCACTATCGCATTAGGCTTCCTCTCACAACCTTTCCTCGGAGAAGTAATTGCTTAATAGTGTGACTGTATAAAACTTCCAATGAATTTAAAGATAAGATGTAATTTAATTTTGCTCAAATCTGTATTGAACTCTCGTGTCTCTTTGATCATGATGACATTATTCTGCTAGTCAACAGCTCTATGTGTAAGCACAGATATTGCAGTGTAGTGCCAGGCTGCCTGTAACCAGCAGAGGGATGCAGTGTGCGAAGGGGAATTGTTGGTACAATATACCGAAGCACTAACTTAAGTATGGACATGATCACTAATAAAATTTAAGTGTACAATGGGATAAAAATCAGGGTCACTGAATAAGAATCTGGCTTTCCATATGGCTGCAAAATTAGCCAGATTAGACTGAGCTAAATTGGATGTTCTTCCTGTTTCTGCAGTGAACAAAGAATGAGAATCATATGGAAATTCTCCTAATGTGTATGAATCACTTTCTTTTACTTAGATGTTTTACTTTTCTACATCAGTTGCAATTTCCTTTAAACCATTTTTATCAACCAGCAACTTTTGAAATAGGGAAAAATGCCATTAATGCCTGAGGAAAGCTGTGAGATCTTACTTTGTCCTCATACATCTTTGTTCTGGCTGGATGAAAGACTTTGCTCAACTATATGACATTTCTATTGCATTTAAGAAAAATCTACACTATATTTTTATAAGCATTTCTCAATGGAATAATTGCTTAAACAAATTACTTCGATTATTGTTAGTGTTTTATTGACACACAAAGGCAACAATTATCAGTTGCCCACATTTCGTAATTGAATGGTAAATGCATGCACTGAAAACTCTTACAAGAATAATGCTGCATCTTATTGCCAATAACACATCTTACTTGCTTAGAGATGGTATTTTTTTTTCTGTGTCTCTTACCCATTAAGAAAAAAAAAAAGAAAATGACAACAGTTTGTTGCCATTTTTACTTGGAGGGCACGTTCAGTTAAAAGGGCAGATCAAGATTTAATCACTGTTATATTGCTGATGATTAACCAGAATTCCTCTTGGTTAATCAGAATATTGTCAATGATTTGCCCTTAGCAAAAGGTAAGAAAAAAAATCACATTTTCTTGCAATTATAGTAATGCTTTAATTTCCAGCATAAAAATTATCAGTTTGTTACAGCTTTGTAATTATTAAAATATGCATTTTAACAATACATTCATGCATATTCTGAAATAGTGATTCCACCTCTTTCAACTTCATTTTTTGAGTCATCACTGTCAAGTAAAAGGTAACTTTTGAGAGTTATGAGGTCCCTATTCTGCTGCAGTGGAAACTGAAATTTCTATTGATTTCAGCAGTAGAGGATTGGCCAATTTGGAAAAGATTACTACTCTGAATAAGGCAGGCACGGTAGATACTGCAGCTGAATAGGGTAGCCAGACCCTGTTTTGCATGAACTGTCATGACTGAGAACTTCTGACTATCTTTATACGCATGTAAGACAAAAAAAAAAGGAAATCTGGATGAAGCTGAGCAATCAGTCTTGGTAGTATTTAAAGACTATATTTGTGGAAGTAATTTGGTTTTAAACAGTATCTCTGATATCTCCAAACATGGTTTTATCTTACCTTGCTTCCTCTTTTTTTTTTTTCATTAAAGAAATTATGAAGGACAATAGACAGACAAACCTAGTATCCTTTTAGTCTTTGGATGTTTTATGTCTCTCCTACAGTATCCCATGGATACTGAAGTACAGGATCATGTTCCGTATTCGTAACTCTGTTGTACAGTGGCTTTCCAAAATAAATGTTTGCAGCACTGCAGCTGAGGCAGAGCTGAATAAATAACAACAGATAAAACTTTGTGTGCAGTGTTTGTTTTGCAAACTTGCATGAAATATGTCAGTATTTAAAAATTACAGTTTGCAGCACTTGTTCCACACTTTATTCTCAATTTCAAGGTGATGAATTTTTCATGCAATTTTACCAAAGATGAAGTTCTTCTTATTTCTTGTTTGAAAGTTTTCCATGTCTTTTTTTATTAGAAAGCCATTTCTAAACATGTATGGGAGGTTTTTTTATTGAAATGTTCTTACTATTCTGTTGTTTGCAGCAAACTCTTGACATTTGGCAGAGAGTAAATTTGGGGCTAGGAATATATCTTTTCCTCATTCTATGATTTACAGATCAAATGTAGCCATGGTAGAATACTTCATAAATCATTGTTTATTTCCTTTGACCTGTATTATCATATCATGTTCACATACAAAAACCAAGAGAACACAAATATTCAAACTTACATTTTGCTTACACTGGTGCTGAAACATCAGCAGTGTACAGTACACTGGGAACAGAAGTGCAGCCAGCATTGCTCTGTATTTAAACCTCAAGTTCAACGGTGGGCCTAAACACACCAGAGACCAGAACCAGGATATTGTCTCTTTTAAGAACTGACCCAGCTGTAGCTTGGATTTAAAGCATCTTCACTGTGCTTGCAATGCCTGCTGCTGAAATGGATGCGGGATCTTGCCTCACTTTGCTGAGTGTATCCAAAATACATGAATGAGACCTTAGGCTTGGCTTTGGGCATCGTGCTTGAGCTTGAACTTGCCTTGTATGAGTGCATCAGGGTTCAGTCTGGACTCGTGGTGCATGTAACATGGATACAGCTGTAGTTTGGGATCCACATCAGACTGCTGGTGTGCAACACAACTCAAAGTGTGAGGAACAGGGAAGTGATTTTGTTGGGAAACAGCTGATGCTGGGAAGCAAGTGGCTCAGTATCGCAAGAGTGAGTACCTGTGAGCTCATGGAACCTGCCTTTCCCTGAACCTTAGAAAAAAACACATGACTGCATGGTTAAGAAAAAAATGAGAGAGTGATGATTCTTGCACAACAGTGAGGTTTTTGAAAAGTCCATTTTGATAAAATAAAATAAAATAAAACAGCAAAGTGTTTAATTTATTTTTAGACTAATTTTACAGGTTTCTGGTTGTGAAACAAATGGTCATGACAAATCACACTGTTCTCACTAATGTCTGTGGGATATCAATGCAGAATTTGACTGCTTCCAAGTGACTAAGTACGCTATTTTAGTTTTGTCCCAGCAGCTAGATTCTCTATTGGTATCCCGCTGCTATTTCTTATAATACATAGATTGAGTCATACCAAGCATTTTTTTGGGGGAAAAGCTGTTTTATAATTCACTTTTACAACCTCACTACAATCAACCAACTGCTAATATCACAGTCGGTGACTCTCTGCATTCGTAGACACCTCTCTTGAGAAATGAAATTGATTTTCTTTATCTTAGCATGTAAATATCCCCAGTGCATACTTTGACCCATTGTTTGCAGTGTCTCTAACACTGAAGAATGTAGTGTTAATAGATTTTACAAGGTCAACAGTGGCAGCAATCGTAGCATTTTGATTGTGTGCTATACTAAGCCATTTTGTTCTTGCTTTCCCAAGAAACCTATATAGGGGAGACTTTATTGTGGTATTTAATTAACATAAATGAAAATGCTGAAATTTTCCTTTCTTTTTTTCCAGGCACATAATGTAATTAACTTGAAAAAAAATCTGCCAGTTCGTGGAGGAAAAGAATTCTGCTATGCAGAACTAAGTATGTTGGACATAGGCTCCAGTAGTCAACTGAGTAGTTTAGGTTGCTGTATGTCAGATTCTTACCAGTTAGGACCTGATCCAGAGGCTGGGGAACTCACAGGAAAAAAAAATCCTATTAACCTTAAGGGAGTTTGAATCTGACCTTTGTTATAGCCACATATAACAGAGAACTTACATACAAACAAGGCTGTTGGAATGAATCTAATAATAATAATAATAATTAATAAAATCCAAACTCTTAGTTATTATTAATATGAAATGTTTTGCAAACAATGACAGAAATGTCGTTTACATTGAAGATACATGATGCCTCATATTTTTTGATATATCTGAATTGTATCATATTCCACAGACTTTCACTGGTTATATAATTTGTTTGGTTCTGAAGAGAGATTAACCTTTAATTGCTTTCTTTAGCAACATTTACTAAACAGACTGATAGCATGGAGATGATCTATGCAAACAGCAAAGAAGGATTTCTACAACTTATGTTGCCATGACAATTTAGATTTTTCCTGTCAACTCTTGAGAAGCTCCGAAGTAATTTCTTTAAAGCAATGAATCAGGGAATATTTTGGAAAATTAAAGGTGCTCTCTTTTTTCAGTTTAGTATCATTTAACACAGTGAGAGGCCTGACCCAAAAGATTTTAAAATCTACAAACAAGAACTATTGCAAAAACTTATCATGAAACCCTCTTCATGGATCTCTGGTGATTTACACCAGCAGAGAAACTGACTTCAGATGCATTATCAAGCGATTTAGATTTTCTTTATTAACTATATGTTAATAAAAAACAGAAAAACAATAGTGGGTAATGAAGAGTGGAAAGGCCAGCTTATAGTTGCCATTTTGATCTTCATGACAATATTTTATCTTGCAGCTATTTTGAGGAAATTAGATTACAGAAGGATTATAGAACAAAGAAGGACTAATCATTTTACTTTTGTTCCAGTTCCAGTTACAAAATTAGTTAAATGAATAAGGAATAAAATCAAAAGGCTGTTGTCCACATATTTAAATTACTATCCAAGATACTTCCTGTATAAAATGTTATTACTAACCAAACTGAACTTCCCTCTTTCAATTTGTTTTAAATGAAATAGATTGTTTAGAAATCACCTAAAACCAGTCCAAACTACTTTAATTTCATTATTAAGAAATAAATTACTGGCTTAAAGAGGTATTTCTTAGGTTGCTGTTAGCAGTTAGACAAACAAGGTAAAAGAAAAGAAGTTAATGTGAAGTGCTGTTTCTGCTGGGAAAATAAGTTTCTCTCTATAGAAGACAAGAAAAGTAGCTCAGTAATGGTTTTCTTTTTAAAATGTTCCTGGCAGATGATGGCTACTGAGTTGATGCAGTTTGTTTACTGCTTTGCAATAGATTTGAGATGAGTCATATCATATTAAAAGGAAAATTGAGAAGTTGTTTTGTCAAAGTAAATTCAGTTTTCCTTTTTTTCACACATAGTCAAATTATTAGTTCTCTTTTAACAGAGACACCTAATTGATTATTTTTTTTAGTGTCGATTCTTGTTGTGTCCATAAATCTGAGTTCCTGTTGCTAGAAATGGTAAGCCCAGAACTATAATTTCTGTGTATTGGATAAGGTGACTGAGCTGGAGTCTCCTTTCAGTTAACCTCATGCATCTTCTTTGGAGCAGTAGCCATTTCATTATCAAGCTAATTTTGAGCTCTGTAAGCATGGTTGTTTTTTGCAAGCCTTTCTACCCACTTGCCTTCAGCGTGGGAGTTAACTGAGTAAGGACTATAGGATGGGTCCTCAAGATTTCATGTTGTAGAGGAATCTTTATTTGTCTTCTTTCTTCACTGACTAGCTAAGTCCACTTTACTGGTAATGCATCTCTGTATCCACAAACAGTGTTAAGGTAAAGTGGTACTTACATGAATATTAGATAAAGAAACAGACTTATAAATGGAATACTCTTATGATACATCAGGTCATAAGCATTCAGCATGAAAAACAACCTTTATTTTCCAAAATATCTGATGGAAGAGGAGATCCATTTATTAGAAAAAACACGTACATACAGAACAATAACAGCATCTGTCTGAGCTCATTTTACCTGCAAAACAAGTTTTAGTTCAAAGTTCAAGGACACTAGGAAGAGGCAGAATGTGCTGTTTGTTGTCAAGACCCTAGGTTTGTATTTTTACTTTCTTTTCAGGAGTACCAACTATCTGCAGTTCCCATTGACTTAAGAGAAAACCTCAGATCTCAGCACTTTTTAACATGAAGGATTTGTACTGTACTTATTCTTACACTTGAGAACCATCAAAATCTGAATGTAATATAGTGCTGTAAAGATAATGGATAGGCAACAATGTACAGCATTTACTACTGTTATTTCCCAGGTAGTATCTGAATTAACTGAAGTTTCCAAATCTAGAATTGTTGTGTTATTTTTTTTTAGGAAGCAGAGATTCCTCGAGGGAAGTTGTGGTTTGTTTTTCTCTAAATCTGTTGTACCTAAGTGATTCTGTGTATATAAAAAAAAACAACCTGGAACTGATGTACTCTGGAGGAAAATGTTTGTGATAACAAAGCAAACATTAAAAGCAGCAGTAAATCAGAACTTGGAGTGAAACCAACTCATAGACTACTTGCTGTATTGGATAATGGAGGCTGTTGTCCTGGCCCAGAATTAAAAACAATCAGTTCCACCTCCACATTATTTCCTCTATGAGTATTCATAATTTTTACATTTATCCTACATTGATGGTAACTAATTGTGGTTCCTTGGGGGCTCTATTTTTGTTATGAAGAAATAGGCCATTTGTAAGGGATGAGGCAGGCTCTGGTGGAAAAGAGGTATCTACTCAGTTTTACCACTGTAGGATATATAATTTTATATTATTATGCATTGCTCTGCAGACCATAGTTACAGGATGGATAGATTTGTGCAAATGTTCTGAATGTGGTTTGTCACATAGCACTGCTACATTCAGGTACAGTTTTGTAAAACAGAAGCATTTTGTGTGACTGTCTCAACAGCAGTTTGCTTCTCAGACCTGCTCAGTCACATTGCTGTTGCCTAGGTACTATTCCAAAAGAGCAATGTGCATGAGGATCAAGTCCCCTGGGGGAAAAAAATCAATTAAAAAAAGGAACTACTCTTTGATGTTAGAAAGATAATGTACTGCCCACTGTGACAAAATAAGCTATTGTGGTGACAGACTGTGTCAGATGAGGGATGGGCATTCAGCACAGAGGACAGCATAGGCAACTGATGGAATTCATTCTTACATTTCATTGACACGCTCTCCAGTAGTACCACTGAGGAAGATAAGCTGTCTCAAAAACAGAAGCTACATATGAAAGAGCATAACAGAATGTAATGGGGGTTTCAGTCTGGGCACCTCACTACAAGAAAGACATTGAGGTGCTGGAGAGAGTTCAGAGAAGGGCAATGAAGCTGTTGAAGGGTCTGGAGCACAAATTTTACGAGGAGCGGCTGGGAGAACTGGGGTTGTATAGTCTGGAGAAAAGGAGGCTGAGGGGAGACCTTATTGCTGTCTACAACTACCTGAAAGGAGGTTGTAGCATGGAGGGTTTCAGTCTCTTCTCCCAAGTAGCAGGTGATAGGATGAGAGGGAAATTGCCCCAGGTTGCACCAGGGGAAGTTTAGATTGGATATTAGGAAGAAGTTCTTCATGGAAAGGGTTGTGAGGCATTGGAACAGGCTGCCCAGGGAAGTGGTGGAGTCACCATACCTGGAGGTGTTTAAAAGACATATAGATGAGGTTCTTAGGGATATGGTTTAGTGCCAGTGTTAGGTTAATGGTTGGACTTGATCCTGAGGTTCTCTTCCAACCTAAATGATTCTATTATTTTTTAAAACCCTTTCTCTCATAATTTGCCCTCTTACAATCAATTGTTTTCTGGGATATTTCGTCTGTTACTTTATTTATACTTTAAATGAAAGTTCATTAGGCATTGACATGTATAGTGTGATCTGTTAATTTGCTTTATAGTAAATCCTAGAGTGTAGGGATCCATCATAAAAAGGATTATGTGAACACAGATAAAATGAAATGGACAACATGGATAACATTGTGACAGGAAACTCAAGTCTGGGGCATGTTATTTCCTGCATGATCAGAATCAAGCAAAAAACCCTTATCTTCTGAAACTTAGACCATAGCTGCTTCATGCTGCTCTGTATTTTACAGAAGACATAGCCCAGATTAGTTCACTCAAATCCGTTGATAATTTATTTTTTTTCTGATCTCCATTACCAGTATTTGTCTTATGGAAGAGCGATGCATAATCACCTTCCCTTATTGTCTCCAGTAACACAGGCATACTGGTCTAGTCATACTGAATGAAACTGGTAATACAACTCAAAACTTGAAATGTCTGCTGGCAAGTGCCCTAAGTGGAAGCCCTGGTGCCACTACTGTGCAGGTCTGATAAATAACAACCGATGCCCTCATGAGCATGGCAGTTCACTTGCTGAGCTGATGTACAGGCTAAATGTTGACCTGCTGAAAACAGTGGGTTATATCTCACAGGAATGACAGAGCTGGCACCATCAAATCTGCGACATTAAACACTTTCTCCTTACTGCTTCTTTAAAATTTTGCTTTTGCAGACCTTATCTTTCTTGTTCCAGTCACTCTATATAATTTCTTCCTCTTCTGAAGGAGTGTAAGACACCTTCTTTGTTGTGCTCTAAAGTGGCTGTTTAACATTTCCATGGAGGAAAGCACCCAGGGTCTAATGTGTGATGATTCCTGCACTGAGAGCAACCAGTACAAAGGCTGAAGATGGGCACAGGGCATGCTTAGGACTTGCTAAGTCAGGAACTTAGGCTGTGCTCAGGTTTTTGCAAGTCCCATGAATTTGGTAAAGTTTCAGTCTTCACATATTTAAAAATGCAGGAAGCATCACATCAAATCAGATCAAAATATCCTCTCTCTGACAGTGGCCATTAGCAAGTGCACCAAAAAAAATGCAGGAAACAAGATATAGATAGCCTTCTATTTTAGCAGCCTCTGGCCAGTTTAGGGAACTCTTAGCCAGAGCATGCATCTATGTTCAATATCCACCAACAAATTTAACCTTCACCAATCTGTTCTTGAGCCTATTCATAATTCAGACTGCCACACTTATTTTTTGTCAACTTGTTTTACAATTTCACTCCTGCTGTGTGAAAAAGCACTACATTTTGCTTGTTTTGAAGCTTCTACCTCCTCATTTCCTTGAGCACTTCTAGCTCTTCAGAAATAATTCACCCTGCACAGAACTTTGCATCTGATAAATAGGAAGGGGTGGTGTGAATCTGTAAGTTACACCCTTTTCCCATGTATGCCTAAAAATTCCATGTGGATATTTATTAACTAACTTCAAGTAATACTAATGTATGATTCCCGAATGTGTTTCTCATAATTTTTAATGATCCTGGGTTGCTGGATCAGGGTTGCTGATGCACTTAAAAGAATAATAGTCTGTATTTTATTATAAACAGCCACTTCCTTCTGTCTCACTATCTCATTACATAATTTTTATTCTCAATATTTTGATTGTTTGCTTTCTAGTAAAGACTGTACATGGTGACCACCTGAATGTCAGTGATGTTCAACATTTTGTCCTATGAGAGATTCTGGAGGGACAGCAGAGAAAATGCTTAGAAAATTAGGTCCCGGTAAGAAATATATACAGCAAACCAGATTTCCATGGAGTGTGTTAGTAGCTCATTAAAAATATAACATCTACGGTATTTTAGCTTCATCTTGCATATATGCTGTTTGCACCTCTGTGGTCCAGTCTATCACTGGTCACAGGTCATATCTTGGCGGTGTTCTCTTTCCTGGGACAACAGGCAAAAAGTCTGGTGAAAACTCGTGGAGGCTGTGACAAACTTTCATGATGAGATCTGGTGAAGGATTTGGTTTCTATGGAGATTGGGGAAACACTGCAAGAATTACTGTTGGAAAAGGTTTGGGAAGAGTTCCATTATACTGAAAATGCTAAAACCATGTCGTCCTTCTAAATCAACCAGTTTCCCCCCTCCAAAGACCCAGATCTAGAGCAAACTGAAAACAAAAACAACCAACAACAACAACAAAAGCCCACAAACAAATCAAAATATTTAAAATTCTGCCCTGAGATAGAGGCTTATCTCAAACCTTAAAACTTGCAAGATATTCCATGAGCTCAAATCCATGTGTCTGGTTTTAGAATGTTAGAATGTTAGAAATGTTAGAAAATTTGTCACTGTCTGTAAAATATTGTTGCTCTTGTTCCCTAAGACAGCAGGCTTCCTACATGCATTTAAGCTGGCTCCGAATGGGTGGTACACATTCTGCCCTTCCCCTTAATTCTACCTCTGTAGAAAAGCCTATAATCTTCATAAAAAAACCCCAAAACTATGCAAATAAATAATTAGCAAAAGCATTTTATGAACAAGAATAGCATGAGATAGAAGAAAACAGAATCTCTTTAATGTTGCCAAGTCTCCCATGGCTGTTCTTGCTCCTTTGTTCTGAAAAGGTCTATTTCATTTCCATAAAAGAGAAATTTTGGAATATTTCTTGATAGAGTCTGTTCAGGAAAGGGAGGCATTAATTACTCCTGTCCTGTGCAAACAAAATAATTGCTTAGCTTTTGAGAACTGACAAGAACATGAGTTTCAGATGACTGGAAAATGACTATATCCAAACAAGATATATGTGAATCTGAAATTCCAGTGAGGTGAGGGAAAGATTTAGTTCTTTCAGTAGCACTGTTTTAATGGGATAACAAAATTTTTAATATTTTTCAAGCAAGTTTTGTTTTCTGCCTGATTAGAAAAAATGACTGGAAGCTGGCAAACACTGTCCCAATCTACAAGAAGGGCAACAGGGATGACCCTGGCAGCTACAGGCCTGTCAGCCTCACTTCTGTGCCTTGCAAAATCATGGAGAAGATTGTTCTGGGAGATATTGAGAAACATCTGAATGACAATGCAGTCATTGGTCCCAGACAGCACAGGTTCATGAGGCAAAAGTCTTGCTTAACAAACTTAATTTCATTCTACTACAAGGTTACCCATCTAGCTGACCAAGAGAAGCCTGTCAATGTGGTCTTTTTGGATTTCAGTAAAGCCTTTGGTACTGTCTCTCCAGCATACAGCTGGATAAACACACAATACAGTGGATGAGCAATTGGTTGATGGGCCGGGCTCAAAGGGTTCTAGTAAATGGGGTTATATCGGGCTGGTGACCAGTCACCAGCAGATTCCGCAGGCATCCATCTTAGAGTCTGTACTCTTCAATGTCTTTATAAATGACTTGGACTCAGGACTTGAGGAATTACTTAGTTTGTTGATGACACAAAATTGGGAGGAGCTGTTGATGCTCTTGAGGGAAGAGAGGCCCTGCAGAGGGATCTAGACAAATTGGAGAACTGAGCAATCACCAGCTGCATAAAGTTCAACAAGGGCAAGCGCCAGATTTTGCATCTGGGACACAGCAACCCTGGCTGTACATACAGACTGGGAGATGAGAGGCTGGAAAGCAGCTCCGCAGAGAGGGATCTGGGGGTTCTGGTTGATGGCAAGTTGAACATGAGCCAACAGTGTGCCCTGGCAGCCAAAAGGGTCAACCGTGTCCTGGAGTGCATCAAGTACAGCATTGCCAGCTGGGCGAGGGAGGTGATTGTCCCACTCTGCTCTGCATTGGTGCAGCCTCACCTGGAGCACTGTGTGCAGTTCTGAGTGTCACAGGATAAAAAAGATATAAAGCTACTAGAGAGTGTCCAGAAGGCGGCTACAAAGCTGGTGAAGGGTTTGGAGAGGAAGCCCTATGAGGAACAGCTAAAGTCACTTGGTTTGTTCAGCCTGGAGGAGAGGAGACTAAGAGGAGACCTCATCACGGCTACAGCTCCCTCACAAAGGGAGAAGGAAGGGCAGGCACTGAACTCTTCTCTTTGGTGACCAATGACAGAACCCGAGGGAATGTCAGGAAGACGTGCCAGGGGAGGTTTAGGTTGGACATTAGGAAAAGGTTCTTCACCCAGAGGGTGGTGGAGCACTGGAACAGGCTTCTAAGGGAGGTGTCACAGCCCTAAGCCTGACAGTGTTCAAGAAGAGACTGGACAACGCTCTCAGACACATGATGTGAACTGTGGAGTGGTCATATGCAGAGGCAGGAGTGGGATTTGATGATCCTCGTGGGTCCCTTCTAACTCAGGACATTCTATGATTCTATGAAATCAAACATTTATTAAAATGAAAAATGTCTGAACAGCTAAAGATTATGATCCAAAATCAGATCAAGTTCACAAACAAATACTATGTTTAATTAAAAAGCAATTGCTCATCTTAGGTAGCAATACTTTAATCTTGGTTTGGGATGACATAAAAATTTGTTTAGCTTTGTGTTTATACATTAGGTTTTCCTTTTTTAAGAATTAGTTGCCCATTATAAAAAATGCCATATAAAATATCTCAACCTCTTTCATAGAAGGGTCAAATGGCATGTAGATTTAGTTGTTTGAATTAGTCGAAAGTTTCTTCAGAGAAAATAAGTTAAAGAGATTGCATTGATAACTGTAACATTTCTTACTGATATGTTGCTGATGTAACCCTTCAATATCTGTCTTTTTTTCTCTCTGCTTAGAATAGTTTTTGGTTAGTATAGCGTATGTACCTGAAAATTCTGAAGATAAAAACCTGCTGATTATTCTAATGCAATACAATATAACTTATTAATTCAAGAGCTTGGTCTGAGATGTGCTGAACTCTTCAGTTCCTAATTAATTTCATGGATGTTGAGGATACTCAGCAGTAGATAAATACATAGAAGAATTTAAGCATCAAGTTCTCCCTTTATTGTGAAGATATTTACATCTAGTACTAAGGTTACTGAATTACCACTCAATGGCTACTTTAACCACAGAAATATTCAAATTTACACATGCCTATTTTCATTAGAAAATTTACTTTGAGCTTAAAATTATGTTTCTGGGTATACTCAGAATGGTTTGCATACTGCCAATTTGTATAGGACTGTTGTTGAACCGTCATTATAGTCTTCGATGTAGGTACTCTTACAGAGGGATAAAACTGCTTGGCTTTCTTTAAGTGTGCCTGGCAACTTTGGCCTTACATAAGATATTCCTCGGGCTCAAAGTGGTGCCCTCTCATTTTCCCACAGTAGAGAGAGTAATTTAACAGTTGGAGCACTTAGCTAGATTGTGAGAAAACTATTCAGCTTCCTCTTCCCTGAGAAACTTAAAGCCTGTCTCATCCTTTTTTTTTTTTGGCATGTACTGTGACTGCCCTAGGCTTTCCCCTGTTGGTGCCATGAAGGTTTCCTGTTAAAGTTTCCTTTGGAAGTAGAAGGTTTGGGTTCCAAACCTTGCTTAAAGTAACTCAACATAAAACATATAAAAAGCTGCTGGAACGGTAACTGGACTCCTACTGGTCCCCTCTTACACAGAGAGCATTACTTGCCACATCAGAGTTGTACTCCCAGTTGGGTTTCTGTCTTCCTCAGTGAATATTCAATTATTCTATGAAAAGTGGAACTGTAAGTAGTCCACATGGAATACTGCTCTGGGGTTTATTTGCCAGGAAGCACCTAAAAGATAGGTTCTGCAGTACCTATTTTCAGCTCGTTTTAGGAAACAATCATTTACTTTTATCATTAGGGACTTGACAATCATGACATTATGCCCTTCAAATTAAATCTAAAAATATATCTTACAAAGAGAGGCATGCTATTATCAGGGGGTTGTTTGCTTTGTCCTGTGGTTCATATTTATTGAAGACCTAGGCAAAATATTTTTTATTCTAGTACAAACTTTGCAGCACCACTTAACAAAGAAGGTATCTGACATATCTCGGCTGACATCACCATTGATATTGGAGAGATTGAGAAATTTAGGTCTGGGTGTAACACTCCCATTTGGATTTGCCTGTATTAGTCTTAAGGTGCCCAATTACCATAGTAATGGATATAGTATAAATACATGTGTGTGCATGTGTCTGAGAGAGACAGAATTACAGTCATTTGAATCTATTGTGAGATAGTCCCATAGTTACCTTTCACTGTTCTTCAGGTTTTGTCCATTTATCTAATAATGTAAACAACATTCCCTTTGTTTATGAGCACAGCATTCATGACAAGCTACTGCCACCCAGGAGGATGTCCTGTCTGAAATACTTCACCCATTGAAGTTCTGCAGCTCAAGTCCGTGGCCTTGAACTTCAACCAGGGATTTCTGAAACACCGGAGTGATGTGCTGGCAGTGTATTGCCTTGCTTATCAGCTGCAATATTACATGGGTTTTCACCTCAAGGCACAGGGAGTCACGGTAATTGAGACTGGAGGTCACAGATGTGTAAATTTATCACTGAGTCCATTTCCCTCAGGATGACACATTGCATTTTGGCTCCCTGTAAGTGGAAGAGTGCATTTGGAGCAGCTTTTGATAGCTATCCTACTGTGCTAAGGATTAGAACAGCCTGGAAAGCTCCTTCTCAACCTAATAAATGCAAAGCAATCAAAATATTTTGAATTTTACCACTTTCCATTGATGAAAATAGTTTGTTCCATTTTATTACCTGTGGTAAAATAACACATATACACACACATGAAAAAACCCCAACAGCAACCACAAAAGAAACAGCATGAAGTAAGCACTTTTTGTGATGTTTGTTTTTCTCATTAAAACCAGTTTTGAAAACATACTTTCAAATAGCTTGCAAGGAACCTGGAGGGGCAAAAGGCTATTTACTGACAAAATTTAAATGAGATCTGTCTAGGAATTATTTTTGCAGATTGAAAAAAAAAAAAAAGCAAGCAAATTTTCTTTCTTCAAAAAAGATTAAAGACAGTCCAAGAAACTATACATCAGTGAATTTAACAAGGGTTGTGGGGAAAATTAAACTACCATAAGGAAGTGTGAAAGAACAGCTTGAAAATCAGTTTGATTAAGGGTAACCAGCATAGATTCAGGCAGGGGAGGTCATGCTTAACTAACCTGCTGGAGTTCTTTGAAGATATTACTGCCACTGTAGATAAGGGAAATTCAATGTTGTAGTGTGCTTGTAAACATTTGACAAGGCACCACATCTGAGATTAATGTCTGAGAGAAATCATCATGAAGGCAAAGAAACTGTGGGATGGAAAACTAGTTTAAGTGTAAGACGCAAAGGGAATATCTGGACAGAGTTTCTGAAGAGTCATTGTTAGGTCCTCTGTTGTTTGTGATTATGTATAATTAAATGTAAGTAATGGGGGCAGAATTTGTAGCTTATGCAGGATATAAAAGCATAGCAAGAAGTGCGAAGCAACGTGATCATATTAAAAAGGCATTGTATCATCTATGTAACTTGTCTAGCAAACTAGGAAAATACAGAATAATTAATCTAGGAGCACAAAACCAAGATAGAAAATAATCCAAATAAAACATTTATGCTATATACTAAGCAAGAAAACAAATTTGGAATTACTGAGGAAATAAATTGAAGCCATTAGCCCAGAGCAAAGCAGTATTTTAAAAGGTCAACAAGATGCAAAGATGTTTTAGAAGACAGAAAACATATCAAAGAAAATGAAGAATATAGTTAGTATATACAAAACCATACTAAAAGCATCTATAGGACATGTTCTACAATATTGTCAATAGTTGTTCAGGGAAAATATTATTTTTGTGTTGGGATTCATTGTAGGGAAACAAAGGATATAGGGTCCCAATAGCTGAACTGTGAAGAATATAGGGTCCCAATAGCTGAACTGTGAAGAATGTTAAAAAACCTCAGGTTTTTTTTTTACTGTAAACCAGGAAATAGATAGTGTTTCTTTTATAGTAGGATGCAGGGATTCTAGTCAAAATTAAGGTCCTATTATGTTAGGCATGCTAATGGAAGGTAGCACCTTCTTGTGCCAAGGAGCTTATAATAAAACAACTTAACTGCACAGACGAGGGGGAAAAAAGACACAAAGGACACAGTAATTTATCCAAAGAAGGTCTATGCCTGAATTGTGATCTAGGATTCATATTTTATGAGTCCCAAGTCAACATTTTATAATGAGTTACATTATTCCTTTAGAGGTATAAGTGTTTTGTTTGATATGGGGTAGAAAGCCTATGTGATTATCTTTTTTATATGTATATAAAAGCTTAGAAATAGAAAATTCTTATTCTGTATTTATTCAGGTCTTAACCTAAGTCACTGATTCCACAGACATCTACTTAAATCTAATAAAGATTAGATTAAATTCTTAAGGAATCTTGATATTAATTCCTAAATATTTGAATTCTAGAGTAAAAAAAATATTAATTTTAAAGGGAAAATAATTAATAGATGTAAGTCCAGTAGACAGTTGCTTTTATGCGAGAAAAATGAGGTAAACAAAAGTAACAAAAAATTACTGAAATGGCTATTTTTTGATTAAGATGGACTTCATTCTTTGTGACTTTCTTGTGCTCTGAGATCTGCCAGGAAAGAAAAAGTATTCTCAGAAGATTAGTATTTCCCTCTAGTTATGGAGAGTTTCTTTGCTCTATGACTCAGAGCTTTGAAGTTCATATATTCAATCTTTTCTTTCATACATATATTCACTCTTATAGCTAAGGCTATATCCAAAAAAGGGACTTTGCTGCTACAACACTAGGAGACTTGGCGCCTAACTTCCAAATATCTGGTCCCAAGAAACAGGAGCTAGAAGCTTTTATTTCTGATTGGAGAAAATGTAGGCATCTTGGAACAGGGTCTTAAACAGATGGAAATCCTTCTTTACTCCTATATTCCATTTTCCTATCTACCCTTTTCACTTCCTAAATGAGAAGACCATTGTCATTTTAATTTTAAAATATAATAACATGAAGATTCCTATCTGTCTTTCAAACTCTTCAGTGCAATACAGTTACAGCTACAGCACTCTCGTTGCTTCAGTACCTACATGTCTCAGGACAGAGGGAACAGACCAGAAAGAGACTGCCTCTGGTAATGCATCTTTACCAGCCAAAACAGAGACAGGCAATGTTAGCATGTCTTTGAAGTATATATTCAGCCAATATGCCCATACACCAAACTGCATGAAAAACTCAGTCTAAGGTTGACCATTCTTTGTTCAGATAGCACATAGTCTCCTGTCTGGTGGTAACTGTAGATCCTACTCCTAAACATTCGTGTTATTTTTTATATGGTTCAGGCTCACGTAAAACACTCCCGATCTTCCAGTCCAAGCAAGTTTTACTCTGAGTAAACTCTATAACGGGAGCATAAGTCAATCAAAACATTGATGACCTGAGTTTGGTAATGGTTTTGAACCAACTCATCTACTGTAGAATTTATAATCACTTGAGGAATTCACTGTGTATGGGTGGAGATGCAGTCTGAAGGCAAGGCACTCTCAGGAACTTGGGTCAAGGGCATTTTGTGTGTCAGTCTCCTCTCATGTCAATCCTGAACATAAACATAGGGACAGGGACCACAGCCTTCCTTTAGGGCTTCTTTGACTTAAACAAAAACAATTCAAGACTGATGTGGAATATTTGGGAGATAATAATGGTATCCTCATCTGGTGGGAAGGTTTGGGGCTCCAAAACATCCCATTGGGACTTTTTTACACTTTACATGTGGAAGTCATTGGAAAAAACTGAAGCGTCATAGAGTTCAGGTGCTTCCACACTGAGGCAGAAATAGTTTCCAGGGTACTGATCTGGAGACTTCTGTTCCAGTTAAGTCCTAAGCTTGTTTCCAGCAAGGAAGGTGCTACATTGCTGGTTCAGGAGTGCAGGGTAAGGGCCCGGTGGGTGTAAGGTGGACAGAGGCAGCACACTGAACCCAGTGGGGAGGCCGGTGGCCAGGGATGCTGGTGGAGGGGCTGGCAGGCAGGGAGGCCAGTGGGGAGCCCAGCAGCAGGGGGTCTGGCTCCTTTCCTCCCTCTCTGAGATGCAGAGTCAGAGGGAGGCCTGCAGGTGTGACTGCTGTCAAAGACAAGGGCCTAGTAAGCCCGCTTTGTTTTTGACTTTACTATAGATACAGCTAGAGTTTCTGGAATGATCTTTGTCAGGCATGAAGAAGTGCATTTTACATTCTTGGATTAGATAATGAGTAGTCTTTTTCTGAACCAAAAAGAAATTCAGGATAACATCTTGCAGAACAGTTTTTATGGAACACTGACAGCAAAAGCTGTTTCTTGAAAAGAAGAAAATGAGTACATTTACTTGGTGCAGGGTGTTATAGCTCAGTAGGGAAAAGGCATATTATTTTCTATTTACCATTTTTTTCTCTGTATTTATTCTGTTAACACTGAAGTCAAGCAAAACATTTTTTTTCTTTGTAAATGTCTTGAGAATATCACCTGTGGTAGACAGCTTATTAATCATTTGCTGCTTAAAACACACAGTTTTAGAGATCTGTCTTAGCTATTTATATAAAAAACAGGCAAATGATTTTCAGGTCATGCTCCCAAACCATATTTACTTAAAAAAGAAAGTTGATAAATTGTTTACTGTGGCAAGACAGCATAAATTTTAAATCAGATTTCAAGTGAAGAGAGATATTGTTTATGTGACAGACTTTCTTGTTTTTCTGAGTTAAAATTCTTTCAGAAATAAGCAGCTGAAAAACTTTTACAATCCTAGTACCTTTATTAATTCATACTACTTAGCAAAGTTTTTAAGTTTTTGCAACTCATAAAAGCACACCACAGATTTGTCTAGGGTCCAGAAGGAAATAAAATCTTACAGTAATTCTGACTGTCAAAATTTCCATAATTTTCAAAATATGATTGATCACCAACAAAGATTTACTGTGTGTTTTGCATGGCCTACTCCATATACAGAGTATGATTTTAGAAATGACTTAAATGATTTCCAAATTGTCTCAACAGTTCCTATTGGTGGAAACAATTCCAGCAGTTTCAAACACATTGTATTAATATAAAATGTACAGCTTCTTAGTCTGAAAATGGAAAAACCCCACCCTAAAAGCTTGAAGTGGAGCTATTGTTTGCTTTCAGAAATTACTACTACAACAGTATTTTCAGTGATTGATGTTATGAGGATAACAGGATTCCACTGGATATTATTTGACATGCTGGGACAGATACCAAACAACCAGAAAGCACAAAAGGTGAGAGTCCAGAGGGAAAAGTATGATTATACAAGTTGTTACTTTTTCATACACATTTAAAAGTTCACTTACTGGATAACAAAGCAAAAACCTTTTGACCGCTCTCTACAGAGAACACCAACAGTCTCCTGTGGAGCTCAGAGAACAGTGAAGTAAAATTTAAAAGGTAGGATTTAATGGTTATAAAATGATAATCCATCTGGGTGACTTAGGAATCACAATCTTATTTTCAAAGTGATTTGGACATTGATACTAAGTCCCATTAAAGGATGCAGCTGCTATAATGAGTAGAATCAAAAGATTCTCCCCAGGCACCAAAATCTCTACACTTGTGTAGAGGGTGTGAGAAGCTGAGGACAGAGACTCAAACAACAGCAGAATGAATGGGCAGCAGCCAACAGATGGCAATCAGAGAATATTTCGGGCCTCCAGATCACAGAGGATCACACATCCTTTTTTACAAGTTAGCTGCAGAAATTTCTCATGAATCAGGGTGCCTAAATGTTTTCTTTACAGAAAACCAGTCAAGGTCAGTTTTTAAAGGACTCATGCCTAAAGAGGAGACAATGGTACCATGGCCTTTCTACAATGCTGAATAGTAGCAGCCTACTTCAAATGTTGTTGGTGGTGGTGGTGGTGGTTTTTTGTTGTTTTTTTTTTCCACAACAGGAGATTCATATCTATACTTCTTATTCACTTATTCACTTTGAAGTTGTTCTAACCATTAATCTTAGACATGTGGGTTGTGCTTCTTGCTTAAATATGTCCACTGTGCAGAAAATCATTCAGGATACCTTGGGTCAGCAAGGCACAACTAGAAGGAGGAAGTTTGAGAACTCTTATGATAAGGACCTATATTATTTTAATAAACAATTATGGCTCTAAACAAAAACAGAAAAATCTTGGCAGAAAGACTGATTCTTAGATTTTTCCATTCCTAAATAAATGTCCAGATTACCAGATTGTAGAATTGTAGAATAATAGAATTTTTTAGGTTGGAGAAGTTGTTTAAGATCATCAAGTCTAACCATTAACCTAGTACTGCCAAGTCCACCACTAAACCATGTTCTTAAGCACCACATCTACATGTCTTTTGAATACCTCTAGGGGTGGTGACTCCACCACTTCTCTGGGCAGCCTGTTCTAATGCTTCACAACCCTTTCTGTGAAGAAGTTTTCCTAATATCCAATCTAAACCTGCCATGGTGCAACTTGAGGCCATTTCCTCTCATCCTATCACTTGCTTCTTGGAAAAAGAGACCAACATCCTCCATGCTACAATCTCCTTTCAGGTAGTTGTAGACAGCAATAAGGTCTCCCCTCAGCCTCCTTTTCTCCTGGCTAAACAGGCCCAGTTCCCTCAGCTGCTCCTTGTAAGACTTGTGCTCCAGGCCCCTCACCAACTTTGTTGCCCTTCTCTGAACTCGCTTCAGCACATCAGTGTCCCTCTTGTAGTGAGGGGCCCAAAACTAGACACAGGATTTGAGGTGCAGCCTCACCAGTGTTGAGTAGAGGGAGGTGATCACTCCCCTAGTCCTGCTGGCCACAACTATTCCTGATACAAGCCAGGATGCTGTTGGCCTTTTTGGCCACCTGAGCACACTGCTGGCTCATATTCAGCCCGCTGTCAACCAACACCCCCAGATCCCTCTCTGCTAGGCAGCTTTCCAGCCACTTTTCCCCAGCCTGTAGCGCTGCCGGGGGGTTGTTGTGACCCAAGTGCAGGACCTGGCACTTGGCACTGTTGAACTTCATACAACTGGCCTCAGCCAATCAATCCATCAGGTCCAAATCCCTCTGTAGAGCCTTCCTACTCTCCAGCAGATCAACACTCCAGCCCAGCTTCTTGTTGTCTGCAAAATTACTGAGAGTCCACTCAATCTTCTTGTCCAGATTGCTGATAAAAGAGAACTGGCCCCAATACTGAGCCCTGGGGAGCACCACTTGTGGCCGTCAACTGGATTTTACTCCATTCACCACAACGCCTTGGGCCCTGCCATCCAGACAGTTTTTTACGCAGTAAAGCAGTGAAGAGCACAGCTGTCTAAGCCATGAGTAGCCAGTTTCTCTAGAGAACGCTGTGGGAAACTGTTAAAGGCTTTACTAAATTCTAGGTAGACAACATCCACAGCCTTTCCCTCACCCATTAAGTGTGTCATCTTCTCATAGAAGGAGATCAGGTTATTCAAGCACGACCTGCCTTTCATAAAGCCATGCTGACTGGGCCTTATCACATGGTTGTCCCATGCATGTCGTGTGATGGCACCCAAGCTGCTCCATAACCTTTCCCAGCACTGAAGTCAGACTGGCAGGCTTGGAATTCCCCAGATCCTCCTTCTAGCCCTTTATGTAGATGGATATCACATTTGCTAACCACCAGCCAACTGAGACCTCCACGATTAGCCAGGACTGGTGATAAATAGTGCAAAGTGGCTTGGTGAGCACTTCTTCCAGCTCCCTCAGTACCCTTGAGTGGATCCTGTCCAGCCCTATAGACATATGTGTGCCGTATGTTCGTATGTCATGCTTTTTACCAACAGAGGACTCTTTATATATGCTGTACAGAATTAGAGAACTTCAAAAGGAGAGGCAGACAACAGACTTTGTGCTTAGGATACTGCTAAGATTGAGCAATGTGAATTTGAATACCTCTGTCAGTGGGCTGATGTCCTGGCTGAGTAGTGCCTCAACACCAGCAATACCTAGGTAAACTATGTAATAAAGGAAGAAACTGCCTTTACTTTGTGCACAGTCTGATCTGTTGAAATGCTCTAACAATACTAATCAGATCAGATCTTTCATGTAACACAAATGGAGAAAGACCTTTCTATATTCTTGTTTATCAGGCTTTGAGATCATCAGTACTAAAATATTTTTGAATTTGTCTAGAAGCAGATAAGTGTGTACCTGGTGTACTCTCCTGTGGAAAACATGGTGCCTAGAGGTGAGATTGCAGCAGAATAATCCTTTGCCCTCATGTTAGTGATTAAGTGCCTTTGTGCAGTTACTCTTTTGGTACTCTTAATAACTTTTATTCAGTCTTCAAAAGCTTTATTTTTTTTTTTATGCTTCATTTACTAAATACTATTTATTTTACCAATCTGTGTTGTTATTTAATCTGTTTTTATACAACAACAGCATATGTATTTACTAAATCAAAATACTGACTCCTTACCACCATTTTCATGGGTGTTAATATTGCAAATTAATGGGTGTAATGGAGAATAATCAGGTCTGTTGATCTCAGTGAATGAACGTTATATATTAACAGTTCTCTGCTTGATATACATCAGGCTGAGTTAAGGGTTTTTATGAGATCTACATTCTCTTCTGCATTATCTTAGTTTCGAGTATAAGCATTCTAGGAATGTAAATTGTTAAGTCTATCTTTAAATTTTTAATAGAAACTTTCTAGTTTGTAAATTAAATTTGGTAGTATGGTTTTACAATGTGAATAGTTATAGCACTCTGAGAAACTGCCCATTAGTTAAACTGAGGCAACTGAATAACTTAGCTCACCCTGAATGTGAGCTAAAGTCATGAATCAATACAGATCAGCTTCTCTAAGACTCTCTGAGAGTACACTCTGGATAGTGATAACTTGGCTGATGTGGGAGTGATTTGTTAACTTACTGTAACTTAATCAGGTGCTCACTTCTCAGGTTGCATGATGATCAGGGCATTGTACTTACCCTCTTATCTTGTACTAAGTGCCATCCATATTTAGTAACAGTATTATTAAGAAGAGGAATGTATCATTATTGCACATGCAGTAACTTAGCTTTTTGTATTTGCTTTCTTTGCTGAAGTTATTTAAATGCAGATAGGTAGATTTCTGTGGGCACGCTGCACGAGTGCAGGTTGCTTTCATGCAGCCTCATGGAAGCCCTGCCACAGGATATCACAGTCCTATGGCATGACACACAGCAGGGGAATAAAAAGCCTAAGCAAAAGTGTAAGATGGCAGCTTCTAAAGCACAACAAGCTACCATATGATTTTAGCAGGAATACATTTAAAAATACTTTAAAAAAATCAAGCTTTTTTTCTTTTTATTTTTTTTTTCTTTCTCTACGTTGTAATTCTTGGCACCAGTTGCTACACTACCTTATGCTGGAAAGACAACAGTGTCACCCCACTGATCCAAGTTTTATGCAGCACAGCCTTTCTTCTATGAAGAAAAATCATTGATATTTCCTTCACATTTTCCTCCCTCTAGCCAAAGAAACAACACCCTAAAGGAGCATGACTCTGATCTACATTGTGAAGATCTGTACACTCATTGCTAATTACTGTATTTGTAATTCCTGACCATACTAGCCTTGCCAAGAAGTGAATTACAGTCTTTTGAGTATATTAATATCTATAAGCTAGTCCTCCAGCTTGCAGGGCCAGTAGAAATGGTAGAGATAGTAACTTAACAAACATTCCCATTAAGTGCACAGTGCTATCTGATTGTCTTGTATGCTTCTCTTGTATTAACCCTTCAATCACTCTGACAAGTACATTTGAACCAAGGGAGGGAGGTGATTTTGACAGTTTTACATAGAACAATGATGCAGAAAATCTAAGACTGCCAGAATGAAAAGCACGTAGTAATGATGATCAAGGTTTATAGCATCTCTTAAAAGAAATAAGAGAGGATCATGTCTTTTTTTTTTTTTTTTTTTTGTTCATCATTCTGAATACATTACTAGGCTGCTGTTGATTTTTCTGCACTTATAATACATGCAATAATTGTTGCCCTAACTGTTGGTATTGTGCTAGAGTTTATGTTAGGTGGACTTTTTGGAAGTAGCTCTTTAATTGAATAATTGCTTCATTGTGATTTTGTTTGATATTCTTTTTAGCACCATTGATCATAAAGCATTGAGTTAGTATTCATTGTAATAGCACTGATCATAAAGAATTAATTTGCTATTCATACGAATGTCACAGGTGTTGCCATGGGAGTTATGCTAACTGCAATTTTAGGATCCTTTAATGGATACTTACAGAAAGACTGGCTTTGAAAGGATCTCCTACCACTTCCTGTCTGACTGATTTAGCTTTGGCTATATGGAAGTAGAGCTCAAAATATGTGCGAGGTTGTACACCTGTACACCTGTACACAGGTTTCGTTTTACATGACATTTTCTAGTACCAAGGTTCTGAATCCTGTATGTTTAGCAATTGATCAGCCATAGAGCTTCATGGAGAAGAGATCCATTTTCAAACATAGTCTTCATGCTGTTGCTACAACTCAACATTACTAATATTTTTGACATCACTTGCAATGACAGCACAAGAGACTTGCAAGAAAATGTGAGGCTAAATTGTGCAAAGGGGAAAAAAGGTATATTTCTGACTAATGATGATTCAGGATGTACTAAAATTGTGTAGATTAAACACATTTATAATCAGACTATTAAAAACTATTCATAAATGCATTAATAAGTCATATTTCATTATCCTAACACAAAAGATACATGGTATGAGACATTAATATGTGTAATAAAGCCTTCTGCATATGTATTATGAACAGCAGTGCTTTTAATATTAAAAGTGAAACCATATGGGCTATTTGACATGTTGAATATTAACTTTTATAGCGAGAATGCAAATGAGAGTTTGAACACTAATTATAGCTGCAGATCCCACTCAGGAATGAGGCTCTGTGTGACTAATGATTTCAGCAAAATGAAGGAATGGCCTGTTTCTCTCAAGAGGCAGCATATCAGCTCCCTCTCCTCTCTCTGTAACCCTTCGAAATTCTCAGCATGTCTCAGTACAGTACCTAATGTGTATACCACTTTCAGGGACTGGCTTTCAAAGACCAGCCACCAGCTTCATGTTTTTATATCTAGTTTTATATAACTGTCTCTAGAAAGGAGGAAATATTATTTTGTGTTTATCCAGAACCATGTAATTCTAGGAGATATTGTATAAAGACTATTTTCATTGGCTGTTCCTAATATTTATATTTCTTCTATTACTGAGACAAAAGTGTGTTCTGGTACAGGATGGTGTAATTGCTCTACCATGAATCTTTCACAACGTATTTCCTCCATCATTTTTTTTTTTTTCTTCCACAGAAGTATAGGGTGTTGTTTTTTAGAAACAAACTGAACTTGGGCATTATTATTTGCTTTCGCTGTGCAATCCTCTGATAAACATGTATCCAGTTGAAATAACTGTGAATACTCCTTCCTACCCAAGGCTATCATTGTTATTCCTGAAATGGCCAGAGGTGTCACTGGAAAGCAAAATGGAACCGTTAGTTCTCGTCAAAGAAGTAGTATGGCTTTTTTTTTTTTTTTATGGTAGGTACCCATGAGATAACTGTTCTTACCTAAACTACTTGCTGCTTCTCTGTATGCACAAGTGCCAGGCTATACTCAGCTGAAATAGCCTCTAATGTATTCATCTTTTTCTCAGTTTTATTATCCTTTATTGCAGAAAAGTTTAGATAAAGAATGTCTAAGAAATATGCTGTTAGAAATAGGATGACAAAACAATTATTGAACAGAACCATAGGTGTTTTAAACTATCATATAATTATCTTTAATAATAACACACACATACAGTTAAAACTAGAAAATCATTAATTTTGTGACTTATTGCCAATCTGTAGCAGAAAGGAAATAGTTTTACTAAAATTTAATGCAGGAAATTTTAACCCAAGTTTCTCTGATCTAGTAATAAATTCTCTTTGTTTCAATGCTGCTAGTCAATGTCTCTAAAGTTAAGCAATGTCTTATGCAAACATCTAGGATAGGAGGATTGCAGATGTTCATAACAGGGAACAGTTGTGGATATAATGTAAATGATGTTGAATTTGTAATACTCCTGCTTAATTAGATATAAGTAAAGAAGTGTCATAGGTATGTGAGTGACTCCTTCAGTATTTGTGAGGTGCCTACTTTACCTGTGTGAATGGGACAAGAGAAGAGGAAAGTCAAAATATGTTTTCTTGACTCAGTTACTCTGGTAAAGATCAGTAGTTTTTGAAATGTGAACCTCATTTCTAAGAAGTGTCTTGCTGTACATGATAGGGAAAACACTTGTGAAGTGTAAAACAACTAGCATGAAGAGTTCTTTATGAGTAAATTACTAAATCACCTTCCAGCCTGTCTTAATAATTCACTGCAAGGCTCATTAGTGTAATTTTCTAGACTTCATCAAGGTGCATCTACTACAGCTGCACAAATACACGTGGCAATTTCCCTACCAATAATGGTCTTGGCAAACAACTGAAGTCTGACTGGGTGTATACAATTTAGCTAGGTAATTAGATTTTTTTGCTCCTAATATAATTTCCCTCATTTACATCACTCTATTTTTTTCTTATTGTATTGAGCACCTTAAAAATTAGGAATGGGGAATGGATTGTTTATTTGAAATAAAATTCTATGCATCTAAAGGACTAGTTAGTTCATTTATGTGTTATCAAAGTCAACAGATTATCTTTCACTGTATTATTGTTATTGCTCTGAGGTGAGATAATCCTAACTCCACTAAAATAGATGGTCAAAGTCTTCTTCCTTCTCCTTTCACTGACAGGAATGTTAGAAACAGGTGATAGGAATTTAACAAGGTTTTTGTTTCTTGTGCACTCAAATATTTAGGTTTTTATGTATTGCTAAGCATATGGCAGGTCTGGCAGTAATAGTAAACATTCAGTATTCATATTCAATAATATTAACACATTCAAAGTAATATTCAGTTGTATTCCGTGTGTGTGTAATACATGATGATATAAAAAGCTGAAAAATAGTTTTTAAGTGAATTACTCCGTGCAGCCTTTCCATTCTCTAAAATGTGCCACTGTTTATCAGCTGAAAGTTGGTGTGTGCTCTCATGGCAAGATTTTCAGAGGTTGTGAATGCTTGTGTTCTGAGCCACATTGTGTTAAACTCTGTGAAACATCTGAAATTCTTAAACCTTGCTTAGGACTTTTTGACAGGTGAGGAGCAACTTCAAACTGCCTCAAATTGTACATCCAGAGGTAAGACATTTGAAATCAGAAATCATTGCATTGGTTTTTTGTAAACTATTCAGGGCCTTTGGACTATTGGCCTGAAGTCAGGTCAAGTAATTTCTTTTAAAAAAGAGCTCAAATAAGTGTGTAAGTTAATTCAAATGTAATTAGTACCAATTCAAAGTGTATATTGATTTGTACCGTACTGTTTTAGGTGGCTAAGTATATATATATAAAGGAAGTAAATTCCTAATCAGTGTTTGAGGTTGGTATTTATTCAATTGTTTGGAGACATCTTCATCTCCAGACTGAGTTTGTTATCTAATATAAAGTGACAAGTCTGCATGTACGATTGTTTTGTCAATGAGTTCAATTTCTAGCGACTAGGATCTGCAAACTGATTTAGAACATACAGCTCAAATCTAGTGTAAATGTCCGATGTCTGAAAGACAGAACAAGATAAGCAAGCTTGTTATTTAAATATGAACACACACACACACACACACACACACACACACACACACACACTTAATATGTATGTGAATGTCAATATTTCTATATGAATTGCAAAATTCATTATCATACTGAAACATTATTGAATTGATATTCATAGCTTGAATTATAGGAAGGTGTAAGTTGGAGATATCTGACATTGTTTCACAATTTAGAAATACATTTTTCCTCAGAGTGGAGCAAGCAAGTACGCTGAACTTTGATACCATTAAGCCTTGCAATATTCTGTAGCCTATAAATAGTTAAGGTGAATGCCTCAGTCTGTAGGCATCATCTGCTCACTTGCAGCAGGTCAAGTAATTTAGAAACATAACCCAGAGAAATTTAACTCAGAGACCTACTTTCCAGTGGGAGACTACTTTC
Source organism: Patagioenas fasciata (assembly GCF_037038585.1). Classification (NCBI taxonomy): domain Eukaryota; kingdom Metazoa; phylum Chordata; class Aves; order Columbiformes; family Columbidae; genus Patagioenas; species Patagioenas fasciata. Next base: position 101,812,351 of record NC_092522.1, read on the forward strand.
GTTTTATAAACAGGCACATCAGTTACCCTATGATACAGCTTGTCACTGCCAGAAAACCTGTTTATTTGCTTCTGACTAGAAAGTATACAAATACACATAGCCAATGGTAAACAGAAGCATACACAACACTGCAATATAAGCATATACACAGCAACACAAATGATGCTTCTGTAAAACTTTTGCCTTAAATTACTTCCTCTCATTTCGCTTTCTAGCAGTAGCAGTGGTGTTGTTTGCTGTAGTAAATTTATACATAGAAATCGTAAACTATCATGCAGAATAGCCCTTTCTCTTCATTTTCCTTTTTTAGGCATCTTTCAGAATCAAACTGCACAAATCCTTACTAACCAAGCTCTAGTGACTCTTGGAGGTTGCTCGTTTCCACACCTGCAGACCTCAAAAGCTGTGTCTATCACTTCCTTTGACTTTTCCCACTTGCTTTTGATTATGAATCTACTTTTCAAGAGAGTTTAGTGTTACACTAAAGATCTGCATATTGTTACTGCAGCTTTACTTTTGATCTTTCTCTTCCTTTTTTTTTTTCCAGTGGTTACATGTTCAAAGGAAGGTTGTAAATATACCTTCTCATTTGTGGGTGGTATCAGCATGCCTATATATTTCTGCTGGGGTATTGTCAGAATGCCAGATCTTTGCCCAGCTGTGGGTTGAATTGGCAATTTCTTAGGAGCCTGAGCGATATGAATAAAATGAAGTATATTACAGCTGTCCTCATCTTAATACAGAGGAATAATCAGCAAAACTTGCTGCAGGTCCCAGCATGTGATATCTCTGATCAAGACTGAATATCACATGCTGAGATGAGAGATAGACTTCATCTTCATATTAGTAATAAGCTTAGCTTCAAACTGAATCAAGGACTACCTGATCTTGCATTTATAGAAAACAGAACAGGGACTGAGGAGACTAGGACAGCATTCTCTATCCAGTCATAGACTTCTTGTCTATGGAGGCCGCTTGGACCACATATTAAGATTTACAGCACTGAAATTTAGATCTCCGATTTTGGATGACCTATCCGAGATTTTGGTGTCCTGACTTCCAGAGGCACAGGGCAACATTTCATCAATAAAATACCAAAGCCTGAAAACAAAGCTTAACTGCCTTAGGTCAGGCATCTCTGAATTGAAGCAGCAAAACAGTGGCCGTTTAAAGCAAAAATGTTAGCCTTATTCATCAGTTTCTTCATCTACATTCTCTGCAAGAATGTGGTTGTCATATTCCTCTGTTTTTATTTGATTGCTTGTATCAATAGTGCTGTGGAAGATTTATAGCCGTTTATAATTTTGGGTGACACCTACTAGTAACAGTTACTTGAAGGGTGTTTTGCAGTTTGCTAATTTCTTTTATACCTGTTTTTGTGACCAGTGGCATGAGTCAGATAGATGATATAAGGAAAAACTGAACAACAAAAGAGCAAAATAGTGATGTTGGTAAAGGTAGCTAAGCCGTACTGATCATCTCCAAGGAAAATACATACCTCAGCAATGTTGACAAGTATGAGTCTTCTTCATACCTAAAATTACAGAAAGGAAAAAAAAAAAACAAACAAACATGAGATGTAAAGAGACTAACTATGACACAGACAGGTAACAGTTTAGAAAGTTCAGCCCAAAAACATACAAAAAGAGAAAATAATATAAAGGCATGTCAATAAAGTGTTATCTGCCATGTGAGAAATTCAGGTAATATGTCTATAAATAAACATGTCTATGTAGCAGTATTTTTCCTCAAAGACAGTAAAGGTTCTGACACTTCAACAGACAGAAAGGGCTTGGCTAGCAACAGATATTTAGACTCCTCGAATGAGAATATAATTTTGCTCTATATTATGTTTCCTAGAAATGATGTTCAGAACAATGTAATCTGGAAGTATTTTGAAGTGACTCTTCCACAGCTGTGTTAGCTGATAGCATAGGACAGATGATGCAGCACAGTCCAGCATACAAGGAGCTTACTTCTTTCACAACTTTATTAGCTAAGGGCTTTGAAAAGCAACAGTAATGATGATATAAATCAGTGCAATCTTGTAGAACAGGTAAACAAAACAGGAGAGGCTTTCTACTCCTGGCTAGTACCACTTTTGAGCTGCTGTGGCAGGTGAGGGAGAAGGGAAATATCTTTTTAATCAAATCTTTCTTTCACACCCACTTCTGTTGAGTTTCGTGCTGGGTAAGCTAATTACCATGCCTAGTATTTGCCCTCAGGTACCTGTGCAAAGAAAGGGGCAGGCCAGCTTCCAGTTTTTCGGTGTCAAAATTGTGCTCACAAGCTGAGTCATCAGCTACTTGCTTTGTTAACGCACTCTCATGTAGCAGTTAAAAGAAAATCCTTACTGTAATAGCTACTGCAAGTAGCTAAAACAAAAGGCTAAGTTGTCAAGCTGATAAAGTACTGTCACCGTAATTAGACAGGAAAGTTGTTAGACCTCTGAAAGACATCATACACCATGAATAAAGCTATTTAAAATTAGGTTATATCTAACTACTTTTTAACTTCTGTTTGCATTTTAATGAAGATTGATCTTAATGAGATAAATAGCAGAGAGATTTCTGTATCAAAAATACTCTTGAATTCTTTGTGTGTCAGGGGTTAGATTTTCAGAGGTTTGGGGTACCCATAGTAAGATAAATGTTCATTAGACATTTATCTACCTTGGGTCTTCCTTTTGAATCTAGAAGGAACATGAAAAATCCTAGTCTGCTTGCATCCTCCTGGATCTAAATACCATCACGAAATCATCCGGTGGGATTTCTAGAAGTGTGAAATGCAGGCAACAGGTTTTAAAATCAATGGGAAACATGATCAGGCTTTAACAATACCAGATCCTCAGTGTATTAATATTGTCAATATTATGTAACTTTGTATACTGTATGAGAAAAGACTGATCTTTCTTTTTTCAAAATGACAAGAATTTTAAATGTCTGCATTCTTGCTGGAATTCTTAACTTAGCACAACAGCTCTATGTAACAAAATTTACATATTTTGAGTGGCTCAAAACTAATGAACTTCATTAAGATGTATCATTTTTATTAAAGCACGATTAATTTGTCTTTATTTAGCATGCAGTGAACAGATGAATGTACTATATGGTGACTAGAACACTACTGAAAGAACAGTAGCATAGATACGTTTCTAAATGTTAACATATGTCTACGTACATTATGTTCATGTTCAGTTGCACACTGGTCCTTGGTACTTTTTGGAACATGCTTGTGTTGCATCTTCTCTTTCCTTTTGCAGATGTATAACAACATGCTCACTGTACATTAATAATCCTTTAAAGGCTCATTGTACCTTAATCATCCTTAAAATAGGACATTTTCTTCTACAGGCTGCTTCTCAACATGGTCAGGCTGCCTATGCTGTAGTGGATTTGTACCAAATTTCCCATTCGAATGATCTGATAAATCTTACCTGTACACTATTCAAAAGTCATTCAAACACTGAGCATATTACAGACAAGTGGTGTCATTCTCAGCTATTAAACAGCTTTAGAGGGAGGTAGAATATTAATACAACAGGCCAGAATCAACAGCTTCACTGGGACAAGATGAGGAAACAGATTTTCAGTCATTCTGTACCAACAATTAGCAAAAGAGCAATTGTTTTTAGTCACCAATTAAAACATTTATTACAAGTCTATACTGAAAAATCTGAGTACCTCCAATACTGACCCTGCTCTCATTTTACAGTTGCTAATTTAATTCCTGTTACTCCTGTAGCATTAGGTATTTCCCTGGCAGAGATGTTGGCTAATCTCTTCCTGGAGCAGAGGGAGATTGCTTATTGTTAAAAAGTAAACCAAAACAGAAACAACAACAAAATGTTTTACACCATCTCTTCTAACATAACTAATCCAATGAGAGGTAAACTAGAAGGTGGGAGCTGGTCCACTACAAAAATTCTTAATGTAAATATAACTTCATACATTAAACCTCACTACAATTTAGCAAAAAGAGTTTGAGAAAGCTCTGTCCCCATAATCAAAAGTAGTTAACTGAAGTGTTTGAATAAATGCTACTTAAATCTTACCATGCTTATAAATTCTGAAACATTAAGATAATCCTGTATTCAAATCTAACTTGTAGTTATGCAAACTTATAGTCTCCTAATCTAAATGAAACCACAAGTGGCATTTATCAGCTTATAGCTTCTGGAATGACTCACCTGTAGAAAAAAATTTTCATATTTTTCAGGAAGGTGGAAAGATTACAAATAAAAATTCATTATCCTCTCCTTTCTGTTCTGCATATCAGGCATTCAGTCAGTAAGATAAAACAGCAGACTTCCTGTAACCCTTCGACAGAGTTTTGATGCTTACTGACTTCCTAAAGCATAACTGAGTCTGCTTAGTGAATGACAAAATTAACTTTGAAATAAATCTTCACAAAGTAGCAGTTTTTGAAAAAATGAAAATTCTCGGGATGCATTTTAACACTGCTATAAATTACATTGTTGGGTTAATATGACAATAATAAATGTTAATGACCAGTTGGTTTGCTATAAATGGGTTTCTTGCATTAAATAAATGACTTTTCATATACTCCTAAGCTAATTAGAATATTAGCTATGTGGTTGTATCTGATTTTCAGTTTTGTTCAATATTTATTGGTTAGTTATACTAATGAAGTGTTATTGTTTTTTTTTTTTCTTTTGTCTGGATGTTTTGAGAGTGAACTGGTTGCTGAGACTTGGTTTTGTTTATTCCAGCTCTGGTATTTCATAACATTGTCAGTGTGCTTTTCCTGTCAATAGGGCTCCTCATACTGCATTTGCAGAGGTCATGCATTATAGCTGCTAAGGTGAATTCTCTCCTTATTTCAAATATGGTACTGACTTGCTTTTCAAAGCAGTTTACCTTTCAGTGACACTGCATTTATTTACCATTTCTTACAAAAAATATCTCCGAAATACAACAGAGAAAGAGGGACAATGTCTTCTTTGGCACAAATAAAAAATGTACTTGTTAACTAGACTATGTTAAAAAATATAAGCAGTATACCAGTCAGGTGGATAGACTGTCACCTTAATGTTTGCTAAACATAGTTGTCAACTTTTTAGACTGCAGGCAGCTGAATCTTGTTTACATTAACTTCTGCATTACCTTAAACCATAAGTGCCTATGCACAAGCTTACTAGACCAGCTTATAAAACCTGATGGTGATATTATAATATTTCAGGCTTAATATTGGAGTAAGTTCTCATTGGAGCAATGCTGTTCTGGCACAGCTGAGCTAAGCACATCACTCTGGAAAGCAATATCCAGTTGTTCAGCCTCCTAGGAGACATCTAAGAAGGTGACTTAGTAAACTCGATCTAATCAAAACAGAAGGTGTTCTAAGTCAACCAAATGTAAAATTACTCAACAGGAACAACAAAAGAAAACTGTAGTTACTGAACAGAGAGCTGACAGTCACTAGTTACTTTATGTGTCTGATTCCAGTTCTTTTGTATGCCTTACTAAGACTGGGTAAAGCCAAAGTGGGAATTGCTTCCTTAGGAAGCTACTGAGCACAATCAGGGAAAGAAACCTGTAGGGTTTGAGAGGTGCCAGGGAGACTGCCTGGAGGTGGGAGACTGCAGCTCGAAGAAAAACTCAGAAGTTTTGATGATGTTCAGAGAGCAGATACCAGGTCTCTGAGATCATGAAAGAAATGTCCTGCAATCATAGGGGAGTGAGATGAGTCAGGTGCAATTTGGAAGGTCAGTGAGTTGACTAAAACCAAACCTGGATGCCAGGACAGTCTGCAAAGGAGCAGGGCAGGAGAGATGTTTATAAACTTCCCTTATGGTTTTTCTACTTTGAATTTCCTTTGCTTAACAAGTTAGTGATCCTAGTTTATGTTATTTTAAAGACTGTAATTTTTCAGTTTAAAAGTATTTTGATCTTTGGGAAGTTCACTGTAGGAAAAGGTCTAATAAGATCCATCTCAAAGCTTATGCTAATTCTGGATCCCATTGGATTGACAGTTAACTGAAAAACAGTGCTTGAAATCTGGTGCAAAGACAAATCACCTCCCAGTACACAAGTACCATTGACCACAACTACAGGGTTGGTTTACTAAGGAGTAACAAATTGGATTTGGGAAGTCAATTTCCCAAATGTGGTATTGAAGAGGAACAATACTGGAATAATAAATACACTTTGGATATTCATTTTAAAAAAGAGATAATATAAAAATATTAGAATGTAAGAGAAAATAGCAACAAAACTTTTCTGAAGAAAATGTCCATGTGGCAGACTTAACAACCTTTGCCCACATATTATCATAAAGAACTGGTGATGTTGTATGCCATGCTAAATGGCTCTTTAGTCTAAAAGAGAAAGGCGTAATGAGAACCAATGTCCGAAAGCTTGAACACACACGCGCACACACACACACACACACACACACACACACACACACATGCACAAACACACACACACGCACACACACATGCACAAACACACACAATTCAAAATTAGGACTACATTTTTACCTCTATGGTGATTAATCATAGGAACAAGCTACCTAGAGAATTATTTGAGTCCCTCTTTCCTGTATTTCAGATTAAAATAGTGTCTTTATGAAAAGTAAGATTTAGAAAACCCAAGATCTTAAGTAAAAGCTGAATAGCTATTTGATTTATTAAGAAAAAAAAAAGAGTGGAATGAAGTATGGTAATGATAAATAGAAGGACAGACTACAGAATCTCATGGTCCTGACAACTTGCAAAATCTATAATCTTTAGGAATGCAATTATAAAACACAAAATGCTTCCTGTGCTACCCAGACTGTCTCTGAGCCTTTGTAGGTATTCAAGGTCAAGAGGATATAAAAATATTTTTCTACTTTGTCTTATAGTTTATAGGCATACATGCAGCATCTTCACATGAAAGAAAGCACCTGGAATATTGTGTCCAGTTCTGGGCCCCTCGGTTCCAGAAGGACAGGGAACTCCTGGAGAGAGTCCAGTGCAGAGCCACGAGGATGATGAAGGGAGTGGAGCATCTCCCTTATGAGGAAAGTCTGAGGGAGCTGGGTCTCTTTAGCTTGGAGAAGAGAAGACTGAGGGGTGACCTCATTAATGTTTAAAAATATGTAAAGGGTGAGTGTCATGAGGATGGAGCCAGGCTCTTCTAGGTGACAACCAATGATAGGACAAGGGGTAATGGGTTCAAACTGGAACACAAGAGGTTACAGTTAAATTTGAGAAGAAACTTCTTCTCAGTAAGGGTAAGAGAACACTGGAACAGGCTGCCCAGGGAGGTTGTGTAGTCTCCTACTCTGGAGACATTCAAAACCCGCCTGGACACCTTCCTGTGTAACCTCATCTAGGTGTTCCTGCTCCGGCAGGGGGATTGAACTAGGTGATCTTTTGAGGTCTCTTCCAGTCCCTAACATTCTGTGATTCTGTGAAAGAAGGTTTATATCATTACTAGTACATGTTTTCCTGTAAACTCAACCCCTATATATAGGCCATAGGCAAAGCAGGAAACATAAAGGTCTTAACTACAGCTGTAACCAGGTTAATCCCTGACATACAAAATTCTTTTTATCCACAAATCTTTTGGTCCTGCTCATGGTGTCCTCTGGTGAAGAAAAAAATCACACTATCCACAAGTATAATATGGAAGAAATTGTTCTGATTTTCATGGTGATCTGCATCCACATACCTTGCTCCTTTTTCATTATCAGGGGATGGCGACTTTCATATTCTTCTTCCCAGGAGTCTCCGTAGAGCAGTGAGAGATGTGGTACTATCTATGTTGCATACAACTTATTCTTAATGAATAGCTTCCTGTATTACCAGCTATACTGAAAAAGTATGTAAGAAAAATTGATGAATCAGTACTACATGTACAATATACCAGTGTTTTTATTTTGCCTTTCCTTTTACTTGTGATTAAGAAGAACTTAAAGGTTAGATTAATTTTCCTTTGTTTCACTGTGCACGAGACAGGTTAGCAGAATATCTTATCTAAGTTCTAAGAAGGCTTGGAAGTAGAATAGATCACAAAGCAAATATCTCGAATTGGAAATCTCTACTTGAGAATATGCCAGTTATTTTATAGAAATCAACATAAAATCTCAGTTTTGCTCTGAAGTTTCTGTAACAATGTTACATTTCCAACTCTTTCCATATCAATTTTAGTTCAGAATTGGAAAAAGGACGATTCTGTTCTTAGAATTTTTCTGTGCTGAGTGGGGTTCTTCACAAAATGCTTTTAATTATTAAATGTGAAATAGCCCATTTCCACACCAATGTACTTGGAAAGCTAAGTATACTGGTTAGTATAGCTGCATTGCTCTCTGAATGAAGTAGTTAAACATAGCATAAATATCTCTTAGGATTATGTCTCACTTAACAACTTTCATGACACTGAGCAGGGATAGTGAAAAAAGCCTTTCACCTAGATTGAATGGTCTCATCTCCCAAGCTCTTCAAACACAGAACTTCAAAGATAGAAGGGAAGTGTTCTGTGAAAAATGATGACAGGACCAGCTCATAAAGTTAAAAAAAAAAAATGCTGCAAATCTTGGTCATGTAGTCCCTCAGTGCATTCCACAAGTGAGTAAAAGTGATTTTTGAAGATAATGTAGGCTTAGGACTTCTGTTTAAGAATAAGACTGGGCAAGGGGACATGGGTAACTGCGCAGCTTTCTATTTTTCAAAGTAATCTTATCATAAGAGTCTGAATGTGGAAATATAAGAGTCTGAATGTGGAAATATGAAAATGAGCGTCTGTTGTTATGAGAAATGTCAGACATAGAAGCTTAAAATATCTGATTTACCTAGATTTTTCTCCTTTCCTCTTGAAGAAAAGAAATGAAAATAATAGCTATCTCCTCACCTAGTATTTCTTAAGATTTCAGATTTTATAGACTGTCTACCTTCAGGGCTTGAGGAGTCTTTGTGTTAAAAATCCACCTGATAATAGTGTTTCACTGGGAATATAATAATTCTATTTTGCTGGAGGCAGCTGACAAAGAAACTTCCTAAGTCAACTAAAAAGTCTCTTTTTTATTAGCTGGAATTTACTTCTAGTTTTTCATCTTTCACTTTCTACCTCTGATTATATGCAGGAACTGAAAAGGAATATGTGCACAAAAGTTCACAATAAAATATACCAAATCTTTTTTCTCCACTTAGAGATTCCACTCTACTAAAAGATTCCTTTTCCACATTTTTCAGAAAATGTGGAAAGTATAGGTGGGCAGGTGTTATTTGTCTTTTTCAGTCAGCCAGGATGGAAATGCCAAGAATTTGTCTTCACTGATATCAGACATCATGATTTTGGAAAGTGATCTGATCTTTTCTGCTCCTTAAGATTGCGAAAAGAAATGAAATCAATAGTGATACTTCCACATAGTCTCTGATGAAAGATAATGTCTTCTCTTCTTTTGCTATGTACATGGCATTAGATACATGGATGCTACAGACATGCACAGACAAAATGTCCTATCTGTATCACTTATTCCCACTTATTTACCATAGGATCTAAGTATTTAACTTTTCAGCATAACCTGGTCACTTTTAATAAACAGAAAAATAGTAATGTGTATATGTTACATATAGGAAAAGAGATCTAGATGAACGATCTAACCAAGTGCTCCCAGCTTTCAGTATTGTGGGGTGTGCTCTGACCCAGCCCATTACAATGGAAGAGCTTTCTGTGAGGGGTGGGACAGATTTTGCTCCACATCCTCCAGTTTTGTCCAGGCATAAACTCATATTTGATTAGAGAGCAGCAGCATCAATCAGCAGCTCTGATTATACTGAGTAATGGAAAAGCAGGCCATGGCAGAAGAATTTTGAAGATGTTATTAGCCCCTCAGTGGCAGACTTACACCTTTGGCCAGTAGTACAAATCAGGATCAGAGAAGGAAATTTAATCTGATTTTGAATTTCTTGCATAACATCCTAATAATTATAATATATATCTTAAAAAAAAAAAAAGTAAACAACCTAAACAAATAAAAACTGGTCATTTCCAACATGTAGAAGTAAAAGAATGCTCCTAGTAACTACTAATCAGCTTCAACTGAATATTAAATCCAGGGTTTAACTCCAGGGTTTAACACCAGGTTTTATCCATAACTTTCTTTTTCTCTCCACTCTGTCCTGCCCAACTCTGCTGAAATTCATAGCAGTGCTCATCAGGCCAGAAGCTGGGATTCAGACCTAGGCTTAAAACAAAGTAATAAGCTTAGCTATTTCTTGTGCAAAGATAGTCCATTACTTTTTCCTGAGAAAGAGATGACAGGTCAGAAATAAACAGCACTCTTATGGTAAAAGATAGTTATACCACCTCGACTGGCTGTGTCTATTCTCAGAAATGCAAAGAATTTCTTTATGGTGACTACTTGAGATTTTACTCTCTTTATGATAGTGGTCTTTCTTTTGAAAAAGTTTGATAAATTATAGCCATGGTCTTACCCAGAAGGAACTAAATGGTTTTTTTTGTGTGTGTGCACTTCTACCTATAGGCCTATGTAAGTCAAGCAATGAGTACTTGATCCCATGAAAAGTCTGGTACACAAAACCAACATTACATCTTCTTTTGACTGTGAAAGTGGAATAAAAATGATTTACAGATTGGTTTATGTATGTGAGCGCATGCACTTGTGAACATACCTTTTTGGTACCGTGATGCTGCTTTGCAAGGCATAAATTACTTGCTATAAATTGCAAAATTAGCTCTATAAAAAGCACAAAATGCATCTCTGAATCCACATGAATTATGTCAATTGTAAAAATCATAACAATACTTTAGATATATATAATGCCTATGACTCATAAGGGCTGAGACTATGTTTTAATGCACATTTTGAGGTGCTCATAAAAGTCAGTTCTGTTCATGAAGGGAGCCTTTGGGTGCTGTTGTAATAAGAATTCAACTCTAAATTAGAATATGAGATTTTTTTTTCAATTTCACTCTCCTGTGGTCTTGCCAGGGGAGAGCTGTTTCACTTGAAACAGCTTGTAGATGAAGACTGGTCAGAAAACATGCTAATTCAGCATATCCATAGGCAATGCAGTCCTGTCTTCTCTTTAGAGTGTCCTGTCAGGGTGGCTGCGGCTGAGTTGGTCAACCGCTGTAAGTCTGCTGAATTTCCCATCTCGTCCTCACAACCAGCAAGTCTTCCAGGTTGGTATTCAAGCATTAGTAGAAACTGGAACTATAAAGTCACAACTGTAAATGCAGAGTGAAAATATAAATTACTGACATTTAATACAGAGGTAAAATCAAGGTCCAAATTATATTAAATCAAGTAATATGCCTCAGTTTTCCAAAACTCTGTTCTGAAACTCTAACTGAGGAGGTTCAAAGAGCTTTCTCCCTTAAGTGAAGTCACCCAAGTACCAGATACAGCTCCATCACTTTTCCTTATTCTCAGCTCTCAGATGCTTTGAAGAACAAATACACTGTTTGGAACAAATCAGGCTGCCGTCTGTAGGAAGTGTTTCCAGGCTCTTTTCCAGAAAGGGTGATGTTCTCTTCCACAGCCTCTTCCTTATGTTAGCCTGGGAGGTTTTGATTAAAGAAATGTACTTTGAATAGTAGACAAGGAACAACATTTGACCTCATCTCCTCTGCTGTTAGCCTTTGTTATTCGAGGATTATCAGCAGCAGAACTTCAGACACTTTCCTTTTCCCTGTGCTACATTTAGGATCGTGGGTTATAATTTGTTTGAGTCTGTTGCTTTCTCAACTTTTAATCATTCTAATTACCTAATTATCTACTCTAATGAAATGATAAAGCCTTTAAGAGCTCAGTCTTCCTTCTCCCTGAAGGAAATTCTATCTCATCCTCTGAGATGTTACCTTCTTAGTTTAAATATGAAGATAAATTATTTGGGGTCTGGGCATCAGTGCTAGTTGCGCCTGTTTAAACACTCCTTCCTTACCCATTATTTGCTTTTTATAATTGTAGTTACACTTTAGCCTTTGTTTACAGGTCAATGTTTTTGTTAAACTTCCTTAACTTTAAATGTCAGCAGGGAGATAGGAAACAGGCATTGAATAAAATCTAAAAACATTTTCCGAAGTAGGTAATATGTCAGATTTTACCAACACTACATATTTATGCTGCATTTTGTCTCACTGAAGCAGACTTTCTTTCTGAAGGATCACTTTAGCATGAAAAGTATGGAATAAGGCATCAGTCTATGAAATTATATTATGTTGGTTTCATTTACCCTAAGCTAAGGAAAAAAGTGAACTTGGGTTTCTCCGTTTTCAAAAAATACGTCAAAGTTGTAATTGATGTCTATTATAGCTCTTTTTTTGTCTTTTATCTTTGTTTCAAATGAAGGAGCATGTGCCTTCCTCTGTGTATTTGGGAAAATGACTGTAGGTGTATGAGTATACTTTCAGGAGGAGATCTTATAGAAGAGATTCTGTATGGGCTGAGATAGCTGACTGCAGTGACAGAGGCAGTGTTGGATTTACAATCAATTCCTATAATTTTGTTTCCTAGTTATCTGCCTCAGCGTAGCCGCCAAGTGGACAAGCTACATGATGTTTCCTGTCCAGTAGACTGCCTGCTTTGAATCCCCTTCTGAACTGCCCAAGTGTTATGTGCTGTCTTATCCCCTACTGAACATTTTGCATGTCCCTTCTCTTGTCCCCAGCTGGTCTGACAGAAGAGGGTCTCTGTGATACTACTGTGCTACAGGGATGGTGTTGTAGCTGGAAACAAGTCTTATCTATTGAACGCATGGAATCAGAGAAAGTACCTTACTTCCACATTAGCAAATCACCAAACGTGTAAGCACTTACTCTTTTGGACGAGGACTGGGAGCAGTAAGGGGCATGGAATGTGATTCAGTTTCTCCTCTACTTAAAAGTGTGTCAGTAGAAAAAAATCCCCCCAAAGCAGTATTTGAACATGGAGAGTATAAATGTGTGAGTATTCAGAGAGAAAGATCTGACGGGAGGAAGATAGACAAGAGGAAGAAGGAAACAAGAAGGCAAGGCACTTAGGATGTGAGGAAGAATTAGCCTAGGAGAAGAGTAGGAAAAAACCTATTATGCATGAGGTGTGTGGAAAAGCAAAAAGAAAAAAAACAGGTTCTGCCTTTTGTAAAAGGAAGGTCAGGATATGAGAGAAAGCATTCAAAAAGAGCATGAAAGGGACTAAGAAGAAGTAGCGAGAGGAGTTAAAAGAGAAAGAGGAACTGAGAAAACTATCAGGCAAACATACAGTAATTTCATATCCTTCAATATTTCCCTAGGAGGAATGATACAGGCATAACTCAAAACAATTATAAGTACAATTCCATTCAAGTCAGGTCCTTTCTGTTATTCCAGATTTGAATTCTGTACCTCTGCAGGCTTACAGGCTGTTGGATACATCCTATTTATATAGTATCTTCACAGACTTGCATTCTTGGAGCATGGTACTTCATGTCAATTTTCTATTCTTAGGATCTAATTTATATAACTTTAGAAATGTACTCCCTCATGCTCATTAAGTCCACCCTGCTTGTCTGCTATTATAATTTATTTTCTTCCTTAAGGCCATCAGGTTTCTAATTTCCCTTTATAGGAAGCATGCTACCACTGCTGTGGAAGGCTTCCCAACATGGCTCCACCCATACAATAATTATTCCCATTTCTGGAGTGCTTAGTCAGCACACTCACACATGAGTATCATCAGCCCTCTGACATGCACAGGCCCCTGTCCTTTCATTCAAAAGCTTTCAGAATCACAAGGATCTCATCAGATTCCACCTCACCTATTTCACCTTTCTTACAGGAGTTACTTTTCAGCTGGAATTTGTTATGTCAAGGAACTGTTCCTGATAAACTTACCTCCTTATGCTTTAAAAGCTGCATATAGTGGAACCTGGTTTAGTTATCCCTGAATTCAATTGAATAGGAGAGATCATTTTAGAGCGATTGCCACACACAGCTATTTTGAACACATTTGTTTCTGTTTCCTGTAGTTACTGATCTGAATCTCCGATCCAGCTCTTTAAATTCCGTAAAGTGACATACTTCCTCTGAAATATTTTGTCATGAAATATATGGAAGGATATATAAGGATCTGGCCTTATTTTCAACATGTCACTAAAAATCCCCTGGAATTCTCAGAAATAAGAGATAGTCACAGCAGATGTCCTCTTCTTCCTCACTAAAATGTTAATTCCTTATTAAAAATTGAAATTCACAATAAATCACATGAACACAGATATTGGGTTTTTGCAATTATTTGGCATGTGCTTTCAGGCTTTCTAATGACACTTCCTGTAGACCCACGTCCCTTTGCTGGATCTCTGAAAAACAGCTTCTTGAACCACCTGTAATCTGCCCTGTTCCATGTATTACAAAAGATGTGATTGGGAGCTCTGGTCCACATAAACGCATAGCAAGTGAGATTAATCTGGATTTAAGTATTTCAGGTTTGGTTGAAATAATATTTTCAGAAATCCATTACTTTAGGTGCCTTCTTAAGGAAATTTCAAAATTACAGCGATGATTTTATAGAAAAAAAAAAAAAGTCTTGTTTAAGAAGAAATTTAGTTTGGAATTAAAAAGAAATCTTTTCAGCAAGTCTTACAAAAACTTCCTTTAGGCTCTCTTTTGGGTAAAGAATGGCCCAAACATGACATGTCTTCTTGGATTCAAGTAAGAGGGATGGAGTCCTATAAAGACACCTCAGCAGTTTTATAAATTCTGTAATGATAATAATATTCCAGAATAAAAAGAACATTGAATATAGCTAATGCCCACAAAAGGGTAGCTATACTGCCCTAGTATTCTGCATTGCCGAGGACATGCAAACCAGCAGATTATCCATAAATAAGTTAAAAATTGGGATTTTTGCAGGCGGTCTTCCATTAGTTCTGAAATATCCTTTTATATAGGGGAAGCTATGCATCTGTTTACAGAATGAGGGTGTATTATTAGAAATCAGATCAAAAAGTGTTAGGTGTGTGATCTTACCAAATGTGTAGATATGCTTTTCTGCAATGAATTATTTGTAATAATTATTTGCCAGGATAAGAAAGCATCACCCCTATTGTCATCTCTATTCCAACAGCAATTACTTTTAAACTCTCAGAATTTCTTTTTTTCTTGATTGAACTTTCTTCAAGATAAGAAATGGAAAATATGCACAAAAATTTCAGTTTCAGTGCCAATGTTTTTGAGTTCAAATTCTACAGCAAAGACCTGGGACATTCATTACCAGTGCTGAAATTGTTATAGGTTGGGCAGGAACAACATTTGAGCTGAGCCTAATTTATAAACTGTATGATATATGGGATTTGGCATTCCTGACATTTGATTTTTATGACCGTATTTGTAATTCTGCCCAACGTGTTGTCCTGCTGTTCCCAAAGTTGTTTCATAGCTTTGAATTGTGTTAAACATGACTGTGTGAAGACTGTGGCCATAAGGCCAAATGAATGGCACAGCATTTTGTTATTGTTATAGAAATAAACATGAGCTCAACGGTCTGAGATGCTGACTGTAAGGGTAGTTTCTCATTTTCCCATGTGAGTACCCTTGCTTCACTGCAGCTATACTCAAAAGCAAATGCAAAGAAACAGAATTAAGCCTCATGTGTGTGCAATGAAGATGTATGAGGAGTGACTGATGATCACTAGATGTTCATGTGGAGTGCTACTGTAGTGCCTTTGGATGCATTAAGACATCTGCCTAGGCTGAAAGACATGACACGGACAGATACACCTTTCTGGAGCAGCAACTGTAAATCAGGTATCCTGTTCTAAAATTACATCAGATGCATATGTTCAGGTGTTCAAAATGCACCCTAGAAGTCTTGCTGCTCGCTAACTCCATAGAGGGCCAGGATATTTGCATTCCTTGCAGTAAGAGTAATGAAACAAATAACATTCTTATTTGTTGGCACTGTCTGCATTATTAAACGTTGTGACTTAATGAGAGTTCATTCAGTCTTGGTTGCATTTTTTGTCTGAGGCAATTAAACACCCAAATCCAAATGAAATTAAAAGAGAAGGATAAATTTAGAGAAAATGGTGTCCAGAATAGATAAAGCATTTAATAGTCTGAAGTGGCATCTAGAGAGCATTTGAGCAGGTACATGTATCCTAAAAGGTTAAATCATCCAAACAAAGAAAAGGGAAGATTATAAATCTGCACCTTAGGCTGCCTGTATGGGTTTGGGGAGTCCTAGATACAGGTTTTGCCTTCCAGAACTGTGTCAGTATTTTACTGTCATTGGATATGTATAAACGTGCCTAGGAAATTAAGAGAGGTTCTGGATTTCATTCTTGGCATCAGGCACTGAAACATATCATTGTCATGTAAATTTTACATTTGGATGGCAGGTTCCTTTGAAAGTCCCAAACTCCTGCCATAAAGGTAATCCTGATTTATGTTTATTCACGTCACTAGTTTTGGAAGAAAAGATGTTTATTTTCATTTTCATTCATATACATTTCAAAGGGGAAGAAAATGTGGGATTAAGATTATCCCATTAGGAAAAGCAATCATACATGTAATAGCCAGCCACGATTGACCACACAGCATGATGGCTCAATAAAGAAAGAGAAAAAATAAAAGAATTTCAGCCAGTTGGGAAGCTGTCCCAGATACTGGTGAAAAGATAATAATTAATGATAGGATTTTTATTCATTTATTTATTTAGAGACAGATGCATTACTAATTTTAACCTCAAAAGGACATTTCAGCCTTGCAAATCATACAGATATTGAATGGTAGTTTTCATATATCTCTGTAAGGAATGTGAACTTTGCTATTGGCATTGTCTTTCAAGGATCCTTTCAGTCTAAAGGAACTCCCTTTCCCTTTTTAGTTTCTACCAAGCTGAAAATATGACAGCTGTGGGTCATATTTTAATATTCTATAAGCTTATTTACCTCAATAACTATTCATCCCTCAGAACAAAAGGTGAAATTTTGGCCTAGCTGATTTCAGCAGAATCAGGATTTCACTCAACCATTTTCCAAACTGAGTTTTAAAAAGCCCTTCTCACGTATGTCAAATCTAAAACCTTCCTAGTATCCCTTTCATGCTCTATATGACTGTCCTTGTATTGGTGAAAAAAGGATGGTGATGCAACCTATTGCCAATATTTAGCCAGTATTTGAATTGCTTTTGTGACACTATTGACTTATTTTCTCTCTAACATATCACCAAAGAGTGTAAAAGGCTGCCCCCTGAAGTCATTGATGGATATGTTGATTGTCTTTGGATGGAGTCCTGCAAGGAGTACTGCACTTTCCTGTTAGAAACATTTTGACACCCTGTTATCTTCCTGAGTTGATCAGACACCTGCTGCTACCCCACCTGCCTTCTTGGCAACCAGAAATGCTTGTCTGCCTTGCTTTCCTGGTTTGTTTCTTTTTTTTTTTTTTTTCCCCCCTTCTCTCTCCCTGTGTAAGTGTCAACAGGTGGGATCAATTGTGAGGAAGGATGTTGTGCCAATGTTTCATTGCTGGCATGGAGGCAGGAGCTCCTGTAGAGGGGACAGCACGTGTGAGTTGAAGAAGGCTGCTCTGCAGAAGTCAGTGCTGTCTGGCACCCATGCCTTACTAGAGAGGTCCAAGCAACTTTGGAGCAGGCAGGGTGCCATCTTGACAGATGGACAGAAGGGGTAGCCAAGGCACCAGGTAGTTATGCAGCAAGTGTGTTTGCTGAGGGTTTGATTGTCAGCCAGCAATGTTTAAATGACTGTTTGTCTTGAATTTATACACATTTGTTTAAACAAATGCATGAAAACTAATCTAAGGTTGCATTGTATTGACTGAGGAAAAAGAGCTTCTGAAGCTGAGCAGAAAGGTAGTTTGTAGCCATAGCTGTATTCCACTGATGGGTATGTTCATATGCTTTTATTTGCAGTGACAAGTTTCTCTAGAGCCTGCTTTGTAATAGGAACTATCCCCTAATAATAAGTAGGTGGCAGAAATATGCAAACTTCAAAATTTTTGAAGGGTAAACCCAACATTCTATCTACAAATCAGAATTTCTGTCTGGAGCTGGTAGAGCTTTTAAAAAATCCTGTATTTCAAGGTACTTAAGTGTACTTTTCAGGCACAACCAAGAAGCATGGTTCTGCAGAAGGATATAAAGAGTTATTTTAAAATCCATCAATTATGCTAACATCTTAAAAAAAAAAAGTTTCTTCTCAAAATCTGTGTGAAGGTTTGAATTGGTACTTAAATTATCTGCATCATTCTACCTCTTAGGCAGTCACCTCTGTTTTGAGAGCATACTGAGAGCAATCATGCCTGTTTGCAGCTAACTTCCTGATTCTAAGCAACTAAATAGCAACTTTATCACAAACATTTGAATTAATTGCTGGCATTTCATTGGGACAGATTGCCAAGACTTTATGGATGAGATCCAGCCTTGATGCTGCATACGCTTTCAGACTCACGTTAACCTAGCAGTCAGCCAGGTCACTTAAATTCTCTGTGTGAGGAGCAGACAAAACCCTCATCACATCCTGTGTAACTCTAAATATGATAAATTGTCTTCCCATCTGATGGAGCTGTCTTATTAGTTGATATCAAGAACTGAAAGGCTATGCCATTGTTGCATTTTTATGTTTTTCCATCCCAACATTGTGGGACACAACGTTTGTAATACAATTATAATAATATTGATAAAGATAGTGCCTTAGGTGAAGCGTGTAAAGACAAGGTGACTTGTTGGACAATCCTTATATTGTATCAGTGTCTGTTTAAAAACAGGCCACTACACAAACTGAAAAAAATTATGCCATTCATGCCAGCCCCACTAAATTTTTATTGCTTTCTCCACTGCTGCAACTCGTTATACTTAGTCTCTGGCCACAGGATCTGCCATATGATGAACAGTCAAAATGAAAGGGAGGAAAATAAGATTGCATTTCTGCAATTCCTCCTGAACTTGCAAGCTTTTAAAAATGTTAACTTTGGCAGAAGTAGCTCAGAGAAGATGTACAAGATGTATATCTTCGAACACTGTACTTTTTTATTATTTCGCATCTTTTAAGAAGTATGTTGTGTGTTTTATAGGAAGCAAAGGAAAAAAAAAGTTTACTGGACAGTAAAGGACAAATAGGTTATGGTGATTAATCTTTGGTGGAGACTGATTCATTTTTTTTTTTTTCTCGATCTTTTATACATTGTGTCAGAATAAAAGCCTGAACCTGAGTTCCACACTGGGAAAACTACTCTGGCATTTGGAGATGTCCGCTTAGAAAAGGATTCATTTTGAAAAAGCTTTTTAAGAAATTAAAGGTCAGGTTTCTTTGTGCACCCAGTCTGACATACATTGGCCAGTGGTGCAACACGCTCATAAATCCTCTTCAGTTGGTCAACTGTAATGTGTTTACTACAGGCAGTGGTAAATCAGACCTTGGTAATTTTATTCTCAGCATAATTAAAGGTTTTGTCCTTTCTTTTAATAACTGTGTTAGTAATAAAGAATTTAAAATATCTAATTCAGCAAGGACTAATGGATCAGAATATATGTAGGAGTGGTAGATGTATGTATGCCTGGAGAAGAACTCTTCAGTGTTTCCAGTCCAGAAATCCAAACATGAAAATCCAATAGCTGAACAGTCCCAAGCCTATTTTCAGGTTCCTCCAAAGTGCTTGGTGGAGGAAAATATGTCCTTACAGAGCACTGCAGTAGCTGGTCTTTGGAAGCTACAGAGGTATCCTCAATTTTACAGAGATAAAGGCTACATACTTTTTTGTTATCAGATCTACTACTGTGCACAACTGTCTTAATGAAGAATCACAATTAATTTACCACCTAATTTGTTATTTGCTATTTGATTGCATGTTGTTACCATCAGAAGTGTTTGTGATGGTAATCAGTTGGGAATTAAATTTAAATAAACTATATGGGCTATGGAAATTTTCTTGTTGATATACAGATCATCAACTAACAGAAAAAACTCACTATGCTCAAAAGTAAAAGGAGGTAAATATGTTTCAGTTTTTGCTTCCTTAATAGTGAGCGTGCCAAGTCCAGCAGCAGTCTTGTGCAGAAGCGTTTCCACACACTTCTACCATGATAAGAAGTGATAGAATGATTACCTCTTTGTAACTAAAAATATGATGATTTTCATAAAGCCACCTATCTTAACATCTCCACATTGCCATCTCTTCATGGTCTGGAATATTGCCTAGATAGGGCTTCTTTCCAACTGCTTGACTTATTTCCTGTGCATAAAAAGCAACTAGGACAAAGTGCCCTATTGATTATGAGGCTCAGAATAGAAAATACTGTATCATATAAGATTATGTTATAATACACTACGGTTGGTAACAATTTCTTTGAGAACATTGCTTTAATGTAACTGCAAGCTTTTTCATATAGCTCTGTTCGGAAGCATTTCTATTCCATGGAATTAATCAGTTTCTAAATCATAGGTGACCGTGATTTCTGCTGTTTGTATTTGTTGTAGCAGCAGTATTTTGAGGGGAGAAATCATTGCAAATTTGAAATACTGCTTTGATAAATATCAAAATTCAAGAACTGGAGCCATGGAGAAGCTAAATAGGAAACAGTTCAAATTTTAACTGCAAAGTGATTGCTAAATGGAAATCAAAAAGGTCAGCTGCAATTCACTCTAGGGAATCAAGATTCACACGCTAAGTGATGCTGCAGGTGCTGTGCTGGACAGTGGAACACAATGTATTTAATTAAATCATGGGTCTTCCTGAAGGAATATTGCACTAAAATCCAAGTGAATCTGACATCATGGCAAGATCTACATTCCTGATTCTTAGTCAAGCCATTACATTAGTTTGATGTTTAGGTCAGGAGGGAGGAATTTCAAATTACAGTAGCAGTTTTACAGAGTAGATAATTTTGGCAAGTAATGAATGACAGAAATTACTGCAGCTAGTTTTATTTTTTTAATGTTATTATTTTTTTTTTATTTTCCCTCCTCACTCTACCCCCTATTTTTCCATGTCTTTTTCTCTTTTCTATCTCTCTTCCACATTTTTTTTCTTGCTTGCTTTCTTTTGAGGGTTCCTAGCATCAAAATGTTATATAGCACTCTGATTACCATTTAGTTCTTCTTTTTTTAACATTCATTCATTCATTCATTTATTTATTTATTTACAATGTTATTAAGCAAACCACAGAATTACAGAATGTTAGGGATTGGAAAGGACCTCAAATATCATCTAGTCCTTTCCCCCCACTGGAACAGGAACACCTAGATGAGGTTACACAGGAAGGCATCCGGGCGGGTATTCAATGTCTCCAGAGCAGGAGACTCCACAACCTCCCTGGGCAGCCCGTTCCAGTGTTCTGTCACCCTCACTGAGAAGAAGTTTCTTCTCATATTTAAGTGGAAACTGTCAGTTATAATTTGTCTGTGGCTGTTGCTGACATTTAAACTACATTAATTCTTGTTATATTTATGTTCCCAGTCTCCAACTATCTGAATTCTTTCACTGTTGTAATATCTAGCTTCAAAGTAGTGGTCACAGAAGTTTCTTATACAGGTGTTTTATTGGATGTTAGATCATATATACTGTTGAATATTGACTTTTATGTAATAGCACTAGGACAAACAACATGTAGCACTAGCATGATGATTATTTTTGGCTTCATAGAAGTGAAAATTACATATAAGGGATTTAGTTTTAAAATATTTTCATTAATGCATATTAGAGTAATATATTTTTTCCCAAAGTTTAAAATATGCTAATAAGTCAGAATAAGAAAATTAGGGTTATTAATAGACACCTGCATTGTTTATTTTTACGCTGTCTCCTCTAGAAGTGCAAGTCTGGCTTGCAATATTATTTTCTTTTATATGTCTATTAACTAATGCTGAATTAGAGTTGATTTGAGTTGGAGTATATATAACAGCCTCACATAATTACTTCATCTGGATCATTTCTACTGTGGGTTCATATGTATTAATTATGACAGTGTTCTCAGGGCTGCGGGAATAATAATATTTCTCTGCAGCCAGACTTAAATAAAAGAGTACAGGGATCAATTCTGTTTGAATTGCATTTATTTTTAAAAATTCTTACTAATATCATAAAGCATGTTTTAGTCAACATGAAACATTTCCTTTGATCTAAAATGGATTTTTTAATAGAAAAACCTGCTTTTTGAGATGAAAAAAAATGTTGGCTTAGTGGTCTACCCAATAGCTCAGAAAATAAACATGCATCAAAGATGTAGTATAGTCAAGTTTGATCCTTTTTTCTGTTAGGAAGGCTAAAGTCTGTGATTTCAAGGGGTAGCGCATCACCACTGGAATACACGTTCCTCAGCATCCTCCTGACAATGTTTTGATTTTGTTTAAAGAGAAACCCTATGGTGCTTGCATTAGGAACTGGCATAACAAAGTCAATGGCAGATTTTTTCTCATTTTCACTTCCTGAGCCAGTGACTAACTAAATGTTTTTCACAAGGGAGTGAAGAAACTTGACACTCTATCTTATTAAGATATCCTAACTAATAGCAGGATTCAGACTTCACATTCAAATGGAAAAAGAGTAGATTTGAACTGTGATTCCTTTGACACCCTTGCTTTAGATGCAGTTTCCTCAGGTCTTAGTTTTGAAATTGTTTCGCTCTTTAGAAAATGCTTATACTTGTTTGCCTAGATATGGGGGCATGAGAGGTACAAATGACCAAAGCAGGTGTTTCTTAACTACACAGGTAGTAAACTTGTCAAATTCCTTGGCAAAGGAGAGTGGGAATGCAACAAACAAACAAACAACAATAACAAAAACAAACAAAGAAAAAAACAACAACAAAATAAACCCACAAAAAACAAAAACCCAACCCATGCCTTGCACAAAAGAGGTCAGGAATACTTGAGAAGAGAGCTCCCCTGGCAGCTATTAAATGAAAAAATTGCATCTAACCCAGGAAATCCCTGATCCTGAAAATAACTCAACGTTCAGGAGAGTGTTAGGGGAAGAAGCCCATACATTTAGTCTTTTATTACTCTTTCCTAAACATTTGTCTGTAGCCACTGCTGAGACAGAAGATTGGCCAAATGGACTCTTGATCTGAAGTGCACGGCAGCTCTTATGTTCTTGAGACTGCAAAAAAGAAAGAATTACGTATATAAAATGGACTAACTAACATAAATGATAGAGTACCATTTTCACCCATTAATATTGTATAGCTTTGTGGGAAAGACATCCTTCTAGAACATGTATGCAATAGAAATGGGATTCTCTGTGTCCTTAATATACAGGCATCATCACCAGTGTTATGACTCCAATTTCTCGATGTTTGTTCCAACTTAATGCTGCTTTGCCTAGAATTGCTTCATGCTTATGTTTCCTCTTTCCTAGCTAGCTTTCTTTTTCCTATTTTAATAGCTTACCTTAGGTGTTGGTGATTACAGAAATAATGTTATTGCTGTGTTCTCTCCAGGAAAAAAAGTTATGTGCTGTTATACTAAAGGTTTCATTTTCATAAATTTATTTATATTTAAAATTGAAGAGAAATAAATCATCAAAACTGTTAATAATAATTTTATTTTGAAAGACCATATAGTGTAATGAAAACTGAAAAATCATCTAAAGGGAGCCAGGGACATGAAAACTGGGAAAGTGGAAGTAAAATGTTAAAAACCTTATGGGGAAAATGCATTTTTACACAAGACAAATAGACAGAAGGAAAGAAAAATCTAAACACAGTAATGTCAAAGGAGACATTGAGTAGAAAATCAGAAACGATTTTGCAAGGCCACACTGCTTCAAAAAGAAATTGAATGCCACTTTGCTATCTGTACACTGACATATCAAGTAGGATTGATGGAAAAGAGTAATTGCCCCAAAACAGGGAAAGTGGAGGAACCAGTGCAAAGGAGGGAAGTTGTTCTGCTGCTAGTTTGATTCCCAGGCTCAGTGGCTGTGATGATTTTAAACCACTGGCCATTGAAACTGCATGTTTTTCCTTATCTTTGCTTGAGTAAATCTTCATTATCAGCCAGTTTATTGCACTAGATCTCTAGCAGAAATATTTCTCAGGGGTCTTTGAGGCAAACATCAGCACAGAATTACCAAGATACTCCTGCTGAAAGGAGTACTAAGAACTAGAAAGCATAAAATGGCTGGTTGTCACTTTTCATTTAACTATATACATTATCTACATTTATCTCTAGTCTACTGAAGATAATGACAAACACCAGTTGAATATTGGCTGATAATATAAAAAGAATTACATATATGTGTCTTGCAAACAGATCACCATACTGTTCAAAAATAGATTCTATTATCTATATTGATTTATGTAACTCCTTACTCTATTATTAGCCCTGACGGATATAACTCTTCATTACTTATGGATTTACATTTTATTCAGTGCTCCTCTGCCAGCAAAACAGTGCCAAGAAGCAAAGCACAGCAAATGTCATGGCAAAGTTGTTTGGTTTTAGTTTTTTTTTTTTTTTAAATTTTCCACATTTTGGAATACTTTCCGTCTGCTTCGTAGTTCCATGAATAAACCTCAATTATATAGTGTGAATGTCACTTGCAGAGGAAAAGTGCCAGCACCAAAGACTGAAGGGGTGGTGAAGTAATAGAACAAGAATTACATGAACCACAGATAAGTGGTTAGATTTGAAACAACTCTCGTCCTAAATGGCCAGTGCAGGTCATTTTGGCTGGATGTCCAGTTACAAAAATGAAAGAGGCAGAGAAAAGAGAACACATGAAGAATTATTCAGCTTAGTCCACAAACACTTTGAAGACCAGCTGCAAACATGGTAGAGCTATAAAGGGCTTTTGGGAACTATGAAAGTCTTGTATGCTCCATTTTACAAATCAAAAATGTTCAGAACCAGTCCTGTTTTCAGTAGCAAGCTCTCAACCTACTTAATTAAAAATGGGAATGATATTTCAACCCTATCCTTTGATGGAATTTGGTCAGATTATAAATAAAAAAATAACCCTAATGACACGGTAAATTAATGCAGTATTATTTTTGTAAGTGTTCACGTATTTTTTTTCAGAAATAAACCCAAGTTTGTATAAAATACAGTTTGTAATTTTTAGTATTACTATTTTTGAAGAAATATGATTGTAAGCCACTTACAATGCAACTCCTAAAATTGTGCTGTATAGACAGCTGTTTTCAAATATGTAACTAGGGGCAAGATTTCACACGAATTTCCCATTTAAGTTAATAAAAGTCTTCACTGTGTACATCCAAATAAATGTGTACTGGTTATGATATTCATGCCATGTAGTAATAAAGTAATAAAAAAGGACAAAGGTGGTTTGATTTAGTAGTTTCTTTGTGGGTAAATATTATGTTGTACTATAATATTCCTCTCCAGTTTTTGATAATTGCTTCTGTTTTATGTCAGTAGTACAAAGAAAAAACATGCTAACTTGTAATAGATATAGACTAAAAATAAAATGCCTAAAATGAAAAGAAGTTGCTTAAATCTTGACACGGTATTAGACATAGTAGAATAATTTGATTTTAAGCATCTTTTTAAATCCTAGAACAGGGTGTTCTTGATGTTTTTTGTTTTAACCACAATAAGTAAGTTGTAGGCTTTGCGTTGGAGATACCATATGGAAAGGACTAATTTAATGGGAAATGATCAGCTGTGAATTGGATTCATGATTCACAATGCACAATAACACATGCCAGTAATTTACTAAAATAAAGTATGCATATATGTATATTCATTTACACACGTGCATATATACCAAATCTTTGTTACCTAATCTTTGTTACCTAATTGCAGAGAGTATTCATAATCTTTATCTATGCTTGTTAATTGTGTAGATTATAAATACTTCCTAAGTACAACCATTGGGACATATTTTTAGGAAGAGTTTTACAAGCAGATATGTCAGAAGGCAGATATAAGATGAAAGAATTTTCTGCTGACATTTCTTGATAAATGGAAATAAACATACCTCATTTGGAAAGCTAGAGCAAAGTATGCCAGTGCAGCCATTCGATTGTACTGATTAAAATTGATGCATGCTTTATGATGAAATGTTATATCCTTTCTCTACAAGTAAAGAACAACAATATTGTGTGTAGTTTGTCCTGACTGAATGATTTAGTATCATCAAAGTCCTTATTTTATTCTTCTAGAAAATGAAGTGTAGACATTATCAAGGAAAGAGAGGCTTTTTGTGTTATAGGAAGAAGAAAGTTATTGCTGAAGGGGCCTCTCTGTGACTGATATCCAAGGTGTAATGATATCTGATAATATTTGTGAGAGATGGAGGCTCTTCTGTGAAGCTGCATGATGAATCACTAATAAAACCCAATTAGCTGCTTAGATGATTCCCCTTTAGTCATCACTCAGAGAGTGGAAATCATGAGAGCTGAGAGAGCATCACAACTGGGTCTACCACAATGGCAAGATAAAATGATGTTGGACCTTTGTTGAAGTCACGAAGGACAGTAACATAAGTGAGTGAATTTTAGTAAAGGCTCTTCTAAATGAACCTATGCAGAGCTGAAATCAATGGATGATAATACATTAGAACAAGATTAAATGGTCATATAAGTGATACTGTGATGAGTGGGAATAGCACAGTGAGGGGTACCAGTACAGGGGTGACTTGCTAGCTAGAGGCAACAGCATCGTGATTAGAGGCAATACTGCAGCTACGAAAAGCAGCCAGGGGTAGCACCATGGTGCGAGGAGGTGGTTCATCAGTGGGTTTATGATTAGAGGTTGTGACAGTTAGAAATTGTACTGAGACAACATCAAGGTACTTCTACATGCACAGGCATCATTTTATGATAAAAGATGTATGACAATCTGTCTGCATGCATGCTAGGATAGTACTGAGTTCTGGAAAAAGGCTGAGTCACATGTGTTGGAAAGGTACAACCTGAAGAAATATCTTTCAGTGTAGATAAACATAAAGTGATAGATACTGGGAAGAAAAACAAAGGGCAGCCAACTTATGAAATGATTGTCTTTGAGCACTTCTATTCTGGAGCAAATCTTAAAATTCTGACAGATAGCTTAGCCTGTAGTCTTAGGAAACAAATAAAAAGCTAGTAGTTATTAGGTGAAGAACAGAGAACAAAGCAGAATAAGAAGTTCTCACCCTCCCATAGGCATCTGCTTACAGCCAGTGATGGGAGTCAGGATGCTGAGCTCTTGGTCTGACCCAGCACGGCTTTTCCTCTGTTTTCATTTGTTCACAGCTGGGCAAGAAAATCGTAGGAATGGTCTCATGCAGGGCTCATGTTATGCAGGGCTGTGCTTTCCGATCACATAAACACTAGCTTGATTTATCGCTGCTTTGTTTTCCCCAAATAGATGTTTTTCCTTTGAATACCTTTAATTTTATCCATATATATGCAGGTATGGCAAGAAAGGAACTGACTGTTTATGGGATCACAGAGTTGTAGCTCCCCAGCCTGCTGGTGTCCACCACAAACTGGCCTGATATCTTCAACATCTAAAAGAAGTGTTATAGAAATATTGAATTTCAGAGGTGTTTAACTAAGTTAAGAGCTAGCAACTTTTCTTTCTAACAACTGAAATAGTATTAGATGAGAAGGTTATGAATGCTAATCCAATTTATTTATTGTAAAACTAACAGAACTCTTGGTCTTTTTAGTGGCTAACTTCCTTGAAACCCTGAGTGTGCCTTTACTGAGAAATAAATTTTAATAATACAGGAGCACAGTGTCTAGACAGGAGACTTTCTAATTTTCTTTTGCATAAATGAGTACAGTATTCATAAAAATCTAGATTGAGAGGAAATACATTATGGCCTAAACCATTTAGAATGAAACTATCTACCTAGCTCACAAAAGCTCGACTAATAAATATGATCCGTTTCAGTGAGAATCAATATTAATGATAGTTGGCTTTGTCCGGATTTATGTTTCAAGTGTAGTCACTTACATGCAGTCTTTGACATCTCAGAGGCAATGAGTGAAGGAATTAGTAGCATCTTACTCTGTCTCTACCTGTTTTCATGAAACTTGCTGCAACTTAATATCCTTGATTCCCTTACCAGTTTCTTAAATTTGCTTAAGTTTATGCAGTAGGCCAAAAAGTTGCTGGGAAGAGAAGGGTGGATAGATTTCAGCAGAATTTTATATAAACTTCTTTTCTTCACAAAGCCAGGCTAAAAAACAGGTACATTTCCTTGGATTTCCTCACTCTGAATGACCCTTTGATGCAGAGATTATTCCTTAAAAATATGGCAGAGATGGCAGGACCATCATAAGTACTTCTATTCATATTCTTTCATTTGCACTTGTTAGATGGTATTTGACTTCATGAATAGTCTCTTGGAGAGCATGGTGGCATCAACCATTAGCATAAGACACTGGGAACCTGCCAGTGAAAAAAGAAACATGACTCCCTGCTGCTGTCTAAACTGTATCAATAAAAACAAGATTCCAGGGGTGAAACCCTTGAACCGCTGATGTAACTGGCAAAATTGCTGGAGATTTTTAGTAGTGCCAGGATTTCACCATAGGAGTGTTGGCTCTATTTGGTTTACAAATAATCACAAAGCATTCCCATTCATGTTTGTGTTGGCTGCTTCTAAGTATTTATGAACAGATTAGGATAGAAATTTTCAGTGCTTGTTGCCTACAAAGTGCCTGTGAGATTTTTACTTCAGTAATTCACTGTTTGTTTTTTATGCTGTGTGTCTGGCCATCTTTTCTTCACTGGATAGTTTTTTCTTCTTAACATGAGACAAATAATTGATGAATAGCAAATAATGTACTTCTAATAGGAATCTGTAACACTGTATTAATTAACGACACTTAAATAATTAGTCACCAGCAGAATATGCCAAGGCAAAAAATAAGATTCCATTAAAAGTGGTAATTTTAATTTGAGCTTTTTATTAAAAAACCTCATTTATTCACAAAACTTATTTTCTTTACCTGATTACTTCTGAGAATAAGTAGGCACTACAATTCCTCTGTTGTATTTTATTGCATCTGTTAGTCTATAGATTTCCATTGTACTGCTGAAATATTCATTTTTTCTAATCTTTATGGGCTCACACACGTTGACTGTTATTGCTTTATGTACTTGTAATGTCTATGGACTCACATTATGTACAATCTCAGTTTGTCATTATTATTTGCTGCTTTAAGTGTGATATATTATTGTAAATGTGGAAGATTGAGTCTTCACAGGAAAACTATGTCTGATCTGTAAAATGAACTTTTTTGTTGCTTCTAAGGTTCAAGTGGTGCATTTTTGATAATTCTATATTTAATAAGTGTATGAAGGTAACATTTTAATTTTACATGCCACTAGCACTTTCTGCCAGTCAAATAGTGAGACAGATGAAGCAAAATAAGGTCTGATTTTCAAAAAATGGTAGACAAGTAAAAATAACATCTGGCTGTCAATGATATCTCTTCAGATAGTAATACACATTATCCCCTTGCTGGATTATTGTGCTTAAGACACTGGCTTTACCGAAACCCTCCAGTGGTTTAAGACAGCAGTTTTGCTTCTGGTATCACACAGAGCACATGTCAGATACATGTCACCTTCTTCCCTGTGTTTCTGCTGATGGCAGCAGTGCGTTTCATACCCTGAGCCAGTTTACAGCCCTTTTCCAATCACATCTGAAGGAACTTCAATATTTAAACAGTAGGGGAGGGAGAGGGGAAAATGATGAGAGTGAGTCCTGTCACACCAGCCTGCAAAGCTGAGCGCGTGCCCGCCGCGCCACCTCCTTGCATACAGCCTCCGAATGGCAGGTTCTCCCTTCCAGCATCTCCAGCAGCAGCCAGCCATCGGCAGCCCCTGCTGGAAAGCCTGGAAAGGCAAATGTGGCTTTTCTGCAGTGAACATGAAGTAAAATATGCCTGCTGTTCAGGAGGAAAAAGAATAAAAGGTGGCTTAATTAATTTAAAAAAAAAAATATAATGAATACCAGTGTCAGCAAACATGACCTTATCTATTTTTGAAGCCAGCCAGCCATCTATGTGGTGATAAAAAGAGCAGTGGTTTTGTGGTTGCAGCACTGGGAGTTCAGATGCCTTCCTCAACTCCTCTGCTGACTGCAGCCAGTGAGTGTAAGCACATTTCTTGTCATTCCGTCTGTAAAATTAAGACAGTGATATTACGCTCTCGCTGAGCGGAGAGTATGATGGCTATATTCAGTCTGTGAGCTCCTGAGAGGTGAGAGAGGTGAAGCAGAGGACTGAGGAGAGTAGATACCATCCCCACCAGAGGTAAAACCTCTCTCAGGCACGTTTTCCCTTTGTGCCCAGGGTGGACGCAGGCCTTCTGGGACCAGGCCCACTGCCACAAGCCCTGGGAAAATGAACCCCACAGCTCTTGTTCCTTTGTGGGTGCTGGGGAAGAGTGTCACCTCCACCCAAAAAACAGGAGTGCTACCGCTGGTCAGGATGCCATTGTGGCTCTGCATCACTTCTGTTCAAAATGCCTCCGCCGACTGCTGAGTCCCTGTTGTCTCTGACTTCTTGGAGCCTGTCAGTTAGCTGGTTCTGCGTCCATTAAACACATGCCTTACTGATATAAAATAGTGCAAGTATTTTACTCTGAGTGTCATGTAGTGCTAAGCCTTGCAAGTGTTTATTACGTCTATGCCGTTACTTTTACCAGCTAAGCCTGTCATCTCGTCAAAGAATTTTCGACAACTGTTTCCAGGAAACTACAGCAGTTATGCATCTAGGCACTGTTGAAAACATGCCAGGTATCTATCTGATTCTTTGTGCACCACGTATCTGTAAAATATGGCTTTCAGTCCCCTATTATAGTAGAATTTCAGATCTATTAGGAGTATTTTTGTCTTTTTATTGCTGATCATGAAGACCTCTAGGAATCCATTACTTGAAAAACTATGATTTAAGTGCATCAGCATCATCTAATCACTATTTTTAATTACAGATAACCTACAGGAAGACACTGTATGCGAGACATATATTACATTCTATTTATACAGTATAAAAGATTGCTGAGGTAAATAATTCAAAAAAAAAAAAAAAAGCCCAGCCTTTTATCACCTTCAGCAAGTTATTTGGAACTGCCAAATTGCTTGCTTTGTGGATTGATTGAACAATTTGAAGGAAGCATTAATTCCAAAATACATGTTAAAAAACATAGCTAAGAGAAATGTATAGTATCTGGAATTCATGAAGTTCATGATGTAGACCAGACTGGATTAAACCATCATCTTCAAGCTACTTAAGCACATGAATAACTTGAACTTAATATTTAATTATAGTTTAGTAACCTTTGAAGTCATGCTTAACTTTTTATAACTCCTGAAATATTTCTTTAATTCCTGTTCAGTGACTAGTGTGTTGCAATAATGTGTGTTTCCAAAGTGTATTTTACAGCCTTGCTAGGCCAGACCAAAATAAAATTATGGCATCTAAGTTCACAAATGTAAACCTGAAGCTCACTGTACTGCCAGCACCTTGTCTTCACTGTGTCGTACAGCTACAGGTTCCTCACCTTTTAAAGTCTTTCAGGAGCTGCAGCACAGCTACAGAAGCATCCATTCGGTTCTGCAGTGCGGTAGGAAGGCCATTTGAGACCCAGAAAATACATGTTGGGGGTTCCATTTGAGAACATGAGAAACTTACTGCACAGTCACAAGTTAGTGTTCAAAGACAACTGCACTTCTAACTATTCTGTTTTTTTCTAAAAGGAAGCACTCTTACCCATAGGCTTACACGTAATATCTTTGTGTAAACAGAACTGGGGGATGTAAGAGGCATTTTCATCTACAGCCTGAAGTGGTTCAAACTCAGATTTCTCAGCTTCTCAGACATTTCTGTAGACAAAAGAAGAGACAAGAAGGAGCAAGATTATACAGCTGGATGGTTAGGACACTCACTAAATCCTTGGTCTCATCCTTCCTGCCATCAACCCTTATGGAGGTTACATTGAACAGTCATTGCATAAAATGCAGAAATAGACCCTGAAGCAGGACTGGGATCAATAGCAACCTCACTTCCCCTCTGGATGTGTCTGAAAAGAGAGGAGTGAGCACTGTAAAAGAAAGGATCTCTTTGCCTCATCTGGCAGGCCTGCATGGGTATTTCCTATCAGCAAACAAAGTACCTAAATGTTAAAACTGTTCTATATGAACAGAAAAACGAGCATTTCATGCATGTAACCTCCTGTTTGTTTTTTTCCTTAAGCAAATAGTGCACTTTGTAGTAGTATTTTCCTGAGAACTGATTCTCTTTCAGTCTATAGGTCTTTAAAAATGATGTTTCTTGTCGTTGAAGCCTCTTCTAGTGAAAAGAATTTTTACCAGGCTTTCCAAGTAACAGGTTCCCCATTGTAGCACTAAATGTGCTTACTTTGTGTGTGGCTTTCTCCTGCAACCAATGCCCATCTCGCGTGTAACAGCTCACAGTCCTTGCCAAGCATGTTTATACATTTTATATCCAAATACCTCCTGGGAATTTCATCATGCAAGACTTACAATATTTTCAACATAAATTTAGCATAACCTAGAGCTCTAGCTTTTTGTATTGAGATGCCGCACCAGCTGATTTGGAAGAATGTGATTGATGAGGGGTTTGCAGCTACTAAAATGAAGTGGTTGTAAATCTGAGTTTTCATTGCTGCTTTCTGTTTTTCTTGCCTAAGATCTCCTTTGGAAAAGTCACATTTTTACCAAATAAAGTCTCTTCATTATTTTTTTTTACAGAGCTTCTAGGTTATTTAAACCATATGGGTACTATGGATGAAAGATGTCAGGTTTGCAGCCAATTAGTTTTAATGCCTGCAAGTACAACTAGTTTTTAATTTCCTTTATACATTTCAGGCGCTGCAAATTCCCATAGGGAGGACAAATCTACTTCAATCAATACATACAAAACAGCAGTAAAAATCATTACCACCTGCTGCTATTCCATCAGTTTCATTTCCTTCCTTAGGAGACTTGAGTGTCCAGCCCTGTAGATTTTCACCTTTGAGTTCAGTCCATATCTAAAGGCTTTTAAACAGTTCTAATACAGTTTCCATTTTAGTTTTCACCTTTTTGTTGTTTCCCTGTTTGTGCTTTGTAATAGCTCAAAACACTCCTGACTGACAAGGCATTTGTAAATTTACGTCCTTCACATTATGCACTGGGTTTGGACTCGCTTCTTTCTTTAGTTTGCTGGAGATAGTCTGTCTTCTTCAGAAAGCTTTTCCTAGAAATCACTTCTAGCTTGCCTTATGTTGGTGATTTCTATCCTTTAGCAACTCACTGCCTATGTCAGTGCTGACTATATTGTGAGAGAAATTACTAGATATCTGCATACGATGTGGAAAGAAAACATCTGGTATGGCAATATTAGAACTTGACAAGAGTATTTTTTTTGCACTTATCATCTATTTGCACAGTGTCCATCATCATTTATTTATCATTAGATGGCTAATTTAAGGCTTAATTGTGCTTGAACAGAGATTTTGGACAGAAGAGAGCTGTGAGTGTGAACATGATTCAGGGAGAATCAATACATCCTGCTTTCTTTATGATGTATGCTCTCAAAGCTCCCTTTTTCAGAAAACATACTGACCTGCCTGTGATGTTCTCCTCTAATTCTGCTGGAAGAAGTGGCAGTGGCCATTGCTTTAAACCATTCCCACCCCTTCTGTCTTCATTTGAAGACATGGGAGATGCATGTTGATAGTTATAATCACTTCTCTGGCACAAGGGAGGCAGAGTTGTAAAAAGTAAGCACTTTTGTAATGCTGACAGAGGATAAAATAATTTCTCTGTGTCCTCTGGTAAAGCTCTCTAAAGCCTACAAATGAAAATTAGTGCTATCTGTCACTTAAATGTTGAATGGACCCTGAAATCACAAGTGAGGAACAGTTAATGTGTCTTAAGGTTGGTGGAATAATGGTGCTTTTCAACCAGTACTACATAATGCATATTGTTATCTTTGCTTAGGTACGTGTACTTAATATCATAATGAATATTTGTAATGTATGCTACATAGCTGATATAAAAAAAGATGCAAATCCTCCTTTTTTCTCCTTTGATAGAATTATCTGCAAGAGAAATTAGAAATTTCATAACCTTTTCACTTCTTCGGTGTATGCACAGAAGAAAATAATGGAAAGGGAACAGCTATTTTTATGAAAACACATACAGATAATTTCTTCTAAAGACAAGCATTTGGTGTGTACAGTATATGCCATCTGATGGTGTTCTAAATTTGCTGAAATAACTGAAAATAGAAAACCCCTTACATATACCTGATTAACAGTGGAACAACAAATGGTTTTGCTACACCTGCATGGGTTACTGTTTAAAGGTTGGCTTTTTTGTACAACTGGAGGGCAATAGTTCTTATTAGCTCCAGAGAGCAGAGAAATCCATTTTAAAAATAATAAGCATGTCTTCCAAAGAGAAATGCTTGATTCTGGACTGAAATGAGTATTAGGATATTAGTGTACTGGCAAGCTAAATATCTAAATGAAAAATCCATCCAGTTCAGAATAGTAAGCAAGATTTCCCTACATCAGTAGGAAAGTCTGGTTTGGGTAGAGTAGATGCTAAAAACGCGGAATGGATCCTATGGCTGAATGAACTGTATTTTGATTTACATTTAAGATTCTTTAGGATCTTCACTGAGTCCCTTCACATCACTTCTTCAGGACCAGAAAGATAACATACCAAATCTCTTTTTGTTAACACATACTGTTTGGAAATAAATTAGAAAAGCCTGAAAAGACGAATATATCTGTATGCTGTGTGCAACCGTTAATTGTGAGCGGGGGAAGATGAATGAACCAAAACAAAGATATATTTTTTGAAGATGTTAAATCGGTAGTGTGCAAAAGGGGCAATTAGTAGTATTTTCCTAAGAGCAATTTAGATTAAATTGGTGCTGCATGCTATTTTTGTTGCATGCCTGAGCTGTCTCTAAAAGAGTTTTAAAAAAATATATTCTCTGTTAGCCTGCATTTTTGAAACCAAGGTAGAAAAAGACTGTAGCCTGTTGCAGGCATAATGCTCTAAACATTCATGTGCTATTAATAGATTCAGTGGGAAGGAATTTCCTACCCTCTGCAGTTTTTCTGTATTGTATTGTTTCCAGTGGTTGTTAATTTGTATTTTGTGACTTTTCAGAATATATGCTCTCCATAACAGGAAAATAGGATTTATTTTTCTTTTTAGACAGAATTAGTGCTGGTTTATGTGGTAAACATCTCAGAGTAATTTTCCCCTTGTCTACATGCTCTAGGTCTCATATCACATTCAATAACATTCTGTTGAGCATTATCTTCATTAGTTTAAACTCCATCTTTTCTTTTGCTACAATGAAAGCTCTGTGCTCGGACTGCATGAAGTTCTTAAAGATGGCACAAATAGGCACAATCTTAAAGATGCTTGTGTCTATTTGCAGCTGGAGTTGATTGATTTGAGTATTTATGCCACCATATTCAGAATATTATACAACAGACATTAAGACTTAAACTCATATACTCTATATGGACAGGAAACAGTAATGGTCTTCTCCTATACTAAATTCACTTCCACTAGTATTATTGCTTTGTGATGTTGTATCAGCAGTGCTGCCAACACTGGTGAACGCTTTCTGTTTACAGAGGCTAGAGACTTTGCATTTGACAGTCTTCTTGTGTACCTCTCCATTCTGATTCACTAAAAGGATTTAGTAAGTTTTTGGTGGAATCCTAATTCCCCGGTTTCTTTCTTCCTTTTCAGAAAGATGTGACTGGCATGATGAGCACCCATCGAAACCTGTCTCGTGTTGAAATACCTACAGTGCTATGAATTCATAAAGCTACCGTACTGTCAGCACTGCTCAAATCTAGTCTGGCTATCTTCTTATGGAGGTCATTGATTGCATAAGAAATGGCCAGTGTTTGAAACTGAGCATAGTACAAGACCGAGTTGTTCTCAGTATAATGTCAATATTTCCTTGACTGGGACATGTTAGGCCAAATTCAAATTATGAGAACCTCTGTGTTGCCAAATGTGTTGAAAAAATAGTGGCTTCAGCCTAGACCTTCAAAAGCTATAGAAACTTATATGGGACTATTAAAAAGGCAATTGCAGGACTAAAAGTATACCTAGAAATCTACCAAACCTTTGAGTGCTTTCAGTTTTCAGAACAAAGATCACAGACATGTACCTTTAAGAAGATGTTTCATGCTGTGACTTGGGAAGCACCAGAACACAGGATATGGTTTGTTTTTTTTACAGGTTACTACTGGCACCACTGCCCACACTGGCTCATTAGGAGTTTGGACATGTCTAACCCTGCAAATTGCATTTGTTATGCTGGGTGCCCCATGCAGATCTACAAATCTGCTATTTGGACTGGATGTTCAAGTTTCTTTATGAGTTCAATCATTGATTTCCTTTATGCCTTAAGGAAACATTTTGATTCCTTTTAAATAGTTTTAAGTAGTGGAAGAGGGAAAGCAGAGGTTTGTTTCCTTTTCTTGATAAACTTCACGATAAAAGTAATGGTGGAGGAATTAGACAATGTTAGTGATAAATAATGGTCTAACTTTGGTATCTGAGAGCTCTGCAGTAAAGAAAACCTGCCCATATGCACTGGGGGTGGAGAGAGAAGGTTTTATAACAGATTTAAAATTAGAAAACAAAATGGCCTGATTAACAGAAGTAGGAAGAGTTCTGCAGAGGATGAGGGGAGAAATTAACGGATGACATTCAAAGGCAGCTGTGAAGTATGAGAAGCTGCAGCACGAGGAGGTAGTCAGATCTAGCAGTACAGAGAGTTCTGAATGATCTGTAATGCTGGAATAAATCAGTCTGAGTGAGGGGGATATTTCAAGTGGTGGATCATCTCTAAAAGGTGGATCACCTCTGCTTAGACAGATGGCAAACCAGTAGATTCCATCCTGAGCTAGAGCAATATATTAGTATTAGAAGCAGGTGTTATGTAGGGAATGTATACAAAGATATTTCAAGCAAAGTGACGATGATTTTAGCACACACGAAGCTTTTTTGGAAACAGAGTGAGCTCCCATCCTCCATTTTATACTTCAGAAAGCAAATGTAATTGAGCTATTGCTATCTCCATCTGAGAATGTATCTCTACATATCTTCCACTTATCTTATAAGAAGTGAAGGGTAGAGACCCTTGACAAATGTGCTTTCCAATGGCTGGATTCTGGTACAGGGAGCCTGGAGATGCTATGCTGCAGAGCTGCATTAAAGAAATGCTTAATTCCTTAGTCAGGATCCTTATGGTGGCTTTCCCCCAGACAGCTTTCCTGTAAATGATCCACTACAGCTATAATGTGGAATGCACTCTTTCCTCTTGTCGTCCTGGACGTACCCTGACTGTCAACAGCACAAGGAGGCAATATAGCATGCCCATCTCCAAGAAAGGCTGTGAGAAGAAAGTTGCAGGTGATTGCATTTCTTTCTCACCTTAGAATCTCTCATTTCTTTCCCTCTGTTCTCCCTAGCAACATCTAGATTTCATATACGAGTGCTGATGCAACTTGATTAAGGATTTAGAAGCTCTGTTTGCCCCCAAGTTGCCCGAAGAAACAATTCAGTTGGTGCTGATTCATGACTTAATTTCAACCAAGACTGGTAAATAACTGATCTCAAGGCTGAACAAAAGCACTGGTAGATTTTACATAGTTTATGTTGTTTTCTTCTGCTTCAACCTGCATTAAAACAAAAAACATGGGGAATAAAAACAAAAAGTAGGTACTTCCCTGTGCAGTTTTTCATGGAAGGTGTTCTTAATTGCTGTTCATTAAATCCATCCTTCATTGAAATGCATTTAGAAAGTTTGGTGGGGTTTTTTTGGGTTGCATTTGCATCAATTTTGCACCTCTATTTTATGATTTGCACTATTTTTTAATGAGAATCAATAGAATATTAGTGCTTACTTTTGAGTATCCCAATATGTTCAGTTTATAGTTTGACTGTATTTTTCATTTGGACCTTTTCTTTATCAGATACATTCAAAGTTCAACTCATGACCAAAGGTTCAGTTGTGGAGCCTATCTAACCTTCTGATTTAATTTATTACTTGGCAATCAGAACAGTTATTATGTGGCTTAACATATGGAGTTGAGATAGGATATTTAATTCTTGGGTATTGTAAAAGGTTTCATTATTTAAATGAAATCCTGGTTTAATGACAATAACTTTTATAAGAATGCTCAGATTTTCACATTAAACATATATATTAGTAATTTCCTTCATTTTTAGATGTTGCGTTTTTTACACAATGACTGTAATTACTTTGTATGTTAATATCATTCATATCTGGGAAAGTTGCTTTTTGTTGTGCACATTTAACTTTGTCTTGTCAACTGTCACCTCAGTTTTTGTATTTCGGTTTTCTAATTTGTTCAGATATATTCTGTCTGCATTACTATGCTACTGTCAGCAAACCATGGTTTTGAGCATTTTCTAGATTATTTTGAAGATTTTTAAAATTATTATTATTACTAGTAATAGGAAACAATTCATAGTTACTTTTTAGAAGCAGGCTGTTAGAGTCATTTTTAAAAGTGTAACTTTTTCAGATACTCTGTCAGTCTTTGCATTTTTCAAAAGAATTATTTTGATTACTGTAGTTTCACAGTATCACAGTATCACAGTTTCTTCTTAATTTTGTAATTTTCCATGTAAAATGGGTAGAGAGGAGTCTGGCAGCGAAACATGTCACGTAATATGCCACTTTTGACCCAACTGACTTCTTTTTACTAGTTTAACTTGTTGGTTTTGGCCTTCTAGCTCAGGTTTTCTGAAGTTTCTCTGGTATGTGGCCCTTTGTTCCTGAGTTTTAGTGCTTGAACCAATTAGATCTGAGAAAAACTTTCTCAAAACATCGGAGATGGGCCTGTGCATGTAAATCACCACCAGAACTCACTGGGAAAGAATTGCAGCTGTTGTCTTTGGCTGTATTAATTTCTATAATACATGTGAATGTCAATACACTTTAAATGAAAGACATTTGCTTTGCTTAGTAGTGAGTAATTTTTTTCACTAAAAACTTCACAGCACTTGAGGAAATAAACTGATATGATCTATTATCTACTTAGAATTCAGTGAAAACTGAAGGATATGTATGTAACCACATAATATATTTAAGTATAGGGAGTATGTAGTGCATACATAATTTGCTTAGCTGTTGTGATGAAGACAACAAGGTGTTTGGAGGAGGTTTTATTACATAATATGCATCTTTATAATTTGATAATGATTTCTCTGCAGAATATTAATCAATATTGTAGACATTAGTGTTCCAATACTGCAAAGTAGTAATGACCTCCACATATCGATTCTCTAAACATCAATTTTTCATATTTGCTGTAAATGCTGGTGTTAGATGATTGCATTTAGCGCAGCTGTAAGCAACATGATCATAACATAGTGATTCTGTCATTTCTTAGGAGGTAAATCCATACTTCAGTCATGGATGATGCGGAAGTTTTTTGTTGTTGTTTGTGGAGTGTTTTTTTTTTTTTTGGCGGGGGGTAGTGGTTTTTTTTGTTGTTGTTGGTTGTTTTGTTTTTTTGTTGCTGTTGTTTTGTTTTGGTTTTATTCTGGAAGCAATCTTCCCTGTGTTTGGTGACAGCTGTGCTATTGCCCACCTGTGGTACTTATTCAAGTCACCTGTGTTTCCTCACTTGCCAGCAGCTGAACTTACTATCAACTTTTTCCTTTCTACCTCATTTATTTTCCTTTTTGTGAAACTGCATAGGATATATTTTACTATCTTCAGGTGGCATTTTTGTAGCCTATACGGTATTATTCAACCATAGTCCTTAATCAAAGCTGGCAGCAATGTCAAGTCCAAACAGAGAAGTCTGTTGGGGAAACAAGTGTTTTGTTGTTGTAAGCAAGCTGGAGAAAAATCCCTCTTTTTGGAACAAGGTAAGAGTTAGGATCCTCTTGCAGCGTTAATCCCTGAATCCGAATGTTGTCAGTGTTTTAGAGAGGAGGCGAGCAGGGGGGAAGGCGTTGTTCCCACCCCTCGCTGCTCCGTGGCGTTCCGTGCCCGCTCCCCGCCGGCGGGACCCGCTGCGGCGCCGGCCCCTGCCCGTGCCCGCCTTGGGCGGTAGATGGTGCCAGATGAGAAGTGAAGGTGCTGCTCAGAAAGCCTCCGTTGTCGTAAGCTGCTGCTCGCAATCAGGCTAAAATACTCGGCGGCTTCGGTGTTTGTTGCTTTACCCGTTGGGATCTCTGGGGTGAGAATGCTGAAAAATGAGTCGGGTGACTTGAAAGTGGTGATGGGTGAGAAGTAAAACTCCAGCCGTTTTCCAAACACATCTTCTGCAGCATTGGAAGGTTGCAGCCTATCACCAAGACAAGGCCACTTTCCATAGTGGGAAAGAAAATGCAGGCATTGCACTACACAGGACTTCTTCAAAACAGATTTATTTTAAAGAAATAGCACTGTCAGCTTATATGCCTCTAATTTTGTTGTCTAACATGGCTGAAAGCCTTATGACTTCAGAAACACATGTGATTAATTTAAAGACTATGTGAAGGTAGTCTGTTGACTCAGAACAAAAGTTGCATACACACACTTTGGATTCTAATTAGCCAGCTGTAGTGGAACATAAAGAAATGTCTTTCTGCCCAAAAACTTGTTGATTAAATAAGCTAGTACAAAGGTGTACAACTGAATGTCTATTAATATTATTCACATCCTTTCAGGGTTAGAAGTAAAATTGCAATAATTCCTTCAAAACCAGTGATGGCAGTTGTTGCACAATGCACAACTCCACAAAAGAAAGAAAATAGTCTATGTGAGTTTTATTACTGGGTTGCTTTTTGGTTTGTTTCCCTCTCCTCTTTTTATCCTCTCCACAGAAGCAGCACTTACTTGATACAGTGTCAGAGGCATTTGTACATCCTTGGCAATAAAATTAGGGATGAAATGTGCAGAAAAATACCTTAGCTAGTGGAGAAGATTTCCTTACATGGTTTTACTTATAAACACATTTATCACCTGTTGAATCAGTCTTTTTATGGGCACCGAAGGATAAAATGAAAAGAAGCTTCTTCATTAAGTTAATTATTTCCCCAAGCTTTGTACCATTCTGATACTACCATACACAAAGCAATTATTCTGAATTGACAGTGTTCAGTGAAAACAGGACTACTGCTAACCTACTGTAGTAGCTGGTTTAGAAAATATAAGACATACTGAAATAAGAGAAATCCTGCATGTTTTCCTTGAAGTACGGTGTGTCAGAACCGGCAGAAGTAAACTGATAATACTGAACAGAGACATGTTTCAAAAACTTAGGGCTGGGAAATCATGTACGTTAGAATTCTGGAATGAAGCACTTTTTGCATCATATTTAATATAATACCTGCTATCCTGAAATAAAAGGGGGCTTGGCATTGGTAGAACCAGGTGCCTTCTGACTCTGCTGAATAAGGTCATGGCTGGCTGCAGTTCTACATGGACACCAGTTCTATAATGTCTAATATTTGTACATACTGCTTAAATGCATAGCTCTGTGCAACCTGCATTTCAGGACCACATCTGAAAAAGGTTTTGTAAGATTCTTGGGAGTGGGAAATATGTGTTTCTAATGTTCAGTATGGCAGCCTTGAAGTAGGATGTGCAAGAGGTGGTACTGAGTTGAGATTCCCCTTTGCAAATGTAGAAAATTATAATGGGCAGAAAGAATCCTCAGGCTGTGATTTATGCTCTTCTTTTGGAAGGATTGTGGACCTTTTCCCACGAGCAGAGCCTAAAAGGCTTCACAGTCTGTCCTGCTTTTGGAGTAGAGTTATTTCAGCTCTCCACTTACTTCTTCAGCACTGTGTTGTAACGTCATACCTGTTTATTTGGGAAAGACATTGGGAAGATATTTGTGCTTAAATAAATATTTTTTAAAATGTCTGAATTGGTGAGGAAAAAGTTCAAACACATATGCGATTTTTTTTTTCCAAACATTTCTTGAAGATTTTTTTTTAATTTGATAAAACATTAAACTGAAAAATGCACTTGCACAGCCCTTCTCAAAATATTTTTTTTCTTAAATAATTTCAGCAATCATTCCTCAAAAAAGGAAGCTCCATAAGGTGCAGAGGGAGGAGGGAATGAAAGTCATAGCT
This sequence comes from Patagioenas fasciata, assembly GCF_037038585.1. Taxonomy (NCBI): domain Eukaryota; kingdom Metazoa; phylum Chordata; class Aves; order Columbiformes; family Columbidae; genus Patagioenas; species Patagioenas fasciata. The sequence continues at coordinate 101,854,370 of NC_092522.1, forward strand.
ATAAAATTGGTGATCTTTAACATGCTGACTTCTTATGGCTCCAGTCTGCCTTGTATGATACTTTTGTAGGCAGGATACTATGCTGTTCATGCTGCATAATGCTATGTGCAATAGCACTCAGCATTACCTAGAGGTAGGTGCCTTACCAAACTGGGCTTTAAAAAGGGCTATATGACATGTAAAGAATTGTAGGAGAGGGAGGTAGATGAGGAAAAGGGAATATGTCGCTTGCTTTACTTTCTGTGATAAACTGATTAGATGACTCCTAATATACTGTCTGAAAAACAAGAAGCCTAAACTTGGCTACAGTGTGGGTAAATGGAAATCACTTAGTTAAAATGATAGAGACTGTGATTTTTATATGTGGAAAAAAAAAAATAAAAGCTGAAAATTAGCTTTCCCCAGACTTTGCCTTAGATCTAATAGTTGCAGACATGACTTGCCTTGAAGGCTTAAAGCTAGAATATGAGCAGACTTAAAAATACATATGATGGTTTCTTATGCAATGCCTTAATAATTCCTTGGAAAAATATTGTAATACTAGTAATGTAATTTCTCTGGTCTACTGTAAAGATAAATTGTTAAACTGAATTTTCGGTTGGTAGATTTAAAGTTTATACCAGGTAAAATTATCAGTGTTGGATGCTTTAGCCAGTTGATGTACTTTTATATAGAGATTATATGGCTCATCTTTAATGTCTGAACTGGGTGTGAGAAATCCTGCAGGAAGTGCTTGTAGAAATGTGTGGATCAAATACCCCATTTAATAAAACAATGGGAAGAGAAAACTGCAGCTACTAAGTGCCTTACCCATTGGCACCTCTAGGTAGAACAGCCATTGTAACTTGAAATAGTGATTTTTATTTTTTTTTTAGCTAGGAAAAACTCTAATCAGTTGTCTGTTTCTTTAATACTGGGCAGTCCTTAAGAGTTACACCTGTTCTGTGTTTCTTCTGAGTGTAATGATCACACTGAGTAAGCTTTTACTCCTTATTGGTATTCCAATGTCTGAATATCTTTAAAAGTGACCATTGCAGAATTTACAATATTCATGCAGTAGGCTTGCCCTGAAGGACCAGTCACTCTTTAATTTGTCCTTGTAAGTGCTGATGTTATGTGAAAAACAGAAGTGTGTTGATGTTCATGAACTCTGTCTGTGTGCTGCCCTGAACACTTTCAAACAAATGCAAAACAGCAGTGCTATGTTTCTCTGTTGTGATTTTGTTTTAGTTTTGTTTGTTTGTGTGTGGGTTGTTTTCTTTGGTTGGTTGGCTGGTTGTTTTTGTTGTTTTTTTGTTTGTTTTTTTTTGTTTGTTTGTTTGTTTGTTTGTTTGTTTTTAGTCTACAATTTCAAGTTCCTAAGAACTTGATGGGAGAAATCATACCTTGCTTTACTTATGAAGTCCACAAAACCAGTTTTTTCTTCCTATTGTTATTGGATGTTACCAAGATGCAGCCTGCCAAAGTAATTTGAAAAATCTTATGCAGTTTTCTGCAATGGAAACTTTTCCTGCTTTATTTCAGACAGAAACATTTGCTATAGTAAGGCTGTCTGTTAAACTGTGGAATTTGGAAGTGTTTTCTGGGTTTGAATCCAAATGCATACATCTGCTCTTTAGGGTTGAGATGTAAGGCAGGATCATCTTATATACCCACCTGGAATAGTATATCTTGACCAAATCCTTTGGCTGAACAGCTCTAAAACCAGAGCTAAGGTTGTATATCCAGCACTTACACTCAATTATTTTGCTGTAGCCTAAAATGATTTCTATCTTGGAGCGGGCAAACACTAGCAGGTGCTTCATCTGCGTGAAGTACCCTGATGAAAGATTAAATTGTGCCTCTGAAACACTGACGAATGCTTAACAGCATTCCTCTGAGCTAGTGTGTTGTGCCTTTCGGTAGAGAGGAACAACAGCTCTGAAATGTTTGAAGTGTGCTCCACATCCAAAGTGAGTTCTTGTCTATCCTATCTGCCATGCAGGTTCTGCTCTTGCTAATGCTGAACGCACAGCAAATTATGAGTCTATGGATGTTCTCTTAAGATTTGTCACGGGCTTGCAGTAGAAAGAAAAGAGCCAAAGTCATCAGCTTCCTCTTCCTGTGTCTACTTCTAAAATTTTTCTTCCGTATCTCCTTTATCTTTTCAATCTGGAAGCATGTGTTTTACTTCATTTTTTTTTTTTTTTCTGCAGCACTGGTAGTTTTAATAATGAGATTGCCAGAGGAATCTGAACATGCTTTTGATCAGGTGCAATATTATTTTTATCCTTCTCTTAAAAGCTGATTCTACATGAATTTTGCCTACGTTCTTCCAGAAATCATTAGCCTCTTCTAGAATAGGTTGACTTATTTATAAACCAATAAAACTTGAAATGAAGAATGTTTAACACATCATGAAATGAAATGGTCCTTTTACTCTTCTCAGTTGTGCATATAATTCTTCCCTTTTAAGCATCCAACTTTTGCACATTGATCTTTCAGGTGACTACAGAATTGAAACATTCAGAGGCCAGAAAAATCAATGTGGTTCAACCTGTTGTGTTAGCAGAATAAATATGGTTTAGGTTTCAAAACATGAGAGCCTCTTGGGATCCGTCCTTATGAACAGATGTAGAAAATAATTTGAATCCTTTTGTTATTAGTCTTACTAAATCGGACTTCAGATCTAGCAAATCTATAAATGACAATCTAGAGCAATAACAATAATCTGAAGTATATTCTAAGTTTGAGATACTTTTGTGCAATTCCACACTGGTTATGGGATATCCTATTGGCAGATCAGGAATAAAGGAAATACTACATTTCGACTTTTAACATATTGAGACTGAACCTGAGATTTTAATGGTGGTAGAAAAGAAGTCTAAAATACCAGTGGAAATGCTGGTCTCTCTGATTCAGATTTGCGATCTAATCTAGAAATCTAAATGGAGGGAAAAATGGCAATCTGCTTTTCTTTTTTTTGTAAGCCTGTTAATATTGTGTATGAAAAGATAGTGAAGAGAGTGAAATATTTGATATTGGTCCAATAGCATTGTGTTACTCTGTGCAGGTAATGTGGGCAAATGAAACATGCCTCTTATTTGGAACCTGGGATTCTTAGTCCCATTGAAATCATTACTCCAGTTATAATCAGGCTAACACTCAGAGTCATAATGACTGATCTGTTACCTGATTAAAACCAAATTTTTTTCTTTCTGAGAAAGGAAGCAAAAGGTTCAGCAGTGCACGAGACACAATCATCTCTCACTGGTTATTATAAAACAGAAGTGCTGCTTTTCAAAACTCAGTAACTTTACTGCTTTATCACTTACTCTATACGGATATATAAAAATAACCCAAAGTACAAGTCTCATTTTATAGTAACATTTTACATCCCAGGTTCTTCACCAGGTGGAGTATGATGCTGATAGCGGAGGTCTCCTTCTCTTTGCTCTTGAGTGACTTTAGATTATTTTAATACTTTTACTAACATAATGGATTTACTTTTTCTTGCTTCATTGGCTCACAGTTCTCATTACGTGTGTTGAATATTTTTTTCTTTGTTGTTACCCCCCCAAAATTTGTTTTACTAGTTCCCAGTGTGCATTTACTGTAGCAACCAGTAATTGCTGATTGATTATGTGTTTAAAGCCACTGGGTCCCTAGATTCAGTCTGTGCCTGTACCTTTAAGGCCTCTGCTGTCATCCCGTGCTTATATTGCAATATATAACTTTAAAATTCTAGGCCCACACGTCATTCTACACAGAGTGACTACTACTGCTTATTATTAGCTAAAGAAATATATCACACTTACAATGTTTGTAGTCATTATACCACATGATTACACTAAAGTTAAAAGCAGATTAGGCAGTAGCCAGCTGATCATTGTGTAATTAGCTGTTAAAGCTGAAGCAAGCTGAAACAAGAGAAACTGAGACAGTCTGAAGTGTCCCGAGACCTCCATTATTAAGTTAATGCAAATCTTTTTTGTCTGTTACTAGTAATGCCAGTACCATATATTTGAGGCTACAGTAGTCTGTCTGATATCTTGTTATATAACATATTTAAGGATGGTCAAAAGTTATTTAAAAAATAAGTCATCGTGCTACTTTATTGCAATACCATATTTCTTTTATCATACAGATCAGTTTTTAACAATTTATGATTCAGTCATCATGTTTTACTCCAAACTGAAACTTGATGTAGTACTTTCCAAATCAGGATGAATTACTTTTAACATTCTCACATTATACATTGTAGTTCACATTTATTGGCCACTTTTAAGTAAAATGGGCACAAATTATGAACTTCTAGATTCAGAAGCAATGAAAATATTCCATATAAAAATGTGGCTTGTACTTTGGACTATTTTTATATATCTATTTATGTATATTTAGTAAGTCACCGAGTTTTGAAAAACAGCACTTGAAGTTTATAATAGTGAGTGAGAGAAGATATTGTCTCATGTACTACTGAACCTTTCGCTTCTTCCTTGGAAAGAAAAGAAAATGTTATTGAGTTATCAGAACCTTGGCTTTATTTAGTAAAATAGTTCACATGCTACTTTGATTAAGAAATAATGTTGTTTAAAGCTAAGAAAATTCCTTGAGAATTCTCTTAAAGACAATTGTATTCTCACCTAGATTTTGATGAAATAATTACAAGATAATAAATGTGAGAGCTGTAACGATGTGGGTATGGAGTTATGAGTAGGCGTCTTCAGAAAAATCAATAGAAAAGTTCTCCAGGGTGAGCTTCAGTAGTTCAGATGTTTTTGAAATATTTTTAATTTTGTGCACATTACCTACAGCCACCTACACCCCCCCAATGTACCAACATATGCAGAAGATGAACTGACATGAGCATAAAGGACACCTTGTGCTAGTAGGGACTGTAGAGCTGCTCGCTACGTGTAAAGATAATCAAATGTGCTATTACACCATTTTTTCAAGTGAAGTGGTACCCACATGACAATTATATCAAATACATTGCTAAAAATTACCACAAATCCAAAAGGAGATTGAATTGTGGTTGCTATGGAAACTGTAACATGCAGCTTCCTGACTTGATGCGTGCAAAATTTCATCCTTAATATCACACTGATACATGTGTGGGGTTTTTTTTGTTTGTGTGTTTGTTTTTTGTTTTTTTTTTTACATTTGAATAGATGAAGATGGATTTTGTGTTGAATAATATACTCATTCAAGTTATACTTCTCTGGCATGCCATATAGTATTTTTTGTTAGTTGCAGAGTACTTATAGATATTTACAGATACTTTTCTATATAAAGGCTGAAAAGATATATTAAGTCTTCTAAGCATATGTTTCTTAAAAAGGGAGGAAGATGTTTTACCTGAAAAGTATGTTTTATAGAAGGCTCGGTGGATTTTTGTGGACACACAAAGAAGTACCTCACATGGAAAACAAGGATCTTGGAATAAACCCAGTAAAGACATTGGAATTTATTTGCACAAATGCTTATAAGCATCAAGTTAGCTGATTATCAAGTGTCATCACTGGGGCTTACATGCAGTCACTGTAAAGTGACACACAGATATCTATGCCATGTTGGGTATGAAAACCTCTGTCATATTAAAACTTCATTTGGGAACCAGCTATCTGCGAATCTGGTGATTTCCCCATGCAGGAGATGGTAGCACAGCCACAGCTGAGGTGAGGGTCTGTTGAAGCTCCAGCCCCAGCCACCGCGCAGGCCTGGCTGCACACACTGAGCGGGGCGGGGCGGAATTTCCTCTTTGTCACCTCTGGCACTGACTTCTGTACTATTATAAGTAGGTTGTTACTAGTATTTTATGCAGATAATTTAAAGCTTGTTCAGGCCATCTATGCTAACGCTGCATTAACATCACTTGGTAACCTGCCCTTAAGTATTAATGGATTAGAAGATGATAAAATACTTAGGAACCATGACACAATGTGAGATTCAATGTAATTATTGTTTTGCAGGATCTCTAGGGATTGTGACTTGATGCTAGGAGAGCAGAACACCTCTTGGTTGCAAAGAAAATGAAGTACATCTTGAGAGAATGACTGAAAATACAGATGGAGCGGGGTGGGGAACTATAAAATCACATTCATTACTGTGAGAGTGTATGCAAACACAGTACTGGACTTCTCAAGACAGAGGTTGATAAATTATTCAAGATTGGACTAGGATTATTTGAACCAGCAATTCCCAATAGTGCTGTTCTGGTAGTAATGTTTTTCTAAGATGTAGTATAGACAAAGCCCAGGCATTTTTAATCACTCTGTATGTCCTTGGTCTGACTGATGTTGCACAACAGTGCTTAAAATAAGTATTTGAATATTGTCTACAGAATGGGTGACAGAATCACAGAATGTTAGGGATTGGAAGGGAAGCTTAGCAGATCTGGCTTTACTGGACCTTCCTTCATTAAAAATTACATGTCCAAGTAAGTCTCAGTGTCAGTCATCTCTCCAAGTAGTAACTGGCATCTAAAAGCTGCTAATTTAACACCTGTCAAAGTTACCAAAAGTAATTGAACAAAGTCATGAATATTCACACTCTTAACAATAGGAGGCCACCAAAGCTGCAGAGAGAAACCTCACTTATATTCACTTACATTCACTTATATGAAATGTAGTTTCTTTAGCATATAGAAAATAGATTTTTGTTGTCTAGAGCAAACCTGTAAAACAACAGCCTTGTTTGATAACAAATAAAATGGAATATTAGCACAGCTTCTTTGGAATTGTTCAGAGGTCTTAGATTTGGCTGTTTGTTAGTGGCATTTTGAGACAACTTTTATCCACATATACTTCATCAAAGTATGGTTATATCATGTATTATGTCTTATGTCGTTAGAGCTCTCAGTTTGCTGAAGTGAGTTCAGGATAATTGTATTTTGGAGGTGGTTTTTTTTTCAGGGGCCTTGGTATAGTGTCTTTTATGAAGTATATTTAAATTCTAGCAGTTAATCTTCTGTGCTATAATAATTTCTCTTTCCTTCTAGGTTACAAGTATATATTAGGAAGAATTACATTCATAATGATGTAGAGTTTTCAACATTTTTTTCTAATATTAATTGTATGCTGTTGATTTTTATCTATAAAGTTGTGTTGCTAATTCTTTTTAAGTTTTTGGGTCATTGTTATGCTAAAACAACCAAAAAAAAAAGGATATTTACTCTGATAAACCATTTGGTAGGGGAGGAAAAGAGTGAGTTGTAAGTTTGCTTTAAATTTAGGCCTACATATGTTCAGATTTTTTTCCAGTATGTTTTTTCAGTAAACATTTTAAGTCTAAAAGATATTTAAAAAAAAAAAAACCAAAAAAACCAAAAAACAACAACAACAACAAAAACAAACAAACAAACAAACAAAAAAAAACACACCCCAAACCTGTCACAGCTGGTAGATATATTTGTGTGAAAGGCAAAATTCTAGAACTTTTATTACATTAACCTAAATGGTAATTTTGAAATTTTTGCTGATAGAGCTCTTTTAAACTGTTTTTTAAAGTGTTGGTTATCAACCAGTTAACTGCGGCAATGGCACAGGACATCATCGCATTCCTAAAACAATGCGGAGTTTAAAGTAAGCAGTTTGGAAATACAATTTTGGGTATTAGGTATTCAGTGGTCTCTTTAATATTTTTAATGAGAAACATTTATGGTAGTAAGATGGGTATGTCTCCAAATGAGTGTCAAGGAGATGATTTGATCTTGCTTTTCGCTGGCTGACTGCATTTATAGACAGAAGACTGTGGTGTTACCTGTAACTCCAGCTAGCTCTAATTTATCTGTCTTGGATCCAGAGAGTGGTGTAATGGCTGTGATATAGGCTTAGTTGCCAAATGACTATATGTGATTACACATACTTCCAAAGCTAAATCTGACATAATTTTTTGTTCAAAAGCTGTAGAGGCAGTAGCAACAAAATTTTCTCTCAAATCTGTGAGAAATGTTAGTAAGACTTGTAGGCAAGAAAATTCTTTCAACTACTTCTCTTTGCCCTGGAGTGTGAGAGAGGAAGGATGCTGCTGTTTGATTTCAGCTACTGAATACAAACATCTCTGTTCTGTTTGATGTGATATTGCTGTAAGTCCCTTCCAACTGAAACTCTGCTCTGCTCTTCAAAGTTCATTTTAGCACTCTGAAACTCTTTCACGTCAGTAAAATGACGGGATATTTATGGAGACCTATCTTACCAACAAGGCTTAAAATGGGAGATTTGTTAGTTTCTTTTTTTCCCAGTGTTAATAAGATAGGCAAAAATATGAAGCACCACATAGGATCTACACTGTGTCACAGTAATCTCATCAGGTAGTAATCCTAAATCACTGCAGCTCCACTGAGTCTCATCTGAACTACCTGTTTGCAGGTACCACCACACAGTCAGCTATTGTTAGGAGTTGGAGACACAGCATCTAGGCCTCCTGGAAGTCTTGTGCCTTATTCAGCTCCTCTTTTCTCCTTACAAAAATACTTTCTCTCCTCCCTAGGATCTGTATGAGTTTTCCTGTCTATTTGCAGCAAGGACTGTAAAGCACTTGTGCAGCTGTTTGCTTCCACTGAGTCTTCTCTTTTCAGCTGAAGATGAGGATTGTTTGTGTTATGGTTTTCAGAAATGCGCAAGTAATTTATGGTTAAGTACTGTATAGTTAGTATCTTAAAATAAGTATTTTAGTGTTGAGTGGCAAGGAAAAAGATGTTCTTACTTCTAATTACCACAATTCCCATTCCTCACAAGCTAGATGAAGCATTTCTGCTTTTGTGCTATATTGGTAGAAGAGGGGGGACCAAAAAGCAATTGAGACATTTTCTCATAGTTTGGATCACAGTAACACAAAGCCATCACAGTGACTTTCTGATTGTCTCTTGTGTACTCTTGTGCATAGGTTATGCAAGGAGGTATTGTAACTGACATGGCAGTACACAGTTCCCACTGTGTAGTAGCTCTGCCTATTCTGCTAATACTCTTATGAGAAACAGTGCCTAGTTCTGGGGCCTCATTTATTCCCCACAGTTTGAGATATGTGTTATTGAAAAAGGAAAGGTTGGAGAAACACCAGGTTCCTTTTTAAACTGATTTCACAAAAGCTCAATTAAATGGTGATTTGATCTTATGCAGCACAAATATTATTTGCCTGGCAGAACTATCAGTGGGGCTTCAGGTTGAGTAGCACTTTCCTGCAGAGGTTTGGACATGTTTCCTGGGCACATCTACTGTAAAAGATTTGAGCTTTCACTTGCATCCTTACAAAAGGCATATATATGTATTTAACTGAGAACTGTAGATCCCTAAAGTGCTGAAATTGATATCCAGCTCCTGTTGGTTATCGGATGAAACTCTGAACAGGCACGTATAGGCTCTATTCCACTTATAAGCACAGATAGGTCTCATCCTCGTTTTAAATCCAGTGGTGGCTGTTTGTTCCGAGTGACTGTTCAAATCAAAGCATGATTTTTACCATTGCTATGAGGAATGCAGGTCTTTTGAAAATTAACCTTTTGGTTCATTGTTTAGAAAATGAAGTGGCCACTGTGTGTCAGGATATTGGGAAGGCTGCTGTGAACTGCTGGCACATGTTCAAGCTGATTATGAGAGTTGCTGTACCTCTTTTTCAGCTTTTCTTAAATTGTTATTTCAATCCCCATACAGCTCTTATGTTGATGTCATAAACTGAGGATTTGATATGACATAATTCTAGCCTCTTTGAATTAGTGGTGGCAGTTAGATTACTATTATTGATAATGCCTGCAGGCGGGAAACCATTAAGGTGTCATAAACTTAGTAACCTTCTATGACATAATACTAATCTTTTTAATTTAGTTGTTATACTTAGGTTGCATCCCAAGGGTCCCTGTTCTAGTGCCTGAGCATAGGATGAAACTTTTCTGAGAACTGCTAAACTTTGTATTTCTTACAACATTTGATTAACAGCTACAGCAGCAGTGTTTTCCATTTGCTGTTTTTAAGATGATAAGTAATATGAGAACATATTTTCAAAAGCTTTCATAGTATAATTAAGAACAGATGAGAGATAAATGGATAAACCAGGAATTAAACTGAAGAGAGTCAGGATTTTGAAAAAAGTGTAGATAAAACTTTTTAAACAATGACCAGCTTACAGATTATTGTGACTCTCTTCTTACAGCTATCCCCATGTTTTGGCATTTAATGGATACAGACTAACTTAAATAGAAGGCTAAATCCTGAACATACAGGATAAATCTATAAGTCTAAATGATACAAATATATAGGATAAAAAAACTAATTTGCTTAATTTTACGTTTTGAGACTGGTGAATGGGATTGGAATGATTTTAAGATATGCGTGCACATTGGTCAGAATGTAGGAAAGTTTGGCAAATTCTTGTTTACTGTTGATATTCTGTGTTATTGTAGCAGCAGGTCAGGACAACTGGCATGTTTGTGAAAGCTCATTCACTGAAGGACATGCTTTTGATGTATTAGCTAGCTAAAAATGCAGAGAGGAGTTTGGCAGAATCCCTCAAAGGGACAGGAATTTTAACTTTTTTTTTATTCACATAACATCACAAATTCCTTGGACTCTTTGAGGTATAAAACACTTTAAACCTTTAGTCCTAGAAAATATCTCCACAGCAAGTCAAACATTGGTTCTCAGTATCTGAAAATGCCACTGCTTGCTGTGGTGTAAGCTCTAATTCAGCTTGCATGTACATAAACCTCCACTGCTGATTTTGAACAGCAGGTTTGGAAAAACATTTGTTTGAGATTTTTTAGAGTGTGCGGATTATGGATAGTAACAGACATAGCTAAAGAGATAGAGAAAACAGACAACATATTGAAGTTCCTCTTTGAGACCAACCAAAATGCTTTGTGACTGAGTTTGGAATTGGGACTTACATGTAGAAACAGGCAAGAAGCAACATTACAGTACGGTAAGCCAGATAATATATCATCAAAAAAGCCTGTTCAGACAACCAATCTGTAAAAAAACAGGAATCCAGCAGGCAGTGCATATAAAATATGATTTTCTAAGGAACATTGTGTAAAACTTGAAAGTCACAGTTAAGTGATATACGAACACCCACTTGCAGCGAGTGCTGGGAGGATAGTAGGAGAACACAGAACCAGCCAACCAGAAAACCAGCAGATATCAAAGCCAACAAGTAACCATGCACTGGACAGTGTTAGACATATAGTCAAGTGGCAGTGGTTATGAGGCAGACCATTTAAAACTGACTCTTCTGGGGATGGTAAGAGTAGCCAGAACTAAAGAAGTTACATATTAAGGAATATGTTTACTTTACATATCATATTCATGTATTTTCTCTTCTTCAGTAGTAAGAAACAAAAATCAAGGAAATAAAATGTCTCCTACTGTGTTGTTCACCTGCTGCCTATTGGTGTTGCTCTCCTGCCGTCTCCTCCATCTGCTTTAAATCCTTTTCTGAAATGTGCCCTCCTTAAAAATAAGTTCTTATTAATTTCATGAAGAACAAATTAAGAAATAGCAAACACAGAGACATTTTGTTTAATTACAAGCAATTAGAACATAATGGGGAGAGGAGCAGGGAAGAAAAACATTAGACCAATTATGAATATTCTAAAAAGAAAAAGATCTGTCAGATCCTAGCAGCCATATAAAATTTTTAATTTGTCTTTTCCTGGGAAAACTGCCATTGTAATTAATGAAAATTTTCATTAGCGGCGGCTTTAGGATTTTACTTCATGTAACTAAAACACTGTCTAAGATAATAAATAGTAGTTGAGAAATGTGACAGTACATTAGTTGTAAAGTAGTACATAAGAAACAGTCTAATCAGCTACACCTTCACTTCTATTCACCTGCTTTGCATTTAATGTATTTTGTTTACCTGGGAAAATGAAAGCTATCCATGCCTGCTAATTGAATCCTCCTCATCTTTAGCCTTTCATGCCTTTTATACAAACATATTCCTTTAGAAATGGGTAATTCTCTTCCCATATCAAGTTATTAATACCCAGTATATTTTTTTAATCAATCTCCTCACTTTTTATGGTAAGGAGTCTCTTTTGCTCATATTGCTTTCAGTGGCTGGATATCATATGTGATAGCTTATTGCTGCAGAAATAGTCTTCTTCTGTGTTTATATACGTTTCTTTTTAAACAAAATCAGTTATTACTGAAATGAGTGTATTTTTATTGGATGAGTGTTGCCTGTAAGTTAAATGAATTTATCAGAAACTAAGAGCAAGAAGCTGCCTTCCTCAGTTTTGCTCCTGCTTTACGTAGCAGTACAGTTCAGTGGAAGTGAATGTAAAGAGGGTAGTTGTAATTGAAGGATAGATTGCATACACTATGAAATTATTTTTTAAGAACTTCAACCTCTTCCACTGTAATATGTGGTAGCAGTAGTGTAGCTTTGCAATTGAGCATGATGGAATTTACACACTGTGTTAACCTTGCATAAAGGTTAGGAAGGAAAAAATTCTCCATGTAAAATGTGTTCTTAATTTCATCTCTGGTATGCTGACTGAGGCTGCAGGAGCAGGCCGTAGCCCAAGTGAGAGGATGTGCAGGAGACTTTTCCCTAGTTCTGAATACTCCTGCATGTTGAGTGACTATTGTGAGGTCTCATTATCAGCTAACAGAGTGACCTTCAGCAGATCACTTGACTTTGGCCTTCTGTTTCCCCATCTGTTTAAATATGATGAGCTATACTTTTACCATACTTTTCTTGCCATCTCCACTTGCTCTTTTCTGTGGTCTTTTTACATAATTGGTTTAAAAAGCATAATTTTTAACTTTTTATGTTTGTATATAATTAGAGATAAATTAGATTTTCCTGTTCTACTGGCTAGAGTAGTACTCTCTTTTCTGGATAAGAGACTATCAACACATGAATTTTTATAAAAGTCCACTAGACTTCTGGGAAAGAGTCTTTCACATTGCAGAAAAAAAAAAAAAAAGATTATTTCTTTCATTGCCTTTCTATTTCTGCAGAACTAAGGAAATATAAAGGAACCCCATAATATCGTAAAGTTTTAACAATCACTTCTATTAACAACATGAAAACGTATTTTTGGGGTTACTTATGCTGTCAAGTAAAAAGAGACACTTGTGAGTGACCTGGAATAAGCAAAACTGAAGAAATTAGAAATGAAAAATTGGTTTATCTTCTACATCTATTGTAAATTTAGAAGACTGAAGAAAGCATTTCAGTCATCCATACACCATAATACTGCTGTTAAAGTTCAGTCTTTCAAGAGGGATTTAGGTCTTCTAAAACTCTACTAACAACACTGTTCTTGCATTTAATCTATGTATTTCAGCAGACCAAAAGAAACCAACCACTAGTTAACAGAAATTCCTACAGGGCAAGATGTGATTTTGTAGATGCCTCAAGATTTTGGACTGGCAAATATGAACAAACATTAGGCTGGGCCCAGATTATAACCTTGAGCTGAGATGACCTGTCAGTCTGATAAAATGTTCTCCTTTCAATGTGCTGCTGTGATGTAAATGTCATGGTTTGCAATGCTACTTCTGCCTGGAAAGTCCGTGCTCCAAGCTCTGAAACAGTGATTTTATTATGTGACTGCAAAGGAAGAAGGTTACTTGAAATCCTCTCTCCTCTCTGTTTTGTCTCATATAATGTACTGTAGTAAAATAAAAGGTCATTGGCTCATTGGCTACCTTGATTCATAGGTAAAGAATTCCATGTCATGGAATAATAGCATTCCCTGGTTAAAAAAAAAAAAAAAAAGCCACCATAATAAATACTTTAGCATTCATATTTGGGCTTCTGAATTTTCAGAGTCTCACTGCCAAAGGCTTTCTTTACATGTTTCCTCTCTGGATTAAAAATAGAGAGCAAAAGCCCTGGCTCTGTTGTTAAGTGCTATTAGTGCATGTAGCACTTGTACAGAGTGCAAGTCATGGAGAAAAAAAAAAAAGGCTTAATGGTTAAATTTTTGTTTTGTTTTCAATGTATAATGCTTACTTTGTGTAGTTCATTGATATTTTACCAGTTACCATAAAATTTGTGTATTCAACAGAAATAAATAGAATAAGTTGTAATTGGAGAAAGCTTTCAGGTTTTTAGTGAAGCTCTTCTGTAACTCTGCAGAAGGTAAATATGTACTGTTCCACTGAAAATGTGGACCACGTAGGCCAAGGGCCTACCCAAAACATGGCCTCAAAATGTTGTTTCTCAAGTCATTGTCCTGTTGAGTTTTCAGTGGTTCTTGGGGATGCAGATTCTGCAAACTCTCCAGGCAACTTGCTTCAATATTCAACAAATGTCATGATGGAAAAAATGTTTCAGACTATCTACCTGGAATTTTCTCTGTTTCAGTGTCTGTTTTCTTCCATCCTCCGTAAGAGTCTGGCTCTGCCTTCTGTAGACTCTCTCATTAGATAGCTGAAGACAGTGATAATATCTTCCTTTAGCATTTTCTTTTTAAAACTCAGCAGACCTAATTCTCTTTGTATATCTTGTACTGCACCCCAGACCATTTTGGTGTCTCTTTGCAGCATTTTTCCTTTATATCTATGTCTGTCTTGTACTGCGGAGCCCAAATTTGGTTTCTAAAGTGCAGAATAGAAGAGAATAATCACTCTCCTGAACTGTTGGCTGTACTGTTACTAGCACAGCCCAGGAGCTGTTGGGCCACCTCTACTGCGAGGGCACACTGGTGATTCATATTCAACTTCTTCCACACAGGTCTAAGTTACGGAGTTATTCTGTCCCCAGTGTAGGACTCTGCATTTTTTTTGTTGAATAGTGTTATTATTCTGCTTTTCAAAGTATATTAAAAAAATACATTTGTTTTAGTATATAACAGTTTAAAATGCTTTTGTTTTTGTGCAAGTAGAACCTTAAGTGTAATTCTGAATATATATAAACCTGTCTCTGCCTTGTGTTCTTCTGTTAGTCTCTGTACCAAGCCTTCCAGTATTTTTTATTTATAAAAGTTATGTTTATAGAAGCGACAATTTTGAATAAAGTATTCAGAGAGTTCCGGGTCTGAATATACTATGTCTCTCTCAGCACTATAGGATGTTGATTCAGTATTCAAGCTATTAGAGAAAATAAGTTATTCAAGATACTCAGTAGGGTCTGCATGGAATTTTAGAGTTTCTAAAGAGAACAAAATGCTTGGGCTCTTTTTCATTTAACAATCTAAGGACATGTAAATGACACACAAGATGAAATTCTGTCCTAGGCAATTGCCCTAAGTTCTAATTTGGTACAATGCAACTGACGTACAACAGAATCACCACATCAAATAATATTGATGTTTAAGTGTAACATAAATGACATGGAATTTGCAAAGACTGTACAGTGAATTGAAAGTGCGTTCGGATGGAATTTGCCTCTCTTTGCTTGATGGTACTTCTGTAAGTTGATGGCAGTCGCTGTGGTTCTAGGTGTGATCACAAGTAGAAACAAGCATCTCCAGAGATGTCTAAGAAAGGTCAGTCCAATTGCTTTGTGGAGATACCTGACTCTGTATTGACTGTATGTAGCCTAATGTTACCTGCTGGAGATTACCTGCTGAAATTACGTGTGGGCAATCTCTCTCACGCTAATTTTTGAAAACACCTGGTTGTACATATTAGATATATAGCGGAAGAACAGCAATTGTGTATTTTTTTGGCCAGATTACTCTTCCTCTGCACTTAAAGAGTTTAATTTACTCAGTTTTCAAAACTTGGGTGCTATTCATCTAAGAAGTGCCCCAACATAAAGCTCTGCATATTACACAGTTAATGTTTCAAAAAATGAGATTGAGGATTTTTTAGTTAACAATGTCATCAGATAGTAGTGTCAATGTATTTATTAAAAAAACTAAAGTTTGTTTTGTGTTTGTTTTTATGTGTGTGTGGTTTTGTTTGTTTGGGGTTTTTTTGTTTTGTTTTTTTGTAAGGTGGCAGCAACAGTGTTTAGAACAGAATATTCAGTATACTTCACACAGATTTATGTGTTCCTTGATAAAGTCTTAGTTATGTCAGTGGTCCATAGAGATACGTTTTTACCCAAGACTGACAATATACTCATACTCTTTATCTGCCTGGTTTAGAAATATATTAATACATTTATTGTTAAATAAATAATATTTCCATTTTTAAATTACCTTACTGTTGGACTTTTATTCAGACAGAAGTAATCATACCCCTGTTTTTCTGTTGTTTATAGCCTTTTAACACATCTTCAACAAATAAGGCAGTGCACTATATAGGTTCAAGGGAGCTACTGTTGGAAACAGGTACTATTTTGGATTTTACATGATGACAGCAAATGCAAGACAACTCTGTATTTCTTTGCTTTCTTTCTTTTTATTAAAAGAAGCTCATTTTCAAACAATGTGCTTACCTAATATTTAATACTGTCTAAGTCTTACTGTGCAATGTTTCACAGGTTTTAAAATTTCTTGATTTATGGGTTAAGACTATGTTTTTGGCATAGCGACTGGTAATTGCAGTGGTGTGTAAACCACTGCAGTTTCACTGTACTAGAAGAAAGAAATATTGATACTGTGTAAATGCACTGAAGACTTTGGTATGCCAGTGCTCTACAAAAATGTTATTAACAGAATTGCATTTATGTAGTAATGATCTCAGAAAAATATTTCAAACTCTTTTACTGACCTAATAACTTTGTCCGTGGATTACCTGAACATTCTTTAAAATACAGGGCCACCTTTAGACACAGTCATATTTGCATTCCTGCACACCAACATACAATAAAGAAAGTGAAGTGTGGTATTTCCCAATACAATCAGAAGAGTAATTTCAGGTATGCATGATTTGTTATTGCCAAATATGAGTATAGCAAATTAAATCTCTAGAGCTCTGATACTGTTTTAAAATGTCACAGACTCTGTTCATAGGTATTTGGAAGCTTATATTCTAATGTCAAATGAACTCCAAAATCAGAAAAAAAAAAAAAAAAAGTCAGGATGTTGTGGTGTCTTTAATGTTCTTCAGTGTCGGTGCAGAGAGAGGTTTTTGGCTAGTGGATGATCTGGTTTGTTTTCCTGAATCACATGAAGACCTCTTTTCCAGGTTTTCCTCTGTGCATTTGAAAACTGAAAGAGACACTGAGCTTGTCTACAGGACTGGGAACTCCTGTAGGTGAGAGAGGGAAAGTAGCTAGTGCTATAGTCTTGTAGTTTGTATATAGGCTGGTACTAGCACATCTCACTGCTAGGTGTGTTTTGGGTCATTTTGCATGTGAATTGAATGGTATGAGATCAGTGGAAAACAAACAAAACCACACCAAAAATACCCAAACAACAACAGGAAAAAAAAACCTGGAAAATGTTGGAAATGGAGCTAAGTTCCATGTGAAAGTGGGAATTTGCTAAATTCATTTCTAGTGGATGAAACAAAGATATTTTTTATGAAAAAAAAAAAAGAAAGAATAAAGGTATAGCTAGGAACTGGCTTTCAGGATCACTCTGGAGTCTGAGCTCTAGGGTGATACTCATGACATCCCTCAGCTGAAAAAGCTTCAGATGTTTAAGAGCTTGATTGTAGACATTTACTTCTGATAGTCCATTTCTGAATCTGTTTAGTCTTGTGTGATGATTAGTTGATCCTGACGTTTCCCTGGTTTCAATTTTTTCCACAGAGTCATTCAGGAAAGTGGACCTAAGATGTACTAGTAACTTTGTGCCTATCATGTTGTTGAATTTATTCATACCTGTGCTGCATGCAGTTGTTAGCATGACCAAAGTACAATCATTAGTGTGGACCATAGGAGTGATTAATATTTCTCCTAAACATACTATCACTAGATCTTTAGTAACATCTTTTTTCCTTTGACCGTTCGAAAGCCTAAGATCTGAGGCTGCTTTGCAATGGTTTGAAATCTGTGTTTCCAGGGAGCTCAGATATTTCAAACCAGATGTTTAACCACTGAATTGCATTTCTATCTCAAATTCTTACCTAGATAGGAATATCCGTAATGACTATATTGAGACAAATGGGAATTATCATACAGCAGATAGATGCTATTAATATGACGTTATGTCATCAACGATAATTAAAACCAGATAAATACCTCAATTTTAGTCAATGAATTGTCCAGGTGCTTAATAAAATAACTCATTCAGTGTTTTCAAAATGAGGATTTCTGAACCCCTACATATACAACATGACATAAAATGTTTAGTAAGATGAAACTCAAACAACAGTAGAACAAGATTCACCTACTTTGAATAGGGAAGTATACCACTTAAAGTGGTATTGGTAATTCCTTCAGTTATTGAAAAAGTGATCATGATATGCAGGCTGTAAATGTCCCAGCATTTGTTAACGTCAACATTGTTAACATCGGGATAGATCTGTACTAGTAAAACAAAGATAAACAGCATGACCAAAGGAAGTCTCCTGTCTCATTCACAGTTTTAAGTGTTGAGAAGTATTTTGAAGCTATTACTCAATAATGCAGGAATCAACTTGTAGAGACACAATGGATTTTTTTTTCTTTTCAAGTACACTACAGAAAAAGGGCAGCTGTTTTCCTCAAGGCTTGCATTCTTCTAATCCATCCTTAAGAGGAAATCAATACAGATTCTCTCAAAGGCTTTCAAGGCTGTCTCCCATGTCATGTGGAAAGGAACAGAAGAAACAACTTGTTTCAAGAAACGAGGGATGTCAAGAAACTTCAACAGGCTGTGGACCTGTCTTTATTCTTACTAGGCTTACTATTTTCAAAGAAGTAAAAGAAAAAAAATCTCCCTTCTCAAAGGTATTTACCTCATCATTATGACTCACCTTCCAAAGCTCTTTGCCCTCCCACCTGATCTTCAGTCAGCAACCTAGATAGATCAATAACTGAAACAATGCCCTCCTGCTTCCATTCTTTTTTTAAAACACTCTGAATGATATGAATGTTATGTTATAGCCACAAAGTCACAAAGCAGCCTCTCTATTGCTGTACAGTAAACAAAGGTCAAAGGTCTCAGAGTTGTTAATAATAAAGCCCCAAAAATGGAAACTCCAGATATTTTAAAATATTAAAAGTAAATGACAGAATTTATAGTAACTGAGTAATCATTTGCAACTCTGAAATAATTTTCTAACTCAACATTCCTGACCTAATAATGAATAATATTGTCACTTGCCCCTTAACTCTTCATGTCAAATAAGTCTCACAGGCCCAGAACATGAAAATCTTAAACACTTAGTGATGCTTCAGGAAAAGCCTTGACATGCAATCTAATTAAAAGTAATTTTGCTTATACATAGGCTGTTTTTTTCCTCTTCTGCGGAAAAGGTCTGGTTGCCTTTCTAATGTCCTTCTAAAAGAAGAAAGTGGAAAGACAAGATAAGAGAGGTGTAGAAGGGGAAATGAACTGGAAATACACAACAGCTAATATGAGCTGTTCTGCAATGTTATGTCTTCTGTAAATTTTTATATGAAATCTCAGGGAGCCTTGAAAAGGAAAAGCTTTAATTGTTAAGGAGCTAATATACTGTCAAAGAGATATGCCTGTCTTGTTTTCCTTCTGGAAAAAAAAAAAATAATCTCATTACAGCTTCTGAATACACATTTCATGCTTTTTGAATGACTGGGTTTTATATAAGTACAGTGCTGTGAATTTTAGTAGACTGGTCATTATTGTAAAGAACTGAAGTCAGTTCAAGGTCCAGTTCTGAGAAAGAACAAGACTAAAACACCAAAATATGGTTCTTCAAACATTGGGTTATCAGATGGCTTAGTCTAGGAGGACTGGATCTCACTGGGTTAGATTAATACATGAATTTTCAGGTTCTCAACAATGAACCATACTGTATCTAAATGAGAGATTCAGTCCTGCCTCCAACATTATAATTATGTAGCGATGATGTTGGTCATGGCTGGTAAAACAAACAGAAGTGCTGAAAAGATTTTTCTGCTCCTGAGAGTTAAGTTATTTTAGTCTCTTAACTTTATGTAAGGTGTTTGAAAACATGTTCATATGTGTAATTGCTTTGTGTTTTCTGCAGGTTGGGTTTTTAATTTAAAATTACTCATAAGTTAAGCAACTTAGGGAATAATTTGGCTTCTAAATGTGCTTTTCCAGATGTATCTTAAATTTTTATCTTATTTGCAGTTGTAAAAATCTTGCGTGTTTCTGGAGAACACTGGTCATGTGCCTTTCCAAGGCTTTGTGTGTGCCTACCAGGAAAAAATTATTTTACAGGCCAGTTTCTGGGAATGTGTGACCTATCTTCCTTTTGGAAAGGGACTGAAAATCTATCTCAGATGTGACAGTGGCTCAATTTTTTGGTTCTGATGGAGAGACTATGTGACAGAGTAAAAGCTTTTCATGTTACCGTGCCTTCTGAAGGAGATGCTTCTTGTAATTCTCACTGTGATATTAAAGACAGACAAGCAGGTAAATAAGTAGCAGTAAGAAAATAAAAATCGAAACACTAATTCTCCATGCTTTCAAAGTAATCTCGAATTTCACATCAGAATTTTCTTTTCATGGATCCCTGTGTTTCACATGGTTTTTGTGGTGTATTAGGATGCTACTGTCTTGTGGTATTGCTTTGTTACACTGACATTTACTTTGAGAAACCTCTGACTGTGTGTCAGTGAGATCATGGATTAGTAATACTGTTAGGACCACCTTGTCATTAACTGACAACATACAAAGAAGATTATGCTGAGAATCTGTGTTGTCTATTAAATAAGGAAAAAATAGCCAAATATGGTAGCTGAAGAAAAAACTATGCATGTTTCTTTCTGTGTTGTAAGCAGATAATGAAAAATGATTCTGTTCCGTGTTCTTTTTGAACATGCCACTATAACAAAAAAAAAAAAAAAAAAAAAACCCACCCAGATAGGTGCACAGAAAGATGAAATAAAATATCTGACCAAAAAAAAAAGGCAAAAACCCAAAACTTGAAATAAAGAGGTTGAAGTGTAACACGGAAGAGACTGGTGCATTTCCATTTGCAGTAACATGTCAAGAAAATAAGACTGGAGAAGGGCAACATGATGACAAAGCAAAAATGATGTGGTGGCAACATTAGAATCAATCATCATGGCTCAAAGTCATAATAAACAAAAATCATTACATAAATGTTTATTTTATATTGTCATGAGAATCACATTATTGACACACAATCTCTCTCAATTTTCTGTAACAGCACAAAAATATTCCCAAAGAACATATTCAGATCCAAATTGGTTTTCATCCTTCAGAACAAGCTGCATGGTTCTCTCTGTTTTATGTCCTCAACATCACAGAATATATGTATTAAAAAAAGAGTTCGAACTGATAAAACCAAATCCAAAAGACCCAATTTTAATTTGTGCCTTTAACTCAATAAGAATACGTAAATTCAGTATGTACAGTTATTCTTATCTCATACTGGCTCTTACTAAAATTTGAAATAACTCTTTGACTGAAAATTTTGACATTTTAAACCTTGCTTTCATTCTGAATGAAAACAAAAGCAATATTAGTTGACACATGAAAAATGAATGAGAAAAACATTTAATATTTAAAACTTAGAATCTTCTGAAAAATGACTTTGTGTTTCTTTAGAGAGAGCTTTTTAACCTGCAGTAAGACTGAAGTATTGCAATGTACTAGCTAGATCCTGCCTATGGTGACTTTAAAAATCATTCAGGTATCTCCTATTTTATGATCTTTCATTTACAACACAGCCCTTGATGCAGCATGTTTGTGTTTCACTCTGCTTGACAGTATTATGGTGCCTTGTGCAGTGATTCCTCAGGTGGCTTCTGATCTGTTATCTTATATGAAGTTCTTTGCAATGCCTCACATTTGCACTTGTGATAATATGCAGGTACTTCAGCTGATTTGTAATCTCTCCTGAGCAAACACATCATTTAATTTTTATTTTGTTGTGGGTAAGAAAAGAGTCTGTTTTCAGTGGAAAATAGAGCCTAATCCTGTCAGGTAATCAAAGACAGTTAGTCACCTGTACAGGTTTCTTATTTAGGAAGTAGATCAGAGGTGTTCAAATTTGGATCCCTAAAGTATGTTTTCTAAGTGAATAACCTGTTTTAAAAAAGTAAGAACACCTACTCTTTATTTTTAGTCTCACAAAAATTGAGTGCTTCCTCATGACTTTTGATCATGTAATTGTCTAGGATATGTATGTATTTATGATGTGCCTGCAAGACTTATTGGTATTCATTGTTACGACTCCATGGGCCATAGTAAAGGCACTTTAAGAGAATTATACCGAAAGCAAATGGTTTTATAATCTGCCTAAAAGAATACTTTGATAGTTTTCATGAAATCAAATAAATAAAGCTGAGGCATGTGAAATCTAGTTCATGACAAGGGAGGCCTATCTATGTGATCTTTTTTCATTTCAGTAAAGCCTTTGGTACTGTCTCTCACAGTGTTCTCCTGGACAAGATGTCCAGCATACAGCTGGATAAACACACAATGCAGTGGGTGAGTAATTGGCTGATGGGCCAAGCTCCAAGTGTTCTAGTAGCTGGTGCTATGTCAGGCTGGCAAGCAGTCACTAGTGGGTTCCACAGAGATCCATCTTAGGGCCAGCATTCTTCAATGTCTTCATAAATGACTTAGACTCAAGACCTGAGGGAATACTTAGTGAGTTTGCTGATGACACAAAATGGGGAGGAGCTGTTGACGCTCTTGAGGGCAGGGAGGCCCTGCAGAGGGATCTGGATAAACTGGAGAACTGGGCAATCACCAACAAGAGCAAGTGCCAGATTTTGCATCTGGGATGCAGCAACCCTGTCTGTACATAGATTCTGGGGGACGAGAGGCTGGAAAGCAGCTCCGCGGAGGCAGATCTGGGGGTTCTGGTCAATGGCAGGTTGAGCATGAGCCAACAGTGTGCCCTGGCAGCCAAGAAGGGCAACTGTGTCCTGGGGTGCATCGAGCACAGCATTGCCAGCCGGGTGAGGGAGGTGATTGTCCCACTCTACTCTGCACTGGTGCGGCCTGACCTGGAGCACTGTGTGCAGTTCTGGGCAACACAGGATTAAAAAGATATAAAGCTACTAGAGAGTGTCCAGAAGATGGTTATGATGTTGGTGAAGGGTTTGGAGAGGAAGCTGTATGATGAGCAGCTAAAGTAACTTCATTTGTTCAGCTTGGAGAAGAAGACACTAAGAGGAGACCTCTTCACAGTCTACAGCTTCCTCACAAGGCAAGGAGGAAGGGTAGGCTCCCATCTCTACTCTTTGGTGACCAGTGACAGAACCCAAGAGAATGGCAGGAATATGTGCCAGGGGAGGTTTAGGTTGGACATTAGGAAAAGGTTCTTCACCCAGAGGGTGGTGGAGCACTGGAACAGGCTCCCCAGGGAGTTGGTCATGCCCCCAAGCCTGGCAGTATTCAAGAAGAGACTGGACAATGCCAGCAGACACATGGTGTGAACTGTGGAGTTGTCATATGCAGGGACAGGAGTTGGACTTCATGATCCTTATGAGTCTCTTCCCACTCAAGACAATCTATGTTCTTTTATTCCCTCCTTATTGAGTTCTCCATATATGATTGGTTCAATTTTAGGGTTGAAAGGGGTGATTCATCAGACTAACTGCACATCTTAGTATCTGAATCTTAGTTTTCCTTTAAAATTACTGGAAAGAATAGTAGCTACTACTTAGATAAACTTCATTTTTATGTACAAAACAGCTCAGTTGCATTGTTTCTGTTTCTCTGCCATGACATAAAAAAGGTTGTAGGATGACGAGCTTGTATGTTGGGATCAATACTGGAGATGTTCACTGACCAACCTAAAGATTATAGAATCACAGAATCATTTCAGTTGGAAGAGACTCTCCTCAAGATCAACCATAACCTAACTTAACTCTAGCACTAAAGCATGTCCCTAAGATCCTCATCTAAACAGCTTTTAAACACCTCCAGGGATGGTGACTCCACCGTTTCCCCGGGCAGCCTCTTCCAATGCCTGGCAACCCTTTCTGGGAAGAATTTTTTCCGTAATATCCAATCTAAACCTTCCTGGCACAACTTGAGGCTATTTCCTCTTGTCCTATCACTTGCTGCTTGGGAGAAGAGACCAACATCCTCCATGCTACACCTCCTTTCAGGTAGTTGTAGACAGTGATAAGGTCTCCTCTCAACCTCCCTTTCTCAAGGCCCCAGTTCCCTCAGCTGATCCTCGTAAGACTTGTGCTCCAGACCTGTCACCAGCGTCGTCTCCATCCTCTGCACTGTCTTTAGTACTTCAATGTCGTTCTTATGATGAGGGGCCCAAAACTGAACACAGGATTCAAGGTGGGGCCTCACCAGCGCTGAGTATAGTGGCACAATTACTTCTCTAGTTCTTCTGGCCTCACTATTCCTGATACAAACCAGGATGCTGTTGGCCTTTTTGACCACCTGGGCAAACTGTTGGCTCATATTCAGCTGGCTGACGATCAACACCTCTGGAGATGTCTAAACTATTGGAGAAGTCTAAAGTTAGGTCAGCTGAAATGCACAAAGCTTCAAAAGTTTGTTGCAACCTGCCCTAACGGAAAAAGCCTGTATCAGAGCCCAGGACAACTCTCTGATGGAGACCCATACAGGTGATTTTTTTCAGGTGATTCTTCAAGGTGTGTGGCTGTGACTGGAATCAGCCTGGGACTGATCAGCCCATGGCTGGACTTTGTAGACAGAGGAGGAAGTAATGTACACCTCCCATTAGGTTTTGTAAGGGTGTCATACTTTTTTGTTTATACAGTCTGTCTTGTTTATGCAGTCTATTTGTAGAAACATCCAGAGAATTTAGTGCTAGATCTTTTAATTTGTTTTAGGGAACAGCAATTATTTTGAATACCAAGAAGTATTCCAAAATTGCACATATTGAAGCAAAAGTTTTAACACCTCCTTCAACACAAAAATATGTATGTTTTGCACAGTATGTTTCTTTTTATTGTCCCTTTCTGAAACTGTGAAAAACAGATATGTTTTAAAAGTTGTAGAGCTAATTTGATCTTTTAATGAATGGGGATAAAATATAAAGAGGAATGCTTTTGTGCTAAGATGACATTCATTAATCTTGTATGAGCAAAATATTTGCTGCCTGAATTTCAAGAGAACGTGATGCCATTTGTCAGTTCCTGATTCTCCAACTGCTGAATGGGAATGTGATTAAAAGCAGCAGTCTATCATTTTTTGTCAGTAAGAATCTAGAGAATTAACCATTTTAAAGACTTTCACTAGGTGATATCATAGTCATGAACAAAATATGTTATCCTACTAGAAATTTAATTAGCACCTAGTCTGCTTAATACCTTAAATGGTATTGATCTAACTGTAAACAAAACTATGCAATTTTAAATATAGCTTAATGTCAGGTAATTAGTATTTTAGCATTTACTTTTAACAAAAATCAATAGATTTAACTTTTCTATTTAACTGTTCAGTCAAAGCTATCATTTTGGTTGAAATTGGAATCTCTTTAAACCTGTTCTTACTAGTTTTCTGATGTAAAAATCTGAGTATGTTCTGTAAAATGTAATTACAGTCTCTTGTGTTCACCAGCAGCATCTGTAAAGGAACAAACAAGCAACATTTCTTGTTTTGTTTTGTATTCTGAAAGAAAATTTAAATTCTAATGCAATTAGATCAATACTTAAAAATAGTACTGGAATTGTATGCAATTATCACTATAATTTTCATATTAGTTCTGTAGAATAAAAGTTATGTAACTGTAAATGCAAAGAAGGGGAACAATTGTTAAAATATTTATATTCACTGGAGGATCAAATCTTAATGCATTTCTCTGGACACAACTTTCTTCTTCTTTGTTTGTCAGGTGTTAAACCAGGCTCTGAATGCCTTGGATTACTTTGAACTGTGTTAGAATTGGGTCACAATTTATGAAATACTTGTGATTGCTTTTTCTAGTGAAAATTAGTTAAGTGCTACTATTCCAAGTAGTGATATTAAGAATAAGTAGTGCAGAAGAGTTACCTTGTTACTTTAATGCTGGAGTCTAAAGTCTGTTAAATTTCACATGCGAGGGAAATAAAGGTTTAGTATTCAACAGATGAAGGGTCATTCTTTTTTGACCTGGACTTGTTTTCTGCACAGTATACCCATCACACATTACTATTGTGCTAAAAATACCTCTCTCTTTTTTTTTTTTTTTTTTTTTTTAAATTTTTTTCCCCTCTGTGTTACTTGTACTTCTGTTTCCTAGGCAGCAGGTAATTCAGATCAACTATTATATGTGTATTGGCATCCAGTACTGTCATTTCTCACTCATTTTTTGTATGTATAAATTCTGAGGTTTTGGTTTATACCATTCTGTCAGTGGCTGGGAGAGCTGCAACTCTAATGAATGTCCATATTGCCTGGAGTAAATTGGTGTCTTGTTTAGCTGGCTATTTTTCCTATCAGTGCACCCCCTAAACCTACTCTCCCAGTCAGTGCATCTAAAAGAGGCAGAGAATACTTCCCCATCCTTTCTCATTGCTCTTTTTCTGTCAAAACATGACAGGTTTCTGTGGTAAATCACTGCTGACCCACTCTCTCCTCCCATCCCATCAGAACCAGAAGAGTTTGTTTTCTTCTCCTACCTGCCAGCCTGGGAATAGTCTGATGGGAACCACTAGCATAAAGCCCTTTTATCTGCCTCCTGACACAGTCTTGAGGGAAAAAAAGGGAGAAAGGGAGAGAATATCTCATTGAGGCTGTCTTCCATCCACCTGAGACAAGGTGATGGTGGTAAAGCTGGGACTGGAACTGGTGATGGACTTGGCAAGGTTAAGAAAATATTTGAGATCTACTGAGAAAAGTAACTGCTGACCAGTAAATGGGTTAATCATAGTTTCTGCAAGACAAGCAAAAGAAGCATGTTTTCTGTATTTATCATAATGGGCAACAGAAATTTTCCGAATGTTGGATATTTACAGTATTGTAAGACATAAATAAAGCATTTAAACCCCTTGTCGTATATGGAACAATTGCCTCCTGCCTCCTCACCCCCTTCCCCTCCCCCCCCCCTTCCTGCCCTTGCCCCTAAAGAAAAGGGGATCTTTGTATGTTTGTCTGTTTGCTTTGAAATTTTTGGAGTTGATGATTCCCACTAACTTCATATATGGTCTTCAGGACATCCTAATGTGTCATGCTTGGTATTATATCATATTGATATGACATATTGTTTGCAGATACTGTTCCAAATAGTTCATGTTATTGGTGTTTTATTTTAAAAACCTCATTTTCAAAAACCACATTGTTATGTAATATCTTCAACTTACATTTAACCTAAAAGGTCACCCTTTATGGTTTTATCAAAGAGCTTAAAAGATGATCTTGGGAAGCTTAAATGAGGCTATTAAAAAAAAAAAAAAAAGGTGTTATTTTAAATCCTGCAATTATTTCAAGCCAATTATGTGATTTTAGAAGTTTTAACTCATTAGTTTTAAATGCCAAAGGCTGTAAATATTGAAATTAAAGACTGATGGATCTGGTGAAGGAAAATTTGAATCCATATATGTACTCCAGCCCTACTGAGGTAATTTGAATTTAGCTTCCATCGGGATAATTTTTTTCTTGGTATATTCAATGTAACAGAATTAGGCTTTTGACAGATAAGAAAGAATTTCTAGTGGTGAGCAGTGGAGAGTTCTTTACAACTTAAGTGCTCATTGTGGTGATGCTTTCCTTTCCTATTAATTATATTTTGGACTCAGGACTGACTGTGTTGTCCTGTTGTCTGCTGATGTTGTTTATATGTATGTACATGTTAGCCTTTGTAACAGTAATAACCCTATCAGTTTTAGTTGCTAGTGTTCTAACTGGCATTTTGTGTTTCTAACTCAGGCCTCAAATGTGTTGTCTGTAATTTAAAAGCAATATTCTGTCTCATAGGAGTTGTTTTCTTTTATCTGCATTTAAATACCTAAATGGAAAAAAAGCATTTCAAAATGTGCGTTATTCATCTGACCATTACTGAAGTGTCATGTTAATAAATATTAACTGTTCAAGTAAGGAGGTTTTTTGTTAGTGTTTTTATATGTTAACACAAAATTCTAAATGTAATTTTTCTTATAATTATATGCTGGAAACTCATAATAGCTATAGAACTTTTCATGCTAGAATAATTATATTGCTAATACTGTATTTCATCTGCACAATACATTAAGCATGGTTATTTATGAAGACATTTCTAGCAAAGTTACAGCATAGAAAAATACTTATTTTGTCACAAATCGGATCATTTTGGAAATTAAAGTAAAAAATTCTATAACTCTTCACTATTCAAAAAATAAAATGATTATTCTGCTATTATGAAGTACTTTATGAGGTAAAACATTGACCCTGCACTTGCAGCTGATATTCCTGGTATAATCACTGTTACTTACTTATTAGTTAGAAAAGATCACTGATAAACTTATTTACTACTCTTTTTTTTTCCAAGGTAGAAAATTATGTTGTTATACTACCTCATAGACTGAAGTACTGCAATTACAGATAGTAACTGAAATACATTCTTTGTGAAATTAATCTCAGTTCTGCAAGCTGGGACCAATTACTTAGGCTCACAAGCTGAAGAGAGGGGAAAAGGAAGCATTTTCATCATGGGAAAGGCTTGCAAAATTGGGTTGCTCTTCACTGGCAACTGGACTGAGACTTTCTGTATGTGAGCCATTAAATTGTAATGAAATCTTATGTTTGCTACAGTAGACAAGCAATTGTCTGCTAAGGAGGAATAACTTCCTTCTGCCTTCTATTCTTTTCTCTCTTTTCTAGTCAAAACAAGTAAAACAGCCAAATGTATTTTTGCTTCTTAAAAGGCTACTCTGTATTTGTCAGGTACTCATAGATCATACTCAAGAAAGGGGCTGTGTTTCTCATTACTTGCCGGAGGAGAGGTATTTCTTCCTTGACACTCCTTGATGTGATTCTTAGCAAACATGAGCTTGGACAAGCTGCTTAGCATCCATTTATGTCTCAGTTTCTTCAGCAATTAAAAAGATAAGTAATGTTTGCTCATTGCTGTGAACTTTTTTGAAATCGGGAGAAAAAGCTCACCATGTAAAAAACTTCCCAGGATTCTGACAGTGGAGTAGGAGCCTGCAGAGGGGAAGAGCCAGGTCTGATTTTGGTCTTTGAAAAGTGGAGCTTTCCTCTGCTGACCTCACCATGCCTATTAGAAATACAATAGGATTAATGTGTGGTGTTTGATACAGATCTGACAGAACTGTATATGAAATCTCGCTTATCTGCTGCTTTGTGTTATGGTAATCTAAGGTATTAAAGCATCAGGAGTCTTTTAGTGTTACAGCAGACTGTTCATCAGAGATTTGGATGCTGATTCACAAGCTCCTCTAAGATCATTTGGAAAATATGGCAAATGCACTTCCATTTGCCCATTTGGATGTAATCTGTCAATATTTATAATCAGAGGCTGAGCTGTGTAATTGGGGGCAAGAAAGGAAAAAATAAAATATACCTGTACAATAAAATAATTTACTGAGAAGTATGAGACATGTTCCTGTTCTCAAACAGAAATGAAGGGAATACAAATAAAGAAGAGGCTAGGGGGAGTGTCAAAATATTTTGGAAGGATTAACATCACAGCACCTTCATCAAGTTTCAGTAAACCAGTTATATGTGATTTCTCCTGTAGGGCTCCAATACAAGAAATCACCACCAAGAGTGAGCTCTTTCCTTTGTTAAGTTTTCTTCAGTGTCTTTCATAAGGTTAGCAAGAATTTCCCATGTGGTTTAACACTGTTCTTCCTGCTCTGCATGGTATCAACCGTATCAGCTTCTTACAAATATTATTTCTTTGTGATTGTGGCATTTTCTATAGTGCTAAAAATACTATACCCAACTGGAATTGACTGCCATTGCATGGGAAAATGAAATATTTACTTCTGATAACGTTGGTACTTAATGGACAATGTAGATGCTCACTGTAAAGCTTTGGTTCTGATCATGCTATATCCAGCACTCCTGACTCGATTCATGAGAGAGGTGAATGTCAGAGATAAGTTGAAACCAAGGTCTTGCATGTAGCTAAAATTCAGTTCTTAATGTAGCATGGCAGAAAATCCTTGGAGGATGGGTTTTGGCTTAAGCTGATGATGTTTAAGCAGTAAGGCAGTTAAATTAGAACTTTTAAATTACCTAAGTGCTGATGCGTCCCTGCAGAGATGGCTCTGAGTCATGTGTGCCGCGAGTGGAAAGTGGGAGGATGGCACTCGCGTGATGCAGCATGTGGCACAGCTTGGGGATAACAAATGCTTTCAAGCCCTCTAGCTTGCTGAAAGCAGTCTCCTCAGCAGTTAAAATAAAACTTGGCTATTCCTGTGCTGTGATTTTTCTCTTCTTTTGTACTAAAGAAAGCTAACTCATTCTGGCCAGACCCAGGACAACCTTTAACTCTGGTGCAGTAAGGAAAGAGGTGGGAACAAATGGTAGTACTGGTGTGGAAAGGAAAAAGAAAAGATAGAAAAGGAAGGGTCTGAGGAAAGAAATGCTTGGAAAAATTCTTCAGGATTATCCAGTGACTTGGTTATTCCCTGTCCAGCTTTAACTTCATATTTTTAAAGGAGGAGTTGCAATACTACTACATGAAAGTGCAGCAATTGCCTGATGATCAGATCATGGCTACCTTTTTTTAGCATTACCTGTTTATTACTAATGTCAATTACAGAGATATATATTTTTTCAACAATCATGCTTTTGGTGCAACTTTTTGCAAGATGCAGTTATCTGCAACAATTGATGGGTTCTAATTCTGAGGTAACTACGAATTCTTTGAAACTTTATGAAATTCTTAGGAACAGCACTAAGGCAATTACTTGGTGATCATTTTCGAGTTCATGAACAGAATTTTTTTTTTTTTGTTACTGATTTTACTATTCCATGCTCTGGAAAAAATAAATTAAAAGGAAAATGTTTTTCTTCCTAAGTGTCTAAGCAGCTGTATAAATATATGACATTGACTGTGATGGAAAACAGATATTTTTGTTTTGCTTTCTTTATGTTTTGGTAACATTGGGGCCAAGATTGATGGGGATAAAGAATACCAAGTTATTTTTTTTAAATATTTAACCAAGGGTTTTATAAAATAAACTGGTAACATATTGGTGTCAGCCACTATATGGAGAACTGAGGAATGCCCGGCATGTATCTGCATCTTCTTGACACAAAAATTCATCCTTAAACAAAAACTATTTGTGTATAACTCATGTATTCTCTGTGTTCATTCTTTCAGGAGGCAGCCTCTTATGTCCTAACTTAAAGTGGTCTAAGAAAATCATATGTGGGATTTCATAAACCGTTTGAATAATGGAAGTCTAAAATTTTTTTACGAATGTATGGTACAAAAATCTTCTATGAGCCTAAAATGAGTGGTAACAAGCACATGTCTTCCTTCTGCAGATGACCTCCAGCACATTAGCTAACCCAAAATTAAAAAAAAAAAAAAAAAGGCAGGGGGTGGGAGGTTCTGAGCTGCTCATCTGTGTATACCAGTCTTGAAATGAGATAAGCACCACAGTCAAAGATGCAAAAAAGGCAGTGAAAAGACAGCTGTGTTTATCTCATTTGCACACAAGGAAGAGAAAGTGTACTTCATAGAAGGAAAATTTTCAGCTCTTATCCACTACATTTTGTCCAGCTGCGTAGGAATTTTGCAATGGTTTAAGCTATCAAATGTGAAGACTCTGCAAAATTCTGTGGCTTTTCTCTCAATCATATTGTGCTGTGAAGACTTTGGCTATAGCTTGAGGTCAAAATATGTGATATTTTCATTTTTATGATTTTTGCTGCCATTATAGGTTTCCAACCAAATAATGCTGTAGCAATAGAATGTCTCTCTTCAGTGCTGTGATATTGTATGTGACTCTTTGAGTTTTCATGTAGGAAATGATTTGTTTTATTGCTTTATGATGAACTCAGAGTGCTCAGTGCTATACACAGCACAAAAGACAGTTTGCCTTTGCCTCCAGGAGCTTCTAGCCTGAAGGCTGGTTCTAGGGAGCCTTGTGTGGGGATGATCATCCCTTCTGTCAGACATCTGATGCTGATATGGTTTCTGGAATGCATAGACTATTGTTTTGGTTTTTTTTAACCTAACAAAACATCATTCCCACCAGGAAAA
This sequence comes from Patagioenas fasciata, assembly GCF_037038585.1. Lineage (NCBI taxonomy): Eukaryota > Metazoa > Chordata > Aves > Columbiformes > Columbidae > Patagioenas > Patagioenas fasciata. The sequence goes on from NC_092522.1 coordinate 101,886,400, forward strand.
ATATGTAAACTAACCTGTTTGAAAACAGTACAGTGATATTTTTGCAGATTTGTAGAAAAACTGTAGTGTTCAAGCGCTATGAGCCATACTGAATTTACAGAGTACCAGGACCAGAAGTTTTTAAAGACAAATCTTTCCCTCAGAGTACATTGGCAGCTCCCAGACTGGCCAGGTGCACTGGGCAGAGAGTCCACTGCAATCTGTTGCATACCTTTCCTCAGGTATTGAGCATGCAGGGACTGGTGGGAGACTTAGAGGCCCAGTATCGTCATTTCTGGATTTCCAGTTTTTTGTGAGCTTTCCAGCAAATCTGGAAGGGAAACAGATGTCATCAGATCCACCTTTCATGTTTTGGACAAATTCTAAGATAGAAAATGAGTATGTATGATTTTACTGCATAGACTATTGGAATGACTTAATAGGATTTGATATGGAAAAAAACCCTCCTGTGAACCTCCAAACCTCAAACAATTGCATAGCCTTTAGTGGTGTAGTTCAGTTCTTTTTGAGTTTTGTCAGTCAGCAAAATGTCAAGGTATTTATACAGCCCTTACAGCTGTGATACAATTTGTTAAGTTGTCCCTGTGATAGATGTTCCTTTCAATGTCCAATACCCTGATCTGAAGCTATTTGCTCTCTGGAGACACTGTTTAGTGTCAGCTCCATCCCAGGTGTTTCCTGAAATTCACAGGCTTATTATTCTGTCTCGGTATTTAACACTTCCCACTGGACTGTTGAAGTCCTAAGGTCCATTAGGAGGGGCTGGAAACAGCAATTTACCAGCTGCTAAATGAAATCTGAAGGTCTAGCCTGCATCTTGACTATGAAGGAAGTATTTTGTGAATGAGTGAATGATATGCTCCCATGGAAGCTGACATGACAAGGTTAAAGCATTGCTGAATCTCGTCCTGTGAACAGATACTGTACTTCATACAAAGTATATATTACATAAGTATGTAATGAATGAGGTTCATCTGTAGTCTCGATGAAGCTGGCAACTGATCACTGTGGAGAGCATAAGGTTGGAGCAAACTGTCTCCAGCCCTGACTTGTTGACACTGTGAGGTAGTGAAGCAGAAATGTGGCGTTATTATAGCTACATACAGCTTTTGGATCAGTTTTGTCTCATACTAGATGTGATGAGAATCATAAAGTGTAGAAAGGGGAAAATAATCCCTTTCTGAATATCATTTCAGTGTTATTACTTAATAGCATCACTGATTTCTTCTGAGTAATGACAATTTAGGTCTTTACTGTTCTGTTGGGATCCCATGTATGATCCACATCTTTCCTGATGAGGACTTTGACTGTTCTTCATTCTTCCTTCTATATTAATTGTCTGTGTACTCTCTTTCAGTGAGAAATAGCCTTAGGATCTTCACTTTCTAAATGTGACTACACAACATTATGTGCCTAAATTGTGAGGATTTCCAGCAGGCTGTATCTTGCTAACAGCACTCAGTGCTGTCTGGAAGGTTAAAGTCCCTATTAAAGTTTGGATGGGAGCCAGAATGACTTCCACTACATGTTAGAGACAACCGTCTAATAATATAGTGTAACTGTGTGAGCCACTATCAATTAACAGATGGCACCATGAGGTACAACATCATGCAATTCAGTTGCTGTTTCTTGAGTTACTCCACATAAAAATGTAGCAAAATATTAAAAGTTGGTAGAAAAAAAAAAATATAGGATTCAAATGTCCTTATATGAGTAGATCAATAAGAAGTGGCTGGAAAGCTGCCTGGAAGAGAGGGATTTGGGCATGTTGATTGACAACAGGCTGAATATGAACCAGCAAGGTGCCCAGGTGGCCAAAAAGGCCAACAGCATCCTGGCTTGTATCAGGAATAGTGTGACCAGCAGGACTAGGGGAGTGATTGTTCCACTGTACTTGGTGCTGGTGAGGCCCCCACCTTGAATCCTGTGTTCAGTTTTGGGCCCCTCATCATAAGAAGGACATTGAGGTACTAGAGAGAGTGCAGAGGAGGGTAAAGAAGCTGGTGAGGGGCCTGAAGCACAAGTCTTATGAGGAGAAGCTGAGGGAGCTGGGACTGTTCAGCCTTGAGAAAAGGAGGCTGAGGGGAGACCTTATCGCTGTCTACAGCTTCCTGAAAGGAGGTTGTAGCATGGAGGGTGTTGGTCTCTTCTCCAAAGTATCGAGTGATAGGATGAGAGGAAATGGCCTCAAGTTGTGCCAGGGGAGGTTTAGATTGGATACCAGGAAAAAATTCTTCATAGAAAGGGTTGTCAGGCATTGGAACAGGCTGCCCAGGGAATTGGTAGAGTCACCATCCCTGGAGGTGTTTAAAAGCTGTGTAGACGAGGATCATAGGGATATGGTTTAGTGCTAGAGTTAGGTTATGGTTGGACTGGAAAATCCTGAGGATCTCTTCCAGTCTAAATGATTCTAGGATTCTAAGAGTAGTTTTTTTCCCTGGTTATATTTAATTTGTCAAACTGTCAGTTTAGAAATGTATTTTTAGCACAAATAGAATAAAGCACTGTTATTAATGCTACAGAAACTGATGGAGAAAATCAGATATTGTTTATTCACGCAAAATTAGTCCTATTTCCTTCTGTTATAATAAAATAGAGGAAGAAGAAATTGTGTAGATAAGAACGTTGAGGAAAGAGCCTAGCAGAGATTACTTTTCAATGTAGTTAACTTCTGCACATGTGCAAGCTGTGCAGAAGACAGTAGTGCTCTACCATGGGCATGGAGGAGAAGGCTTTTCCAACTTAACCACTTAAATTGTGTCTTTAAGTGGTTATCTGTGAGGAAGGTTAATTTTGTTGAGAAAAGGAATGCTTAGAGTGATGAGGGAAGGCACAAGGAGATGGAAAACAGGGAAGTATTCATCCACGGAAGCCTTTCAGACGTGGGTTCTCTGTAGCTGCACAGCTGCTACAACATTACGTATGCCATCAGGGGTTTACTTTGTCATTTATACAGATAAACGTTTTCATGAGAGAAAAGTTACTGATATATTTTTTTGATTTATGTTAAACCTTGCATGCGGTTTATGGGTTAGCAAAAGGGGACTGAGATGAAGGATTATGCAAAATGAAGTCATGGATTATACAGGTACAGGCAAATTAGACACTTGAAAACATATGCTGATTGCCTTTATAAAAAAAAATATCATCACTTAAAAGACTTTCTGTAGTGCCTTATTACTGCTTAGTAATTTGTTTGTAGATATGTATTATTGCATTAGGCAGATCTGAGTGGTAACTTTCCTCAGTGATATTTCAGTAATTGAGCAGAGCTCTGGAGAACATTGATACTGATGCCAGCTGTATATTGTGGTATAGTTTTAGCTTCATCTATATGACAGGCACAAGCCTACCCAGCTTTGCAGAGAAAGAGGAAAATGTGTATTTCAGGAGATCTGCAATTTTTTGTAAGGTCCATTCTACAAAAGCATGTTTTTTATTGTGGGTTTTGTTAAGAGATATTTTGACTTTTGCCAATCTTTCTTTTTCTCTCACAGTGAACAACAAGACAAGCTTATAATTTAGTTTGCATACTTCGATCAAAGCTATCTTCAAGAGTAATATTTTCACTTCCAAAGGAGCTACTAAATCTCAGGCATGCTAGTAAATGTTTCTCTAAATTTTTACCAACTTGCTTTGGTGTCAGAGTGCATGAGGAAATCAGGAGGAAAATATGTCTTCTCTTCATGCAGAAGAATTTCTGAGGCATAGCCTCTGTATCTGAAAGGTCCCCTATATCTTTGCCTTTCCCTGTTTCTGATGGTTATACCGCTTGAAAAAAATTAAGCTGTAAAACTCCAGCTGTTTGCACACAGAATCTTGTCTGGCATAGAAATTTTTACTTCTGTACTTCATCTCACTGATCATTTTGTGCCATGACAGTACTTTGTGGGTCTGCACCATGAACAGCATCAGGGACTTAGTCTGATGAAAGAGGAAAATGTTAAAAAACAGACCAGAGTAGTGGAAAGAAGGAAAGAAGAGCAGCTCTTTATGCCAGTGGTGCTGTTGAACCCCCTGCACCATCAAGTCAGGGTTTAAGGCAATCACTTTAGTTTCAATAGGAATGTAGCCTAGAGGAGAACTTCACAACTTGTTGTGCATTGTCAGGGAGAGGCAATGTTTGGTACAAGAAAAGAGATCCAAAACCATTTCTTTTTACAGACTTAAGTTTTTTAAGCTTTTCTGAGAATGTCCAGAGGCTTTTCTTTAAATAACACTGACATTCATTGTAGCAGTAATAGTAGAAGAGCCCAATTAGTTTAATTGTCATATAGTGGCAGTGAATTTAGGTTGTGAATCATATATTTTTAATGGTATATCCCAAATGGAAAAAAACCCTATCATTGTGCATGTTTGTTTTTATTTTGTACTCCAGAGAGACAAAAGCTATCTACATCAGTATCTAATGCTTGAGGTGATATGGTAGCATATTCTCATCTTTTCCTTTCAATTTCTTGCTAGTCCACTTGAACTAAATAAGGAGAATACTTCTGATGAGGAAACAGTAATGGTGACATTTCTGTGAACTCATTTATATTATGGAATGTCTCTCTATATACTATCTCAGAAGGCTATAGATAGGAATATATGTACATATATAGCTTCTTGGGTACTGTTCATTACCAGTTCCCCTCTGTACCATTCTGGAAATAAATTAATTTCATTTGAGGCTTGTGCCTCTGGGTCAAGGTATCACAGGTGGTACTTTTGGATTTAGAGTGCTTTGGTTGGTCAAAACAGCAGTTGTCATGTGTGCCTGGTGAGTGATGCTATTAGGCTAATTAATACCTGTGACAGCTGCAGCAATCCTGGAAACAAAGCATCTCCCATTTCTGCACTCCCTTAAAATGGAAGGTTTGAAACAAGTTTACACAGACTTGTAAGTTTGTCTCCATGCATAGTTTCTTAGAAATCTTCCAGTTTCATGTCTTTGCAAAGGCACCTTGGTTCTGCTTCTGCTGGAGAGGAGCAACAACCAAAAACTTCAAGGGTTTTTTAATATGATTTTGCTGAGTTTTGTCTGCAGTGCATTTGTCTTTACATGGAAACGAAGATCGAATAATATTTAAATATTATCAAGTTAATCCTTAGAGGACTCATTTTTGCCCCTCACATTCAAAACGTCTGTTCTAGTTAGGGACTTTTTTTCCCACTAGCATGTCTTTCTCTATTAGTTCAAATTATGTTGCTGTTTTTTTGACAGCCTGTCTAAAGGAGTCATAGCTATTCATTTGTATAACACAGTAATAATGTTTGCAGATCTTGCAAATAATAGAATAAAAAAATAACACAGGTTTAGCTCATGAACATAGTCATGTTCATTTAAGGCCTGGCTTGAAATATTGTGTCAACAAATATTTGAAGTAATAATAACCATTTAACAATTTGAAATGTAGAAAAAAACAGCACACAGCCATTTATTTATTTGCCAGTTTCTGAATGGAAATGGTTTGTTTTATGATTTTTTTTTTTTTTTTTTTTTTTTTTTTTTTTTTTTTTTTTTGGTATTGTCCTTTGAACATGCTTAGAAATGTCCTGGCTAAGAGATTGCAATTAAAAAATTATGTATTATGGAAAGCTGCAGTACAACTTGAAACTCTTCCAGAATCAGGTCTAGTTTATTAATTTAAAAGTAACTATTCCTTGGTCAGCCAAAATACAGACTGATCTACTGTTGTACAGGTTAAAACAATTCACATAAAGTTTAAAGACATGTCCAAAATATATTTGAAAGTTATTTGTACATTACAGCTTTTAGTACAGACATTGCTAACTCATGGGGTGACTCAAGCTCATAGCCACTGATGTCTTACTGAGCAAAATTGCCCTTGTAACCTTTTGAACTTTGTACTTTTAGTTAGAGGACTGCGTTATTGAAGAAGAGCCTCTTCATTCTTATTATCAGTTAGAACAAACATGCATCGTGGTTGGATTCAACAGGGGTCCTTGAATGACTAGCTGGTAAACATTTTTATTAGTAATAGGTTCCATCTGTTTAATGTTCAGCTTGATCTAGTAGCATTTGGTAGTAAAGCTGTTGAGGTTCCTACTGAGCCTTTATTGGCACAGAAAAAAGAAGTAGAAATATCTTGAACAATGTCCCTCTCTTTCAGACAAATAACTATGACATGAGGTCCAGAAACCCAGCATACCATAAAAAGTAATCTATCGCAATACCTGATGATACATAGCCAAAACTCCTAAATTAATCATGTATTTTCTAGCTTAGAACTGAGTTGTACAGGTATAGTAACAGAACAGCTTTATTACTAGAAATAACAATCTGTTCAAACAGGAATAATTAGATTTTTTGCAACAGTTAGTGCTTTTTGATTATATAAAAATATCATTTTAGTGTACCTTGAGTTAAGTTACAAGTTAGAGTTAATTCTGCTAAAGGTATTATATATAAAAAGTCTCCTTCAAAAATAAGATTGTAAAAATAAGATTAAGCATGACAGAGAGTTTACCTCCTGACATACTTTTGTGGTAGCTGTGGCCAAAAACAGTGAATACGTTATGGCACTCAAGTAACATATGTTTGCTTAAAATTAAAAATAAAACATAATAACGATATCAATTACTAAAAGCCTTGTTCATTTTAAGTGTAATATTCCTGTTCTGCTTTTTCATGTCTATTCACAAGTCAGTTCCATGTGATCCATGGATAGGTCATAGTTACCATATATTTTATTTGTTTATTTTAGAGAAAGTAACTGGCATTGCAGAGTGGGAAAAAAGCATCACTCCCCCGTATCTTTTGAAAGCTATTAAAGCTGTCCTTATTTCTTGTACACAGTCCATTTAATGTTGGGTCGCTTCTTGTTTCTTGCCCACTGGCTAAAGGACAAGCTTCCAACATGATAGTTCTGCCTTTGTTGCAGATGCATCTTTGCTAAGTTCAGTCTTTTTTTTTTTTTTTTTTTTTAGAAATTCTGCTTTCCACTTGAGTAGGTAATGCACTATTATTTTATGTATCTTTTCAGAATGGTGCTTCCAGAGGAAACTGTTTAATTGGTAAACAGCTATGAAATGTGTAGTGTAGTTACAAATTATACACTTTCTATGTACAGAGGAAGAGTTAATATTAAATATTATTATCCTAATAATTAGTGGAGATGGTAGTTAAGCATTCATCCATTTGATTTGGTTTTATCCTTCCTTCATTCCAGCCACTCAATGAAGACATTATCATCTGGTTACTTTAGTGCAGCAGACCAACAGGTTGTACTTTTTCTGATGTAACATTATATACCTCAGCACTTCTGTTTCAGGTGTTTTAGCTGACAATTTAATGTCTGAAGAAAATTCACATTAAAAAAATGCATGCTTACTGTAATACTCTAATAAATACATCTTGAGGTGCCTTCACTTGGCACACCTGCAGCAGTTTCTGTGAAACATCTGTGTGGAGATTGGAGAAGCCCCCAAATCCTACTAAATGTTCTAGAAAGTATAATTAAAAGATCAAATTTTCAGCACAGATGACCTTATTCCAAAATGGAAGAGAAGGAAACAAAGTGCAGAGATGAGGCCATGCAGTTTATTTGGTTCCTGCTTATTACTAGTATTCATATTCTGATTTAATATTAATCTTGTTTATGTAATTGGAGTTTATTAAAGATAAAATTTGTGCTAAAGGACAACTATTTAATAAAAAATTTTAAGACAAGGGCATTTGGCGCTTTTTTTTTCTGGTGCTACAAAACTTTTGTTAGATATTTTAAAAATATACTTGAGCAGTGTGTAAAGCCAAACTTAAATGCTAATGATTATGTTATTTGGACAGATCAAAGTGATGTTCATGCAACATTTTGAATTTGAATGGTCGCTTAAATGGTATCAGTTTCTGTAAAATGACACAATGATGAAACCATATGTTCTTTTTAGTGAACGTATCAATGATACATTAATTTTCCTGAAGTTATTGTTATGACTGATTGTAAATTGAACCAAATAATGGTCTTTGTTGCCTTCTGAGCTACTAAATCTTTTCAATCTTTTCCTGTATAGTAGAAGAAAGGCTGTAGGTGATGTGAGAAGAGAGGAGATTGTCTATGATTTTTTTTTTTTTTTCCCTCTGATTTTGTGAACTTGAGCGAGTAGAAATACCTAAATCATCAAACAAAAGGGATGGCTGTGTTGTGTTGATCCAGAGACCTAATGCCTTGGGAGGAGCACAGAACTGGGAAACAATCTACACATACTTTTCTGATATCCTGAGAGTCTTCAGCTATTTTTACTGAGGACTTCCTGAGCCAAAGATAACTTTTTTTTTTTTTTTTAGTAGCCTTTGACAGAATTTCCCTGCTATTATATATCAGTTTCTGTTAGTATGAGTAAAAAGATTTGATCCACCTCCTTGCTGCTATCCTTTTTAAAAATAAAATTAAGGAGAGCAAAGCATGAGAATTGTTGTGATAAAACTTATGATGATATAAGAGGGATTTTATTTCTCTGTCTCTACAAATTGAGATCTTATCTGCTAAGAAGTGTGTTTGTCCATGGTATTTTAATGTAAATATGTGCAGTAGAATATCGGATAGGTTATCATGCTTCAAAGTTTCTCTCATGGGCACTTACAAATAAAGAGATTTAGTTAAAAGAAAGGGAATTTTATGAGAACCCATGATACAAACATACATCTATAAAATGGCTAGAGTTACAGCTCTGTAAATTACCTGTATTCATTTCTGTTAACTAATAATAATAATTGAGCTGGGGTATTAAAACTGTTTTTGAGTTATCTTACTGTTTAGACCTGAAATGAGAAAATTTTATGAAGAAGAAGAAAAAAGCTACTTCATCTGCAGAAATCTGAGTCAGAGCACAGCTATATTATGCAAATCTTAACAGTAAAAATAGCTTTGAATGCCGGGCTTGTTTTCATTAGCAACGGGGTAAAATGGATAGTGGGTGTCTCTAATCAGCACGTTTCTAGTGCAGTTTAGAAGGTTAAAGATATATTCGTAGCAGAAAATGCCTTTTCCCCTTATAGTGAAATACAATTTAAAAGTTTAAGACAGAAACAGATCATTTGTTCATATAAATGTGTGTGTGTGTGTATGCATATATAGATATATATGTGCATGTGTCTATGTAATGGTAGTAATTAAACCTTGCCCATCTATCCCTAAATTAATTAAAGTTTTATTTCAGCTTAAGTCCTTAGAACATATTGTACTGAATACCAGAGGGGAAAACAGACAGGAAAAAGGTATCTAATGTAAAAGACCCTAAAACTGCCAAGAAGACATGAGTTGATAGAGTCGTGTAATCCTAGTAGCCACCTAAAGGAGTTGAGCTCCCATTCTCTTTATCCATTCCAGCCATCTAGCTCTCCTAAATCAATACAAGAAATTATTTCTTCCCAAGCCCCAAGCTCTGGTAATCCAGACACAACAACCAGTACAAGTGAGAAAAAAAATATTCTCTTTGGCTCCTTAGAGAAATGATCTTTCTATCCTGCACAGGACATGCCCTGAGGGAATTTTCATTATCACTTTTGCTGGAAACAATTTGTAGATTTGATATTGAATAATTTGCAGTAACTGTTGCTTTGATTGGTATGGACCTTCTCAATCCTTGCTCATTTGGATGGTCTTTCATTTATTCAAGTGGACTCAAAAGGCAACAACTGGCAGTCCACTAATGAAAAGGCAAAGATACTTTCGACCGGTAATTTGGTGGCTTGACTTTCAAGTCAGTTGTTAGCTCTTTCCCGTGGAAATTTAGTTTGTATTGCTTATAAAATGTGTTAACTTCTGTAACACAGGCAGCCTGGCACTTCAATAATTAGAACCTACAGAGCTTACTTCATACCAGCACTATGAACATTATATTCTGATAGCTGTGTTACTGCTCGATGCTAGGCTGCTCCACCACTTTCCTCCTTGCTGAAACACTGTGGGAGGATGTACTTTACTGAGATGTTTTGAAAAGAGAAAATTTAGATCAGAGTGAAAAAGCATGGATTTTTTTCTTCCAGTTACAAGAAAATGTCAGTTTGTCATGTGCATACTGAATAGCTGGCCTTTGTTACCTAGACTAGAGTGTTTGTTTAAAAAAACAAAGAAAGCAGCCTTTTGGGAATTTAGCATGGGGATTATATCTGTTTGGTCAGTTGCTGTCTGAGTGGCTGTAAGAGTCTCCACTGGGAGGCGTACTTGCCAGGGTGTCTCCAGCTGCACTGAGAACGAACTCACTAAAATGTCATTCTGGTGAATGTCTATAATTGATCTGGCTCGTGATTCTATGCCACCACTTCAGTATATACACAATTCACTGCTATTGATTATCTCAAATTGCATGCAAAACCTCTCTTAACTGTGCATAAAAGACTTATGCGACTGCTTTTGCATCTGCTGGAATGGTTTTTACAGACTATTTAAAAGTATTGAACAGTTTTGCAGCAGTACCTGCCTGGAGAGCATCTGGAATAGTCAGATCCCTCAACAGGATGTTAATCTATGCACTGGAACATTCAAACTGGGCTATACATAACAGCACCTGCCTTGAGGAGTGCCTGAAATTTCCACCTAGAGACTCCTGTGCCAACTACTCATATACATTACTGTAAAGGAGGCCAGGAGCTCAGTCAGCCACCTTCACCAGGTTGGTGTGATGTTTCAAGTGTGTTGGTGTTTCGTCTAGCTGGGAGGTTCCTGGACCACTGGGGAATTTCTGACTCAGGTGCAGGGGTGTGCAGACAGGCAACAGCCCTGAAATCCATCTATGCAATTATAATTATAGAACAAACTTGAATTTCATATCAGTAACTTAAGTGTCAGAGCTTTTGCCACATTGTATACATACCCAAACCTGCAAATCACAGATTTAAATCAGTGGCTTGGGTGGAAGTGACTGGCATGTAGGTTTAATGTTATAACCTTTTTGAGACCTTGTTAAGTTTCAGATGTGCAGCATAGGGAAGAGTGTAATTTCTGTATATGTAAACAGGCTTGTCATGCTTATGTACCTAGAAAGTTTGGAAGTGGAATAGACAGATGCACTAAAGGATTGTTGGTTGCTGTCATAGTCATCCACTTGTAGAGAAAATTATTGGTTTTGATGTTCACATCTATTAAAAAAAGCTGATTGTGCTTAGAAGGCCACTTCTCAGTATTTCCAGTAATAGTTAATAGTACTGTGTGTTTCTGTACTTAGAACTAAGGGTCATTCATTGAACAACAAGAAGTCTGTTCTGTCTGGTCCAACTCACCAAGGTCTCTACTCATCATAAAGTCCATGTACTCCCAAGGGCAATTCTTGCTGATTGACTGGACAGAAGAGCCAGGAGTGACCTCATTGCCTCTTCCACATCTAAAGTATTTTACATCTTAATTGTTGACTGTTATTCTGTATCCTCACCAAAATTACTTATGCGTATTTACTGGGTGGAGAGAGGTAGGATTTTACAAATTTTCCTTTCATCATTGTAGGGGCTGACCAAATGCTTGATAGGTAGATCAAATTCAGGCTGGGTTTTTTCTCCCTCTTACTTTTCTCACTGACATCTTTTTATTGAGGGGGTCTCAATAATGGGAGAAAACTCATGGTGATACAAGGAAGAAAAAATAATTTATCCTGAAGATAGTATGAATTATATAGGAAGAGTAACCTGTATGGTATAAATAATTTCTCACTCAGTTTCCAGGTGATATATTTATTTAGGTATAAGTAAAAAGATATAAAAAACATTTTCTGTATCATTCTGTGTGTGTGTTTTGTATGTTTGTTTTTAAACTTTGTCATAAGTATGCATATTGATCCATAACCATATAAGTCCTTTAGCATATCTAATGTTACAATTAGAATTAATAAACAACTAAAATATTTTCTGTTTGTATTCATAAGACATTAATGGGCTGATTACTGTTTAACAAGTGCATTACATCCATTATATGAAACAATAAGCTGATGCTCTTCGTGAAAGAGACTCTTTTGTTCTTTCAAAGTTTGAGCAATTTTAATTGCCTGGTCATACAAAGTAGCATAATTCCATGCAAGTCTTTATGCTTTCACAGTGAATATATGGAGTGAGGTTTCTGGTAGAAAAGCTTGTAGAATGAAAATCCCACGTAAATTTTTCATTAGCACTCTCCCATTAAATCTTTCTCAAAAGTTCACAGACGATGTAGAGCTTATAAACATGATTTGAGAATATTCGTCTTAATGTCAGTGACATTTTCAGGAAAAAGTAGGTTGAAGTTGGAAGTGCTTATGAACATAAGACTGAGTACAGCAAATAGCGTACTATCTTTAGTATTTATGGAAAATGGATTGGGTTTTTCCTCCTGGTTTGTCAGGGGGTTAGTGTTCCCATTTATATCACAAATGATGTAGGGACTGAAAGTCATTAATGTACAGGAATAGAAACCAAATAAGTATCTCAGGTCAAGATTAATAACACTTGTGTTATAGGATAACTATCTTATTTTCTCGTTTTTCTCTCTCTTTTTTTTTTTTTCTCTTTTCTTGCAAAACAAAGAAGCAGACAACTCCTCTCCCCACAAAACAGCAGCAATCTGCGTTTTAATTTGAACTCACAATAGGACACAGATAATGCTGTGTAAGTTCAGTCATAATCCATATGGAATTGGCCCTGGTTTGTAGCTCTTTTGCTAATGACACCAAAATAATTATTACACAGTGACCTTTCAAGAAGAAAGCTGGTTTTTGGTTTGTGGTTTGTTTTTTTTTTTTTTTTTTTCCTATCATAGATGTTTATCTATATTTAACTGCTTTGAGTACTCTCAAGCTAAATATTCTCCACCCTATTACGTTAAATACAAAATAATTACTGTTTGATGTATTGAGACAGTGGAAGAAAGAATGTGTGGGACTAAATTCTGCAAGTATGTTTTATTTCTGTATGGTTCATTGGTTTTTACAATTATTGATAATAAATTTGCATAATGACCAGGAACTGCAAACATTCTTTAGTTACATTATGGAATGTGTAGGTGTATGCATAATTCAGATGTGCTAAAACACTAAGCATTGCCCAATTTGCTTGTGAAATATGACAGGAAAGATGTCTTAGGGGAAATGTAGGCACTCATATGAAAGGTTAATTTTGTGTGCTAACTGAAATTGCATTCAGAATCATTGGGTTCAGCAGCAGTGCAGGCATTATGCAACTCAGTTCTAAGGGATAAAAATATTGGCTGCTTGTTTACTCTTCGTAAATAAAAGTACATAGAATACCATTGGTACTAAATGATTACAAAGGTTACCTGCATCGTTACTGTCATTGCTTAGGTGTTACAACATGTTGTGTTTTAATTTCTTTCACATTTTTTCAGATGCTTAGAATATTCTAAAGCTTCTGGGTTTGGCAGGATAATAAAAAGATCTGTTAACGTATTGTTTTGTAATTCTAAATAAAAGATAACTACTTTTATGAAATAAAAAAATCAAATGCATTCTTTTTTCTTCTTTGCCAAATATGATGCAGTTCTATTCTTCCTTTTTAAAATGGGATTTTCCTCTTATTGTTTTATTTATTTACTTATTTTATTTTACTTTTTAAGTCTAGAGATATTTCAACATTTGTTTTTTTTTTTTAGTCTTCAGAAGATGGGAACTGCTGCTCACTTCTGTAAATTGTCTTTTCCTTTTTGCCTGGGGAGGTGATGTGTTCTGTAGTATGGCTATAAGCATCAGAAAGATTAGCTTCTGTATATATAAACCATTTCTTTTCACCAATCTGAGTTTGCAGTCACAAACTCTGCTGGACTGTGTGTCCATGAGCAGATGGATTCCATTGTCTTTGTGACAATCAATAGGTATTTTATCCTACTGATAAATTTCATTGGCAGTACTCTACATTTCCTGAGGCAATGAAGTTTGAAAGCAATTTAATAACTCTGAGACCTTGTTTCCATGAAACTTTTTTATAACAAAAAATAACAGTTTAAGGGTATATCTATGAACAGATTAAAGATGTTTAAAGAGACTTGTTATAATTTTGATAAAGCATTTAGGTAATAAGTGCCTATTAAAAGGAAAAAAAACACAAACAAACAAACAAAAACAAACACAAACCAAACCAGTATTTAGAGCTGCATAATTAATTTCTTCTTTTTAAAATGAAAAAACTTGTCCTAATAAGACTGGAGAACTACCTACTTAAATATTCAAATTTTAAATTTATGAATGAACTTTCAAATGTGAATTCAAGATGTAGATTTAACTTCTTGCTTACTTGTATTTATTAGTTTAGTTTAATTTATGTGCATAATTGAGTTCTTAAATTTATTTGAGAAAAATAGTATTACACCTAAAGTAATATCTTTGAATTATGTGGGCAGGTATATATTTCATGTTGGTTTTCATTATGTTGCCATCTCCTAGTTCTGGAGCAGTTAAATCTGTTAATGTGCGAACCTATAAGAAAACATATTAAGTATGTGTTTAAATATAACTGATATAACAGTGTGGATGCAAACGTATTTTCACGAAGCAGAACTGTGCTAAGAATGTCAGCAGCACATGTTTTCTCTTGTTAGAAAAATGTACTTGTAGACAGGAATGAGCACCTCCTAAGGGGTGTTTGCACACAGAGGTATTTACCTCATGCCTTCAAAAAGCAAAAGATGTAGGGCTGTAGGTTGCAGATTTTATTCTTCTGAGATGCAGAGATGATAGTGATGAATATCACATATAAATCCTTAATGTAAAGATAATAATCTCAGCAAAAAGCAAAGAAGAAAACTTTTTTGGTAGTTCAATTTATTTTCCACAGTAGCTGAAAACTGTAATGGTGGGAGGTGAGTATAAGCCACCGTTTTCTTTTGGTCTTGTGAACTGATGTGTTTTCCTGCTATAATGATGAAATTAGTGTGAACTTTAAAAACAAAGGCTTTTCTTTATGTCATTTCTTGTTCTTTCCCAGCATGTGAGGAAATGAGGGATTTTCCCCACCAAAAAAATCCAACTGATGTGATCTACTACTGAATGTGATCCAATATATGCAATCAGGAAATATATTTAAAGCTCTCTCCTGATTTGGATAAAACTACTAACATGACTACATCTGTACTGGACCAGAACCGCAGAGCTGTTCCAAGTATGGGAGCTGGTGAAGCTGGGGAGAGAGACCGTCAGGACTATGAGTATTTTCCTATAAGAAGAGCATGCATATGTAAGAACTGCCACGGCCATGAACATCTGCTTTATGGAGGACTGGTGTGCAGCAATTTTGAAGAGGGGAAAGGAAGAGTACTTTTATCAAAGATAAATCCATGTGTACTTTGTTTCTGTGTGTTTGAAAGAAAGCCTTCAGTTGAATTGGTGCCTTTTATCTAAGAAGAGATTTGAGATTTCTTGATAGAATGATCAAAAAGTATGTGGAGAAAAGATTTGTGGTTTTTTAGAAGAAGGAAAATAGCATGGAGGATTACAGTGATTTGAAATGGAGACTAAGAAGTGTAGACAAAAGGGAGGGTTGAGATTTTATTACTTCTAGATTTTTTGGAAGTAGTGGGTAGACTAAGCATAGGAACAATTTTTCAAGTGGTGAGTAGATTCATCTTTGCAATCAGCCTTCTCAAAGACACTGCAGCTAAGGAGAACTGGGCTGCGGGCTGACATTAGTAGGTGAACTGTAGATAAAAGTCAAGATGGGATTTGTTCTGGGTTTAAAATTCATGAATATATAGGTGGTTAATATAGTTGAAATTTTAAGAAAATTTCCCTATATGAATTCTTCCCTGTATTAAAACCAAACCAAACAAACAAACAGAGACCATACCATCCTCAAATTATTTTAAGCACAGAAGAGGCTAAACAACTGGCAAACTCAGCAAGTGGATACAAGATTTTTGTGACTAGTAGTACTCACCACCATTCATGCTATAGAAGCCTGGCTACATGATCATTTCCGAGGATTTATATCAATTTCAGGAAGAGTAAGGTTTGAAACAGTTTTTTTGTTTGTTTGTGTTTTTGTTTTTTGGGTTTTTTTTTTTGTTTTTTTTTTTTTTTTTTGTTTTTTTTTTTTTTTTTTTGTTTTTGTTTTTGTTTTTTGTTTTTTTGTTTTTTTTTTTATCCAGCATCTTCTAGCAAGTAGAAAAGTTTATTAAGTTAGCAGTGACCAAACAACCATTAACTTTACTGTTTGAGGAGAGACACATACTTTACAGCTATTTAAAGGTAGTCATTAATCCTAGGACCCCAGTTATGTACTGTCCTCTATGTGCCCGCTCTTCTTGGGACACTCACAGAAGAGCTTCACTGAAATACGCTTCTCCAGTAAGTGTTCTGCATCTCTTCTTCTTGATAACATGTTTAGATGCCCTTATGGAATTCCGTTCATCAGTATGTGTCATCCTAGCTCCTCCATACCATTGCAGTATTTTTGTTATCTTGTACTTGATGATGCTCTCCAATGTGGTAACAATTAATACTATACTTCTATGGAAAACTATTCCCATAATAAATTTTAATAATGTCCCTTTTTTTTCTTCCCTATTAAACGTTCAACTGTGATAAAAGGAACTCAGTCCATTTGTAAATAAATGGAGTTGCAATTCCTCTTTCTTATCCACTTACTTTGCATTATTGTTGTTTTATGATAGAATATGAAAATGCAACAAGGGATTCACTGCTGTTTGAAGTAGTTACATCCTCTGCCAGAGATTCTGTTCTGTCAAAGGTATTCATTTGGTTCAGATAAATATCATCAGTGTGAGAACTGTATTCTATTTGTATAATCACGGATTTCAGAACTTGTGGTAATTTCTAAAAAAACTGAAAACAACAACAACAAAGCAACAACCACAAAGCAAAAAACAAAACAACCAAAAAAAACCCAAAACCCAACCAAACAAAAAAAGCCCCTAGAGTTTTTTTATATCTAGACTTTTTTATACATGTGTTTGTATTTACAACTAATAGTTCAGTTATCAGTTGGAATGGAAGCAGGGGATTAGGAATTTTAATATTTACAGAGGGGCAAAATATATGACAAATATTTGATAAAGAGCCTATTTAAATGTAAGCCTGCGTTTTAAGATCTTATTCCTGATATATTGAACTATGAGTTCTATCCATATTTTCACTTCCTCTTCTGCAACGTGATAAGAAAAACTGGACACTGCAGTCATTTCTACAGTGATCCTTTATGTAATATTTGTCCTTGCCAAGAAAATCCACTCTGCTATGTCTCTGCTCAAATTATTTTTAAGGGTATTTCCTCTTCCTCTGCTCTATCTGATGGGCATAGCCAAGTACTATGGCTATGGTTCCCACATCTCTTCAAGAAAATGGGAAAATCCCAGTCTTCCCATTTCATCTTTTTCACAGTTTGATGTTTCATTCCAATATTCTGTATAACACTGGTTCTGTTATTTCTCATTCTTTCAAGTTTTATATTAATATAGTACTGTTCAGTTGTGATGAAACAATATTTAAACCTTCATGGTATTTGTTTAATAAGTATGAAAGCAAAACCAAATTCTTTCAACTGAAAGATCACATTTTACCTCCTAGTTGAAATTCAATATTTTGGAAGTTAGACAAATGCAACGTTTCAGAATATGTCTTTCTGTAATCTTGGTGTTTCACGAAGCAGTATATTATCATAGTTTTAATGCTACCTACACATATTGAGAGGTAGTTCCTTCAGTTTTTCACCATGCTTACTTGTACTGCTGGATGTAAGGATTTTTTGGGGTTATTGACAACAAACTCTTAGAAATAGAGGATAGTATTCACAAGATAAATGTCATTTAGAGAGGAATAACTTTTTCACAAGAGGTTTATGAATAATTTCATAAAGACTTTGGATTTGCTTAATCTACCCTGATGGACTAGTCTACAGCGAAGATTATCTTACTCCTGTTTTGTCATTACTGTATTTCCATTGCTAAATAGAAATAGAGTTACTGTTATAATTCATAGGTCCTGACTTGGCTTTTGAATCAAATGACACTTGACATGTTTCTTGCTTTTACTATTAGGTCAAAGTTCTGTAAACCAGAAGCTGACAAAGCAGATCTTAAAGTGATGTCTCAGTGGCCTAAGCAGAGGATGATGTAGGCAATAGCAGAATGTTGATGAAACTTGTGTTTCATCTTTGTGATCAGTTTCAGGTACAATAAGCTTGAAAGTGATAAGCAAATTAAGGAATCAATGGTCATATCTTTAGCCAAGAACAGAGCTTCCTAATGAAATGCATATAAAAGAAGTAATTTTTGTAAAATGATGTGATTGGTTAGGCTTCTAATAGTCATTAACAGCAGTTAACATCTTAGGAATTTTTTACATTCTTCAAAGTGAAGGGAAATGTTAGACATAAAAGATAATAATGAGATGAACACAGGTTAACATTCATTAATAAAAATATGCAGATTTTTCTTGAAACATTTATTGAAAGCAAGCTTGATGCCAAAGCAGTTTGCTGTGATTTTTTTAGATATGTATGCATTTAATATTACTCAAAAAGTAAATTCAAAGAACTCCCTAAATGTCTTTAAATACTCTACTATTGATAACTCTGGTAGTTGTGTCCTTAAGAGGCTTTCCCTTCCCTAGCACTTGGAGAAAATTTTGCAGAGCTTCTCTTTCATACAATAGATTGTACCACAAATCTCTGGCATTCAGCCTGAACCTGAGGAATGGCAATCTGAGTTCTGGGCTCTCAGGATGGGCTTCCATCCTTTGTCATCTGGAAAGGTAAGGGTAAATGCCTGCCTGTACCGTGTCATGCAGTTACTGACATCTTGGTTCTCTTTTTAGTGAGAGGGGGATTCTTCGGCTTCTCACATAAGCTCCTTGAGCATGTCCAACTCTGCAGTAGCTAAGAGGGTCAGGCAATTTGAACTAGGAGTCAGACAGAAAATGGGAGATAGATGCCACATTAATGTTGAATTGAAGGAATTAAGGCATAAAATCATATAGCTCCTTAAAGATAAATACTTCTTACATTCTTGCTGGTGTCACCAAGCATGAAAAATAGACTTTTTCAGCATCTGTTTAAATGCTTGCAATATTGTGCAATTCTAACTGCCCCAAATAGTCTACTTTCTGCAGACACCTGCATAGATGTGTAACTCAGTTTACAAATATGTGATTGTGTAACTACAGCTAATAGATAATATGCCATAGATTTGTTATCTTAGGTCCTGTTTCTTTAGTTCTACCATTAACTTCCTCTACTTTTAATTTTTTTTTTTTTTTCTGAATATATTTTTGTCTTTACTGGCTTTTTATGTTAGTGTTTTTGTTGTTGATGGTGGTGTTGTTAACTTGGACTTCATCAGAAATTGATGCCTTTGACAGTGAATAGACAAAATGTTTCATGGACAGATAAGTTTGTTGAATTCTCCTAAGTGTATTGTGAACATACGGCTGTTACGCAAACATATCTCAAAACCCTCTTTTGAAATTCTGCCTTGGAAGAAGATCATAGTAAAAAAAAAAAGCTTTAAGATCTTTAACAGAAGAACATATTTTGTGGCATTGCTATTCTGTGGCAAGATGCAGTGTATTATCTGGAATATATTGCTGATCTTTGTTTACAAGGGATTCTTTCTATCTCCAAAAGCAGACATTCAATTTGTAATGCCAGTTTTTAATTCCTGCTGTTAGTGAATACATTGTGGCAGATAATTACATGGTGTGGAATTGGTGCAGAAGTGTGTTTACAGCAGCAACCTTCTCATTGTTTTGAATAGTGATAATTCATTATGGAATATTTTTATACAGCGTTTACTGATACCCCTTATATACCTCTAAGTTTTTTTTTTTTTTCTTCAAACACAGTTATTTTACAACCCCTCAAAAATATTTTTGGTAGGGACATAATCAGTGTTACCACATAAGACTACACTATTTAAACACATTCATGAAAGGAGGGTGTATGCTGTCAGCTGGCTGGGAGCCACTCTGGGAACTCTGTTGTGCTGAAGTTAACAGCAAAAGTGGGATTGGCCAGGGATTACTTCTTGTCATTTTCTTACATATTATCAGCCTTCCTACATCCAGAGGCAGCTGTCACGTTTTAAGCATTAAACAATCCTGCAACAAAGCAAAGAGAGTTTATAAACTTGCAGTCGTCTCCTATCCAATGAACTGGAGGGTATGTTCTAGTGTGAAGAAACTTTCAAATTACTGATGCTTTTTTTCAATTTATTTTTCATAAACAAGGTCATCACTGCCTTTTTTTTTTTTTCCCAATAAATCATTTGTGGCTATGGGACTGTGAAATTTTCTCCTGCTCTATGATCCCAAATATTTATTTCTTCTATGTTGAAACTGCCTTTGCGTTCTGAAAAATGCGTCAGGGGCTTCTGAGTGGGTGGATGTATGGCCGGACAGGTAAAAGCAGTTTCAAGGGCAGCCTGCTCATCTAGACACCTAGAAGAAAGGAAATAACCATTGGAAATAACCTTCCTCTCCAACAGACAGTTAGCTCTTCTATTTTCTTAAGCATGTTTGCTTTGCTTCTGCATGAGATTTTATAAACACTGAAGTGCTCGTGATTTTAAAGCTACTTTTCTTTAAGGCTTCCTGAATTGGTGTCACTTAGCTATCTGATCATTCAGCTAAGCTGCTTATTTGACTTCCCTGTGAGTGACTCATGTTTGGAAAAATGGTTTGTATTTGTACAGTTCAAGACCTGGTAAATACTTAGTGCTTCATAGAAGTGATTATGCTTGTTCTGTGAGAAACAAAAGATGCTCCTGCCAGTTGGCCGAGGACATGCATCAGCACCCGCCCTTTCAGCTGAGCTTGGGTGCTCAGTTACAGCTGATAGAAACTAAGAATCTGAGGAAACATCTTGAGGAAAACTGAGTGAAACGACTAAACCCAGTTAAATCTTTGGCATTGCGCCTACAGACGTGTTCTCTCAAGATATACTTTGAAGCCATAGAGGCCTAATGAGACATTGAAGTCCTGTGAGTTACCTGGCTTTCTGCCTGGAGATTAACTCCATGGATCCAACCCTCCAAGAAGCTAAGGGAAGATTTCAGTACCCACCTGGGTCTGTAGATGTTTTCAGAGCATCCCCCTTGAGGGATTCAGTAACAAAGACCAAATTGTGATTCTTGCCCTTATTGCTGTGGAAACTCAGCCAAACCAACTATCTGGATCTCGATTTTATCATTTATTTTACTCATAATAACCATAGTGCTGACTTACCTTTTATCAATCCTGTGAGAATTCTTCAGCTAATGTTTATACAGGTTTTAAAAGTATAAAATGTTTTTTCTAAATACACTTTCTAAGGGTGTTTGTTATCTAAAATTGTAATCATTATTACAACCATTTTTATTGCTAATAATAAGCTATATTCTGCCCATTTCAATCTCTTAACTTATTCAGTGGATTTCAGATACAAGTGATTTTCTAAATTTTTTTCCTCTGTGTTTTAAAAACTGTATATATATTTACATTGGTTTTCCACGTGAGCTTCTTATAATATCTGTGTACTAGCCAAAATTAAGATAGGAATGTTTTATAGTGTTTTAGTCTATTTATTTAGTCTTTTCTTTCCAAAATCAGCTCATTCTATTGGAACTGAGTTTTTTAAATAATTAACTGCGTTAGGCAAAATCCAATAATCTTTCAACCACATCCATTGTCATCAAATGAATAATCATGAGTCAGATATTCAGTAAAAAAAATTCTTTGCTCTTGAAACAGAATGTTTGCAGGAGGGTTGGCCCTCAGGGAACTCATTTGTATTCCAAAAATTCAGAATTTTTGATGAAGTGATATTTTCCTGTGTCATCTTTATGTTAAATTTTATTTTTAATTGGTTAAATCTCATACTCTACTGCAAGTACACACATCCATGTACAACAATGTTTTCAGTTTTCTGTAATAATTGCACATGAAAATACTGTTTATGAGGAGTTGAACAAATATTATAATATCACCATGTATTTCCATGAACACAGAAATGCTGTCAAAATCTCAATTCTTGCATGAAACTAGATGTGGAATAATACTGTTTGTCTGGGTTATGCTCATGGTATAAATCCCATCGTGAGGGTTAGTGAGGCAAACAGCCACACAGAGACTGTGTAGATGATTTTCCTTTATCTCCCTCCTTGTCCTATTCACAATTTCATGCTGCATTTTTCTCACTGTATGGTCTTGTTACTGGTTAGGTATGTTAAGGGAGATTACTGTCACACACATGAATGCTCACTTGAAGGTCTTAGCACCAGTCCTGTTACATCCACCAAAATTGTGGTTTGTATGGACTTTTATGCTACAGTTTTACCAAAATGGATGATATCTAGGAATATCCTTGGGCCCTGGCTTTCACTAGTCTGCACTTTTTACAAGTGCTTGTGATTAGCTTTTGACTTTTACTAACTAGTTATTTCCCAAGGAATTCCTGGGCATAGTTTGGAAGTCAAAATGCATTCAGCAGGCAGTTTGGTTACACTCACCCTGCTTTGGAGGCTGAGACTTTCCTAGCGTAGATGCAGCTGTTCCATATCAGTTGGCCTCAGTGCTCAGGAATGTTCCTGGGTACATTTAATTTAACAATATAGATGTAGCCTAGATGTCTGACCAGACAACACTGTGATTGCCTACTTCCCAGCAATATGTAATTTGTTAAGTGTGATGCTTCAGTTAATTACATAGAGTAGACATCTGTGCATACTCAGAAGCACCCTGCACTGTGAGATAAGAGCCTGTCTCCTGCCAAAAGGATGTGCAGTAGCTGTAGTGCTTGACTGCAGGGGCCAGACAGTCATGAAGGAATAAAATACCTGGAATTCTGTCCCTTGCATGTAACCTTGTTTGCTTGCCTGATTTTTGACCTTATGCTCTTATATTCCTGTCTGGAAAGGGCTCTTACTCCAAGTATGATTATACTTCAGACACTTATTGATAGCATTGTAGATCTTCTAGTCTGAAATGTAGGTTTCCTAAAATGAAGGTCTTTGTTTGGTAAAGCTGTAAGAATTATGCAAAAGGCAGGCGATACCATCATTTTCCCTTCACTCCTTCCTACATTTACAAGAGGGCTATCATTTCTGCATTAGTTATCTGTTCTGTGAGGGAGATGAACAACCAAAGTGCTAAATAGATAGAGGATCTTTCAATGTTTCTCACTGTCTGGCCCAAGTTGCTGGTTCAGTGTTATTAACCATTGGAGCACCAATGTTTTCCCTGTAGTTTAGGGGAAGAGGGAGGGTGAAGATGACAAATTCAGTTCATCCCCTTAGGTTATTAATTTTTTGTCACTGAGATTCCTAAGCAAAGCTCAGCCTGTTCTGCTTGGTCTGCTGGCCCTTAGACTCTCGTCATTGCTGGAATGAAATCCTGGCTTCACTGAAAGCCAAAGGAGAGATTCCAGCTCTGATTTTATACAACATAGGCATCCAGTGATATTTGAAATACACTAGGGTATTCCAGCCTCTACATTCTGTTCAAGAAAGCTGCAGATTTCGTTTTCTTCCTCTGTCCTATCTACTGGGTGATTTGGATATGGTAGTACAACTCAAATGGCTCTAAATACTCATGTTTACATTACTGAATAAAGAATTTCCTTTTACATAGCAAAGCCAGGATTTTCTCTCTTATGTTTATTTTTTTAATAATCACACTGTTTGCCTATAGGTCCTTTGTTTGGTTGAAGTTTTGATGGTGTGCTTAATAAATGATTAATCATCCTCTTTTTCATCTCTGCTTGCTTTGGAGTCTTTTCCGTTGCACATACAGCTTGTGTAAATCAGTTGTTCAGTGATTCCTCCAAATCGTGTTTGGTTGACCCATGGCAAGGCAATAGACATAGATCATCAGTTTCCTCTGGCTTTCCTCCTGTAATTCTGACCTATTTACTTTTCTCTTTCTCTGGATTTTATAATTTCATTAATTTCTGCTGTCACTTAGGTTTTGGAACATCATGCAGGCATCGGGCAGAAACCCAGGACAATGTGCTTTCCTGTCATACTTACGCTTATAATGAGTTGCAGTTTTTTGGCCATACACTAAACTATCCTTTATCTGATTTTCTGATGTTAGAATCTGGAAACTACATGTCTTTAACAAAATTTCTGGGGCTATTATGGGTTGAGCTCAAAATCCGTATTACTTGGAAATTCTTGCAAGATATGCATAGTTCATTTTAATGTGTGCTCATTCTAGAATAGCTAGGGTTCTCAACTGTGATAAAATGGCATCATTAAACTATGTTCTTTCCTATTCCTTTATGAAAGGCAGGATAAAAATCCTTTATATAATAAAAAATTGACAATCTGTTTTCTGCATGGAGAGCGCTACCTGTTAAAGTGAAAACCATAACAAATACACTTCCGTCTTACATTCTTCCTTAAAACTATCTTGAACAGGGATAGCTACAGAAAGCCTGGGAGTTAGGCAGCTTGTGCACGTACAGCAATCTTTGATAATCATCATGTTTTATAAACTTTCAGCTAGGTTCTCCGGCTTGTCATTTGTGCTGTATCTCTTCTATGGTGTTTCAGAAAATCCTGCATTGATTTGAGGCTTTTTATTTATTGCATGCTTGGCCAGATGTGCCACAATGCAGTTACCTAATTTTTCTGATTTTTCTACTGCAGTCATGATGTCTTTTGAGCTTTACTTTCATGCTTATTTGCATATAATAGATGCAAGATTATCTGTCATGTTTCTCTGATGGGTTAGATGCCTTCAAAACCAGATTTTTGTTTTTTTAGGAAGAGATGATCCTTGGGAACGCATCATAATAAATGTAAAGTTCTGCAGTGTATTTTTTTGTTTGTTTATAGCCAGTAAGATAACTTCTTGAATAGGCCTGTGATGGAGTTTTCACTTCACAACACACACAGTTTACTGTCTTCAACATAAACACAAACTAGAGTACTCTAAATACCAAATCATGTAACTTCCTTTACTAAGAGTGAAGTATTTACCAAAGTAAGTCAGAAAAATATCAGTTATTTTTTATAAGTATGGATGTTAGCCCAGCAAATAGGGCTGGCAGAGTATCAGCATACATTATGGTTGAGTCTAGTGTGGACAACACTAGTGAATAAGCATCCTTGTATAACAAAGTGAACAAACAGAAACAGAAGAACCGGAATCTCACTTATCTAGCTCTAGGTTGTCTAAAACAGAGACTGTTAGCTGGCTGATATGATGAAAATGTCAAGCTGTAAAAGATTTAAACTCTCTTCCCTAGCTATGAAAGTATATTGGTCTAAACTCTATTATTGCAAGTTAGAACTACCCTTTCTAGGTATATAGGTGAAGTATTGAATATAGTGGAGCCTCTGTTACTTTTCTCACACTTTATGCTTCCACATTGATCTGGCTTGCCAGATATAAGAACTGGCAAGCACTTGCAGTGTTTCCTGGCTGCAAGAGTGATTCTCTATTTTGTTAGCTGTTGTACATGCCACTGGCACCATAGGCTGAAGAACGTATATTGGTGGGGTGAGGTACTTTGCCACAGTATTACAAGCTTTTCCACTCCTCCATAGCATCAAGATGCTTTGCATTTTTCATTATCATGAAGTACTGCTGTTGCCATGTGTGACAGAGGCATGCTGAAGTGAGTTAGAGGACAACAGGTCCAAAACAAACTTTTATTCGGTAAAAAAAAAGTACAGCAGATTGATCGGTGGAAGATGGGGTTTTAGCTCTCCCAAGTGACTTGTATACAGGTTCAAGTATCAGCTGAGGTAATTATTAAAGGTGCAGCAACTAATACCACTAAAGATCCACAGTGTGCATACATGTGCCTTCACCAAAAACAATGCCAGAGCCGTCCCTGAGTCTGGGAAGAACACACACTTGCCTGAACATGATGTGGGATTATTTTAAAGGGATACACATACTCGTATTGAGTACAGAAAGTGTACACTCGCCATTATGCAAGGAAATAATTTATACACATGCTCATATTGAGCATGGAAAGTACGTGTGCAAATGTGCACGAAAAGTATAAATACACGTGCAAATGTGCATGGAAAGTAGATACACTCGCAATCCTGCGAGGTTTAATTTTGCTCATACACGTGGGGTCAAGGCAAGCGGAGTCTCCGTCCTGGGGGGAAGTGGCTCCTGCCTGGAGCAGCTCAGCTCGTAACTCCAAGAGGATCACGTAAGGGGCGGGCCTCAACAAGTATCCCATTTTTATAGCCTGATCAGATCTGACTGTAGGCATTCCAGAAGCTTCTCTGCACCCCCACACTGGCTGTGGGGTGCCCCTGAAGCTTCCAAACATCCCCCACACTGGCCGTGGGCGCCTAGCGGCTCCCTGGTGCCTCTGTGCTCCCTTCTCCTCTCTCTTAATGACTCTGGCCAGTGGGCTCTGGGGTCAAACAAAAGAAGTTGTTAGCCTCAAGCAGCGGAGAGAGAGGAAGATATCTCTACGCCTTCCATATTGAACATGGCATGCATTTGTTTCCCAAACATCTCAGAGACTTTGTGCTATACAAATGAACATGGTTCTCAAGCCATGCTTAGGTCTCCTCAGTCAATGGGCACTTTACTCTGGGATGACATAGGCTACAATTTTAGGGATAAGGAGCACCTTTTTGAGTGATGATGTCTACTACTTCTTGAAATTTCTGAAGAAGTTTTCTGCCTCAGGACAGCTGTAGTAAGATTGGTAATTTCCTTGCTTTTATGTGTGTTAAAAGGCTTAGAAATAAATATTTCTTTATGCAGCCCTATATGTCAACAGAAGGTATTTGGTCATGTTCTTAGCCGAGACTGAGTGAAAGTACTTGCCATCATGAATGAACCTGGCCGTTCAGAGGTAACATGTTGTGTATGAGATGCCAGATGCAAGAATACTCACAGCACGTAGGGAATTTACTGCAGATTAATTTAAATATAAAATGTGTTTTCAAGATATGTGAGAGCAGTTGCTGGGATGCTGTGGTTACAGAGGCAAAGTGCTTTTTGTCAAGCTGTTTAATAGTAACGAAGATAAAATTACAACATATATTATCAATTAACAAAATGTAAATTTGCTAAAGTAGTTTTACATTCAGAAATTACAGAAGAACAATTTCCTGGAGCATAGTCATAAATATTCCTTTCAGAAGCAAAAGGAATTCATATGCACATAAAATATACTTTAGTTATGCCTGTGTTAAATAGCTCACTTTTGCCCATGTAAAGATGTGATAGTCTGAGATCAATGCATACCAGGAGTGTTTGAGTTCTGCACCTTACCCATCTGAATGGTCATTTTACAGTTAATTTCTTAGTCTCTAAGGAAGAGAAAAGACTCTTTTCTGCCTACTCATGCAGATGTAAATATACATAATGTAATATTTTCAGACTTCCTACAGATATAAATCGCTATGTAAGTGCTAACTTCAAGTAACCTATACAGTAAATTTATTTGCTAAGGGGTTTTCAGGTGTAGCCTGTTTCAATGTGACTACAACCTTTCTTTCAAGACTAATCCTTTGTAACTTGCTTAAACAAGAAAGGAATAATTGTGCTAAGCTAATATTTGAAATAAATAAGGAGTATCCAGATGTATGAGACAGGCCTCCGAACCAGATAGGGACAGTCTGTTTGTGGCAAGCAGCAGAATAAATTATGTCCTGTGGGAAATGGCCAGTATAGAAAATATGCAGGAGAACGCAGAAGATGTTGGGGGAATGTTTAATTGCACAATAGACAGCAGGTTTGAAGGAAAACAGGCCAGGATGTATGACAGAGATGCTGAGAAAGCCTACACTTTACAAGCATTCAGATGAAATAGGAAAAACTTTTAAGGAGGTGATGATTAGCTAAGTATATTGTGTGTATCATTCGACATTGTGCAAGATCAAAGTTTCAGTATAGTTATGTGTTCGAAGAACTGCAAGGTCATCAGCCTTTTTTTTTAAAAAAAAAAAAACCAACATATTTCAGTTCATCTATTTCTGATGTAGTTTAACCACCTTCTTCTGTTTTGGAAAAAGTGTAGTAATACTTTTTTACAATTAAAAAAATCATCCATTGATAACAACTAAAATTTCATCAGCAAGGAGTGCTGTGCTTATTTTACTTCTAACAGAGACCCTACATCCAGTAATAGCCTACTTAGGAGAAAGTAGTATTTGTAAAGTAAAACTGCTTGTATTGATAATGCAATAAGCTCTTCTCCAATAACTGACATTCAGATTTATCAAACTGACCAAAATTGAAGTTACACATCACATGTGTAGCTGCTCATGGGTCTAAGCCAGAATATTTTAAAGTACACTTATTTTATTTTATTTGGAATAGTTAATTGGATTTCCATATTATAAATTCCCATTTGTCATCAAGTATAGAATAGTTTACATCTGACAACTCCATGAAAAATGGGCTAAGAGAAGCCCAGTAAATTAGAGAAATCTCATGAGATTGAATTTTGCAGTTTATGTCTTTCTTTTTTTCTGCTTTAATTAACAACTGATTGAGAAATGCAACCATTCAACTAGCATTTTTTTAACATCACAGAATCACAGAATGTTAGGGATTGGAAGGGACCTCAAAAGGTCATCTAGTCCAATCGCCCCATCGGAGCAGGAACACCCAGATGAGGCTACACAGGAAGGCATCCAGGCAGGTTTTGAATGTCTCCAGAGTAGGAGACTCTGCAACCCCCCTGGGCAGCCTGTTCCAGTGTTCTGTCACCCTTACTGAGAAGACGTTTCTTCTCAAATTTAAGTGGAACATCTTGTGTTCCAGTTCGAACACATTACCCCTTGTCTTACCATTGCTTGTCACTGAGAAGAGCCTGGCTCCATCCTCATGACACTCACCCTTTATGTATTTGTAAACATTAATAAGATCACCCCTCAGTCTCCAAGCTAAAGAGCCCCAGCTCCTTCAGCCTTTCCTCCTAAGGGAGATGCTCCACTCCCTTAATCATCTTTATTGCCCTGTGCTGGACTCTCTCCAGCAGTTCCCTGTCCTTCTTGAACTGAGGGGCCCAGAACTGGACACAATATTCCAGGTGTGGTCTCATCAGGGGAAGGAGAAGGAGAGGGGAAGGACAACCTCTCTCGACCTACTAACCACCCCTCTTCTAATACACCTCAGGGTGCCATTGGCCTTGGCCACAAGGGCACAGTGCTGCCTCATGGTCATCCTGCTGTCCACCAGGACTCCTAGGTCCCTTTCCCCTACACTGCTCTCTAATAGGTCATTCCCCAATTTATACTGAAACCTGGGGTTGTTCCTGCCCACATGCAAGACTCTACACTTGCCCTTGTTATATTTCATTAAATTTTTCCCTGCCCAACTCTCCAGCCTGTCCAGGTCTCGCTGGATGGCAGCACAGCCTTCTGGCATGCCAGCCACTCCTCCCAGCTTGGTGTCATCAGCAAACTTGCTGATAGTACACTCTATTCCCTCATCCAAGCCACTGATGACTATATTGAATAATAGTGGCCCCAGTGCTGATCTTTGAGGGACTCCACTAGATACAGGCCTCCAATTGGACTCTGCCCCGTTGACCATGACTCTCTGGCTTCTTTCCTTCATCCAGTTCACAGTCCACCTCACCACCTGATCATCCAAACCACACTTTCTCAGTTTAACTGTGAGAATGCTGTGGAAGACTGTGTCAAATGCTTTACTGACTTCAGTGACTTTACCTACAACAGCAACACATCTGTATTGCTTACACTTCCATTTCTAGCATGCTCAGGGATAGCTGAAGACTTTTGCACACATCCTGTTATACTGTATTACACATACCAGTAGTTATTTTAGTTCTCACTCTTTGGATCTGTTATTTAACAATAGTTTTGAATGCTAAGTTATGATTAGGGACCTCTGGTTCTGATAATAAACTTAAGCTGAGTTTTCACAAGAGTTCAAGTAATTTTTATCTGCATGGTACTTAGACTTCAGTACTTAACTCTAGTAACATTGCTGCAAGTTAATGATTGAGTGAAATCTTTGCTTCTGTTCTTAAGAAATGCTTACTTGTGCTTACTGGTATGTAATGAGTGCCCTCAGGTGTACAGGTAACATAGAAGTTTAGAACATTTAGGTCTCTATCTCCTAGGAGACGTGCAGGACTTTGCAGGATGCTGCTGCTGGTATGGCACTGAAAATGTCACAAGTCATTGTTCTGAGTTGCTCAGCAGATACTAAATAGTTCTCAGGAGCCTCTTCTGGTATTGATAGTCTGAGACTGTTTCTGTTACAGATTCTGTTAAAAACATAGGTAGTTGAATAGAACTTACTTTTCTGTTACATTTCTTTGTAAAGCTCATGTAATTTCCTGTGCACATTAATATTGAGGAGCTTTGGTGCCTATCTCACTATGGTTCTATTACCATCATAATTATAAGGACCAGTGCAACAGCAGATGTTTATTTTGAAAAGTAGGATTAAAACATCTACTTATATAACAAATTTTGTTCTTGAACTCTTCATGACATCCTAGAAGCACCTCTTAGGTGCAAAATGACCAGTGTTTCTTTTAATTCATAAAAAGCTCAGGGAAAACAAACAAAACAAAAACAAACAAAAAACCCAGCCACCCCATATAAGGAAAATAGAGGAGAGTCAGAGAAATAGAAACAGAGAAGACAGATACCGTTTTTAAATCTAAATTTGGAAAATATATTACAAAGTAGGAAACTATATGAAACTTTGACAATTCTTTGTCCCAAATCTATCAGATCTTTCATTGTTTTGTGTGTGAGAAATTTAAATGCTATAGATTAGATTTATATATTAAGCCTTCAATTTACCCTGGAAGATACAATTAGTTTTTAACATCTACATAGAAAATAACGATTTGTGATAGTGAATGCAGAGAGAATCAGAATGCCAGGGCTAGATATATTGTGATTCCTTTTCTCTTCACATATGCCTTAGCTCAGAAATGGGGGAATGTTTTCTGTCACACATAGGTTATTTCTAATTGCTTTATCCCTGTAAGTAGTAGATCAAATTAAACATAAAATAACGAATGGCATCAAGTATTGGTACCTGGAATCATCATTCTTTGTGTTTATTGTCTGCTAGTTGTTCCCTGTGAAGTCCTGTGAGAGGTAAAGAAAACAAGCTGTGTATTACAAAGGAAAACAAGAAATGCATGTCTTTGTCCTGAGTTCCAACATGTTAATTTCTGGATTTGAGAACAAAATCTATATCAATTCAAAAATGACTGTTTATTTGGCACTATTTTTGCATTGTATTTATAATACTCTGATATGACACTAACGCTCACTCACATCTTGATTAGAGAAGCTGTAGTAGCAGTAATAGTAATATAATTTCATTTTTTTAAACCAAATTTTCCTGAGGTAACCTCACATTTTAAATGCAGCTGTCAAATACACTGGCATAGATCCAGAATAAATAGAAACCACTGGACCAAATTTACAAACACCCTGTAAACTGTCAAATTACACAGACTGTCTAGGTGTGTCTATTTCAGAGTTCATTATTTCTTCTATTTAAAATGCTTCAGTTATTCCCAAAATGAGATTAGAGAGAGTAGCATATTGTTTGTGTATATTAAACAACTAATTAAAGGTTTTTAGTAGGGAGATACAGCACTTCTTTGTTATGAAGCAGAAAGTTAAAATTTGATTAGAAGATCATTTTGGTCTCAGACATATAATCCTTTCTCCGAAAAAAATATTGCACTTTGGCAAGGCATAAGATTTCAAACCCCAAGGTAGCTGGACACCTAGAAGGTGTAAAGTATTACTCTGATGCTCAGATTATTTAGAATGCTGAAATAATTAAGCAAACAAACAAACAAAAACATAAACCAAACCACTACGCTTTTAAAAATTAATACCACGTGTTGGAACAGGCTGCCCAGGGGGGTTGTGGAGTCTCCTTCTCTGGAGACATTCAAAACTCGCCTGGACACATTCCTGTGTAGCCTCATCTAGGTGTTCCTTCTCTGACAGGGGGATTGGACTGGATGATCTTGTGAGGTCCCTTCCAATCCCTGGCATTCTGTGATTCTGTGATGTTAAAAAAAATGCTAGTTAATATCTTTCTATATCACTTACAGTAGGACTGAGAGATTTTTATTTTAGATGAAAAAAGGATTAAAATCAAATTCTGAATTTATCAAAGTGATCAGAAAGTCCTGGCCTCAATATGTGCTATGTAGCATTTCATTTAAATTAGTATCTGACATGGCACTTAGAGATAATTTGGGAACACAGTAGTAATAAAGAATAATATCTTGAACTATGGATATGAATCAGAATAACAACCTGAAGACATTAAGTGGCACTGGTGCCGTTCATTGTAAACTATAGCCTGAGTCCTTTCTTTCTGGGTGGAGTTCAGAGAGAGAATTCATTTTTCAAAAATCAGAAGAAATTTACATTTAGATATTTCTCTTAACTGGGTAACTTGAAATCTGAAGAAAAGTAGGCAGTAAGAGGTTTAATTACTACATAACAATTAATTTTCTTCATTATTTACAATTTATTCCATGTGCTAGGTTAAGCTCCAAGCATGAGAAGCATGAGCTATATTAACTGGCTTTCGTTTCCATGAGCTCCTGAGCTGCTGTTAGCTTTCCAACACAGCCTGTGCCTTGAGTCTGCGCTTCTGCAAAAGCACCTTTACAGTCTGAGGTTTTGTGGGAGCTCTTACGTGTAGAGTGATCGGACAGGTCTGTGTTAGTGCATTTGCTTGGTTATGGCCTGATTGAAAGAGGGTGTCTTTCATGCCTTTGAAGAAAGGCATGATCTTTGGGTCAGCTTTTTAGGCCTTTTATAAGGCCTGTCAAGTGAAGACTTCAGTGAAAAGAGGAACATTCATTATTCCTAAAGGGCATTCATAATGGGTCCCAGATATAAAACCAAATAAATACTTAAAGTTGTTTGGGGGTTCTACAGCCAAGTATTTGAGATAGATCTGGACTAGTACTGTGGTGACATCAGGAGGAGTCTGAATCCACAATACTGTGCAAGCATGAAGTTTTTCATGTTCATGTTCATGGTTTAAAATTCTATCTGAAAAGTACCAGTGAAAGGATTTTTTCCAAAAATGTTTCCTGATCCAGTGAGCTTTTAATTAATTCTTCATACATTTTCATGAGAAAATTACACTCTAGGTTTTATTGCTAAGAGAAATGTGAAATATGACATTTTTAACCTAGAGATTCAGAATCTCATTTAACTATATTTAAAATGTAATCCTGTATGCTTGCTCTAATTCTGTTGCTTAATTTTCATCATAAAAGCAGAAAGTAAGCCAAAAGAGTGTATTTATGGCCTACAGTAGCTGAAACGGCAGTTCATTGGAAAGATCATGCCACAGCAACTATAGATTTAGGTCTTTTTTGGTGCCTGCCACCCCTCCTGCCAGTTGCTAGGCAACACTGGCAGTCCCAGCGCGCCGTGTTGCAGACAAACCCGCACTCGACTTTCTCTGCACATACCGTTTTTCATCATGGCTTCAGCTATTCCTGATTGCAACTAAATGGTTGACTCTTTTTACATTGGAATTACATTTATTACCTATTGAAGGCAACTCTAGTAATAACAATTAACTTTTTGTGGTTTTGAATATCTTTATTTCCAATGTGACTTACACATACAGAAATTGCTCTGTGGAATACAGTCATCTTTTGGATGGAACAAAAAACTCTAGTCACAGCAGCAAAACGCACAGCTTTTTTTTGACATATAATGAGACAACGCAGCTATTTAAACAACTGGGCCTCTATTGCAACAAGTGGACTTAAGTAGACAGGATTGAGTTATACATCTGTAATTTAGTGGGCATGAGGTTAATGCTTCTGCTCTTTGAAGATATTTCCTTTCGTTTTTGTTCACTTTGAAAATAAAGGTTAAATTATTTGAAAGTTAGGAAAACACATCCTCTTAGCACTGCACTTGCAACTTTTCTTAGTGTATTTAAAAATGATTATTATCTACTCAGCCCTTGTTAGAAACATGTAAGTTTTCCTTTGGAGGTCACTAATTCAAAAAAGGTAACTGTAACTGGATGGATTCTGAAGGGTTTAGTAACAGGCTGTATCTGAAACAACTTATCCTTATGAACAATTGCTGCATAGGCTTGTCTGCTTTTTCAATAATACTTATCACATCATTTGGACCGAAATCTCTTGCTCCTGTACCTTGCAATGCTATTACCGGAATTGCTGTTGGCAGATAGTAGAAAGGCAGGTTTGGAAAGAAAAGGCAGCTTCGGATGCTGGTGGTTTGGAAAGAACCAACAGCACGTTATCCATGATAATCACTGTGTGTCCATAGACAGTTTAACAGCCTTGTTTTAAGAGCTGCTAATTATTCATTTAAAATATCACCACCTCTATTAATACAACAATGCTTTGGTTATAAGTACTGTTACCTGAAACACTAATATAATAGAAGCCTCTTAGTGGAATAATTCTGTTGGGACAGCTTGAAGTCAAGCTATAGTTACAGAATCATATCATAAAGCAAAAAAGTATGATAAAAGGACATCTCTTGCTCCACCTTGTACTTGAGGCTGATTATGATAGTTCAGACATTGCTAGCAACAGGAAGCAGCAGATCAAATGTCCTGCAAGCTTTGTTGGTTGGAATTTGCCGAAAGTTATTGTCAATGGTGCTATTGTCATCCTCCCAGGGCACAAGTGTCCAGTCTTGTAGTTCCAGGTCTTGCAAGGAAACCTGTTCATTCTGATGAAACCTGGCTTTACACTCCTGTGAACTTCCCCATGCCTGTATTTTTCAGGTCATGATGCTATTTAGTAGCCTGTTGTTCACCTCAACAAAGAACAGGCAAGGAAGGCTTACATTCAGCATAAACCTTTTATCGAAATGCAGACCTTATAAAAGCACTGCTTACAGTTTAAAAATGAAAACAACTGATTTACAAATACCTATAAAAATATTTTGCTGTTTCTGAACGTGTACAATGAGCTTTTCAAAGTAATCTCCTTCAGAGTAATTAGGAGGAGGAGGAGGCACCATTTAAACTATTTTTATTTTTCACACAGTCTGTAAATAGCCCTCCTGTAGAGAAAAAAAATCAAGCTTTCTGGATGCCATTTACTTGAGCCTATGATGCTTTAGTGATCTCTTTTTGACACAGGCATCCAAGTTGAAGAGTCAGAGAGCATGCAATTTCATACTTGAGCTCCAGCAAGTATGATAGTACACAGATCTGCTTAATAGCAGCTTTCTAATAACGCAGCAATAGACATTATGACTTCAGTTGGCAGCCACCCACACACAGAGCCACCTACACATCCCCAGAATCTGAAGCTGAGATTTTAGATTTATATTCTGAGAGCTGTAAAGTTGTTAAGAAAAACCTCTTCCTGTCAGTGAGAAGATGCTTTTGGAGCACTTTTTTTTTTTTTTTTTTTTCCTAGCCAACAAATGATCTTGATTGGAATCTTGGTACCATATTAATATTTCAGCCTGGTGATAATTTTTGTCTACTTGTGATAGGGAGGAAGGAAGAATCTGGAGCTAGTACAGTTACAGCTAACAAAACTCAACTTTCTTCTCAGTCCCTTTAAGTCTTTTGATCCTGTTAATGGTTTTAACGTCATCTTTAATATATTTGTGTACCTTGTAAGCTGGCTGTTAAAATACTTAATTAGAGTGTTATACGTGAAGTGTTTCCCATAGAAAGCTTTTGAACACAACACTATTAGTTAAAATTCTATACATATAAAATTATATTGTTTTAATATGTACTCTCTGCAATATAGCAAATTAATATTTGCATTAATTGAAAATATTTCTGTTTTTCTTTACTTGAAGCTATGGCATTAATATCTGAATAGTGCAATGTCAGGTGAGTGAGAAGAAGGAGCTTGATATTCTTGCTTTACTTTCATTGTTCTAAATGTGCTGCTAAGAAACTGATTTGAGGACAGTGTTAAGAATTTACCCATGGGTACTTCATTATATTGTTTAGACACCTCACAACATTAATGATTTTTTTTTTTTTTTGTCATCAGTTTCGTATTTTGTATAGCAATGAAGTTAAAGGGCTTCAAAAAACTTTCATATCCTCTATCCTCAAGAGCACCAGAGATTCAGTGGGGGAAGAAGACCGTGTGTGACAGTTGTGCCTACTCCTTTATACCTCTGTAATGAAGGCTCATATGGTTTTCTGACATTGAACATTGCACAGCTACTGGGTTGTACTACAACCCACTTGACTTGATTTGCTCTTGTCCCATTATGTTTTGAGTGAGACAAATAATCAGAATTTGCTAAAACTTAGAGGCTCAGGAAGCTCCTTTACAGTATACCTGTTATGGGTAGGACTTGCGTTCTTAGGCCAGGTCTTGAAACTTGCTCATGTACCTAACACAGAAGTACAAGAAGAATTAGTAATGTAATGAAAAATTAGCCCTGGATGACTGACAGTGAGAAAATATTTCCAGTCAATCTCCAGTTGCAAGTAATGCAATTTTGAAAGAACAGATTGAGGTTAAAAGTTGGTCTCTCTCCAATGTGAAATAGTTTAATGTGACCAGGTTCAAACTGGGGTGCTAACTGTGTGATATTGGCAGTAATGTGATGATATGTCATTATGCTATTTATTTCAAGGTGGGATAAGCAGTGAATGTAATATGACAGGAAAAATCAAATCACAGTATATCAATTCGTGTCAATGCTCACTCCAGTAGGTCAAAACAGTTCCTTAGATGCATGCTTAGAGGGCTAGAATATGCTTCTTAGAGTCTGCGTCCACCTCTGAGATGAGACTTTTCCTTTTTAAGTGCAGATCTAGCTGTATTGCCATTTCTCCTTTACCAGCTCAAAAATAATCTAGCAGCTGCACAGGAGTTTGAACCTTCTAATTACCTTGAAGAAGCCTGAAGGAAGACGTGGCAGATTTTAAGAAGAAAAAGTCAGTCAGAGCAATAGATTTTCTGAGTTTTGGACACTTAAAATTAATTTTAGTCCTAGTAATGTTTGTGGGCATGTTGCCATCCTCTTCAGTTGAAATGGCATATGGCCTTCCGTGAGGTACCAGTTGGGAAACTATTATAAGCAGTCTGCTAACTAGAGTTAGTCTAGATTCTTTATCACTAATGGCTGGTTCTCAGTTGGACAGTGAAAGACAAACAAAGGGTTAAACAGTGAGGAAAAACAATAATTAAGAAAAGGTGTGTAAAAGCTGATGCAGCACCTTTAGAGATGTTAAGGATTATTCTGTACTAAGTTAACTTTTACCAGAGATTTAAAGTTCAGGTATTTTGTCTACATTGAAAAAAAAAAAAAATCCACAATTTTACATCTTTTGGAAAAAAAAATATGCCTAACTGTTGAATGTGTGTGGTTGACCAGCTATAACAATATCCCTGAGCTTCTCAACAAAAACTTGTCTCTTGAATGACCTACCTTTGTGTTTACAACTGGTTGTTTCCTTAAACTGTCATGTTTTCAAAACAGGAAACAGACCAAATTGACAAAATTAAGAATACACATTGTTGTATTGAAGTGGACTTTATTTTTAAAAAATGAATAAAATAGAACAGGTGGCAGGACAATACCATTCTATAAGCAGAATGCTGTGGCAAACTTCTCAAGTTTGTATACAGTGAAAAAAAATCTCATTAGGGCACTGTAAAATTCTTGTGGAAATCCATGTCTGTATAGGACTTAATATCTGTATTTCTGACTCTTCGCTGATGGCTGCTTTTTTGAAAGAGAAAGATTCTGTTTTATATTTAGAGCAAAATAGATCAGCTCATTTCTCTCTATCAACATCCATTCTAACATTGATATTTTAATGTATTAAGCTACACATTTTCATCCTACTCTGCAATTTGCTATACTTGCCTACATCATCATTAGATTAATACTACATTAATAGAGATGACGGAAGATTTGCAATAAATGCCATCCAGTTATATTTACCAGTGTTTCAGTTTGTGAGTGAATCATATCCTTTTCTGCAAATTCAAAAAAAGACACTGAGAGGGGCAGGGAGAACTGAACTTCAAGTTTTTCTCTAACTTGAATTTATGCCTGAATTTATGCCAAATTGTCATATCTGAGCAACTGCTTTCATGCTAGAAAAAAATGAGTGAGGAATGCCCCTCCCAAAACTACCTTTTCTGTTTGCATTTAAACCACAGCTCTGCATGATTTATCCCTGTACCAGCAAACTGGTGTCAAAGTCCTCTCTATCTGTGTGCTGTCTCGTTCATTTCAAATGACTAAATCGGAAGAGGCTGTATTCAGTAGCCAGGGGAGTCAAATTATAAAACACTTCTAAAAATTCTACTGAGATTGGTGGAACAAAGGGATCCATATTCTCTGCTTCAAACTCTTGCCTATATTCCTCATTTTTTTCCTGCTTGATAATCTGGTTAGCTGACCATTGCACTGGAGTGATACTGAAAAAATGTCTGACCTTCTTATGACATGTGCCTGAGTACAAATTCCCTCTTGTTGCAGGGGAAGTGTTTGGGTGCATTCGTGGATTATTTTTAAATGGTGATAAAACTGTAAAGAGACAGACATCTCATGGTACTGAGAAGGTTAGTGAGGATTATACTTATGTTTAATTTTGGCAGCTTTGGTGTGGAAAGTACTGCACATTCAAAGCAATTTTGTTGTTCTAAATAAGATCTATGAGGTTTTAGTTCAAGGCCTTAATTATACAACACCGGAAAAAGCCAGAGAGCTTCTCTTGCAAGGTTTAACACCTTGCTCTTGCACAGTTTATCAAACAGACTGTTTCTTATGTTCTTGAAAGGTATTTTGTTTTTTAAATATGTTAGAATTATTTCAGCATTTTCTTTCTGTTCTGCTTGATCATTACTTGAAAGAATACATTACTTTGAATCTCAGTGAGCTTATTTCCTACAAAAATTCCTTTCTGCCAACCCCTGAGCACAACACCACTCCAATGTTCAAGGAGCTGGTTTGGCTTATTCTGCCATCAGGGAGTGTTTTGAAAGACAGTTTAACCTACAGGTTTTCCACAGTAGCATCAGATGCATCAGTGACTTGTGTAGGTCTGGTCAGTTTCACATTTCTGCTGTTACTGATCTCAATAGATATTTTGTCACAGCTCTGATTATTTTGTGGACCCAGTATCTTTACAAATGTTTTCATTATCTTCCTCATTTCCAGTGTCAGGAAATTGACTTAATACAATAATACTTCTACTCTTCATCCATAATTTGATTTTGCTGAGGATATGCCATTACATATAGTTCTGATGTATGCTTTAGACCATTCTGTGACACCACTTACCTGACACATGAAATAACAAAGTCAATGTGATCAATTTGTGCATGAGGTATTTTACGACCAGAAAGCATAGTTCCGCTTTATAAAATCGAGAGTGCTGTCTCCTCTGACACTTGGCTCTCTTAGGCAGCTTCTTTGGTCCATTGCCCTACCCCAGGTCCCCCTCCCCCTGATTTAAGAAATCTTTTGTCAATGTAGACTCGTCTAATTAACTCCATATTTAACCACACAACATTAGCACCATTGTACAGTAAAGTAGTAATGCTCTAAAAGAAAAACAGTTGATTTCACCCATTCAATTGGAAGATTACACAGACAAATGTGATTGTCTTTTGTGAGCTATGCACATTGGGCTCTTTTTGGCTTCACCTCAAGTACCTGGCACAGAGCATAAGCTACCTAAGCACTGTGTTACAAGTGAAGATGTCTAATGGATAACAATGACATCTTGCATTGTGGATAATGATCTTGTTGACTGAGGATTAATGTGGAACAAGAGACCGAAAGGCAGTGTCCTATGAGAATGCCAAGGTTTCCAGACTAGATAAAGCTATCTGCATGTAAATGATGTTTGGGAAGTTGAATTGTTAGAAGAGAGCTCCACAAAGGTCTTGACCTAAAATTCTTTTAACTATTCATTAAATACATTTAGAGGTTCTAGTGTGTATGTGTGTCTAAATGTTTTATTTTTGGTCCTTTGGGTGGGTGACATTAGACTTGATATATAAAACATAAAAGGATTCTACCTAAATGGATAAACTTACAAGAACAATGTTCCCAGTACCCACACTGAGAAGAAACAGCTGTTTCTCTTTCTGGAAAACAGCATGTTATTTTATAGCAGTGTAAAGTAAAATGCTTTTAAAATTGACAATTATTATGCAATAAATGGGACAGTTCTAAGAAGTTATGTCTGATTGATATTTACTCTTCATATAGTTAAGTATTATGACTAGCTTCTTAGATTCTGAGTCAAGAGTAGGGTTTTATTTATCATTTTCTTGTTAGAGATATTAAGTTCATGTATTTATTGTAATTATGACATATAGATATGTTTCACAATGATCTATAAGTAGATGTCATAGATGTATAGAAACATCAAATAGCACAATTTAATCACAATTTTTTTAAAGGGTCTCTGTTTAAAACATAGTGATGGCCAGTTCTGGATACTCACCCAGCTGCTCTCTCATTGCCCCTTCTCAACAGGACCGGGGCAGAAAATAATATGGAAAGTTTGTGGGTTGAGATAAAGACATGGAGATCACTTACCAGCTACTGTCACAGTCTAAATCAGTTCAACTCAGGGAAAGTTAACTTTATTGCCAATTAAAAATAGAGTTAGGTAGTGAGAAACAAGAAGAAAAGTAAAAACACCTTTCCTCTACCCTTTTTGCCAGGCTCAACTTCAGTTCTTCATTCCCAACTCCCCTGCTTCTACCCTGCAATCCCAGAGGTGCAGGGGTATGAGGAATGGGGGTTGTGGTAAGTCTGTAACAGCTCCACTCAGCTGCCCCTCTCTCATCACGTCTCCCCTGCTTCAGCACAGGTCCTGACCCTGGGGCTGCAATCCTTCAGGAAAAACCTGTGTGGGCTCTCCATGGGCTGCAGTTTCTTAGGGAAATACCCACTTTTCCAGTGTGGGGATCCTCCATGGGCTGCAGTGTAGATATCTGGTCTGGTGTGGTCCTTTTCAGAAACTGCAGGGAAATATCTGCTCCAGGAGCACCGCCCCGCCTCGTACTTTTCTGACCTTGGTGTCTGCAGGGCTGTTTCACACTTTTTTTTTTTTTCTTTCCTCACAGCTGTTGCCAAGTTTTGTTCTTTCTTAGACACATTTCCCCAAGGCCCCACCACCTTGGCTGTGGATCTCAGCTGTGCCCTGGGGTGGGTGAGTTGTAGCTGGCTGGCTCCTCACAGGGCCCCACTGCAGCCCCTGCTGCCAGTGCCTGGGCACCTGCACCCCTTACAAAGATCAAGGTTTCATAGACAACATGAGCTGGAAATTCAACCTTCACAATTTCATATGAGAAACAAGTCTCTTTTGGAAGTAGTCAAACAGCTTGTCAAGGTAATTTCTTCCCCTAGAAGATATGCTCATATTCAAGTAAGAATTAACTCAGAGAAACACAATTGCCTGTGCAGTAAAAGAGAAGGGATGGGACAGTCACAGAATCATTTCCCAGCTCTGTCATCAATAAAATCTGACTTTGAGGAATTAAGACATTCTTTTTCTCAGAAGGATTTGTGATTTTTATTCACTTCAGAAGCTTGCTGGCAACAAACAAAAAAAAAAAAGGCGGAAACAAAAAGGTTTAATTTTGACTACCTCTTTAGCTCTATGTTGGCTCAGTATTACCTAAACTAAAGCTGGTGTAGATCTGGAGCACCTGGCTGCTGACTACTGGGAGCTGCAGAGGGAATGAAGCAGCATCAGACAGAAGCAATCACTCAGCTTCTGACTGACAAGTAAAACCAGGTTCACTTTTTTTTTTTTTGTGCCCAGACAGTGGTCACAATTATTCCAAGTAAAATGTTTCAACGAGACATTACTTTTTAAATGGAGATAAAATAAAATTTTGATCAGGTTGGCTGTAAATTTGAAGTTTTTATGGGGCAGTCTTTTCTTGTATTATTCAGAAAGATCCTTCAAAATACAAATTGCAAGCAAAATGTTTCATAGTTGATCTTTTTCTAAATATCACCAGCTCCACTATGCTTAAACTGAGGCAATTTTCAGACTGTTGATTCTTTTTTATTGGCATAAATTTCCTATATTTCTGGGCTTCAAGCATACAGTACTTTCATAGAGTATTTTTGAAAATGACGTTTAAAATGTGAATGACATGGATTGTTTGGGCTTAATGAATCTCTTCAGAAATTCTTGGACTTAATCTTCTATTACCAGAGTGCCTTGGGCTTCTGCTTTGTTTGCTA
The DNA here is from genome assembly GCF_037038585.1 of Patagioenas fasciata. NCBI lineage: Eukaryota > Metazoa > Chordata > Aves > Columbiformes > Columbidae > Patagioenas > Patagioenas fasciata. The sequence continues at coordinate 101,928,492 of NC_092522.1, forward strand.
AGTCACATCCTCATGGCATTTTATGAAGATAAAAATACCCTTTGGTGCCATGACCTTCATGTTTTCTCTCTCTTCCCAGGGCCTGTTTTAATAGACTGTCACCTAAACCTTTGTATTGTGAAATTTGTTTTAATGTTGGATGGTGGTTACTCCGTCCTTTAACAAAAACACAAACTTACTTTTTCACTGGAAAATTAAAGCCTTTCTTTCTGTAGACCTTTTGTATCAGCACATTCTTCCTTGTAAGCTTTTGGATATGAAAGCTACTGAAAAAGCGAATCACATTATCTTTTTTCCTTACATCTTTGGTAGTCTTGCATTATGTGAAGTTGCCTACTCACTTAATTCAGCCTGTATTACTCTATCATTTATTTCAATAGATTCAGTGTATCTGAAATTTTAAAATTACGTTGATGAAACTCTGAATTCTTTAATGAATTGATATGTTAAGACAGAAAGACCTAAAATTTTCCTGCTTGGACACTTAAGGAATACATTGTTTTTCTTTTTTTATGTAAGATATTAAAGAAAAGTTATAAAATCTGTTTAATACCTTTTGAGTTTCTAGATTATTTTATTAAGTATTTGAACAGGGACTATAAAGAAGAGAAACAAATGACAATGCTAAGCTTTTAGTTGGTTTGCTAGTGTTGGAGCCTTTAAAACTTAAAAAAGAAAAAAAAAGAAAACGCACACCAAAAAACCCACCAACAACAAAACCAAACAAAACCAAAAAACAAAACAAAAAAACCCAAACCAAAACAAACAGGAAAAAACCACAAACAAAAAAACCACACCCTGAAACATGAATAGATTTTTGAGGGTTTTTTTGCCACTATGACAATGTGGCTGAAAATCAGCAACACCAGTGCTTCAGGTTATTGTCAGCTTGTTTATTTGTCTGTGGAAACTCTTGCTGTCAACTTGAATTCTTGTATAGGTGAATTGTTTCCCTGCAAAGGTCTAAAGAAATCTCATTTATGTTTCTAAACTGATGTTCTGTTTTACTAAAGTGCTTAACTCTATGATAAACTTGAAACACACGATGAAGCTATTGCATTTATTGATTTCTGTGCTTAAAGAAAAGCCAAGTGTAGGCACTCTATTGAATCTGGACCTTTGCTAGAAATGTTCCTAACAAATAGGAGTAGCTTTATTTGTTAGGAAATTGTATTCCATATAGAATTATAGTAGTATGCAGTATTTCTGCTCAGGAATAGTTATTCACTTGCCATTTAGGAGAATACCCTGTGCTTAAGTACTTCGTACGTGTGAGGTTTTTGCTATAGTGTAAAGTTTTTGCTATAGTGTAAAGTTTTTCATAAAAATCTAATGATTTTTTTGATTGCTGTACATAGGCAAATCCATTGACCTGCAAAGAATAACTGTGTATTAGTCACCAGGTAGGGATGTTTAGTATACGTAAACCAAAGCAAAGTTTTTAGGATTACTTTTTGGTTTTAAAATTTCAAATACATCTGCAAAAGTAAACTATAAATTATGAGATAAAGAGTTTATTCAAATGCCCCAGCACTGAGGAATTGCAAGAAAAAACCCTGTTTAGACATACAAAATTTTAGCAATGAACTTGTTGTGAGATGGGAAAATTAATCTCAACCCAGTGAGAGAATTTGGCCAACTCAATACAATCAATAAAAAGTTATTCATTCACCTTAATGCAAGCTGGAGCATGTCCTACTTCTCATATCCTCAGTGACAGTGAACCTTTTTAGCTTAGTGCCTGTTGACACTACAGTCATGGGCTTTGGCCGGAAGAATTTTGATGTTCTGTTAAAATACTTTAGGGGAGATTAGAATAATCTGAAATGGATAGTAGAAAACTAACACTTTTAAGAACATTGATTTGCTGTGAAATATTACATTTTATGTTTTGTCAGCTAGAAACACAAAATAAATTGCTGTGGATGCTTTGTTATGAGGAAAAATAAGTATAGTTGTATTACCTGAAAGACAAAATCCAGTTCAAGGACTGTTTGTGTCATTTGGAGACCAAAAGATTTAATGACTTAAAAGTGGAACAGGCATGTTGCTACAGAGAAGAAATTCTACCTAATTGAAGCACCTGTCATTAACAATAATAACATCGTTTTAAAATGTATGTCTCGTTTGTTTACTACAGACCTTTTAAATAATGAACAAAACAGATTCAGAAATGTTCACATCTATTGTTAGCCACAAGTTAATGGACAATTGTTTCCACAAACCATAAAGCTTCTAGTATTTAAAAAGCACCAAAGATACTGCGTATTTGTCTTTAAGAAACAGTAAAAAATGGGCATGAAATTATATGGCATGACCAACATGAACAATTTATTGGCAGTCTTTATCTTCCAATTTGGGCACATAGTTGCTTTTAAGAAGCATGTAGAAGAAAGCTGAAGGAGTCAACCAGCATTGTTTTTTTTTTTTTTAAATATACCGCCCTATTTATTTAGAAACTGTCTAATTTTTATGATTGATCAAAAAACCAGAGCATTGTATTAATTTGCCATTTTATAACACTTTTTCTTTAACCTCTTAGCTTCCAAATTTAAATGAGGATTTCTTTTCAATTTCATCTAAACAAGAGCCAGTTAGGGGATTTATTTATAAGTGTGTGTGCTAATTAAGCAGTAATTGCCAGTGATTCTTTTATTTAAATGGATTGAATATTTCCCTCTGTCTTCCAAGTGCTTATATTACAACTTAATCTGTCCAACTTTGAAAGTTGAACAGCTGTCATAAAAAGTAAAATCTAATGCAACAGCTGATTGTTTGCTATACTAAAAAAACCAAACAAAATCAAAAACCAAAACCAAACAGCAACAACAACAACAAAATCGTTTTTGAGCTTCCTTAACTATTGAGCTCAGTATTACACTACAGTAGTAGATTTAATTATGCACTGTTTAAAAAAAAATTCAATCTGTTTTATATGTAGTTACTTCCATGGTTTGTCCCTTCATATTTCTGATCCAATAATGAGATATTCTGTATTTACTTTCAATGTATTGTTGCTTGTCTTGTATATTTTCAATGCAACAAAAACTATAAAACCATTTTAACAAGTGTGGCCCGTGATAAGGTATTCATGGATTTCTGGCCATTTTCATTGTCCATACTTGTAGGCTCACTTCAGTTTCCTGTTGGTTTTCCTTTTGTGAAAAGGGTACTTTAATGCCTAGACACTACTTACTAATGAAGTGAAAACATAATATTGTCTTTCTTTCTTCTAGTTTTAATAGGGAAGAATCTGTAGGTCTGCCCATCTTAGGTCTTGAATAGTAATTTTCTACAATGATCTCAATTCCTTCCTGTGGAATAATGTATTCATAGAGGGTGAGAGTTCTGTTAGACCAGTTCAAGGAAGGAAAAAATCCCTAGGAAAATGCTACTGAGTGTATCTATTTCTCATGCACAGCTATATTTTGTCTTCAGTATAGTAAAAATCATATGTTTACAAAGCTGTTGATCAACTTGGTAAATTTTAAAAGATCGTGAATATATCAAGAAAACCTTTCAGTTCAGCTGGTCGTTGTAAAATCTTGGAAAATATGGTAACTAAAATCACTAAGTGAAAATCATTTGATTAATTTAAGTGCTTAAATGAAATTATTTCTTCAGTTTTTGAGAAGACTTCACCAAAGCAACTGGTATTTGGTTAGAAAGCTGTTGCGGATGAGTGATTTAGGGTCCTGCTTGCTGCTGAATGTTTACATCACTGAAAGTGCGACTGAACAGAATTAAATGGCAAGGTTCGCTCTATTATTTACTGCACGGAGGAAATATGCCAAGAAGAATCATGTGAGAGTTATTTTAGAGTGATTTCTATGGGGACAGGTGATGTGAAAGGGTAGAGGGAAGGCCCTCCCGTTGAGTCACAAGATTCAGAATGGACCCTCTCGCTTTCTAAACTCCTTCTCAGAGAGGAGTCTAGGTGCAGCTGGATCCAAACTTAGTTCTGTATTTGACCAGTTGTTCATATCTAAGAGACATAGAAGGTAAGGGAAAAGAGGTGAGGGATTACGTGTATTTATGGCCAAAGGATTATATGTGCACATCTGATTCTTTATATTGCTTTGTTAGGTTTTTGAAGTTTCATTATTTGACCTCTCAACCTGCTTATCTCCCCTCCAGGGGCCTGGTGTCAGGTTGCTCCGAAGTCTGGATCACAGGTCTCTTGAAGCAAACTCTCAGGTGTCAGGGTTCATATAAATAAATAATAATACCAGCAGGGTTGGCTCAAGCTGTGGATATCTGCAGAGGTCCCAACCAAGCATAGAAATCCCTGGGATTTTTGTACCCTTACAGAGTATTTAGCCATCCCTCACACCGTGATTGAGTCCAATAGCAATATTTGATGCTGTGGTCTTCTTGCTTCACATTGGATCCTTTCACTCATCTCAGTTGAGCCTTTGTTTTGTTTAGCTGTAGATATTGTTTACAGTTCATAATCTTGAAGATGTTTTTCTGTCTGAATGAATCGTATTTCTTCCCAGCAAAGTACAGAACAGGCCTTATCTCACAGATGTCCACAATCACTTTGTGCTGGCCCTGAAGACATGATTTTCTCCCCAGTCAATTCCATTTTTCCTAGCAAAGTGCAAAAATCTGAATGATATTTGTTTTGTGGGGATAAATGCATTAACAATTGTGAGACACATGAATACCACGGTGAGAACTCATAAGTTCCTGTGGAAGATTAACAGAACTCTCTTAGTAGAATACTAATGTGTGAAACTGAAATAATCTAAATATCAGGAAAATTATTAGCTTAATGAAAATATTTAGAAAGTTTAGTCTCTGGACAAACTTCAACTTAAGCTATCTCATTCCATTTACAGCCATTTTGCTGCACATGTCGAACTTTGAAGTATAGGAGGCAATGGAAGAAGTACCGTTACTCAGCATGTAGTTATCTGAGAAACTATTAACAGTTTTTTGAAATTCATTTTCCCCTACAAAAAATGCATTAAGGAGACCCCAATAGTCAATACTAACTTTAATTTGGTTTAATTTTTTTTTCTTTATTGAATTGTTATGAAAAGACTGCAATAACAAGCAGCTCAAGTTGGAAGGGAGCCCTTAGATATTCAGTCCTGTTTTAACTAATTTTCCATTAGAAGGACTGGACAGGTAACAAAACTGATTATTTAATGGAAATACTTCTGATTTGGCCATCCATCAGGAAAATATTAGACACTGATATTACAAAGTAATTTGATTTACTTACAAAAAGCTTGTTCAGGGATGGTGGATAATGGGTCTGAGATGGAGACAAATCAGCCTTTGGCAACTTGCTAACATATTGTTGAGCAAAAGTGCATGGGGTGAGAGGAATAAATTCAGTTGTTGTAGTTCAGAATATATGAAATATGTAGTACTTGACTTTTCAGCACCTTTTAAAGGGTTTTCATGTAAATTAGGTAGCGTATTACCTGTTACAACTTTTCTATACTGCCTTACTCAACAAAAATTTTATTAAAAGTAATAACATTCCTTTCAAGGTTCTGAATTGATGGAAAATGAAAGGCTTTTTCATATTGGTGTTTCAGTTTTTTCATTTTTAATATTCTGGAGCTGCATTTCTTTATAATTGCATTTTTTTGAATATTTACATTTTTTTATAGTTGCAAGTGTTCAGCACATGTTCCCATTCATATACATATATTTTCACCCATAGGTGCCTCAAACCAGTCTGAATTAATACAGTGTAGTATAGTCTACATTTCATTATTTGTCTCTAATTAACCTGTTTTCAAGGACTCTCCAAGCCACTTATCTAGTCAGAATCTATTATTTGGAGTAGTCGGGGAGGTTTAGCTTGAACCTGTTCGCCGGCTTGTACTGTCTTGCTGTTCATTTTCAAGATGTGTTGGGTGGGAGAACTCATTTCACCATGAGAATGGCTTTTTGACAATTGATTCTGTGTCAAATATCTCCAATGAGCTTTTGGACTGCTGTGTAATCACAGCAGGTGCCAGCTGGCTACTCAAGTACAATTTTGGGAGCTGGTTTGCACCTCCTGGTCTAGTGTCCTCTTCCATGCCCCTGGGAAGTTTTATCCAAGTTAAGGAGAGGGCATGTGTTAGTTGTCACCTTGCGCTTACATACAGTATACAGTAAAGATATGTCATCCTTCTACTGTACTGCTGGTATTTATACGACAAAGCAAAGTAGGTTTGAAAATAGAGATGTATTTGGGTGACTGGGATGTAGGAAGGGATGCATTTTTAGCTGGCTTGGCTTTGAGTGCCAAAGGAGGGTTTCTGCTGCGATTCATGTCAAGAACAGTAAGAGAGTGGACTTAGGCTTCCTGATAGAAATCTTTTGAGTCTGCCTGCCCTGAAAATAAAAATAGGTAGATACTTACAGGCTGTGGAGGAGAGAACCTGGCAACTAAGAAATGACGTAGTAGCTGCCAGTATGAATGGTTTCTAATTCAAGAGGTTTGGCTTTACTTTTCTCTTAGGAAATGTGAAAATGACAAGTATGTAGGGAAAACCACTCCAATCCTTTGTCTTCATGTCTTTGGACATAAATAAGTGAATAAAAATTGCACTGAGGAAGGGACATAATTTCAACACTGATCAAACTGTGGATTATTGACTCTTTTAACCTTGTTTCTAGGTGGAGATGAGCCATGTGCTTTCTGGCTGTAGAAGGCAAAGGGAGAGATATAACTCAAGTAATTGATGGTAATATGCAGGGATTTTGTAATCGGTCACAATATACTGCATGGTTTGTCTAAATCAAGTAAACAGTATTTTCAGTCTAATCACACCAAATCCTAGGTTTTCACAGTGCATAAAAGTTGATGGAATTCAGTTCCAATGTACTCCCCATACATCACACTAGTGAATGTTGTGAATGTGCAGCATACTAAGGCTCTAAAGACATTATTAACACCAAAAACCAGGAAACTACTCAGTTGGATCACATACGAATTTTAGGGTTTAGGGCTATTTTATTGGAAGCTGATCAGTAATGGGGCAGGGGGAAGATGTTTTTAAAGCTTAGGGAACATGATATACCTGTTTTGTTCCAGTTTTGAAGTATGTGCACAGGGTAGGGAGTATATTAATTCATATTTCAAGGAATATTTCAGTAATGTTTTAGGCTTGAATTATATGTCTCTTCAGGGATGGAAGTAAAATATTTTTATTCCAAGTTCAGGACTTCTTTTACAGAACATTTCTAAATGATAGCACAGATCCATAAAAAATTACTCAAAACTAATAAAATTCTGATTTTCAGAAGATAATATATTTTTTGGTAAAAACTTTTTCATTCAAACTCTTTCTTCAGTATTGGTGTACTCGTTTGGTGTGAAATTGGTGACTTTAAACATTTGAATTGAAGTTTGCTTACAGAACATAAAGGATCTGAGGGTTTATTGGATATCTTGCGTGATCAAAAATATTACCTATTTATTTAGCAGTTTGTTTTGCTAGACCAGTACTACTGAAAACTAAAATATCAGTTTGCTCTCAATGTGCTAGTGAAATCTAACTTTTAGTTCAAGGCCAAGCTGTAATGCTGAAGGTTTGACTGTCATATCCTTGTAACCGTACGAAGTTTTCATCTCTGGGCAGGTTGATTTCCATGTCTCAGATGGGATAATGGGTAGCTGTAGTTACCACTGGTTTCAGATAGAGCTGCTTCCATGTTTGAAGTTTAGAGGGTTTGCATATTGAAGTTTGTGAACAAACAGTCTGTTCTATTCCTCATTGCTAGAAGAACCTCTACTAAAATTTTAGTAGTGTGCCTTATTTTCAAAATTTTCTGTAGGCAAGAAAATTTAATTTGCTTGTTAATTTTCTTACAAATTTTGTCTGGAAAATCTTTTGTCCATAATTCCTGTCACAGAACTGCAAAGCCTAAGAATTGTGTTTCAAGAAATGAGGTGTAATGGACAGTTCCAGGGTCCAAAATGGTGTCTCTGACAGACGTGAGACACCAGAACAGATATGGATCCAAATAATGGATCTGAATGTCTGTCATCCACTTGAAACACAAGAAACATTCCTCATATTTCACATGAAATACCTGTGTGTGTTTCAAAGGCGTTGGGTTTTACAGTATTTCTTTTATGTACACTTTCATTGCGGAATTGCAGGGCAGCAGATTCCCTGATTTTCCCATCTAACATTCTTCCATCAGAAAATAGATCAGAATTAGAGAATTTGTTTTTAAAAATTCTGTTTATTTTGAGGATATCTAGGAACACTACGTTCTTCATAAAAATATCAGAAATTATGCAGTAATCTGAAAAGAGAAAAACATTTGTATATAGTCCTAATGCTGAAGTTACTTCTAAATCTGGTAAGTATTGAGCAGTGTTAAAGATCATGTGTATATGTGCTTGTCGAGCCAAAGAGAGACGTTTAATTATCTCATTCCAGTATTTAGTCATTTTCCTCTGGCCTTACATTTATTTTGAAGCTTTACTTTGCTGAGAGATCTGTTTTTTTCAGATTTCTAGATTATAAATTTCTTTTTCATCCTCTGATGAATTTAGTTTGTCAGAAAGTTTGAATATGTTTAAACTTTTTTTCTAAAGCTAGCTTTAGGAACTTCTGCTTGTATAGCTCAGGAATTGCTGTATTTTCTATAGATTAAAAAGCAAAATAAAAACCTTGTAAATGTAATAGTACAATATTGTCATGGGAACTCCCTTGAAACTGCAAGTGGGGTACTGCTAACTCTCACTATTGAAGTTATGTGGAAGATTTATCAAAACACAGGTGCTCCCCTAAATTGTGGATGTCATAGCTATGAGTGAAAGAAAGGCAAATGTCACTCTTCTCCCATGCTCTGGAATTCAGTTAACCTGATTTCAGCAACTTGTAAAAGATTTGGCTATTTCAGGATCTGCGTGTTATTTCTCATGACAGAAACTGTGAGGGAGCAGCTATGTGAGGAGGGTGGGCTGGGTGACTGAAGGGCAGGCTGTGCCCTCACTGATGGGGCAGCGCTGCAGCACACCAGCTGGGTGAGCAGCAACCAGAGCTGGTAGCAGGTCCATTCACGGCCCCAGATGAGTTGCAAACCAGGTCCAGGGACATGTGTGGGCCACGTTAGGAGCAGCCGTAGAGGGGACCAGGGCCTGGACTGGACATAGACTGTGCACTGTAGGTCTGCCACCCAGTCCCAGGTAGCAGAAGGTAGGGCTGGGCAAAGGTATAGATGTGCCAGAGCTCAGGTGAGGCTTGAGTGCTCTCGAGGTGCTGACAAAACCAGTGGAAATTAATGAATTCTGTAATAAACAAGAAAAACACCCTTGATGCTCACTTTTGCTCAGCCTCATTCATATTTTAATACAGTGAATGCAAAAAAAAAAAAAGGTAGTAAGGAGACAGCCAAGTTTATCCCAGGATAAATTAACACTTTTTGTTTTCACATTTGTTTTCATTTTAAATGGTTTCTTTACCAAATGTAAAGGAAAAAAGGTATGGGAAGCGATAAAAGAGATGTCGTGGTGTAGATGTGATGATGTTTGGCAGCAGTAACCAAATTGTAATCCTTTTTTTGAGTTGCGTAGCCATTAAAACTGTTCCAAGCAAGTGTGCCTAAACAAAAAAGTGCTGTTCACCTGTTGAGCTTACAGGTAAATTGTGAATTTATACGCAAAAAAATTGTATATGCTGAGGTGTATCTATGTACCTGCCTATGTTTCCATTTCCAGTATTTTAATAATATTTCTTATATATTACCTATTTTCTTTAGTATGCATATTTTGTATTTTTTCAAAACACTTTATTAACTACTATACATCACTAAGACATAATTTTAAAAAGAAAGGCTGTGGATTACCATGTGCAAATAAGGTAGGGGAATAATGTGATTAGAAAAAGTGAGTCTTTATTTTCCAACAGACTGGATGTTCTTTGTCTGCATTACAAAGATAACAAGACACTGGTTGAAAGAATGCTTGCAAACACTGTTCATTGAACTTGAGCTTTTTTGAAAGAGATCTGTCTGAAATTAAAACCAGACATAAATAAGAAAAGGCATCATCACAAGGATATTCGCTGCATACTTCTCAGAAACACAGCTCAGGCTGAATGTTCATTAAAGGCATGGGAACTCATTTGAATATAATATCCTTTCCTTTTCAATGAATGTTGGACAATCTAATCTATTTTAATTTTGATAATTGTCAAGGAGATTGTCAAGGAGCAAAGAAATGTGAGTAGCCTTCTAACATACTGCCTTGTGCTTGGTATCACAAAGCCATGGTATGCCTAATGTTAGTTAAGGTATGGGCTGTTGCTATATTCCTTTTTTGCTTTTCTTTAACACCAAAATCAACAATGGCATCTTAACAATGACAGATGAATAAAATATAATAGAAACCTGTCAAGGTAGTTATTACTCCCTATTGGTGGTTCTGAAAAGTATATGTCATGGTCAGTGATTGTGCTTATGAGAAAAAACTCTTCCTTTATTTCTGTTCAACTTGACATTTCACATAAAAGAATGACATTTTGATTCCAGATGTCTGCAGCTCCTCTGAAGACATTTTTTAGAAGCTGCTCTTTATTTTAATACCATTATCTTGTGATTTTTTTCCCCACTTTTTGAGGAAACAATCAGTTGACAAGTCACTATCAAAGAATACCTTCAAGGTTTATAGCATTTCATCTCCTTTTTCTTTTCAATGCACAGATCTACCTGACTTCCTGAGTAATTTTATATTTCCATATGATCAGTAGTATCTGGAAATAAAGCCAAGTAATGTTTCTTCATAGCTGCTTTTCTACCATTTCCCTGGCAACTAGGCATGTCAGAGGGCAGCTTCCTGTATCTCAGGCCCTGAAGCTTCTAAAGTTATTTGTGCTTGGGATAGGAGCAACTACAGTGAGCTCTGTTCCTGCCCTCCAAAACTGTGGAAGAGAAAAAGGTAATGAATCCCATTGGTAGGAGAAGCCATTAATGAGCCATGACCAAATGCAGTCTTTTTGTCTAACTTCAGTACGTATGTCCTTTGTTGGGTGCCTCATCTGTACACATTAGCCTACCTTCTTGCATGTCATGGTTTACTTCCGTTAGGAGATTAGTCACCACCCAGCATCACGGGGGACAGAATCAAAAAGTTGAAAGTGCAAAACCATATGAGTTGAAGTAAAGACAGTTTAACAGATAGAGCAAAAGCCATGCATGTAAGGAAAGCAAAACAAGGGATTCATTCATGGCCTCCGCACAGCAGGCGGATATTCAACTATCTCCAGGACAGCAGGACTCCATCACACGTAAGTTACTTGGAAGGACCAATGGCATCACTCTGAATGTCCCTTCTTCCACCTTCCTCCACCAGCTTTCACTGCTGACTGTGGATGATTGTATGAGATATCCCTTTGGTCAGTTGGGGTCAGCTGTCCTGTCCTGTCCCCTCCCAACGCCTCATGCACCTCCAGCCTTCTCACTGGTGGGGGTAGTGTGAGATACAGTGACAGCCTTGATGCTTGGTAAGCACTGCTCAGTGATAACTAAAACATCCCTGAGTTATCAGACAAATCCAAACCATTGCACCATGGGAACTGCTATGAAGAAAACTAGCTCTATCCCAGCCCAAACTAGGACATTGCACTTACTTGTTTCCCTCTTTTCATCAATGTGCCTTATTTCTCACTTCACAGTCAAAGAAGTGTCAGTATCTTAAGTGAGCAAAGCTGACTCAGAGAGGCAGTCAGTTGCATGCCATTATAGCAGAGGAAAACCAGATACACTTAAGGAGCTCAGGTATATTTTCAGGTCTAACATAAGCAAATTTTGAGCTAACAAAGATCAAATTTGTCTTAAATGTGTTATTATTTCAGTCACGTTGAAAGAAGATGCATGGCATCTGTGTAAAAGAGAAGACATAGGATCATAAGTTCCTGATCTTATAATGCACAGCTTTATATGACTTTTAAATTGCTGTATGTGGTTATTAGTAGCCATAAATTCAACAGCTAATATTTGTGATCACAATGATGAATTTACTGTTATTGTTACATGTATGGTGAAGTAATATATTTAAAATCTTTTGACCATTATGGTCAAAGTTCACTTCAGGAAATATGACATTTTACTATATGACATTAAACCACCAATTCTTGTACATTCACTTGTCTGAAATATATGTCTGAAATAAATCTTTTAACTCAATGTATATTTTTAATAGTTATACATGAAAAAAAAAAAAAAAAAGAAGTAGTTTGGATGCTGAAGATTTAGGTAGCAACAATTCAGATGTATAATGCCAGACTCAAAACTGATGTAAAATTTTAATACTTTTTTCCTGGGAAACATACAATGCACTTCAGAATTAGCAGAGCAGAGTGCATCACAATTTCCATATCAGATGCTAACATATGGCAGTAAAAACTGGCACGCCCATTTATTCTCAGCATCTATCACGCTGGCTAGTGAAGTGCAATGATAATGAATGCTGTAGTTTGCATTCTTTTGGGGGTTTCTCTATCAAAGCTATTGATTTAATATCACCATCTGGGACAAAAAAAAAATGCTTTGATAACTCAGCTCTTTTAAGGCAAAACCAAATCCTGTGTATGGAAGTCTGCAAGAGCAGTTCAGTTAAATGTGGTTTTGCTCAATTAATAACATAATGAAAGGAATGTTTTTCCTGCTCTGTTCTTGCTGAATGATATTTTACTATTTACGGGGTGCTTTAAAAAAAAAGGGGGGGGGGAGGGGAAATAAAGAGATAGTATTCCAAGAGTTTTCTGAATTTTCAGAGTGTACTTACTTTCTCAGTGGGATTTTATTGGGAAGAAAAACTTGGCAAGGTCTCAAAAAAATGGTCATACTTATATGTTACCATGATAGGTGCTGGGAGGAGGAATCAAGGCTTTTTGTAAACAATGAATAATCTAGGAAGAGTCACAGTCAGTGTTTAAACAATAGAAACTGAATTGGCTTTAAACGAAGACTAGGACACTGAAAACATTGATTTCTACAGTATCTGAGGGTGCAACTGTTCATCTTTACAGGTGCTTGGCATATACTTACATTAGTAGCAAATCATTCAGGTGCTCTTTGAAGAATCGGGTGAGAGAATTAAATTGGTCCAGGGAGGGATGCTTTGTGATCCTTACTCAGAGTGACTAATGTTGGGTTTGTGGCATGTTGTCAATGCAGTCCTTTGAACACAAGTTTTCCACAGAAAAGTGGAGCCGGGCAGTGCTTGTAGCTTCTCTCCCTTGTTAAGAACCAACAAGGACATGTAGAACACTTGCTGATCTCCAACATTATCTACTAACCTTTGGAACCACCACAGTGAGGACTGGAGGTCCTGCACGTTTTGCAGTAGTACCAGGAGAGTTACCAAAATTGCTTAGTTTCGGGGAAGGGCTAAGCCTCTGGGAAAAAGAGCAGTAGCTGAGGCATCTCTTGGGTTGTACCAGAGAGAGCAGCTAAAAGGACTGAATATTTGTCAGTCTATTTGTTACCAATTGTACTTTACAAAGATGTGCTTTATAAATAGGCTTTTGGGTTTACAAAATATTTGACTGGATACCTACAGCTCATTTCATTGGATGTGATGGAACTTAGGATCAAATAAGATAGATGAAAATTACAATAGGACTGTTGAAAAAATTTCCTGTTTTGACAGAAAATGGAGGCATCCAATTTAAAGTTTTTCATGTAGTGCTTAGTTTTCTTGTTCCTCCCCCCGTCCCAAAGTCATTGATCTCGCTGCCATTGAAATGAGAGAATAACAAATATTGCTTCATTGTGCTTCATTTACATGACATCAGTCTTTCCTCCTGTAGGGTCAGGCTTAAATCCCTATAAAACACACAGTGTAGTATGAAGTCTCCATCACAAAAAAGGGTGACACAATCTAATCAGACTGCCTGTCAGGGTAGGAATAAAACATTAATCATCATGATCTTCATGAGGAATTTAATCAATATTTCTACTGTAGGGATAAAAGAGTATTTTAGGATATTTTTTCCAGAAGTTCTAGCAAAAATTCAAAAGAGAGACCAAAACTCATTTTCCTTTTTTAAAGTAATATTTTCATAGAAGAGTTTACAGGTTTTTCTTTTCACCCACATATACTTTCTACACCTACATTGTAGCAATAAGCTTTAGATTTTCCTTCAAATATTCTGATTCTTGTCTCAATCTGTAATTTAAGAAATAAATGGTATGTGTGCTGCGGACATCATTAAGACTTCTTTCAAGTAAAAACATAAACCAGTCAAAGTGGAAGAAAGATGTTAGAAATAAATAAAGAAAAAACTGGCACTAACCTTCCAAAATTATTGGCTCAGGGGTAATTATTGGATTTAATATTCCTGCTTTCATAAATCTTACTTTACTTATCACTGGTGCATTTTTACTTTGTTTCAGAATGATCTTTTTTTGATCTGAAAGACTCTTGTGTTTCAGTGAGTGCTATTCCTCATTTTTATAATGTCTGTCTGAAGACAATATATGCTTATAAAGACAAAGTATCAGACTGTTAGACTGTTACTGTTGGCCCAGGTGGTTTGCCAGTAGGAAACCCTTGCCAGTTTATTTCTCTTTTGGGAGAAGAAATTAGTATTGGAGGTGCTTTGCTACTGATTTAACTGTTTTTTTTTCGGTCACAGAAAGGTGTTGATTTTCTGAAAATGTGCATAGACTTACTTTTCTGAATATAGTAAGAAGTAGAAGCAGAGATTTTTTTTAAGTCTAGTTTTCCATCAGTGTAATAGCTTAAAGCACACTAGTCAAGAAATACTTGTAATTTTTTGCTGACTTTCTCATTGCTTCCTGTGGATGATTGGTGTTTCTGATAATGCCAGCTCCAGCCAAACATTTCTCCTGTGTTTCTAGTCATTTATCTGAACTGTTCAAAAAGGCAATGATCAATCTTACATTCAGTATAATGTCTGTGAGCATATTGCTCCATTATTTTGGATATCTTTCTCTTTGATGACTGACAAATGTCTGCATTTAATTTCATTACTTACATATACATATAAGTGTGGATATTCAGAAATATAAGGAAGAAGGGTTTGGGTCTGTAGGTCTCCAATTAAATAATCTACATTGCTAATGGCACAGAAGGCTATTACTGTCTTCCTAAAACAGATCTGGGAGTATCATGTTTTTCAATATCTCATTCATATACTTTCATAAAATATGAAACATCTGTGCTGTGTTTCTTCCGGTAAAATAACGAGATATTCCAACTGTTGTGTACATCTGGTGCTGCTTTCCAGGGATATATATCACATCAATTGTTGCAAACTCCCCAAAGTTTTTAGTTTTGTTTGCTCTCTCCAATTTCTATGCTCTCTGTACAATCTACTTCTATACTGCTATTCTTGCCATCACCTGATCAGATTTCCTGCTCTAACAGATAATTAACATCATCAGCAAAGTCTTGAAGGGCTATAAGACAAGTAAAGATGGAAGTAAAGCAGTTACAGTTGTCAATATTCTTGACCTGAACTAAACAGCCATGTAAAAGCTTAGAATGTGATGTGCTGACCACAGTGATATCTCTGTCCGTGGCAGCTAAATCTAGAATAATAAACCTCTTGAAGCCTCTTCATAACTTCAAATTCCGGTCTTTCCCGCCTCACCTCCCCCAGCTGACATTCCTGGGCTTACATTTTTTGATACTAAGATTTTTTTGTGGTCCTAAAAAAATGCTCACAGCATTTTCCTGAAATCAGTTTTCTTCCAAGTTATGAAACTTAGGCACTTAAACCTTATTTCTAGAGCTAGTCTACCTTAAATGAGTCAAAGAGCTGTTCACCAGGGACAAAGAATTCTGGTGGCATTTGGTTTTTTAGAGGAGAAAATGCTTTTTATGAATGTAAAGGTACCCAAATCCCAACTGTTAGGATTTTCTTGGAACTGAAACTTGTGGTTTAAAAGACTAGGTTTTATCCACATGTGTATACTTGAGCAAATAATAACTTGTCGAAGTCTGTTGTAGGTTGAGCCACCTTGTATAATGACTATGCAAATAATATGATTTAATTTTTACCTTTTGTCATAGCATCATCTGTTCTTTGAAAAAGCCCATATAATAGTCATAATAGGCCCATAATGGTATTTTACATCCAGGAGTAAAAGCAGCAGTCATGAACTGCCCATCATGAGCCAGGCACAAGCATGTCCAAAGAACGCAACAGCATTACAGTTGCCGCTAATGGACTGACTGCAGGAACGATTAGAACAAGCACGACATTGAGCAGCCTCCTGAAAGGCTGTGTATTTCTAAATGTGGGCACAGGGAAGGCAAATTTAAAGTTAATTACAGTTAGAGAATGTGAATCAGTGATAAAAGCCTGATGGCTGAGGCTTGAGATGGCACTCAAGTTGTTTAAGTATAAAAATTAAACATTCTTTGGTAAGGCAAAGATACCTTGTTTGGCCACGTGAGGTTAGCATTTGCTGTGTTTGCTGTGAATCTCTCTGGGAACAGATTTGTAGAAGTCTTTTGTGAAGAACAGGACTGGAAAAAATATTACAATTAAACTCTAATCTTTCCAATGTGAAGCCATAAATAGAAATTGAAAAGCAAAGTACTTTCAGAACAATCAAGGCAAAAAAATCAGCTGCTGTGTTTCATAATGCATAGTGGGTTGGGTGAATGAATTGACAACTTACAACTGGTGTAGCTCAATTGATGCTCAATGGTGATAGAAATGGGACTTTTAGTGTCTAGTGTAAAAGAAAAGTTAATTAACTTCTGTAAAGTGGAACTAGTTCAAGTTGAAAACAGATGCACATCAGTTTCCTGCATGTATTCAGCTAAATACAACCTTATGCTCAAAGACACTTACTCATAATGGATTCTTTAGATCATAATATATTCCTAGAAGCCTTATGCAAGTGTGCTGTAGTTTGTGTATGATACTTATTTTATTGTATTTACTAACTCAAAAATTTACTAGAGCTTAAGTATCTTGAGAAGATTGTGCCACCAGTGTTAGGAATCAAAATTGGTGCAAACTTCAGCTTATTGCTCTTTACAAAATTGAAATGGCTGCATGTGGTTATTAGTATTTAGAATTCTGCAGTGCTTTTCTTTTTAAAATTGTGTTTAAGACTGACTGCGCAAGCAACAGCTTCTCCTGTGAAGACTAAGTAATAGTAAGTGGACAAATGAAAAGTAATACTAGCAGAAAGAAGTGTTTTGTATTCCCAGTTGAGAAAAGTTAATAGAAACAATATCAAGGAAAATTGTTCACAAATGGCTTGCAAAATTAGACTAAACCTTCTTGCAGTCTCTCTACCAAAAAATCTCCTCTGTTACAGCAGAGCAATAATACACTCCAGTAAATGCCATGACATGTTCTTTGCTTTTTACTTTTCACAGCTTGAGTTGTTTGCTGCTTCTGTCAACTGTCGTTGTTATGAATCATTTCTGTTTCTTTTTGCTACGTTGTTCTCATTTCAGTATCTTAAGAGAAAATAAGAGCCTTAACAACAGAAATTGAAATGCTCTTCTGTGAAGACTTATAAAACTATGTATCTCCTCTTTTTTTTCCGTTTGCATTTTTGCTTCTCCTTTGACATGTTTGCCGTGTGGCCTGTACAAGTATTAAATATATAATTTAATAATAAATTTGTGATATAAAATTATTTTTAACTTTAGCAAGAAAGCTGCAGCCCTTTGTTTCTGTGTTTTGCTTGCCCATTTCTTCTCTAAAATCATCTTAATTATTTTTTTCTGAGTTTTGACTGGTTTGCGATGCTGATATTTTTGAGATTGTTTTTCCATTTGGAAGATCTGTGTAGGGTGAATACATTGACAGCTTATGACTGTTCCTGCATAATATGATGACATAATGTATCAAAGCCTAGATATTTCAAAAGCAAAGCATGAAGAGTAGATGGATAGGACACTTAACTCCGTGATTTCTTACAATCGTAAGACTTAAGGAGACTATTATCTTGTAGTACCCTTTGTATAATATATATAAAATAGAGGGTAACTGCTAGAAAGTTACTTCCTCCGTATGATCCAGAGAACACAGACTGAATGTTTGACATTAGTAAACTGAATGAATTTCAGGATCAGAAGACCCATAACACAACTGTTTAAGATCAGCTTAGTGAGGTACTCCCTGTGCCCTTGAAGCAGATCCATTCTCTGGTTCACAGAATGAGAAGGTGTCTCTTACCTTCTTTTACAGGGTGAGGAAAGAGGAAATATATGTTGCTTTTTTGAGGAAAGTAAGATGTCTTAAAAGTAAATAATAGGCTATACTACCTTCTAGAGAAAAGTCGACTTCCTCTGCCATATTGTTTAGTCACACCTGAAAACATTGGACCTTTTCAGTGCTAAGTGCTAAAATTTTCTTTAGAAGATGACTTTATTATCTTGGTCATTAATACCTGTCCAGATCTCTACTAATGCCAACAGTTTACCATCTGTTCACAGATACTTGTGTAACAAATATCTGCAAAGACTTATCTACACCTACAGTTTTCCATGTGGGAAAACACTGATCCAGAGACTTAGCCTATGTGGAGGCTTCCAGGACTGATGTATTTCAAGATAAGATAATTTTCTGGTATCTAAATGAGACTTCTTAGTGAGCAAACCTTTCAGAATGCACTCTTTCTTGGATATTAGTCAATAAACAAAGTGTATGGAAGAAAGAAATGCGAAGTATCTGTATTTAGTTATGATAGACAATCAAGAAAAAAAAAACTGTAAGAAAAAGGACATCCTTTCCAACAAATTCTTTTTTCTCTGTAAAACAGCCCTACTTATCCTAATAATGAGTACTACTTCTGTTAAATTTAGCAATGTTTTCGTTCCCATCTGAAATATACTGAAAGCAGCATCTGAGTTGATTGAGTGCCTAGTACAGTAGTCAGTGATGTTCATGTGACCTGCTGTTTCATATACATGTCTTGTCACATGAAGCACCTTAATCTGAATCAGTTATTTCTTTACTTAGGGAAGGAGAACTGTGCAAGTAATGACCTGGGAATTCACAGAACTAGCAAAGGTGTCTAGATTTCAGTAGAACTGCTGAGTATTTTTTCCATTCATTTTAGATAAAAATTCTTACCTTACCCTCAAAACTGAAGCAATTTGCTGAACCTGTTGACTAGAGTTAAAAGACTAGTACTATATAAAGCATAACTGCAGCCAGACTAGAAATCTAAGCATCCCCAGAAGCATGTACAATGATAAGTTGTGCTGAGAACAGTTCAAGATCATGGCTTTTAAAAAGTCAATAATAATCTCATTGAGACAAGACAGAGATAGATGACCTTGAGATAAGGTAAGTAATCAGCTTGGTTTCAACTACTGTAGGCTTTTGGTTTTATAACATTTTTTTCTAGTCTCCTACTATTCTACTGTTACTCTCCTATTGCTCTACTGTTTGACTGGTGATGTACACTGTTGGTCCCTAAAGCTTTCTGTTTTTTTCTTATGGGTTTGCCCAGAACACCTTTAACTCTAAGAACATCTGTCCTCAGGCGCAGGTAGCCTGGTAGGAACACAAAAAAATTGTCCAAGCCACCAGGGGGGTCAGCTTAGGAAAGCTAAAGCCCTGATAGAATTAAATCTGGCTAGGGACATCAAGAGCAGCAAGAAAAGCTTCTACACATACATCAGCAATAAAGGAAGACTATAGAAAATGTGGGCCCTCTCTGGAAGGAAACAGGAGACCTGGTTACCTGTATATGGTAAATGCTGAGGTACTCAATGACTTTTTTGCATTAGTCTTCACCAGCAAGTGCTTTAGCCACACGGCCAAAGAGACAGAAGGTAGGGACTGGGAGAATGAAGAACAGTCCACTATAGGAGAAGATCAGGTTTGAGATCATCTAAGGAACCTGAAGGCACACAGGTCCATAGATACACTGAGGAGGTGTATCTGTGAGTCCTGAAGGAACAGGCAGATGAAGTTGCTGAGCCACTATCCATCACATTTGAGAAGTTGTGGCAGTCTGGCAAAATTCCCACTGACTGGAAAAGGGGAAACACACCTCCATTTTTAAAAAGGGAATAAAAGAAGACTCAGGAAACTGTAGACCAGTTAGTCTCACCTCTGTGCCTGGCAAGATAGATCATGGAGCAGATCCTCCTGGAAACTATGCTAAGGTACATGGCAAATAAGGAGATGATTTGTGACAGTCAACATGACTACACTAAGGACAAATCATGCCTGAAAAATTTGGTGACCTTCTACCACAAGGTTACAGCATTGGTGGATAAGGGTAAAGGAAGTGATGTTACCTACTTGGATTTGTGCAAAGGATTTGACCACTTGGCAAATTAAGACTTGTTTGGAAGGTTGCACTCAAAGAGTTGCGGTCAATGGCTCAATGTACAAGTGGGGACCAGTGTTGAGTGGTGTTCCTCAGGGGTTGGTATGAGGACTGATGCTTTGTAACATCTTTGTTGGCAACACAGAAAATGAGAGTGAGTGCAAGCTCAACAAGTCTGCTGACAGCACCAGGCCGTGTGGTACAGGCTGGAGGGAAGAGATACCATCCAGAAGGACCTTGTCAGGCTTGAGAGGTAGGTCTATGTGAACTTCCTGAAGATAAACCAGGCCAAGTGCAGGGTCCTGCACATGGGATGGTGCAGTCCCAAGCACAGATACAGGCTGGGTGGATTTGAGGATGGACTGAGAGCAGCCTTGAAAAGAAGAACTTGGGTGTATTGGTAGATGAGAAGCTCAACATAAGCCAGAAATGTGTACTTGCAACCCAGAAAGCTAACCATAACCTGGACTGCATCAAAAGAATTGTGGTCAGCAGGGCGAGGCAGGTGATTCTGTCACTCTGCTCTTGTGAAACCCCAAGTGGAATACTGCATTCAGCTCTGGGGCAACATAAGAAGGACTTGGACATGTTGGAGCAAGTCCAGAGGAGGTACACAAAGATGATCAGAGGGCTGGAACACCTCTCCTATGCAGATGGGCTGAGAGAGTTGGGATTGTTCAACCCGGGGAAGTGTAACGGTTCAGGGAGACCTTATTGTGACCTTCTAGTACCTAAAGGGGGCCTACAAGAAAGGTGAAGAGGAACTTTTTACAAGGGCATGTCAAGATAGGACAAGGGGTAATGGTTTCAAACTGAAATGCGGTAGATTTAGATTAGATATGAAGAAGGAATTATTTGCTATCAGGATGGCGAGGCACTGGAGCAAGTTGCTCAGAGAAACTGTGGTTGCCCCATCCCTGGAAGTGTTTAAGGCCAGGTTGGATGGGACTTTGAGGAACCTGATCTAATGGAAGGTGTTCCTGCCTATAACAGGGAGGTTGGAACTAGGTGATCTCTAAGGTGCATTTCAACCCAAACCATTCTATGATTCAATTGCAACCTATTTACTGTCTTTTTTTTCCTCTGATCTGTGTAATTTAATCTGTATGATATATTCAAAGCTGAATTATTATATATTTTAGGTAAATTTCTTACTTTCTTATACGTATTCCCAGTGAATTTCCACTATGCTGGAATCATTCTTGCAGTACAAAGTCTCAAAAATATCACTAAAACCAAATTTCAGATGACTCTGCGAAGTCATCATTTTTTAATTTATTTGTACATTTTGTTTTACTATATCTGCATTTGTGAAGTGTAAAGAATAACTCTTAACTGAAAAAAAATGGTTTTGAAAGAATTATACAACTTGTCTGCCTTGTATATCCTGTTGGATATCTTTGGATTTTTTTTTTTTACTGTTAGTCAGCAACCAGCCTAACCTGCCAATTTCAGAACAGAATTCCCACATCCCTAAATTCTGTAAATTCTGATTAATGTCTTCAAGCAGACAGAGTGGTATTCTCAAAAGTATACAATTTTGGTTGAAATCTGTCTCTGAAACCAATGCAAATTTTATCACGAGTTGTGACAGGAATATAAAATGAGAGCAATGCTGAAGTCATGGAAACCAAGTCTTGGACTCCAGAATGGCACAAACAAAGGAAGAAGTGTGTTTTTCATCCAGCGAGCAGTAAGAGGGCTTTAAGTATTCCAGGCAGTACAGGCGGATGTTTGAAAAGCAAAATTCAAAGGAGAAAAGAAACTAAAGACCTTTGTTGCTGCTCATCCACTATTAAAACTCAAAGGTAGCCTTAGGCAAAAAAAAAAAAAAAAAAAAAGTGCTGTACTAGGTATGTGTGAATTATGTAACTGTTATTTTCTTTTTCTATCTTAATATCTTATGTCTAGATTATACGCCTATCTGTGTTCTAGCTGCAATAAAAAGGTTTACTTGAATTTCATTTTCTGAAAAAATAAACAATATATTTGGACAATGTAAGGCAAAATTCTATTAAACTGAAGAGCCTGAAATAATTACAGCAAATGCTGGCATAATATTCAGTCCACCCTTCTTCAGTGTTCACCTAGCTGGTGAAACATCTCTTCTGAAGGAAACACTTAAATTATCTGACTAGAAAATGGTGCAAGCACGGAACCAGGAGATCATGTGAACATAAATTTAGGGAAAAACACTTACATAACACCTGAAATTTAGGAGCAATTTTCATGTGTTAGTTAACTGAGTCCTTCTCTGCATCTTTCTTTACTCAGTGCAGGTCATAAAATATAAAAAAAAAAAAAAAAAGAATCCAAAACTTTTTTTTTTGTGAGAGAGAGTTTAATATAAATATTTTTTGCCCATATATTCACATCAAATAATACATGAAATAAAATGAGTTACTTGGAAGTTTAGAAAGTTTAAATTGCCTGTCTGCCTACATGTCTTGTTACAATTTGGATCTCAATATTGAATTAATTAGGATTCAGAATTGTATCTTGCCTCATTTTCAGCTTTTATTTTTTTCAAAGTTTATTTATTTAAACATCAGACAGATCTTAGAGGGACTTATGTATGCAATAGCCAGTGATGAGGTTTTTCTGTATTTATAGGTAACGCTTGTACATTAGCCTTGATTCTGAATTGTGTGGGGTTCACTGAAGTCAGTGCAAATAAGGTATATACATATTCTGAATTATGTCACAAGGAGAAAAATGTGGTTTTAAAATAGCAAAGCTTAATTTCTCTCTTAGCTGTTGCCATTTGCTTTTAACTTAAAGACGAAACAAAGTGTAACGTCAGCTGTGATTTTGTAGGAAGGCTTCAAGAACAAGTTCTTGAAAAAATATTGCTGAAATCAGTAGATTAAAGCATATAGCATCTTAAGAGAATGAAAAATAAATATTAACAAATACAGTTAAAAGACAGGCACAACCAGAGTGATTTCTGTTTTGGATATCGCTATAAAAGCAACCCACGCTAAATGGCTAAAAAGGAAAAAAAAAGTTCAAGGCTTTCTGACACTGGGTGCTGTTGTCACTGAGGAAGAAAGGAGGGATGTGTGGGAAGGAAATTGAGAGGAGGACAAGGAGGGAGCTGCAACAAAACAGCTAAAACCTGAAGGAAGATCTTTGTGGCTGGGAGGAGCTCTGAAGAAGGTTTCTTGGTTCACAGAATTCATTGCTATGGTACTTTTAAAAAAGTAACTAATTTTGTAGAAGTAGTGAAACAGTTAAAGTGTAAGGTCCCTGTGCAAACTCTTGAAACTTATTTGACATGCTACAGTTTTTGAACTATAGTACTTGATCAAGCAATATAACTAAATAAAGCTTTAATTAGCACTTGAGAGTATGAGGCTGGTGTGAAAACTTACTTTATACAACCATAATGTACATTAAAAAAATAACATGTCTGGAAAATCTCTGTTGTTTGGGTTGTGATTTATTTTGTCTTCCAGGATGTCCCCAGGTACTTTTCAGAACACTTGATATTTCTGTAACTGATTAAATAAACAAAATCAAAAAGCTGCATTTAACCAGAATTCAAGTGTTGCTTGATTGACATAACTAAATATTTAATGATGGACTCTTCTAAGCTAAGTGACACTGTAGGCAAAAATCTCGTCTGTTCTCCATTAAGGGATTAACCTTGGGTACTGTCATCTGAAAAATCTTCATCCAAGCGTAAAAAATAGAAAAGCTCCTATCTTGTAATCAGCTCTGACAAACTGAATACAGCAAATCACCTGTCTTACAGGACAACTGAAAATCAAAACTCTTGTATGTTTTCTTATATTACAATGCTGTTGGTTTGCCACCTAAAGCGCAATTTATTTAGTCAAAAATAATGTGTCTTTTGACCGTTGTTTTTGGAAATGTAAAAGCGGCAACCTGTTAAAAAACAGTGAAAAGTGTTTCAAAGACTTGAGGTAAACCAAAAACTGGTATTAAAAAGTTCTAAGTGTAAACTATAGTTTCCAGATGAATGTGGGGCTGTCATAAAGTTAATAGCTTTAACATATACGTGGAAGGGTGCAATTCATGTATGAACTCCAGAGAGTTCATGGAGCTGTAACTGTTCAAATGCTAAGTGACAATATATTATATACAGCAGAAGTGTCTACTGTGGGAATACATAGTTTTAATATTACATAACAATAAGGCCTGTGCACAACATATGAATTTATATTTTTATCTGGAGACAAAGAACCCCAAAGTAAGTTTTTGCAGTGTTTGTAGAAGACAGTAAACATGATGTATGTTTAAATATTTAATGGAAAGATCAGGTTTAAAATATCTTTTATGTTTGTTTGTTTGTTTTTATTGACTCTGAAGCCATATCATTGAAACTTTGACTGTAGGGTTTGAAAATGTTTTTTGTTGGGTAAGAATAGAATAGTTTTCAGACTTGGTTGCCTGCTAAGTTTAAACACTTCAAGCGTGATTGGCTAGATCCAAGATTAATTTAAAGAAACTCAGCATCTTGAAAATCATTCCACTTTGTTCAAATGCTGAAGTCTGAGATAAGAAAGATGGAATTAGGCATTGGTGCAATTATTGGCACATATTTCCTTTAAATGCTAATACAAAAGATTTATTTTAAGTGATAGAATAGTTGGACTGTGACTTCTAAAATGAATAAATATGTATGCAGTTTTTATGACTAGTTCTATTTTATAACTCATCTGCAGTTTTGTAAGCAAAGATTAATGACAGATTATTTTTTAATAATTAGATTTGGTTTATCATGGTTTATTGGGTGATTTGCTGAAATATCAGATTCTGCTCATTGCTTTCACAGGTAAACCTCAGATAATCCTTTAAATCATACGACCAAGATCAACGTCGATATTAGCTGGTTTCTGGCCTTTGCCATTCCTTTTGTGTGCATGCATGTGTGCATATGCTAATACATCTATACAGTTTAATTTCCATTCACTTCAGTGGAATTACTTGGTCAACAATTTTAAGAATTCTCCATATACTGCAGTGACTCTAGTCGTAGATACACATGCACAGGAATCTACGTAAGGATTCTCTTGCTCTGGCAGATGATGGCAGAAAATTAGAGGTAATGATATAGAAGAAACAGCTTGTGATAGCAACTCAGTTCTAATCTGACTTAAACTTTGGAATTTGGTGATTGCAAGTTTGAAGATCAGGAGAAAATTTTCCAGTATATCAATATGAGCAAATTATTTGGGGAGGAGGCAGAGGGGACTGCCTTTCCTGTGACATCCTGGTGAAGTTTTTATGATTGGCCACAAGTTTTTCAACTTTGTGTGCTTCAGAGCACTGAGAAGTGCATAACTTGATCAGACGCTGGACATTTGGATTTGGTATGGATTTATATGACCAGAAATTTGTGACCCTATTTCTCCTTTTGCCTATACACAGAGGCAAAAAATCCTGGTTTTAACTGTATAAGTATTTTTTTATCTTATTGTTTCTATCTCCACACTAATAGGTGTTGGAGAGCACGGATAGACTACTCATTGTATCCTGTCTAACATTTACACCATTGCCTCGTGTGACAGCAGTGTAGGTGGCAGTCATTCTAATGCAGTAGAACATAAATGTGACAGTAAATCTATAATTAAAAAAGGAAATAAAACTAAGTTTCAGATGTCTGCTTCCAGGTAGCTCTTGTACTTTAATAAATCTTGGTTTATCATGTGTTTCCATGCACTCTGCGGCCATATAATGAAGAAGAAATCCAAACAACAAAACAGAAGATGGATAATAAATCTGAGTGGTCAAACTATTACTGTTTTGTGCAACTGATGATTGAGGTTTCACATTTTTGTCCTCTTTCTTGGCTGCACATGTAAATCTACTAATGCAAATGCCATTTAATTGGAAACATTATTACAATTTAAATATATATTTAGTTCTGTGTGCAAATCAAGAATTTTTTTTATTTTTAACTTCAAACCAATTTTTGCTATTCATTAACGGAAGGAGGGTTGATTCCCTCACATAAATATATATACCACTTATACCACTGAATAAGATATAACAAATCCCATGATACACTATTAGCTGTTGCCTTATTTTGCCTTATATTGTTTTCAAGGATTCTTGTGAATTCTCCACATACAGTGACAGGTAAGGAAATGAGGGGTTTTGGCTTGTTTTGTTTTGGTTTTGTTTTTTTTTGTCCTTTTTTTTCTTGTAATCTTCAATACAAAAACTCTGTTGTTTCTGTTTAAGATATATTTTAACTCATGCAGCTGGGCTCTAGATTGTGAAGTAAAGAGTAACAAAGATATGAATTCACCTCTCTTTTCCTGTGATCATTGTATACTACTTGAAACAAAATAAACAAGCAAATAAGATTTATTTACCAACACTGAAGCTGTGTTCCTGATAAGAAATCTGTCCAATACAAAAGATAGTCCAATCATGATTCATAAATTTCCAATAAGGAGACTAATTTTGATTAAAAAAAATAATAAGGCAGTAGCTGTGGCTTTGAAAATGTTGTCTTCTTTATTATAGTAATGTATTATAATTTTTGTATAATTAGTAACAATATTTTTCTAATATAAGCAATTCTTTTAGTAAGTTTTCGCTTAGACAATTTCTATATATTCTTTTCCAAACCTTTTATCTCCAGTCTTATAATTATATACAGTTGAGTTTGCAGGTACAAATCTAGTACACTGATGTCTGTCCGGTAGATTTGTTAGTGATTTATTTGGAAACTAGGTTGAAAATAAGTTGGTTTGAAATACATGGCAAAGACTGGAGATCAAATGTTCAGAGATACCCAATAAAGTTTGCTAATTGATGGAGGACAGGAACTTGCCTGAATATCACAGTATCACAGTATGTTTGGGATTGGAAGGGACCTCAAAAGATCATCTAGTCCAATCCCCCTGCTGGAGCAGGAACGCCTACGTGAGGTCGCACAGGAATGTGTCCAGGCGGGCTTTGAATGTCTCCAGGGAAGGAGACTCCACAACCTCCCTGGGTAGCCTGTTCCAGTGCTCTGTTACCCTCACTGAGAAGAAGTTCTTTCTCAAATTTAAGTGGAACCTCTTGTGTTCCAGCTTGATCCCATTGCCCCTTGTCCTATCATTGTTTGCCACTGAGAAGAGCCTGGCTCCATCGAATCTTCGTGTGTAAGCGCATGTTGCTGACATGATCCAGAACTGAAGAACTTTCAGAACTCAGTTCGGTGGTGGAAACTGCTACCGGGTTTTAATCCAAATCTGCAAGTTGGACTCAAGTAATGTCTCTTCAAACTTTTAAATTAAAAGTTACTTCAGTGAGGAACATAATGAGGAGTCAAGAGAGTCAGCTTTGACCGTGAATTTCACCTGCAGTTTCGAATTATTGCCTACAACCTTGAATTATTTCTTCAGAAGACATACCTTCTCACAGGTGTGTGTACTTAACCCTTCATTACGAGATTAGGATAGTCGGACGAAAGAAAAAAACAAATATTAAAGGTATTAACAGATTTTTTATTTATAACCAACATGACCTTGGGACTCCTCTGTGTCATGGAACAGAGTTGAGCCAAGTCCTTTGGGCCTTGTTTTGTATCAACTTGAGGTTGGGCCACATTGAGCTTGTCCATCTCAGGTGTCACTACCTTCCCAAAAGCATTGTAGTTCATCATGTAAATGTGGCTGAATAGCTTTACATAGTTTGGTCAAGTTTGTTCTGCAAAAATATCTTAGTACTGCTCTCAAGGCACTTCAAGTTACCCTTACATGTCAACTTGTCATGTTCAAAGGTAGAACTTTCTAAGTGCATTTGCATTTGTATCATTCCCAAGGTTACAAATGGACTTTGGAGTTCTGAAGCTCATGTTACAAAGACACATCTCTAGAGATTCATACTGAGTGTAGAAGAATCACTATTAAGCCATAAAAAATGATACTTTAGAGCCAAACTGTCTCTGTCAAGGGCTATGCAAGCATATAGGTATTAGGCTTTCCAGCTCTCCTGTTCTGACTGCTGACTGCTGAGAACCCTGAACCTGCTCTGCATGGGGTTGTCTGCTATTTGTCAGACTTACTGATGAGCACTGAGCTGCTTCCAAGCAAGGCCCCAGCTTTCTGAGGTGTCATATACACAGTGAATGCCTTGCTAATAAATACTCTTGGACCCATGCTGGCCCACGTCAGAGCCAGTTGTATGTTCTCGATAGCAATGATTCAGTTTATCTGCATTTCAGATACGTCACCCACAGAAAAGTGAAGCTGCATCCTGTGGAGAAGCCTATTAGTAATACTTTAAAAGCTCTTCTCCTGGATTTCCTAAGCATTCTGCCGTGCTTCTTGCAAGAAAGTGAATGTATCTTTTCTGAAACTCTGTCAAAAAGTTTTCTCATCTCTATTCTGCAGGATAGCTAGTGTTGCTCTTAACAATGACTAAAAATATTTTTTTACAATGACAACACAAATTAAGTGAAATGGTGTCCTCCAAATACATTTTCTGTAATGAAAAAATATGTTGGAAAACACATTTATTCTCCATTATTTTCTGAGAGACAATAAAAATCTGAAGGTCATAAATGACCTGGTCCTGAACAAATTACTGAATTTTATCATTCACTTATATGTTTTATAAGGAATCTGTTGCTGTTCTTATGCCAAAATGTGGAGTTTCTTTGCTTCCTTTTATATTTTGTTAGGCTCTGTTGTTATGGAGTCCATGGTGAAGAATCTCTTTTTTCATGGAGAGGTCTGATCGTAGAATCATACAACAGTTTGGGTTGGAAGGGATCTTTAAAGGTTATCTAGTCCAACCCAGAAGTCCAGACAGATGACATCTGTAGCCCTGTCTTTATCCACTGATGTAGTCACTCCATCATAGAAGGCGACTAGGTTGGTCAGGCAGGACTTGCCCTCGGCAAAGCTGTGGTGGCTGTCTCGAATCACCTGCCTGTCCTCCATGTGCCTTAGTATAGCTTCTAGGATTAAATGTTCCATGATCTTCCAAGGCACTGACATGAGGCTGACATGTCAGTAGTTCCAGGGGTCCTCCTTTCTACCTTTTTTAAAAATGGGTGCAATCTTTCCCTTTTTCCAGTCACCAGGGACTTCACCTGACTGCCATGACTTCTTAAATATCGTGGAGAGTGGCTTGACCAATTCCCTCAGGATTCTGGTGTGCATCTTGTCAGGTCCCATATTATTATATATTATTTCTCATAGATGTAGAGAGATAAGTATTTTAAAGGGACATAAGAGACAGCTATGTACCTGTGGAATAGTTTTGCAAAGCCAGGAAACTGAATCTATGTGTACAGCATAGTTTCTATTCACTGTATAGGAAATGTAAATGCTTAGCACTGAATTTTCTTTTCTCCATTGTTGCTACTCTGAGTTCCAAGAAAGTTCTAAATCTTTTTCTTCATTTTACTGTTCAAGTTCATCTTGTGGATTTTAATATATTCAATAAACGTAGTTATGACTAGTCGAAGGTAGAACCAGTAGGGGATGGTGGGTTGTGATTCCTCTGTGGTTAAATTAAGCCTGTTGGGCCCAGAGTTCTAGATACATGTTTCAAAGACCAATACTGTCACTTATTCTTCAGAAACAGATGAAATAGGGATATTCTACAAGTCTGAAATTTCTATAGGGATGCTGTTTTGACAACTGCCAGTACCAGAAATGATACTTTTAATCAATATTTTAAAGGATCCATGGGTGTCTGCCTTAGCACAGAACAGTCTTAGAAGTCTAGCGTTGCTTCAGGATGTAAAAGAATATAAATAAATCTTTACTGAGTATTTTTATCTGAATTTATTTGTTTTAAATGCTATCCAGATTCATAGTTTTTTGAAAGAGAGAAGTTTGTCTATAAATTACTTTAGTCATGTAACATATTAAGAGCAGTGATGAG
The DNA here is from genome assembly GCF_037038585.1 of Patagioenas fasciata. Taxonomy (NCBI): domain Eukaryota; kingdom Metazoa; phylum Chordata; class Aves; order Columbiformes; family Columbidae; genus Patagioenas; species Patagioenas fasciata. The sequence goes on from NC_092522.1 coordinate 101,958,612, forward strand.
TTGCTGATGGGAAATAGCTTTATTTCCTGCATAGTGCCACTTGTCATAGCATTTCAAGTATTAAAAAAATATATATAAATAAAAATATTTCTGTGTTTCAGTCCTGTTTTTGCTTTTAGAACTATTTGACCTCAGTAGGTTTGGGATTTTGTCCAAAATGTAGTCTCAAGGCTGCCATACAAAATAATTACTGCAGTGAGCTAAAACAATATTGGAAGTGACATGAATAGAGTTACTCTCTTAGATTCAAAAGTTCCATCTCCTTTTTTTCTGACCATGGCAAACCAGTATCACATTGTGCTGCCGTGCTTATGCACCCATGAGCATCTTTTGCAGTGTTTAAGAATAACACCACCATATTATTTCTTCATAATGGTACTACCAGAGGTGTGATTGTCATACTCATCCAATATTTCTCATCCAAGATTTAGAAAGTCCATTCAACATTTTTACATCTATCATTCTTCTCCCCTTCTCCAACACTGCACATTCAAGCAAGAGCTATGAAACGTTTGACATAAGTGTAATGTGATTTGCCTTTATGAGCTGTTTGCACCAACACTTCTTGTTTCTAAGTGTAGATGTATAAGCCTGCATCACTGATTCATGTAGCTTTCTTCCAGCTTCTCCTTGTCCCAGGATTTCTTATGGCCTCTTAGCTAATTTCATTCAGATACTGGTGACCTTGCATTGAAATGATCAACACAGCTTTCTTTTTTTTCATTGTAACTTAAATTAACGGTGGTCTCTGGAAAGCAAGAACCTTTCCTTGCTTACTTACTTCTTTCCTGTGTGTTTGTGTTAGTTCAATTAATATATTGGCTAAAGATGTATCAAAATTAGTTTTAAAGGAATTCTAGTTAAGACTATCTTTAATTTACGAGAATATTAAAACATTTGAAGATATGGGGATTTGTTATTTTAAATTTAAAGTTCATCGAGATATATTTCACTGCAGATTTTGAAGTTATAATTAAAGCCATTTTAAAGTAAAAGAAGATTTTTGTGGTCTTGTGTCATTTGTTTAAGAAAGCAATAGCTTCCGCTATAATCAGTTAGGATATTGAAATCTGAGACTGTCAATAAACAAAGTAAATTCCTTTTCAAAATGTCTAATAGAGATTAAGGAGGTCGAAGAGATGAGTTTCCTTCAGACGATCTGAGAAGAACAACAGAAAATATCCAGTACCAGTTCTTCTGAGTAGAACAATTTGGTTTTATTTTTTTTGTTGTGTTTTTTTGGGGGGGGTGGAGGAGGATACTTGGGAGGTCTGAAACTGGTTTTTAAGGATGTGCAGTGCTGCAAGAGTGTGTACAGTTCATACTTACTGTGGAGAGGGGTTTGCAGTAATTGGAAACTGAAAACTGTGTTTTGGATGTGCACATTTTAGCTGATACTTCTCAGGTTAGTTCATCAGATTAACAGTATCTTTAACAATAAAAAGCTAGAATATCTTTTTAGTGCTTCATATTCTTGGCAGCCCCACAGCTGTTAGGCTGTTGAAAAACAGAACATTCAGATTAAAATTTACTTATTTAAATCTGCCAGTGTTTGAACTTTACTGTATATTTTTGATGACTTGGGAGGTTTGCTTACTAATTTGGACCTTTGCCTAATATTTTGTTAAAATAGAACTTTCTATCTTATAATTAATCTCCTTGTTCTGTATGTTCATACAATAAAAGTGCAGAACAAATGAGTACTCAAAATGCTAGATGTATAATGAATAGTTAGGGTTTAAACATAACTATTTTCCTGACAAGGACATGGTACTGCTATAAGCAATTGGCTGTCTTACGTTATTCTTCTGCCAGGTTCCTTTTTTTTTTTTTTTTTATAGATTATACAATAAGAAACTGCATACAGATTTTTACACCACCACCAAAGGAACTAGTTCATTTCCAAAAACAAGTGAATCTACTTTATTCATTGTTTATTTAAAATTTAAATTCACTGGTCTTATCTCCACTTGCATGCTGTGGGAATAAATGAGTTTTCCTTATCGATTTATGAAAAGAATATCCAGCATGGCTCAGGGGGAAAAAACATCGTCCATTTGCTCATGCAGAGTGGCTTCTTCCCTCTTTTAATGAACCCAAACAGTGAATTTAGTCAACCATGCAGAACTGAATAAAGCCTAATGTGGATGTAACAGACTAGCTTTCAAGTTCAAGAGAGCCTACACTTCTCAGAAAGAGAGAGAGCTATTTGACTTTATTGCTCATGTTCTTCAGTACACCTGAGCTTCTCTTCTACAGATCTGGCTTGCTGTTTCATTTGATGCTGTCTACATTCTGCAAGGCTGGAAGGGGTTTGGTGTCTCAGTCAATTAGATCTTCCATGTACAAAAATATCTTTTCTGTAATGTTATATATGTCTAGACTAAGAAATGGTTGCAGTTCTATGGAATGTCCTGTGGTTGCATGACTTCCACAGTACATCTAGATAGATGCATATGCACAGTCCAGTTCAGAACCTTGTTGAGGAAAACTGATGGTCAGGAGTTGACATGTCCCACACTGCCTTAGGTTTGTCAGTCAACACTTTCTATTTCTGAAACTGCCCGATAGCTGTCTCATAAATTTGATCCCACAATAAGATGTGCCTCTCCAGATCTACCTGATTGTGCAGTATGCCATGAAAACTTGATGTTATATTAAATGGCAGGTCATGTTTCAGATAGATGAATTCCATCTTCTGTAAGCACTTCCATTTGTGTAAATTATATTTTCTTGTGTGAATCTCATTGTCACATTCTTTTTTTTTTTTTTTTAATAATTTTCAAAGCCTCGTAATTTAATTTCTTGTATGTTTTGATGCTATTTAGTTGCACTTTTCCTGATAGTATCACTGACCCTAGTAAAGGGCTGTGACACTGCTTTGTCAGGTGACTGATTCTGCAAAAAGCCCCAAATACAGGGTAATACCATGTCATTTTATACAGGTCAAAGCACCACTGTGTATTGACTAGTCATACTATTAGCCTGCAACAGAACACTTCTTGGAGAAAACTTATGCAACTGTAAAGAAAAACATTATATAGATGATAATAGTAGTACACAGTGAAAAGCAAGGATTTGCTAAAAAAGTTACTCTATCAAATGTCTTTGAAGGTGGCTTTTCTTCCCATAATAAATGTGATTTAAAAAGCTGCCTGAAATAAAACATCTTCACAAGTTGGAGTACTGACATCATGGAGCCACACTGCTATTTCTGAGAAAATAGCTCTAGTAATTGGAAGCCCGTTGACTTTTCTAAACCGAGTTTTTAATAACTTCCTCAGTTGAGGTGGATTATATGAGACTAAAAGCACAGCTTCTTTGTTATGCCATTTTTAGCATTCCTAGACATAACATATGGCAAAGTGGCTCCATAGCAGTATGAGAGAGACTATTGCTGCTTCAGAATTTGCCCTTGAAATTTGTTCTAGTTGAAATTTACTATGTTGCATAGGGAGTGTGACTGAAGCCTAAAATGTAGAAGAGCAATAACTGTTTCTACCATAATTATAGCTAGATAATATTTTATTTATGGCAAGAATACCTTGTATTATTGGAGGCACAAATGGGATTCTTCTTCATTTTACCTGTTGCTGTCCATTTAGCTCCTTACTGATATAATAAGCTATAGTATACAGGCTGGAAAACAGAAGACTCTGGGGGCACCTTATAGCAACCTTCCAGTATCTAACAGGGCCTACAAGAAATCTGGAGATGGACTTTTTACAAGGGCATGTAAAGATAGGGCAAGGGTTAATGGCTTTGAACTAAAATAAGGTAGATTTAGGTTAGATATAAGGAAGAAATTCTTCACCATGAGGGTGATGAGGCACTGGAACGAGCTACCCAGGAAAGCTGTGGATGCCCCATACCTGGAAGTGTTCAAGGCCAGGTTGGCTGGGGCTTTGAGGAACTTGGTTTAGTAGAAAGTCTTCTTGCCTATGGCAGGGAGGTTGGAACTAGATGATTTGTAAGGTCCATTTCAACCCAAACTGTTCTATGATTCTGTGATAATATTTATTATAGATCATTAGGAGATTATAGTGTTAGATTCCAAGGAGAGCCAATCTGAACAGTAGAGCTGTGGAAACCTGGATAAACCTAACCTTGTTTCATTCTTGGTTTAACAGCTCTAATGGTACTCTTTTGATGTGGACATGGCCTACTAGAAAGTAAACAGAGACAATTTTTTGAAGGTTGCTGGAAAATCAAAAGACTATGACAGCTTTCTGCTTGGGCCAAATTTCACTTGCATGTGGCAAGATTTGGAGACATTTCTCATACTTGCAGTCATGTAGTTCTTTCAAACACCAGTTCAGAGAGAGACTAGTGAAAAAGTCTGTTGTCTTTCAGAAAGAACCTTCTGTGTTTGCTGTAGCAATATGATTTGATAGTGGTAGAAAACTTATTAAAAAAAAAAAAAAAAGAAAAGAAAAAATTGTTTCGTCCTTGAAGGTGATTTGTGGCAGTAACTCAAGATAATAAATTATATCTGATCGAAGGAGTGACTGTGGTAGGGAGGAAGGTCAAAAGCAAAAAAAAAGTCCAAATAATCTGTGCAAACTGGAAAAGTTCCATATGTGATAAAATTGTCATATATTATCAAGATAAATAGAGCTATTTAATATGTGGAGGAGAGGGAAGGTTTTTTTTGGTAATGGATGTCCTTCTGAATGGCTACACAGCACTAACTTTTTTGTATGATGTAACAGGTTAAAGTTTATCAGAAAGAAAATCTCAGCTGAAATTCCAGACGAAAATTCAGAATGTAAACCCATTCATTTTTGCGGACGTTTTGGGTTTTCAGTTTAATTTTATTTTAGCAGTACATAACAGCTTCACTTAGACTGCTATTGCTGATGTGCAAATTCTTTTTCAAAACCCTTCTGTTATTACCAGAAGCTTTTCTTATATCTTCTCTACTTGAGTTTGAGTATATTTTTGATGTAAGAAGTACGGATTTAGAACCGGATTAATTAATTTGGCTTAAAAACAGGATTATGAATTTCAATCAGCTAAACAGAATTCGAGCAGTTATTTTCTTGCTTTGAGAAATAATTATAAAATAATCCATTATTCATACACCATAATTATCATGCGACTTATTAGTGCATATTACTTTTCATCGCTACATACATAGTTATTTGTGTCTCACAAGCAATGAAATGGACAGACAGAAGAAGTAGCTTTCTGTTTAACACACAAGAAGTTCAGAGCTTGTGTTCTGCTTTAAATTCAGGTATTCTTGGCTTACAGTCAAATTCTAAGACCACAAACCTATGCCACAGTATTGTAATATTTCAGTCTCCTTTTCTGGGTTACAGAGTTCTTGTATCTTTTACTGCATTTCAAAGGTGAAGCTAGCTGTGCTTTTGATTAATGCTATTCTCAATTTTTTTTCTTAAGCCTCAAAGAAAGAAAATGCTGTTGTTGAATATTATTTTGTTCCCCTATTTGTTTTTCTATAGATATTATTTTTCTATAAAAATGCATTTTAAGATGCATTTTCTGTGCTTTAGTTCAGTCTATAGATATAATATTTTTTCACCTGTCCGCTACCAAGCTTGCTGATTTTTGGGTGTTATGTTCTTCCATATATTTCTTATGTTTATTTTCATAATTTATTATAAATATACATATTTCACAGGAACCTTTAAAACAAATGAAACCAGATGATATTTAACTAAGCACATTCCATTTACTTTCTGTTTTCTTCTGAATTATTAATCATGCATCTATAACATAATTCTTAACTGTGTGTTTCTTTTGTTTTGTCTCGTTTTGCATTCTGACTAGTAAAAAATGAGTATATGATAATATATTGGTCAAACTGCTACCTTTATGCTTTTAAATATAAAAGCAGTAGTAGCATGATCAAGAAAAAAAGAATCAACAGCTCAGATCTATCTTTTTGTAAATGAGAAAGTATACTTTTAAGAGTTCTTGCCCTTTTTTACTCTTAATATTGTCAGTTATAGATCTTGCTGTCCATTTAGTTAAACTTACATATGTATTTGAATGTTTTCATCAAAGAAAGCCAAAGAGTGTTTAATAACAATGTGAAAAAGTGAACAAGTATGTTTTTAAGTTTTTGAATGGAACCATAAGTGGAAATGGTTATGGGGACATGGTGTTCATTCCCAAGTACAGTGCCTTAAAGTGCCTGTATCTCTGCTGTATTTCCTGTAATGTCCTTTAGGTCATTGCTTAGCACCTGAATTTCCTCCAATGGTGTAAAGACTTTGAAATATTTTGTGCTTGATTTGAAACCCAGAGAAACCAAGTTCTACCTCAGATTGCCCTATTTATTTCTCCTTTTCTCCTCTCATTCTGCTACCTTAGTAACCACAGACATTTAGGAACAAGGGATTGAGATGCCAATTCACAGAATAACAGAATGGTCGGGGTTGGAAGGGACCTCTGGGGATCATCTAGTCCAACCCACCTCCTAAATCAGGTTCACCCAGAGCAGATCACACAGAAACATGTGCAGGTAGCTTTTGAACATCTACAGAGAAGACGACAGATACTAAGTTGACTCCTCGGGACTTTATAGTATTCCTTGAACCAGACTGCACTTACCAGGCACTGAAAATGTCCTTAGGCATAAGGAAAGAAAAGAATACAGTGATAGTTTGTTTACTATATTCATTATTTCTTTTGTCTTTTCACTCAAAATGCAGTTCCACATTGTGGTTTTGAGTGACAAAGTTAATTTTCCTTCCTACTTTTCTCCTCAACTCTGCCTGTTCTTTTACTTTCCTTTTATTTTGTGAGATTGCACACAGAAACTCATTAGGCAAAGTGGAATAAAAACTTCTCAGTTGAAGGGGAAGGGCTTTTGCCTGGATACTTGCACTGTCTGTGCTAAGAGGATAGTGTCACTGAAAGTTGAATTATCCAAATGTAAGGGATGTAAATGATGAGTGCACAAAGAACTGACAGATGAAGGTAAGAATCTCTTTCTTTTTGCAAAAAGAGAATTAAGCAGGGAACTCTTGGAAATTTGTACTAGATGTCTGCCCTAGATTGCTGAACTGAATTTACCTGACAATACAAAAAAAACTCCATGTGACTTCTGCTACACTCCCACAGAATTTCTGGTAGCTATTAAATTTGCTAAAAAATACAGAGGGCTTTCAAAATATTTTCAGCAGGACACTTATGTAAATGTCTTTTGGAAAGTGTCTTCTGATTGTAGAACAGGAAAAATAAAAAAGGAAAAAAGTTTTCTTTGACCATACAGCCACAGCTCTTATCTTCATCTTTGCAGTGTCCTTTGTTCTGCTGCTTTAGAGAATTTTTGAAGTACAGTTTAAAAGTAGCTCATTTAGCCATTCTAGTTATAATTTATTATAACTGGGTAGTTAAACATAGATGAACTGTTCAGCCTTGCTGTTATTATTTACATGGAATGTAAACACATGCAAGAATAGTTTATGTGTTTCTTCTCTTGATTTTTTCAGCAAAGCTAAAAGAAGCTGGCAAACATGTCAGCCTTTCTTATGAAGACTGCATAGCAAACCACACCAAAACCCAGCTCAGAGATGTTATGCGTTTTTGACATTTCACCAGTTAGGACCCATAAGCCTTTCCTAGAGGTCTAACATTAAAGAGATTTTACACTCTACATTTGGGTTTGGAAGAGGAGGCGGTATAATATAATAACATTTTCTTTTTGTTGAAAGCTCTAAGTGGTACTGGCTGGAGTTTCTACCTCTCTTCGTTGTAATTTTCCAGCATTTTATCTTCTTCTCTTTTTTCTTTTTTTTTTTCCCAAGAGATCATATATAAATCAGAACCAAAAACGATGAATTTCAATCTAAACTTTAAGTATCTGTTTACATGATATATATTTAGGTATCTTTTTTTAACAATTAGTACATTAATAATTTACATAATTAATAATGATAAAACATTTGTAGAAACATATGTACTTGCTTATTTAGGTATAATGCAATAAAACTATAGGTCTCTTTCTGAAATCAGTGTCGATTAATCTTTTTTTACATTTATTATGCACTTTCTAAAGAAGTGCTTTGAAGTTTAGGAACAGACATAAATATCATGTTGTATGTCAGGATAGCTCCATACGTAGCTGAAGTTTTTTAACTTAAGTTGATTAAAACTCTGAACTGAATTCTTATCCATAAATAGAAAACTTGATAACGGATATTTGTATAATTATGTTTGAAATCGTGTTTTCTGTATAAGATTTTACTGTCACAATAATGATGCTAAGAGAATAGAAAAAAATAATAGGAAGTATTTGTCCAGATTATGTAAGAAGAGGACAAAGTTGCCAAAACACTGCCTTGTAGTAAATTTAGCTTCCAAATATTTTTATGAATATTCAAGAAAACACTTTTTATAGCTGTTGCGTTATATTGTGTGGTATATCTCATATGACTTAAAAATGATATGTGGAGATGATCTTCTGAAATGTGGGCAGAATTCCTATGTTCAAGTGAGTAGTTTCATATTTTGCTTATTATTAGAGATTGTTAGTTTACTGGAATAGAAGAATTTGTCTTATGATATTGTCTCTTACACTTCTTAACTTTATGAGAATTCCTAAGGTCAGATATGTAATCATTTTAGCAGCGTGAAAAATTAAATTGAACAGACTTATAAACATATCAAACTCTCCAAAGACTGGTGTCATTAGAAAAGTGTACATGCTCAAAACATGAAGCAAATAACATAAAATATTTTTGTGTGCTGTGGTTTAACCCCAATAGGCAGCTCAGACCCACCCAGCCGGTCACCTATTCCTCCTCTGGTGGGATGGGCGAGAGGGTCAGAAGGGCAAAAGTGAGACAACTCATGGGTTGGGATAAAGATAGTTTAGTAAGTAAAGCAAAATTTGTGCGCACAAACAAAGCAAAACAAGGAATTCATTCATAACTTCCCATCATCAGGCAGGTATTCAACTGTGTCCAGGAAAGCAGGGCTCTATCACGTGTAGTGGCTGATTGTAAAGACCATTGCCATCACTCTGAATGTTGCCTTTTCCTCCTTCTTCCCCCAGCTTTTGTTGCTGGCCATGGATGATGGTATGAGATATCCCTTGGTCAGTCGGGGTCAGCTGTCCCAGCTGTGTCCCCTCCCAACTTGTTGTGCACCCACAGCCCACTCACTGGTAGGGTGGTGTGAGAAGCAGAGAAGACCTTTTGTCAGCACTGCTCAGCAATAACTAAAACATTCCTGGGTTATCAACAGAATTTTGGCCACAAATCCCAAACACAGCACTATAGGAGCTACTATGAAGAAAATCAACTATATCCCAACCAAAACCAGTATATTGTGTTATTTCATAAGTACACTTCACAAGATACATTCCTTTCTTTCTTTACTCATCTTTAGATTTGAAGTTCCTCAAATGACAGTGCAAAGCAGTATTAAAACATGTAGCTATTTCTGTATGATATTGAGTCATCCTCATGAGATGAAGTTCATGGATGATAAACATTCCATTTTGTCTCTGAAACAAGGTTACAATGCCGTGTTGATCCTCAAGTTGACTGATGTTGCATTACAGAATGATACTTCTATTTCTGAAAGAAGGCATAGAACGTAAAGTAGAATTAAGATGTAAAAACATAATTTTTGTATCAATATTCACTCATTTACAGTCTTTCAAAACAGAAATTAACTTCCTAAATTGTGCATATAAGGAAGCAGTGTGGCAGAGATTTGTAATTTATTTCTTCATGCCTAATCTGTGAGGGGAACATGCAGAAACAATCTTGATACATTTTCATTCTCCTCAGAAAGGGGGTTCTTGCTGTGCTTCCAAACAGAATGAAAGACTGTTGCCGCAAAAACTAGTTTTCTCCTTTTGGGTTATAGTTCTACAAAACATGCCACATGTCATCTGGATGTTTCCATTCAGGAAAAGAAAATGGAATAATTGCATATCTTTATCTTCTTTCAAACCAGTGGACTAGGCTCTTCATTGGCAGCATTCATCAGTGTCAGCATTTCTGATTTAATGAATTCTGCCTATTCCAGATAAGTGGGAATATGTTATTCTATTAATAGGTGGGGTTTTTTTGTTTTTTTGGTTTTTTTTCAGATTCTCTTGAAAGGAAATATCTAAAATACTGCATTATAGAACAAAGAAGATGTATTTTCAATATTTTCAAAAGGCAGAATTTAATATTAAAATGACCTTAAGAATACACTCTCCAACAATGTAGTTTGATAAGGTTACTTGAGATAAAGGCATGAAAAATAAAAAGTCTAAAAATTCTCTTCCTAATTTACATAAAATTCATAGATTAAGAGTTGATATGGACTTATAAATCCTGACAATGCATGCATTTTCTTGAATAAACTATTTATTAAAGCCTTTAACACAGACAATTCACTCAGCTTTATTCCCTGAAGACCATTTTCCATATAAAACCAATTTGGACATTGTTAAATTCACATCAGCAGAAATTTGCTTGAGTAATATTTGTATTATTATACACTCCTAGCCTCTTCTTGCAGTTAAAAAAATGTCGTGTCACTTTAGAGTGCTGAAATCCCATCATTCGTGGAGGTATATCCTGGTGAGGAGTCTATCAAGTGCTACTTGGAAATCTAAGTGGCAAAGTGTGAGCTGACATTGGCACAGACAATTAACAACCATGTTTATTTGTGTTTCTTGCATCATATTGTTTGTCCTTCCCATTCTTGCGTAACTACCTGTAGATGTCTGTTATGGTCTCAGCTGATGTTTACAAAGCAGAAAATGCATTTGGAATATATGCGGTGGCTGGTAGCGGGATGGACTAATGCAAATAGAAAACCAAAGATTAATTAACCTACTTGTGATATTAAGGCAAAATGATTTATTTGAGATATAACAGAAGAAAGGAAAAGAACTGGAGGAGAGATGATGAGGTTTTCTGCCTCCTGAAAGAGAGAGGCTGCTCTCAAGGTGTGAATGAAAATAGTCTTACTGGCATGACTGATAACAGCAGAGAGATGATGAGCTGACAAGTGAAGTTGTGTTGTTTGCAGGACTTTTAAACCAAGTGTAGGGGTTTCTATCTGTTTGATCATAATGATTGCCATCACTTCTAGGAAGACTGTGCTGCATTTTCTAACCTTAATTTTGATGTGGTTTTGTTGGGTTTTTTTGGGGAGTGTTTACAGTTCTGTTCATAGAATCATAGAATACCAGGCTGGAAGGGACCTCAAGGATCATCTGGTCCAACCTTTCTTGGCATAAGTACAGTCCAGATGAGATCTTAGAACCTGTCTTTTTTCTAATGCCTGATTAGAAGCAGTGAAATTATTTTTAGGTGAGTCACAATGGCTTATAATGGTCAGAAGAATGTGTCTTTCATGAATTCAACACTGACAGATTAGCAATGTATTTCAATAGATAATTATTTCCATAAATAATTAACAGTTCTATAGGACTGTCATCTCTGGTAGTCAGTACCTCTTCTAGATAGTCAAGAATTTGGAGAGCATCTATTCTTATTTTCATATATGTTCTTTCTTTGTTTGGGGTTTTTGATTGGTTGCTTTTTGTTTGGTGTTTCTTTTTTTTTTTTTTTTTTTTCTTATTGCCTTTCTCCTTTGCTAGATATTCTGTAAGTATTACAGACACTGTTGTGAGCAGACTCTGCAGTTGAGACCTCTGCAGAAAAACAGCAGGGATCTGTCTCATGTTTATGTCTTCAAAGTGTAGTTACCTGGAGTAGAATTCAGCTTAAATTTAAGAACTCCAGGACTGCCCTTGCCATGATTTTCCCCTAACAAATTTTCTACACAGTCGTGCATAGCAGAGATGTTGCTGAAAGCTCAATCACTACTGCAACAGAATTAGAAAGTACACATTGAAAGGCAGCTGTTGTTCTCAAGGATGTTGCAACATTGACTAATGGAAGAACTTGTTTATAAAAACTTTGAGCAGTGAAAATATTTGTATTGGAGAGCCAAAAGAGCAGAAAAGAAGACACAGTTGATTTTCTTTAAATTAATATATGTTCAGTAGAATTGTGATTTGTAGTGTACACAGTTTCTTTAGAAACCTTGAAGGGCTGTGTCAGCACTTTTATCATTCAATACCAATATCCTGAGATTGTTGCTGTTGGCCATTTCTGATCATTAATCTCATTCTGCCTGAGACAGTCCTGTTGAAATAGAAGGAGATTTCCTATTGCCTATAATCCAAATCAAAGACATGCTCTAAAAGTTAGCCTTATTGTGATACAGAAATAGGTACTCATAACAGTATTCTTTCTGTAACGGGTCAAACATGAACAAGTGATAAATTATACATGGCATGGTGTGTTTTCATTACCAGGGATAGTGTGTGGCACGGTGGAGTATGTGAGGTTCAGACTTTGCTGTCCTGGAGGCAGCAGCTTGTGCTGGACACCCAGCCACCCTGTGCAAGTGCAGATGTGGAGCAGTGGATAGGCAAGGATATACCCCACAAAATGGAGCACACTGAGTGAATAACTCCCTGAGCTAGGCTGTAGAAAGAGTTGCAAAGTTGGGCAAATCTTAAGTGTGATACTTATGGAGGACTGATGTAATTTTCTTACACAGGGACAAATACCTCTGCATATGCTCCAAAGCCATTAACTCTTTCCTAGTTCAACTTCTCTCCCAAGTCAGGCTTTTTTACTTTTTTTTTGTTTGTTTTGTTCATTTTGGTACAAAATATTAAATCAGTATGAGATAATGACGGTCCTATCTCCCCATTTCATATATTTGTTTCCTTTATAAACTCTTTTATCTTGGATTCTTTTTTTCTGTTTGTTTCCTAAAATTAGGCTGTCCAGATTCATCTAGTATAATCTCTTTCCTTTTATCGTCTAAATCGAAAAAACCTGAAGATCCTTTTTTGAACAAATGCAAAAATTGTAAGGTGTCTAAGTTAGATGGAATTAATCTAAACATTATAATGCTAAAGCTTCTAAACTTGGCTGTAACACAACTTGATAATGTCCTTGGTACAATTAATGTCTATTACTTGCATCTGTGATTTGGGCTTTGTTAATTCAGTGGTATTTTCTTGTGATTTATTGAAAAAAGGTAAGGAAAAAATTAAACATTTTCTGAAGACATAAAAAGTAAAATAATGACACCCCACACACACCCCGTGCTCTTCTTCTGTTATTTATGGAAAGGAAAACATATAATTCTTACATAAATATTTGATATTTTGAAGAAACAAGGGGCCATTGAAGTTGCAACCGTAAGAGCAGCTGCTCCGTGTTGTTTTTTTGTTTGTTTGGTTGGTTGGTTGGTTGGTTGGTTTTTTTGTGTGTGCTGTTTTTTGTTTGTTTAGTTTTGTTTGTTTTTCCTTAAGTGATAAACTGAAATATTTTTACACTCAATTTTTTATTAAATATGAATTATTCTCTTCAGTCTAGAGAAAGCCTTTTCCAAACTATCTTTTTAGGTCTGACTTACCAGATATAAATAGTATAGCTCCCTAGCAACCCTGGAAGTGCATAGGATCTTTTAATGTTATATATGTAACACAGGAAATTTTGTTAATTTTCTTGATTTTAGTAAGTACCTGTCTTCATTAATGAGAAAGAGATAGATCCTGGATATGATATGGTGAGCTGAAATGAAGACTTACAGCATATTAATTCAAAGATGGCAGAAGATTGTATATATTAATGGAATTGCTTTTTTGTCCACTTGCTGATCCAGATTTAGGAAATTGGAAAGATCTAAGATTGAAATTGTGAGGCACTGCTTCAAAATATCCTTATATAGGAATGAATTAATGCGTTCCTTAGGTCCTATACTGGAGAAAAAAATTGTGCTTTTTTAATCACTTTCTGTATCTGCAGTCAGTATCAGCAGAATTTATTTTAAAACTTTGAAATGTAGAAAAAATTGCATAGTTTATATAACTAAATTTGGAAAGATTAGTAACATTATTCATGTTCTTTCCATGCAGAATTTTATAGCTACATAAATTTCTGTATTAATTCAAACTAAGGCTCCATTTAATCTAAAATTGTGTCTTAACTGATAGAAGAAACAGCTTTACTGTCTTTATGATAGAGTTGCATATGAACAGTTTATGTTTAGCAAGCATTGTCAGAACTCCCTCATAAATTAGTCTGATCTGGTTTTCTGTTGTCTGACAATGTATATTTAAAGCCTAGTACTACATAGAAAATATTTCCACAATAAAACAGGATGTTGTAGGAAAAATCCTCTTAAATATATCCCCAGTAATGTTCTGGATGAATTATTTCATCATCCATCTTTAGGCTAACTGAAACTGACAGGTATTAATATTTTATTTCAGCATTTAGTGTTGTTAATGATTGAATATTTTTATTTACATTGATTTTTGAAAGAAAATGTCAGTTTTAGATTTGAATGACAAGAAGAATGTTAACTAGCATCCTCAGCACTTAAAACCACCTGCAATTAACTTTCTAAAAGATTTTCAAAAGTCTTTTGAATACCTTGTTAATGAGGGGAGAGGGTGGTGCTGATTGCAATCTAACCTTACATGCTTTTAGAACATTATTTTGGCCACATTGATATTTTCACCTTGGCTCCCTATAACCTGCTGAGGTGAGATTTTACAGTGCCAGCAATTGAGACCCCCACTGAATTGCATCCCCACTGAATTGCAATCAAATTTTAATGGAGAAAGCTGTGGGGTGATGATTGCCCTTGCACTGACACTGCAGAAAACTTTACTCCCCGCGGCTGCCCAAGGCCAAGGGAAAAGAAGCAGAGAGCAATGTGTTGCTCAGCACAGTGTCATTTCGTGCTGGCTTCCAGGTCTGTGTTACATTTGGGGGCAAATGTAATAGGTTGGCTGTTGATTGTTGTGCTTTCTTGTTGCATTGTTGGTGGGGTTTGGGTTCACATGCTCTTTTCTAAGAGCATACAGAGAACATAGTGTGAAGCATACCCAGAACACAGATAGATAACCCACTCCTGTCTTACATGTACAGTTTATTTCTCACTCCCTTCCTCTGTGTTGAACAGCTTCAAGCAACATCTGTTTGCTCCCTGAAGGCTACTGCTTTTGAGAAAGATTTACTGTAAGTGTAACTAGGCTGACAAGGGAAGCAAAACCATGTTTCCTGGCCCCAGTCATAAGAGGGCCTGCATGTGCGTGGCAGGATGCTCCCTGCAGATATAATGTGATGAAAAATGAAAGATGAAATCTTAAATAATGGAAAAGAAGGAAGGGTAAAAGCAGAGGGAATTTCTGTTTGGCCTATTTCTTGTTTCTAACTTTTTCATCATTTGCCTATAATTCCTTAAACATGGAATTTTTTAAGAGGTTTAAATTTTCCTTTTCTAGCTACTCGGGTATATAGCAGCCTGATATACACACGAAAACACAGTTCATGACAAATACTATTATGTAACTTAAGACCATGAGGTAAAATGGCTTAGGAAATTAGGGAAAATATTCATACCTACCTGTTAATAATTCAACATATACCAAAGCAAGATTATTCACCATCTGGAACCACTTCAGGTAGATACCACAAATTTTGTCTTAAATTCAAAGAATCATCACAAAATGTGTAATCGTCTTCTTATTTCAAACAATATAAACCTCTGCTTGCTTCAAAAAGAATACATGTGAAAAACGTGTCCATAGAAATTTCAGTAATACTGTTAGAAATCATAGCTCTGAATGGACTAAAGTCTTCTACAAGACAGCAGTGACTGGCACAGGCTGCTTTACTCTTATATAACTCAAAGTCCCACTGAAGTCAGCCTGAATTTTTCCACAGCTTATACAGGAAATTCCATCAAAACTTTCCCTGAAGAGAATGCTTTATCAGATACAGAAATACTACATACAATCTTACTGCCGATTCACAGCTAAAATAAGTTACCTTCTTTAGACAGAGAAAAGATTTAATAAATCTTTATGCCCTCTGCTTGCAATTAAAGCAAAACATTTGTCTCAAACTGTTATACATTGCATTTAATAATTTGCTGGGAAGTTGTCAACTTTGGATAGCTTGAGATTTATGGTAAATTCTAGTGCTTTACACTTTAATATGTTTTCTTCAAGATATTTCAGAGAGAAGAAAAATGATATCTAAATATCTGTACTTTAAAGAAAGGAAGGCAAACTCTTCATGTAGTTACCATGGTAATACAGGCAAATTCCAGTAGACCATGTACACAGACAACCAGATTCACATTTATGCTTGCAGTGACTTTCCACAACCATGTAGCTTTTTCTGAATTCTAAGCAGAAATGTGTCTTGTTACAGATACATGGGATATGCCATTTAGTGTGGAACAAAGTTTCTCCCACCTGAAAGAGTGCAAATTTGTTCTGATGCTTTAAAGAAATAATGATTATTTCACCAATCTTGGGTACATACATTCTCAACAAGAAACTGGCTGTAATATATATCCTGGTGATCCACTGGTGTAACATATATCCTAAGGAATAGATAAAAGAATACCTAAGGATCAGATAAAAAGTAAGGACATCTGTCAGTGCAACTTGTCCTGAAGGCTATGCAACATCGCACCGTTCTCAGCTGTGTATCATATTTCTAAATCTCATCTGTCATATTAATAGCTTCTGCCATATGTGAGACCAAAGTCCTGCACAGACAACAGTCTCCTTCACTTTGTTCTACCTCCTGGAAGGATTTGATACTTCCTTACATATTAGCTATGTCTTGTGATGTAAATTTATAGAAGATGGGAAAAACTTCACTATCTTTTGAATGAATTCCATTGGAAATTAGTTTTTAAGTGTATGTCTGGTAGGGATAAAGCACAGAATGACCTGGAATCTCTGCTGGTTTCAGGTGAGCATAACTAGTGTCAGTCTTTAGCTATAAATTTAGTAAGATATCAATAAGAAGACAAATGTGGTAAAATTGGTTCAGAGTAACAGTACACATTGAAAATATTAACTTTTTGAAAAACAAGGAAAGAAGAAAAAAGTAAGATACAGAATCTCTGCCCTCTTATTGTTATTTTATATACATATTATAATTCCTTGCATTTTAAATACTGTGTTTCTATCAAGATTCAAAAAATCAAAAACTAGACCTTTTGGTCTTTTTCTCCAGGAAAATAGTACATAGTCACTTGTAGAGAGACCCAGCATTTTCACTGCTGTTTGACTTAGATAAGGTACAAAAGAGGAGTAAAGCACCTAATTTTATGGAGCTTGTGATGTTTCTACTCTTGTACAAAGTAAGATGCTATAAAAAGACTCATCAATCCATGACTTAAAAGTTGAAGATTTTATGAGATAACTGTTCACAAACTGCAGATCTGGAAAAAAACTGCATATGAATAGTGATTCAATATTTACAGATCCACATTTTAGCCTGGAATTTAATATAGGAAATTTCTGACTCACCAAGAATATTGCTTTATGATGACTTATGAATAATAGTGAATTATACAGTTAAATCAAGGTCACCTGAAAGATGTTTAACATATTAGTCATAAGATACATGGTGGAGTTCATTAAATGCATTTATGAACTGCACCAAATGTGTTCTCTTCACAATGCTTGCTTGAAGAATTATTTTCTTGCTAATGAAAAAAACCCCACAATATTTGCCAATTACCAGCATTTTTTTTCCCATTTTTGTTCTTTTCTTAGTCTTTATGGTCATGTATATTATATATAAACTCATCTGAGATAACTTAGGAAGCAAAAATAATTGAAAAATCAAACACCAGAACTTTCATATTCATTAAAATGATTGGCTTTTATAGTGTCTGGGAAAAAAATGGTTCCTGTGTCTGGTTTGTTATAGTACTCTAGGTCAAGGATAACATAAGTGACAGTTCCTTGTATGAAGAGTAGTGCAAGATAAAATACCGTAAATTAGCTATATACTACAGTTGTGATATACCACCATTGTGATGCATTTATACCAAGCAATTTATGCACCTGCAGATTTAAAACCAGTGGCAGAGGATTTCTCGAAGGTCAGACAGACTTTGGGTACCAAATCCTCTTCCTCTGCATATTTTCATTCATTCTGATTTTTTTTTCAATATCCATCTAAATATAAAAATCTTAAACGTTTCCAAACCCCCAAAAATCAAACGTGGGCTTCTCTATTCTTAGGCTGATGCTCCAAGATGAGACTCAGATTTTCTGTGGCTACACAGTCAGGTTTTCTGTGGCTTGCTTTGATTTCTCGTTCCATGGTCTGCGGTGGTTAGGCAGTAGTCCTTTTTCAACAAAATTGGAATAGCTATTTTAGAGGATAGTGGCTGAGGAATGAAAAAATCTGAGTTTGAATCTTGTCAGGTTGAGGCAAAAATAGGACCCAGGCCTCCCACATAGTCTGAGTGCTGTAACCAATAAGCTATTATGCAAATACCCAACGGCACTGAGCTACAAAGTGACTGTGATTACTGTGCTTTGTGCGGAGCTCAGTGCTATCAGTGTGTGGGAGGCATGTTCAAAGCAGACAAATCAGGTCCCACTGTGTTGTTTCGTTTGTAAATCCCCAAAAACCTTAGCTGTTAGGATGCTGTCTTCAGTGAAGGTGGCTGATCTGGGACTGTACAGTAATGCACCTTTGGGTGTCAGGGAAAGAGATACGAGAATGTAATCACTTACAAACTCAAAGGCATTATAGCTAGTTGGTTTTTTTGTTTGTTTGTTTGTTTTGTTTTGTTTTAATGTCTTAATTCAGTTTCTTAGATTTTCCATTGGGTTGCTTCAGTCCTTTTTTGAGCCTCAGTGTTCGTAACACTTAACAGTTTAGCAAAAGTTCTTCATCTTAAAGCAGACTCCTAATACAAAAAGCTGCTTTTCTGTGGAAACTGCCAAGAATTTGTTTGCAAGAATGGTTGTGCTAGTCAGACTGAAGATTTGAAGATTCCTGGTCTCTCTGACCAGGCCTCCTGGGGAAATCGTACCAGAAAGAAGGAAATAGGGACTGATCCATGGAATACTCTCTTCCTCTCAGCAATCTGAAAGGTCAAAAATTTTTATTTCATAGCCCTTCCTGGGTTCATCATCATGAATTTGACTCTTCTTCATTTTCTTGCTTCCCCATTGTCCTTTTTCCTTTTTTTTTTTTTCCTCTTTCTCTTTTTCTCTCTTTTTTTTTTTTTCTTTTTTTTTTTTTTTCTATTTTCCATTTTGTTGTCTAGATTTTTTTGTGTTCCTGGGCGTGTCTTTTTGATCACTGATGACCCCAAATAATGGAAACAGTAAAACAGAGCTGAGTCTGGTTAGGCTTAAGTTACATTAATGGAGTTCCTTAGTTAAGTATAGATAAATGTATACAACCAATTTTGGCCAAACCAGTTTAACTAATTCAATTAAAAATAACAGTAAATGTGAGAAAATGAAGGCTCTAACGTGGATTTGCTACAATGGGTAGGCTTGCATGAGCTACCAAGTGAACTACTACTCCAATTATCTTGTCTTCTCTGCTATCATACTTAGCCTAAGGAATTAGCCTAAACAATTAGGCTGATGAACATTAGCTTTCAAGAGCATGCTTTTTTTTTCTCTTCTCCCTCCCCTCCCCAGTTAGGTCCTGTGAGCCTGAAAATAACAGAACTCGATAAAGGTTATTATACTTGCGTGATGTGTAACAGATTAGACTTGGTATTGCTGAACATAATTTGCATATAATAGTTGCGTAGTTTCTGATAGTTCATTATTTTAATAGATAAACTGAAACAGCCAGTAATTATAGCAAAGAAACCTTCAGAACCCTGAACCTGTTGTATGTTTTGTTGATTTGTTTTCAGAATGACACGTTGAGCTTTCAATGAATATCCAATATGCTTTACACAACTTCTATTAGATCAAGATAGGGTTTCCTCACCATTCCCCAAACGTTAGGACAGGAGGTTGTGCAATTGGAAAGGCATGAACAAGGCATACAAATTATTTTGTATTATAACTTTTGGAAGAAGGGAATTAAAAGCATACAAAAATTAGTGTTTTCTTGTGAAGGGAGTGCCAGGAAAATATCAAGATTGTCTCTAGTAGTTAAAAACCTGGTAGTTTTGCACATGAATGTCTACAATGCTTGTTAACACCTAGTCACTACATGAAGAAATATGTATTCTGCATCTTTCAGGTCCATTATTTATCGAAATAATTTTGTGGACATATCTTCCAAAAAGGCATATAGGTGTTAAACAGATACACCAGTTTTCTTTTAATAATGGCTCTAAATGACTGCTAAGTAGAACTATTATAATGCTATTCATATGCTGCTAATTAGTATTATGTTTTGACAAAGCAAAATAAGGAAATGTTAATGCTATGAAATTAATTCAATTTAACAAATTATTATTTAGAGAACAAAGTAAAACCAGATTATTTTATTCTGATCATAAAGTAAAGTATGCCTTCATATGAAAAGTTTGGGGGTAATGTTTCAGTTAATATACAGGAGGGTTGCATAATAGTGATAAACAGGCTATAGAATAAGTCTAGGGAGGTAAGTCTTATCTCCTGCCATTAATTGTGCTGCAAGCACCAGGGAGCTCAAGATATGATTGCACTATTGATTTAAATTCTTAAAGTCTGTGCACTGTCCAGTCAGCACTATATGAAGCCATCAAAAATGACAGGTCATGTTATCAGGTAAAAGAACTTAGGAGGTTTTTTTCTTTTTCCACATACAGTATTGATTTTTCATGCAAAAATATAGAGATTTGATTCAAAGATAATTTGGGATTAATATTTCTATGTGTTTCTTTGGAGTGAACAATAAGCCTCTTCATTGTGCTGCTAAAAGCATCTGTGAATTTACCCTGGGACCTGACTTCAAATACTGACTGAATTAAAAATAGAATTTGTTTCTTATGTTCTATTTCATCTGAATTAAGGAGTTAATTCAGAATTAATGCATTAATTCAGATTACTATGTTACAAAATTAGTACTGGTGTGAACAAGCATATGCAGGAAGCACTGAAACTGGCACTACCTGTATGAGAAATGCTTGAGAATCCATGGCTCCAAATTGATGAAAAGAAATTAATATTCTCATGAAATGTAGCAATTCCTTGAGCTGAGTTTTGGTGTGGAAATAATTTCCGTGATGCTTGTATTCTGTCAACTCAACTCTATTTTCTATATGTCTCATCAGGAATTTGTTTTAATATAAAATCCTCTAAGAGATTTTTTCACCTTTTAATTTGCATGGGGTTTTTCTCATTTTTATTAACATGAAATAGACTTCAGTATGCTGATACTGGATTTATACACAATCTGGCATGTAAATGTAATGGCAGATTTTCTGGGTGAAAACTGGATCTATATTTGTAAATGGAAAGCACTGCCTCATTTTTAGGAAGGACTCTTTTTTTTTTCCCCCTAATGACTTGAAAGTATTCCAACTGATTCTGTGCCACTCTTCAAACTGACATTTCCATTCTCTTCTGACCTCTTACAGATTTATTTATGTATGTATTTTGGAAAAACTTCAAGAAGAACCTTTGGATTAAAGTATTTCTTTCCATTTCATATGGAAACTGACTTCAGTTGCCAGAGGAGGTTTTTGTACCCAGTGATATCTTATAAATACATAGAATGAAACCGATATTTGTGAACATGAAAACTATAGTGAGTGAAAGAAGTTTATACTACCAACAGACCAAAGATAGAAATACATGTTTATTAGTGTGAGCTTGTTATTCTTTTACAGAATAATAATCTGTAAGTTGTCAAATGTTTTCTTTGAGGGGGGGTTACCAAGTGCATTTTAAAATGTGGGAATTCAAAATTCTTAACTGTTGGATGGACACTAAAGCCCCCAGTCTCAGTATCCAGGTTGATTTTGTGTACTATTTCTAATTTTTCATGTTTCCCATCTCATCCCCCTGCACTCTAGGGGAGTTAATAGTCTTAGGCATTTCCCACCTTATTCACAGACAGTGACTCTTTCTCAATTTTCTAAATAATTATTATAAGTAGGTTAAACTCAATATGCAGCTTTGCATTATGCTCAACACAGTCTTGATGCAAGCTACACTGCAGCAGCCTCTGAGCTGAGCATGAAGCCATGGGTCAAATTTCATTAGTTCTGTGACCTGATGGGAAATTATTTGAATGGAAAATGTTGTTAGCTTTTCCCTGGATCGACCAGGCAGTATGATCTCCAGAAACACTGTGAGGAAGGTGGCTGAGGAAAGAAAGGAGAAGGAAAACAGGCCTGCCAGTCTACCAGCAGTCTCTTCTTACACAGGGTTAAACATAACATTTGCGTCTGCGAGGCACAATCATTTCCAACCTGCATTTAGCTTTGAGTTCCATATTTTGAAAATTAAAATTCTGACACACTTAAGGAGGTCTGTAGTCCAAAAGCTCATTAGCTCTTTCCAGTTGTAACTAAATTTAATGAAAATATTAATTCTCCCTACAAAAAATTGCTTTTCTTGCATTGGAAATCTCTCATTAATTTGTGAGATTTTATATGTATTTGTAATTGGGCCTGAGAAGAGATTAAAAAGTACTTGTAGTTATGGGATAAGAGAACAGTTATGAATGTAGAGAGAGGAAGACAACAACATTTTAGAAAGGACAAAGGAGATATTAAATACACATATCATACAGCAACATATTCAGAAGAATGTTTTCATTAATACTTACTTCCATCAAATTTTGCACCAGTGTCGTGATATTGAGAAAAGGTCATAGACTCTTTAATCTTGCATCTCTTATTCAACTGAGTAGTTTTGCTGATGAGAAAAGATCTGCTCAGCAAGCAAGAGCTGATAAAGACTGTAGAATTCATGGTAACATCTATAAAGAAACCTGCAGTCTTTCTGAAAAAGTATTAGGCTAGATACCTATGTCTGCCATATCTGTGCTTAAAGATAAGAAAAACATTTTATGACTCAACACATAAGTGACCCTAGGTTATTTAGCCTGTGCTTTAGTCTGACACCAGCACATTTCATGAAATGGAAATGTGGAAGGTATTTGCTGAAAGAAAGAAATATGCATTTATTCAGACATAAAGGTAATATTAAATTTCTCTACATGTGAGAAACTTTAGAAAAATGCCAACTAATGAACTTGAAACATTAAGCTTACGAGGCTGCAAAAACTCTGCTTCTCCTTGGAAGTTCTGGGACTGATTCAGGGCTTTGAATTCCCCCTTCGTTGCTGATTCCAGATCCAGAGACTCAGTTTTGGGTAAGGTTTTTTGTTTTGGTTTGGTTTCCCCTTACACAGAGTTGGATAGGTCCTGCTTTCCAAGTCAGAGCTTCACAGCTTCCAAGGTATTGACTGTAAGTCTAATGTGCTGTAGAAACAATATGTTTTATTTAGGATAGTGAAAAAAAAAAGACCTGAGACTTGTAAAAAGAGCTGGTCCTGTTTGTGAAGGGTCCTGTTGCAAGCAGAAAGCACCTGGACAACCTCCATCTCCTCAGACGTGAAAGGGAACTGTAGCTCCTGGTTGCTAACAATGTAGATTCCTCGGAGAGTAGAATATATGTTCCTTCTCAAATGATCTTGTGTAAACCTGTGAAATTATTGTGAATTGCTGCATATGGAGCATGACTAACACCCATGCCTTGGTATATCACTGTCTTAGGCTCTTGATAATCTTCAGCATCTGGTTATCAGAAGGGAAAAGGAATGAACTATGACATTCTACTGGCAAGGAGACAATTAGAGACAAGTCCTCTTTCCTGCATAGATGAATAACTTGCACCACTGCTTCAGATATCAAAAAAGTTATGTACATGATAATTTTAGTTTTGAGATATGGGCTGAGATGCCACAATATTCATTACATGGACACTGTTGTTATGTGGAATTCAATGTAATCTGCAAAGCCACATCTTGTATCTACTGTGAAAAGAGTAGTATGTAATATATTACCTTCACCTTCTGTTTTTCACTGTATGTTACAATGGTCAGATGGTATCATCTATATTTATGGAGTTTGGAGAACGGAAACAAAAGCTTGGAAAGCTCTTTTATATCTGGAAGAAGTACAACATCCTTGCACCCTTTTATCGTTTATGGGACAGCAGCACTCAGTATCTTTCCTATAAACCTCAATACTTTAAAGACTTGTGTATTCATAAGGGATTTTCACATTAGTCTCTTGTAAATAACGTACTTGTGCAGCTTTTCTGAGTCATGGAATAATTTTCGAACCAAGAATAGGGAGGTATAATTCAGGAAAAAACTCACTTAGACAACTTCATCAGAATCTCTCTATTCAAAAAGTTGTTGATTTACAGAACAATAGAATTGAAGTTTAAAATCAAAGTGGAGAATGGCCTTTTATATCCTCTAACAACTC
Organism: Patagioenas fasciata; assembly: GCF_037038585.1. Lineage (NCBI taxonomy): Eukaryota > Metazoa > Chordata > Aves > Columbiformes > Columbidae > Patagioenas > Patagioenas fasciata. The sequence continues at coordinate 101,982,867 of NC_092522.1, forward strand.
AAAATTAATTGTTTCCTTTTTTTTTAAATAAAGACTGACTTGTAATTTTTGCAACCTTAGACGATTAACAGTGATTAATCACTTCCTCATCCTTATGTCCCTTTTTAGTTTTCTTCAGTTTCATTAATATGGACAGAAGAAATGTCCAAGATGTTTTTGCTCTCTTTTTTCCTGGTCTTTCAGAGGTTTTATTTTTGCTGATACTTTTTCTTTAGCTGTAGAAATTGATACACTTCTCATACGGTCAAAATAAATAAGTTGTGCCAGAACTGGAGTAATCTTAATGCCTAACTGTAGTAGGTTGTACTGTCAGTAAAATTTAATAAAGAATTTATTTTTGCAGTCAATTAGAAAGTATTCCTACAAATAGAGGAGCGGGAATAATTTCCCTCATGAAAATTCTATAGAACTTTTACATGTGAAAATAATTTTGTAAATGCAGTTTTTGTTTTCAACATAGTCCTGAAAGTGTGTTTGTGTGTATATATGTTTTATATATGTTTATAATATATATATTTTAACAAAATTTAAAATATTAAAAAATTAGATTCCTTAGAATTGTAACTCCAGCTCTGGTATGCCTTCACATAGCTGAAGCCAAAAGATAAAGCTGTTTCTTCATTTAAAGAATATAGACTAGAAAAAAAAAAGGTCTTTTAAAATACAGTCAATACAGACTTTCGACTTCCTCCATCAAGGGAGAGCTCCCTGCTTATTTCATTAGGTTCTTCATCAGGCTATATAAGAACAAATTAACTTTTTCTTCTTTCTCAACATTAAAGAATATTTATTTACTTGTGCATTTTTCTAGGGGGAGCTTTCAGAAATGTTTTGTCTATTTACTTAGATGAAGGTCATTTAAAATTCCTAAGTTAGAATTAAAAATATTTATTTTGCTTTAAATTGAATCTTATTACTATTGGTTTCCCAGCAAATAAAGATTTGTAATGTATCGCTGTCAATTTTAGTGTACTGAACAATCATTTTTGTCTCTGTAATTTAGGAAAATAATACCTAAATTTTTGGTGGTAATTTCTTTTGTTAGAATGTTTATCATTACTAGTAAAAAAAAAAAATCTAGAAAATTCTCATCAGAGTTTGTATATTAGATCAAATTAATTCATTGTGTCAATTTTATAGAGCTTGGAGAAGTGCTAAAATATTTTCCAACAGTAATGGATCAATCCCATGCCCAAATGGAGCATATGAAGTATCCCAGAGAGGGCAATGAAATGACTTGTATTTTTGAAGTTTGATGCATAGTTAAATGTATCACTGAACTGGAAAGTTGCAGTGATATTTAGCATCTCATCAGGTAGACATGTAAGCATTAAGACAGCTAGTCCAATCTCAGTTTGATAAATAGAAAATGGAGAATGACATTTATAGGTGATTCATATATTCATAAAGTTTATATCTAAGGTAAAATGGAATGAATCATACTACTAAAATACTTGTCTACTTCTAAAATGTAAGCCGTGATGACTAGATTGCGTGATTAACATTGGGTGGTTAAAGTTAAGTGAGAGTAATCCTATCCACAGTGGTTTTACATATAAGCATAATCTGACATCATTAAGACTTCTACAAAACCGTGTTACTGAGTTCGGAGGAAGAATCAAGTCTGTGTTGAAGAGTCATGTATATATATATATATGACCACCACTCTTTTCAGTGAAATTTGAAGAATGTTCTGCCAAGCCACAAAAGGACAAATAAAATATGTACAACAGGTCTGTATATTGAAAAAGGCTTTATGGAAGTGCCATAGGATGTGATCAATTTGTCTGGTACTTATAGAATTTTCAACCAGAGGCAGATTGAAGTAATTTTGAAGCAATGTCTTTGGATTATGTTGCAGATGAAGAAATGGTGTTGCAGATTACATGATACATGACAAGGAGAAAACATGTTTGAATTCTGTGAAATAAAACAGGGATGTTAAGTTTGAGATGTGACTTTTTATATTTTCCAGTGTTCCATACTTTCACATGATCTATTTTCCTTAGAAAACAAAACCAAAACAAATCAGAAACAAAAACCTGACACATTTTAGTCTCTAAAGTATGGATGACAAGCAGAAAAAAGGAGAAGAAAATAGGGAATAAAATTTGCTAACTATTAATGTACATTTGTGGTTTGTTTCTAAAGTTTTTTATCTAGACAGCTATGGTTTAAATACCGAAATTGTCCTTTAAAAGAAATCATTAAACATGTAAATATTTTTGTGAAAGACAAATATACTTCATATTGAGAATTAATTCATTTTGGGCTGAAACCTGAAGTGTAGCTCTGTGAAATAGTTTAATACTGAAGATGTTAGACAGTTAGGTACCACACTGTGGTGCCACAGAAGTACAGATGCTTTGTCTTACAATAACAATGGAGTTGTTCTATGTGTTCTACATTTTCATAGTTACTGATTTGTTTCCAGTTTTCTTTGGCTGAAAGGCTGCTAGTGAGGCAAAGGCCTACATTTCAGTCCTGAATCTCAGACCATCTTCATTCTTTGTTGGTAAGCCACTGGCTAAAACTCTCAGATTATTCAGGAAGTAGACTTGAATCCATGCCTACCAACTGGGTGATGAAGGAGCAGCCCTGCAGAAAAGGACTTGAGGATACTAGTGGAAGTAGAACTGGTCATGAGCCAGCAATGTGCTCTTGCAGTGCAGAAAACCAACCGTATCCTGGGCTACATAAAAAGAATTGTGGCCAGCAGTTTGAGAGATGTAAACTACATCATCTAGTTCTAGATGAGATGGCCTCAAGTTGCACCAGAGGAGGTCTAGATTGGATATTATTAATAGGAAAAATTTATTCACTGAAAGGATTGTCAGGCATTGGAACTGGCTGCCCAGGGAAGTGATTGAGTCATCATCCCTGGAGGTGTTTAAAAGACTTGTAGATGTGGCACTCAGGGACATGATTTAGTGGTAGACTTGATAGTGCTAGGTTAATGATTGGACTTGATGGCTTTAAAGTCTTTTTCAACCCAAATGATTCTATGATTCTCCCATTCAACATTTGTGAGGGCCTACCTAGAGTACTCTGGGTTTCCCAGCACAAGACATAGATCTGTTGGAGCAGGTCCAGAAGAGAGCCACAGAAATTCTCAGAGGGCTGGAACACCTCTCCTATGGAAAGAAGCTGAGAGAGTTTTTCAGCCTGGACAAAAGAAGGCTCTGGGGAGACCTTATTGCAGCCTTAAATCCCTCTTAAAAGGGGCTTATAAGAAAGACTTTCGACCAGGACCTGTAGTGACATGACAAGGGGTAATGGTTTTAGACTAGAAGGAGGATAGGGTTAGATTATACATAATGAAGAACATTTTTACAATGAGGATGGTGAGGCACTGGAACAGGATGCCCAGAGAAGCTGTGGATGCCCCATCCCTGGAAGTGTTCAAGGCCAGGTTGGCTGGGGCTTTGAGGAACCTGGTCTAGTGGAAGGTGTTCCTCACTGTGGCAGAGGGGTTGGACTAGATGATCCTTAAAGGTCAATTTCAACCCAAGCACAAGCTTAAACTTGTGCTTAATTGTGTCTGGAGTCAATGCCCCATGGTGGTTTTCCTCTAGTATAATATTTTGAAAAAGTATGAAAAATTTTGTGACAGTTACCTAAAGTCTAAAGAGGAGCAGAAATTGTTGTATGCTTTTTCGTAGTATTTACCGAGTGCTAAATTCCAGACATATTGCTATTTGTGTAGAAATTTCAATCCCTCTTTAGACAAGCCTGAATGTGCAATAAGTCTACTTGTCTGAATTTTCTATCATAGTAAGGATCAGAATTAGGAGGAACTGAAGCAGCAAAATTGTAATGACCTAACTAAGTATTCTAGAATTTATTTTCAGTCATCTGCTACTCTTTCAAGTTGCTCATTTGTGTGAAGAAGGAACATGTTTTTTGAGAACTGTAAGGACGCTGAACTGCAGAATGGTTGTGAAGGAAAAGGAGTGGTTAAATAATGGAATGAGACTGGGTATGAAGGAATTAATTTTAAAAAATAAGACCATGGGATCACATAACTGAAGACTTTGTCAGAGTGCATAACTTAAGAAGCATCATCTAAGTTTTTATCTTTTACATTTTGAATTTTTGATGGGCTTAAGGCCTGTTCAGTTCAGAGGAGGGTGCCGAAGCTGGTGAGGCATCTGGAGCACAAGTCTTATGAGGAGAGGTTGAGGGAACTGGGGCTGTTTAGCCTGGAGAAGAGGCTGAGGGGAGACCTTATCACTGTCTACAACTACCTGAAAGGAGATTGCAGCATGGAGGGTGTTGGTGTCTTCTACCAAGTAGCAAGTGATAGGACAAGAGGAAATAGCCTCAAGTTGCCCTAGGGGAGGTTCAGATTGGATATTAGGAAAAAATTCTTCATGGAAAGGGTTGTGAAGCACTGTAACAGGCTGCTTAGGGAAATGGTCAAGTCACCATCCCTGGAGGTGTTTAAAAGGTGTATAGATAAGGTTCTTAGGGATGTGGTGTAGTGCTAGAGTTAGGTTATACTTGGACTTGATGATCTTGAGGGTCTCTTCCAACCAGAATGATTCTGATTCCAAGGCACGTATTTATGATTTTTGTCAGATTTTTAAAAATGAAACCCCAAAATCCCTAAAAGATCTTTGCCTTTCTTTGCCCCAGCCTTTGCTTCTGTGGTTCTAGTTCTTCCCTCCACTTGTGGAAGTTCAGTGTTTCTTTATTTTCCCCAGTCTGTGTGTGTCTCTGCGTGTGTGTTTATAGTACCTATGCATGCTATGGGGATTTTTAGAGAATCAAAAACTCTCTTTTTATTTATGATACCATACTGTACTGCAGGTGCTGGAAGCAGTCAGCACACAGAAGTCACTGACCCTTCCTATGACTGGGCTGGAATATATACTACTAAAGTGTGAAGATGCTCATTTTTCAGTCCCAGACACCACATAAAGTTTGACCATGCTCACTGAGGAAGGAATCAGTGGAGATATTGTTAGAAAACTAGAATTACAATACAGAATATTGTGTCATAACAGACTCTAGTTTAGTTAAATTTTCATACAGATTTTAATATTGGTCCAGGAATTGGAAGAAAACAGCCTTATAATGTCATGCCACTATTGTAAGAAGTGATGCTATTCAACAACATCATGAGTAACAGAAGTAAGTGCAATAAAAAAATGTTATCATTGCAGATAATGTTGAGTTGATGAATAACACATGAACTTAAAAAAGGAGTATATATAGAGTTTCGTTTGAACTGCTTCTATTGGCAACTGGTTTTAATGCTAAACAAGGAGGAACAAAAAAAATATCCCTATGTTAGCAGAAAAATTCGCCAGGCAGGTTAGTAAGAACATTGCACTGTTATCCTGGAGAGGAAATCAAGACCTTCTCACTTGAAACATTAAAAGTACTCAAACTAAAGAAACTCAACACATTACATTTATTAATTTATTTTTATTTTCAGTCTGAAATCTTATCAATTTTTTACAAGTAACACACAGATTATCAGCTCATATATATAAGATACACCTGGATGAATATATTGTCATCACCTACCTGCTTATTTTAGAAACACTGATTCAGCCAGGCTTCTTAATTGCATAGATACTATGGAAACTCTTACTATTGGGAAATTAAACATCTGCCTGAAGTGCCCATCTACTCTTGTTTGCTATTCTCTACAAATGTTTTTTTCTTTGTAAGAGGGAAACTCCTGTCTCTCCTCTGGGCATACATTGGTTTCACAGTTCTGACAACCCATCTTCTATACAGCTTAAGAAAAGCCTATGTTTTATGATTCAAAACCAGTTTTATACAAGGACTTTGTCAATCATTTCAGTCATTACCATTTGTGAAAAGTAAATATGTTCAAGAAGGTTATATGTGAAAACAGCAGTCTCATGTAAGCTTTACTTCAAGGAATATCTTCCAACCATGCAAACTGAATATTTCAAGTTTTCAGACACCTTCTCCCACTGTGCATTTGGGTATTACCCAATTATTTCATAACTTTCTCTGTCTTAATTGACTAATTGAAGAGCTGACCTGTAATACTAAACTTCATTCCTTTATAAGAAAAACATGCTCTCTCCCTATTATTCATATAACATTTTATCTTTTTGGGAAGACTTTCAGAAAAGTTATTGTGGTGTTTTACTAAACCTTTTTGTGGCCTTCTGCAACTTACTGATAGTCCAGCTAGTCCACTAAGGGAGTTACAGAATTCTTATGTGAATGCCAAAATGAAGTTTCCAAGGTTATTCTACAATTCATTTTGTTTGTAAGTATATTAAAATGAAATCTTTGGAAGAGTCAGCACAAATTAGGCATCCTGTTGCAAACGAATAGATGTTGTTTAGTGAACAGAGTCCATGCAAATAAAGGAATAGACTGTTGTATTTTTAGAAACTATTATTTCTTACTGAACAGAAAGGGTTTATTCACAATAAATCACTACTTAGTATAGTCTCATGGTGGCAGTCTAATTCATGTGCATGTAGTCCTTTCACTTACTTCGTGTTGGGACTAGCAACAGTAAAAATATCTCATGCAAATATTAGCTCTCTCAAAGCTCACATAGTATGAATGTTTCATGGGAAGTTTGAAAATCTTCTTTATTATAAATGTGCAGTTCAAGACATTCAGTGATAACGGCTATCACAATCAATATTGATCAGCTACTATAACTGTTGATCAGCCTGGCTAGAAATAATACTTTTCTGAACTGTCAAAAAAAGACAAAGAAAGGTGTGACAAAGAAAGGGAAACCAATGTATGTTATTTCTGTAAATATTTTCCATGAAGGCAATAATACCCAAAGTTTAGGAATGGTTGATATTTTCGTTAATAATGTGCAACTTGTTAATGCCTTTCAGTGAAGAAGAAAACAAAAGTTTTAAAGCATAAAACCTGTTCGTTTGATGTTATTCAAAATCTGTCTTGAATAACCTTAGACTTTGATAGTACTATGTGGTATTCCCTCTTCAGTGATATCTCCAGGAGAGTCACGGGAAGAATATACTCGATCTGATGAAAATTTGTCAAGTTTGGTATCTCATCTACATCCCTGGCTAAAAGCAGGTGCCTAGAAAAAACTGTAAGAGTACAATCAGACTTTCCAAGATACACCTTCTTGCTTCTACATGTGTGCACTTTCTAAGACAGATCTTGTATCTTTCCTTTTAAAATGCTCTGGTGGACTTCTTTTCATTTATTAATTTATATTTTGCTACAGTCTAATCGCTTTCTTGTTGAAATGAGTTTCACTGTTTAGTTATTCACTAGGTGAAAATGTATCTCTCTTGTTTTTGAACTTATCAGCAAAAGGAGAGTTTTGAGTAATGAAAACAGAGGAAAGAAAAACAAAACAGAAAGTGAATTTTTCTTACCCTTGTGATGCTCTGAACCTCTCCCACTTTCCTCCTCAGCAGTCTGTTTTGCAGACTGGAAAAATCTGAGTCTGTTTAGTCTGCCTGTATGGAAGATGTTTCCTACCTTCAACCATCCTTGTAGTTCTTATCCACACATTGTCTGATAAGATTGTGGGTTTGAAGTTGCATGCAGAGCTCAGTTTAGACAGCAAGCATACGTAGGGCCTAATGATGCTTCCTGCTTGTTTGCTTCAACTTTAATAATTTTAAACATTCTGTTCACTTTTTTTTTTGACTCATGTTTTTTGAACTCATTACTTCAAAACTCCAGCTGCTCCATGACAGTTCTTGAGTCCTAACAGGTAGCTAAGAGCCCATTGCTAGGTGTGCAAAATTGGGCTTTCCTTGGGCATGGGGTTGCCACACCTGTGTCGATATGGAATTTGTCAGCATCACCAAGTCTTTCTGCACCTCGTCATGTAGCCTTTCTGTAAAGAAAAGTAAGTGAAATGGCAGCTGAAATTCAATATCTGTTGCATCCATCAAACAACTAACCAGTCAAAGAGTCTGGAAAGAGCTTTAACAAATACAGGAAACAGTCTAACCTTTTCCTTGCACTTTCTTTGATTACTAATTATGTATACGGTGTTTTGCCTTAGAAACATAGAAATATCAAAGTAATTAACATCGTATGATTAAGATCAGATTCAAGAGCAGTAGTGAAATGCCTTTAGCAAATAAAGACAGAAGAAGAAAGTAAGGATGGAAGGAAGGGAGGAAGGAAGGGAGGGAGGGAGGGAGGGAGGGAGGGAGGGAGGGAGGAAGGAAGGAAGGAAGGAAGGAAGGAAGGAAGGAAGGAAGGAAGGAAGGAAGGAAGGAAGGAAGGAAGGAAGATAATCAAATAGTATGAGGAAATTCAGTTAGTGTTATGGTTGATCTGATGTGACATAACTAGTGAAGACATGCCAGCTTATATCAACTGAAAATCCACAAAGTGTGACACAAAGACAGTTGGTTTGAAGAAGGCCATGCTGAGATAAATCAAAGAAATTTAGTAATAAACCTGTTTTGTTGGTGGCATTTTCTTTTAGAAATGGCACCAAGAGGAGATATGGGAAGTGCATGTGGGGGTGTTTCATATTCTCCAAATGCTGTGATTATAATGTGGTTATACTTTTGTATGTGACATTTGATGTTCTCTTTCCTGGCTCTAGTTGTTTTAATAGCCTACAGAATTAACACTTCATAAATGCAAACATGGAAAAATATCTGTTATGTCAAATGGCAAGAATCACAAACATTATTTACTTAAATTTTTAATAATTTAATTTATAATGAATGTGGTCATTCATCACCAGATTGTGATTATAAACTATACAGTGCAGTGAACATTAAATTTGTTTTCAAAATATGCTAATATTTGGGATTTTTCTGTGACATTCTAAGAACATTTTTTCTATGGACTGGATGACTCCAGCTGACAATGATAGCATACAGCTTTGTCAAGTATAGGTTACAATGACACAAAGATATTATAGTTACCATGCTATAGTTGAAGCATGAAACAGGATTTGTTTGTCCAGCAAGCCACTGTGGAAAACTCAATTTTACAGTTTCTGCCACAAGAGCCATGTGTTCAGTGTTTTTCTAATGTATATGATCACGTTCCTCCCTGAATAAAGAAAGTTATAGATACCGAGATAAACTGGGAGTCAGGTCTGCTAAGGCATGTTAAAGGTGAGTGCTTTCAGAAGTGCAAGAGTAAGTCATGCAGCTGTAGTCCAATAACTAGTACAATGTGGATTGAATTAATAGTTTATATTTGGTTGTATAAAAAGTGTGGGGTGGCAAGTTTTTTACTCTTAGGGACAAGGATCATTTTGAACTAGTTAAAGCTTTTTTTATCATAACTGCTATTTGACTAGTCACCTCAACTAAAATAAACATGTTGGTTTTGAATCACTGCTGTTTTCTCTGTTTTATAACAGAAATGTGCCTGTCAGATGAGATGTAAGACAGCATGACATAGTGCAGTCTGATGAAACATGAGTGAAAGCTAACATTTTACAGTTTTATCCTACTCTTATTGATGGCCATGTGCAGTCTCCCAAAGGCATGTCCACTTCTATTGAACCATGCCAATCATTTCCCTCTCAGATGTTGTCTCCTTCTGAAAGCAAGCCAGACATGTAATGAATCTGAGCCTGCATGTACAAAGTTGATCCTCCTCTCACTGAAATCTATAGAATTCTTGTCATTGACTTCGACAGGAGTATGGTAACACTCCAGGACACTTCAATGGTCAGATAGATTTTGTTATTGTTCAGAAAGGCTAGGATATCAGAATCAGCCACTTCCATGAGCCACTACCCCCATACCTCAGCTTTTTAATTAAAGTTAGATCCCTTGATTATCATAAATATCAAAGCTTCTACTTTTGACCTAGGGAAAGAACAGACAATGTTGTATTTGTACCTTGCCCAGAAAATTATTTTGCATTAGAATACTCATGGAAGAAGAGCCATAAGGATATATCCTGGGAGTAGTAAATTAAAAATGTCTTAGAGAAGCCTGTCTCCATGTCTTTTTGTGGAAGCAGTGACTGTGAACATCAAAACAGCTCGCAGGTCTGAGGGCGATTCTACATCACAGACCTGGCACTGACATAGCAGATCAGCCTACGTTTCACCCACCCTGGCACAACCAGCTTTAGCACTGCCAACAGGAATAGCATCCACTTGCTGTGCTTCTTCTGGCTCTCTGTTTCCTGTCAGTCACACGGGCTCCTGAGGATGAGTCAGTGATGCAGATGGCTTTTTTCTTTTGTACAGTATATTCCATGTAAAATGAACATAACTGGGTATTGCTTGTAATAATCCCTCAAAAGGTAGATCTATTCTATTTCACATATGCCTTAATCGAGGATCAAAAATCTCATTGGGCAATCCAGTTCAGAACTAGACCATGAGATAGTGCTTGTGTGTTGTGATGTACAGACAGTATGTGAGGACAGAGGCTGGATGAAAAGGTCTGAAGGAGCCTGAAGTTTCTCCACTTTCATGTGCTTTACCTCACATAAGTAATTGAATATTTGGGTATTTTTTTCAATTTGGTAAGTTTAAAACAACATCCACCATAATTCTATAAGAAACAATTGTGTAGTTTAGGCAAAACCAGCTCTGACAAGTACAGTATCTCATGAAGTGTTGCATTGTTAGGACAAAGCATTTCTCTAAGTATGTAATATTATAAATATCCACTTGCATGTTTTAGAGTTCCAGTTTGCACTGTAATCTAAATTTCTTAATTTATTTGAATTCATTGTTCAAACTTCTGTTTCTGTAACCTATCTGAATTGCGTGCATGGGCTAAATGAGTTTAATTAGTAAATAGTTATACTATATAGAGTATTTATAAAGTATTATTCTAATCAGCTGTGCCTTAAAGGAAACGTTAATTACATTTTTGTAACAGTTCACAACATTTCTTGCCATTATTTACAGATCTAAATAATTGGTTGAGATACACACAATGGAAAGCATAACACTGAAACATTGTATGTAGAGAAATAAAACTTGATCCTATGTAGATACAGAAAAATATCTCATTCTTTAGCCATTTACTCCAGTATGAACAGTGGACAACAAATCAGACTGGCAGTATTTTGGCACATGCTTGGAATGGTGTATATAAGGCCAAAGGATTCGAAACAATGCTAAATCACACCCATGGTTACTCACGCAACTGTGTTTCTTACTGGTGCTGCAAGATGGTGGTTAGCTACTCTTTTCTGAATTTTGCCCTGCATAAATGTCAGCTACTGACATAATGACTCAGGCACGGGAGCTACATCACACTCCACTCCATCCCATTGCTCCATCAAAATCAGTCATTACTTTACTGTTGTGCAAACATGTCAATGAGATACAAAACACAGGGAACTAAATTTCCTGTGGTTAAGATTATTAGAACATGCAATTTCAGTTCCAGTCATGAATGTCTCTTTGAATTTATAATCTCCAGGGAATATGCATCTGTTGCGTCATTCCCACCCTAGTAATGTTAATGAATATTGTAGATTGCATATGTTTTTGCTGTATAAATTTATTAACATCAAACGTGTAATGAAAGCCATATTTTACACATGTATTTGTTGTTATGCTACCTATATTTTGATTATTTTTAACTTTGACAATGAAGTAATATTGTTTCCTAAATTATATTGTTAATTTTTCATAGGAAAATTCTTCTTATATGTGCATTGCATGAAGCAGCAGTGCCCATATTTTGACTTATATAAAATATGAATTTAAATAAGAAACACAATTATGTGTATGGAAATACACTACCTGTCAAGAGGAATGTTTCATGATTTCTTGCTGTAGACTCATCAAATAACATTTTGTTTTTATGTGAAACCTAAATTCTTCCTGCAAAATACATTTGTATTAGTAAAGGTGATTGTTTCAACACTAAAATCTAATGCAATATAATCTGATCTTTCTAAATTCAATTCTAAAAGTAACTCTTCCATCTTTGAAAATGAAACTTCTGTAATGGCTGTTGAAGAACTTATTGTCAGTCATTTTCTTTCCTGGAATGACGATTTAGCAATCTAATTTGGGAGATAGTATTTGTCCTTCATTGATGTTAGTTGACTCTGCACTGGTAATTAAAGCACACTGAACTAAAAGTTTCTGGTTTAAATTCAAAGAAATAATGAATTAAAGTAACAGAGATGAACAAATTTGAAACTTTTTTACTGGACTGATTCTGTGGTCAGACACAGGCAAAAAAATGCTAGAAAGCCTGTTGGATAACCGAAGTCACGCACAAAGTAATAACTGTCAGAGAAGAAAAGGTAGTTAACATAGAGGGCACTCATAGAGCAGTTACAATGAGTCAAATGGATTTTTCCCAGCTTTCAGAACTGAGCTTTTTGACAATATGCTCTTTTAGTTACAGTATAAAACCAAACTACTTGAACTGCATTACACTGCTCAGCCTCATGATATAGACGTCCAGTGACAAAGATGATAATAAAAAAAACGCTGCTTTAAGATCCTGATATATCACCAAGACTGTCAGTGGAGTGGTCTGGGAGAATGGCATCAATAAAAAGTGAAAGTCAAAGTGACAATACTGAAGTGAGCAGATTTGGTGCAGTTATACTGTATATTGCAGGAGTCTGTCAGAGAAGTCCTCTTCTCAGAGTAGCTTGCCTACAATTGAGTTGTTCCTATTCCGGTGAAGCTCAGAAGAGAATTTGGATTATTGTCTCAGTATTTCACAAACAATGAAATCAGCAATTTCCTTTTATTTACCTGAGCTATATAATACTCTCATTGTACCAGCTGTTGCTAAGCAACTGTAACAATAATAGTCATGTTTATCTAAAGCCTCAATTTATTTTACTTCATTTTATAAAGGTAAACAAATAAAATCCACCCTGTCCTCAGTGATTGCCATCTGCAGAATGAGTTTGCATCTATGAAGAATAGTCTAGATTTAAAGGACACTGTCTTCAGCTCAACATTTTACAATATAGAATCTTACCCCCTGTAAAATAACTTTTTTCATCACCACTTCCTATGTATTTCAAATCTGGTATACAACTTGCACTGTTTTCCTCTTGCTTTGGTGCATTTTCTCTTCTTCATTTTCATGAATCTTAAAAATAATTGGAGTAAATGCAAAGGAAGAACAAAAATTCAGAGAACTTTACTGGGTTAATATAATTATTATTGGAAGAAAGGGGATAAAACAACTTCACATAATTTACTTGCTTTTAACTAAGAACTTATTGCTTTTTCAGAAGGAAGTACTGTCAAGCTGTAGCCTTGTGAGAGCAATTATGTGGTGGTTTTGTTTTTTTGGTTTTGTTTTGGTGATTTTTTTTGTCTTTACTAGCAAGTGACACTGAATTGATGGTGTTGCAGACTGGATTAAAAAAAAAAAAAGAAACATATAAAGCTCTTTAAAAAAATGTTTTGCTGAGAAGAAATATTTTGCTGCATTTGATTTCCCCATTAACTTGCGTGAATACTGATTTATTGGTGGTTTTGGACATTCCAGTATCGAAAAGGGAACGTGAAATATCTTTTTCTCAATTTGTAATGGCAATGTAATTGAACTGATGTATAATATGCATTTCAGCATTGAGAACTTCATTAAAATAAAGAAAAAAATTCCTCATGCCAGCAATTAAGATGTTTTGCTCTGGTACACAGCAAAGCTACCATTATAGCAGGATTTGATTCAGAACTTCTTGCCGAATAGTAATATTAATCTTTAACCTTCAGGACTATTTCATTTCAGTTGGGTGCTGAATAAAGGCTTAAATATGCATACAAAATTGCACACAAAGCTATTGCCTGACTCTCAGAGTACTAATCTGAGACTTTAAAAACACTAGCTTTCCTGTTTCACCAACACAATCAATGAATATATATCCTGCAGCTAGAAGTAAGGTCTCAATTTAAAACGTTTTATAGACTGATGAAGTTGCAGTCACTTTGTGAATGCCTGCATCAGAATTTAAGGTTATTACATGCATTCGAGCATTTGCCAACTGCTCATCTCATGAGAAGTGGATCTAGGGAAGGTCCTAGACTGGTCACAGAGAAAAGCTGCAGGTTTTGAATGGATTGGTATCTAAAGGAAATAAATCTAAATTCTGAAATTTAGCTGCCATTTTTTCTTTAGTTTTAGCTTTAGCTGCCAAGCTACAGAATATTTAATGATTCAGAGGCAATTAGCTGTGATAGGAAGGGTTGAATCCAGCAGCCAGCAGAGGCGAAGCTGCCCTGTCTCTCTGCCCCAGATGCAGGAAGGGGCAAGGCTGAGCAGCTTTTCTCAGCAGGCACACACAGAGCAAACGTATACACCACATACATATGTATACCTATGTCCAGCCACATAGATTAACAGAGGTAGACACACTCAGCACTTGTATGAACTCAGGTAGCACCAGCAGCCTCATCCTGTTTCCTCTCTCTGACTGAGAAGGTTGGAGGTCCACCCACATACACACACAGAGAGAGCTGACCACAACTTCCCTTGTTCCCGGTAGCCACTTCCGGTGATCTTATCCTTGGAGAAACCTTCCTAGTTTCCGCTCCGTGTCACCTGCTCTCTAGCTTATCTGGACAGACCACAGCCAGCACTCACATACTCCCTCGCACACCTGTGCTGGCTCCCAGTGCTGCACACAGCCAGATAAGGTCTGGCCCTGGTCCCACCAGGGGCTGTCACTTGGTGTCGCTCAAGGGAGTCTCCCCAGTCACTGGCACCCAGGCACACATGCCCTCTAGCCCGTGGTCTAGCCCAACTGCTGGCACCCCAACCCACACTCACCCCAGGCTGGTACCACCCACCCATGGGGCTCTACAACCCCCATGGGGCCACTATCTACACACAACCAGCTCTGTTTGTCCTCTCAGACCTCTATTTTCTCACAGTTGTTCCCTCCCAAATCATCTAAATCCATCCCCTTCCCCACCTCTGGTTTCTTCCCTAAGCATCCCATAATAAATCTTGTGCAATCCTAAAATGCTCTTGCCTGGTGCCACATGATGTGTTCCATGCTTGGTCTGGAGGGTGATGTGGAGCTGCTCCTCTTAGCCTATCATGGCAGGCATTACACCAGGACGCTGGGGTGGAGCCTCTCCTGGGACAGTCACGAGGGGCCCCAGGCAAGGGTATCCCTTCCTTTTGAGTCTTTACTTTGGGTTCCCACCTGCCCTGGGTCCCCTTGTGCTCCTCTGGGCATGTGGAGGTAGTCCTGCCATGGGCTAATGACTGCTGGGATGGACCTGGGTGGAACTGGGGCAGGGTGATGCTTGGAATTTGGCATCTGTCATTGTCTCTCCATGGGTGCACAGATGGGGTTTTTATCATGTAACCTAATAGATCATTACTAATTATTTCAAATCAAATAAGTTTTAAACAATTTCTCACTAATTATCTTGAAATTAACTATTTTTGCTCACATCTTGCAGAAAGATTATGTCATGAGTAAATTTACACTGTTCTCATTTCACATTGGGCTGGGACTGTCTTGAACATGCCTAAATATCTGTAGTTTGAAGCTATATGGCACCGGTTCTCCCTGATATTGGAAGGTGATGGTGGACTTAGCAAGCAGATGCTGGCACAGTGCAGGTGACTTCTTCATGGGATCTTTGTGCTATCACTGCTGGCTGGGGCATACTTCAGTTTTGCCAGCAGAGATAGTGACTTGCAGTTGTGAAAAAATCTTCAGCGACAGCTAAATGAAAAAGAACTTGGTACTTTCTGATTTGATTAAAGTGTCTTTTAAAGGTGTTTTGAGGTTTACTTAATAATTTATTTTTGGAGGACTCTTGAAGTAAACAAACGCCGTTCTAAACAGTCCTCAGAAAATAGTGCTTTTGCCTCTCTGTCTATTTGGTATTTCTATTCTTGACTGAAGTTAATTTAGGAAATAACAGTTTTATCAGGTAGTAACATTGTCAGAAGATGGCTACAGGATATACTCATGAGGAAGAAGCAAGAGGCCTGGTGCAGAGCATGGCCAGTCAGCAGCAGGAGCTGGCATGCACCAATAATTGATTGACAAATGGTTAAATATGATATATTGAAGAAGAATCAAGTCTTTATTTTTAAATTATGTGCTTTTCAGACCTATTGGTGTTCTCTGAGTGGGTCAGCCTGAATGTGAATAAAGGTGATCAGAATTCAAACGACTTTGAAAAAGGCTTCCCGGTAAAGACTGTAAAGGAAACAAATCATGCAGGGCATAAGAAAGTCTGCTAAAAGTTTGGCTGACAGTTATGGCTCAGGGACAGGAGAAAATTGCCAGTTTTTGCAATAGAGGGAGTCATTGTGGCATCCCAGAAAGTTCTCTGCTGGCACCTGTGTTGTTCAGTACGCTCATGAATGATCTGCAAGAGAGGATAGCAGTGAAGTGACTGTGATGATAGGAAGTTGTGAGTTAATAAAGATGAGGACCAGTTGTGGAGAACTACAAAAAAGGCCTTATGTGACCAAATAAGGGGATGTTGAAGTAGTTGATGAAATTAGAGAAGATGAATGTGATGTGATGCACATAGTTATGAACTGTAGGACATCTATGGCGGGGGGGCGGGGGGAATTTAAATCCTAATTTTCCCTGTAGAATGATAGGCTCTAGCCTCACTATACTTCTGGAGGAAAGGAACCTTGATTATGATACATGGTCCTATAACAATGTCAAGACAATGCTTACCTTAGCAAAAAAACAGATCAAATTAGTAGGAGAACAGAAAAGGGATTAAAAGTATCACCGCGTAAATGATTTATATACTTTTTCCGTATTGCAAGAAGTTCTGGTATCCCTGTCTCACAAAGGGCAAAGCTGGAAAAGGTTCAGAGAAAGGTTATAAAATGCCTTTAGTACAAAGAAAAGCTATATAAAGTAGAACATTTGAACTTGGAAAAAAAACAAGACTGGGACATGATAAAGGTCAATAAGATGGAAAATGGCATAGAAAGCATGAATGAGAATCATATGCAAAAACTTAGTGGGGAATCAAATGAACCTAACAGATGGTATCCGCTGAACAAACACAAAGAAGGGTTTTTCGTGTTTTAGGATTCCTTCTACAATACACTGAAGATCCTAAAAGTTAATACAGGCTCAGAAGATGACTGGTTGAGTTCATGGAAAAGAAATCTCTCAATGGCTATTAAACAGAAAGATGAAAGGAATGTCTTCCTTTTAAGAAATCCCTGAGATGCAGATCTTGAAGTGGAGGGGAGTTTTCTAGCAAAGTCCTTCCTAGGTACCTCCTTTGGTTTGCTGAGCTGAATGAGCCTTTGATCTGGCCAAGCACAGCTGTTCTCATTTACTTACCAAACTTACCAATAAAACTGTAATTCATAGTAGAATCTACTTTAAACAATGAGAAAGATACAATCTTGTAGACATCTCTTCTCAGCCTCACTACTAGCTACTGCATTTTTCTGCAGCTGCAGAATGGAAAATATCACTCAAAGTCACAACAAGAATGTGACTTCATTTTCGTTATCATTATTGTTCAAAATATCTTTAGTATCACTGGCTTTACTATAGTTAGTTTTGGTGCATTTTGTAGGTTGTGGTTTCAAAGTACATTTATGTTGCAAAAATTGTTTTCTTTGTAAATATGTGTATGTATCTGTATATATGTATAAATACCTTATGAATTACAAGAATATAAGTGGTTGTCTTTTTGCTTGTTTCTTGTAGAAGCATTTGAAACTTGAAAAATAATTGTACTTTGCCAGTTCTTATTATTAGATAGTGGTAAACAAGGGGGTTATAAACACAGTCATAATAAATATAAAGACCCAGGAACATAAAAGTCTGATTTTCAGAAAATATTTTGTAAGTTTGTATTTTGTGAGTTTTATTCAAAATCTTATAGTAAAGCAGGACTTAAACTCTTAGTGATTCTACCACACATTTGACCTCAGTGTCTCAAGCAAATTGCAGTGGTTTAAGTTTTCTTGGTGAGCTCACACAGTTCACAACTAAGAAATGTCGCACCTGAGCAGATGCAAATAGGGCTGGTACAGGATATGCAAAGAACCTAAAATAAGGGAAAATCAGTGTAAATGATTTTCAACTCTAAGTCAAGAGTGTAATTTTTGTTAAATTGCACTATTTATATCATAAAATTAAAATAAGTGTCCTGAAATATCTTTTTACAGACAGCATATGACAGAAAATGAATGCTAACAGAATAGTTTATGTACATATAAACAACTGCATGGTTGCAGTTTCGGCAGTCTAATACACCTTTTATTGAAATAATTCAGTGTACTGATATTGTACTCTATCAATGACTTCACATTTAGTGAAAAATGGAAACAATTGCTTTTTTATTTGATGAAGTGAATTGTACGGGTAGATCTTCTTTTTAGGGTGTATTCAGTTGTATTCAGCCTACATTATTTTCTGTGCTTCCATTCAGCCCAGCAGAACTACTTAAACTCTGCTGATATGAATATTTTTTTAACATTTTCTTGTTAGTATGTTCAGTTTCTTTCATTGTTATTATTCTGTTTCTGAATTCCTGGACTTTGTTGACCATTTCTGCTATTAAAGCACTCATAAGAAACAAATTATTCTTAGTTAATCTCGTCAGTGTCCTCTTACTGGTCTGTGGTATGTCTGCAGTCAGAAACTGTTTGTTTTGTGGGATATTGCTTTGCCAGCTCCTATCTAATTTGTTGCCATCTGTCATCCATAAGTCTCTTCATTTCTGCTCTCCAAGTATATCCTCCTACTGAATCTCTCTTAAGTGATCTGAAGCTGAATTTACTGCTTGGTAGAGGTATAACATTTGACAATTGTGGAGGTTTTAAGACTTACATGTATTGACAGCACAGGTACTATACAGATAGCAGCTAATCCTTATTTCCCAATGCTGCCCTCTAAACATGCTTCATGTCTTAACTGGGCACTGACAGACTTAGAAGGTTGACAGTTTTCTGGACTGGCACAGCTCTTAAAGTCTCTTTGGGTATTGCTTAATTCAGAATAGAAATCCTCTTCACAACTGTCAGTGTCCACTCATGAGATTGCCAGGAATTAACTGTGTATTCAGTTTCTTCTAGGATTTTGTTGAGGTTTTTACTGAACACTAGGTAAATAACTACATATTTATATATACGCATATAAAATTTAGAGGAAACCTAAATAGCATTTCACGGTAATTCTTTTCCTTTATGGTTCTCCTTTGCCTCCTGTTTCTTGGGTGCAAAGTGAATACGCATGTTTATAAATAGTTTCAGAACTGAAGGGATATACATACACAGGAGAACAAAAGCGAAATGGAGAAAGAAGGGGTTATGTGTAGTAGGAAATGCTTAAGTTAAATAGGGGTACAATGTTGGCTGCTTCATATATCATTAGGGTTTGTTTATTTTCCAAAAGAATGATGCACAATAATTTGAATTTGTAAGGAGTACCAAACAACTTTGGAATAAAGCTGGGAGCAATCACTGACAGTAGCAAAACTTCTGCAAGTGGGTAGCAATTGCTTCTGTAAGGAAGCTGCTGAGTTGTTTCCGTTTTGGGTGTGGGAGGGCTCACTACCCCAGCAATATTCAGTTTTACTTTAAACCAGATATAGGGTTCCCTAAGAGGTTGGGTAGGTAATTTGTTTGTCTCCCTGGAAGTCAGAAATGTAGTTAACATATTGCATGTACATATACAAATACATATGGTGTATTACGTTCTTTATAACCAGTGTTACAAATCTCTGCTCCTATAACGTAGTCCTGGAAACTTGTACTTGATAGCTCTCCTTGTTCAGTGCAACCCTTTCACACCACAATGGTAGGAAAGCTGCTGTGCAGCACAGCTTGCAGGGGTTAGGTATTCGATTTACAAAAAACAGTTTCTGAATGTTGGAGAATTAGCTTGCTAGAGTGTTAGGGTGGTGGGCTGTCACTATGATTTTCATTTTCTGTTTTCAAAACTTTATTTCTATTGCAATTAAATGATTTTAAATTGCTTGTGACACTTAGATGACATTTCCCCTGTGGCTGTAGGAAGAGGAATACAATACAAAGCATCTGCAAGAATGCTGACAGGTTACAGTGAACAGTACATAGCTGAAACTTTCTTGCTAAATTCATGGTATAATTTCTTCTTCAGGAATGTTTAATAATACAAATGTTTTATTAAAGTAATGTGAATCAATTGGTAGATATACTAGGGAAGATTTCTACTTTACAGGCTTCCTGAATCATTGTAGCCTTTTAATCTGTCCATTAGAGCTTTTGTCATATTTGAAATTTAGTGGAAAATCATTACTTATTAGTTCTTTAGTTTTAGCAGCAAATCCTTTTTAGTAAATCCATTTTATTAAGATTTAGAAACTTCCCACATGCATTTGACAGCACTGCTCTGAAGGACTCGGTCTCAGATACCTACTGCTGGGAAGTTAAAAATAAAATTGCAGCCTGAAATATTTTTTCAGTTTAGGTATAACAATAAAATACTGGGATTATACTTGTTCTGAAGTGCTTAAGATGTGTGTAATAATCCAAACACTACAGTGCACAGAATGTCCTTAAATTTTTCTCTATTCAAATATTTCATTAATACTTCTCTCTAGCTCTGAGTCAGTACAATTATTGTACATGGGATTAACAAAATAAAGTAGGAAACTAGCAAGAGTGTGCACTATAAGTCAAGGTTTCTTGTTGAGGACTTCCCGTTAATGAGCTACCATACCCTCACAAGGTCTGTAGGATGTACAAACCAGACACAAATGCCTGCTGAGTAAACCGTTAATGTTATTTTTTTAAGAATCCTAAAAAACGTAATCATTTTGGTGATCACAGTATATATATGTTATACCACATAAACTTTGCTGTGTTTTCAAAGTATAAAAATCTTAATGTTTGTTGCAACAGGATACACAATTAATGTGCATCTCTATTTTGCTCTCTACTTTGAAAGTATGTTTCAGAACAGCAGAAACTCTAATACCGTAATATTAATATAAAAACTTTATAAATGGCATTCACCAGAAAGCTCTGAACACTCTTTGACATTAAAACTGTCAGTCTGTTGAATTTATGACATGAAGGCTAATTTCACATTTGGATGATAAGTCGTACATTGTTAATACTACACAACCTCAAATAATGATTCGTTGCATAAAAATATGGTAGGTGTCTCAGAAAATCCAGTGATGGAGGTTTTGAATCCAGAGCGAAGAATAGTATAAATGCAATTTTATATGATGTTTTTTCATCTAGAAAAAATATTATGAAATTAAGTTTATATATAGATTCTCATGTAAGAATATATACTGGGGCAGGGGAAAATCACCAAAATACATGTTTTCTTTTTTCTTTTCCAGGTCAGAACTGTGGAGGCTTGGTACAGGGACCAAATGGTACTATAGAAAGTCCCGGATTTCCTCATGGTTATCCAAATTATGCCAACTGCACATGGATCATTATCACAGGAGAACGTAACAGGATACAGTTGTCATTTCATACTTTTGCCCTTGAGGAGGATTTTGATATTTTGTCAATTTACGATGGACAGCCACAGCAAGGCAATTTAAAAGTGAGGTAAGGTACCTTTTTGCCATTTTTTTTTTTTTTTCCTTTTTCTTTCTGTCTCCCTTTCTTTACCTTTCTTTTTCTCTCTGGAATAGTTACAGATCTTTATGGCCCTGGCTTGTCTACCAGTAGCATCAGTGGTACTTAAAATCTGCACAGTTCGAGGTCAGCTTTGGTAAAAGCTCTGAGCACAGGAATACCCATGTTACAGTAGCTTATTTTTATATAGCTGTCCCCCAATGGTCCAGATTTGGCCCAGAGACTCTTTCCTGAAGGCACCTGTCCCCAGTGTTTGAAAGAAATTTTACTGAGATTGCACTTTTATACCACGCCCACAATATTTCAGTCAGAGGATGGGTATGCGGCTCGTGTGAACAGTACCCAAGGGTCTCCCGTCAAATGTGGCTCAGAAGAAGCGGGTCATAAAGTAGTTTGTGAGAGGCACAGTCTCATCAGTGGGTGTTGGGCAACCTCTGGAAATGTTTGGCAGATTAAATCCTTCAAGTGCCTTGCAGATGACTTGAGCTTTGTCAAAACTGAAATTCTTCTCCATCTCTAAGTAAAGACAATTATTAAGCAATTAGGGACCATTAAAGGTCAGAAACTGGGTGTTTTATTTGTCCAAATCCCACTGAGGTTACAAAGAGTCTTTATGGAAGCTTTTTGACCTTGAAACTTTTCATAACCTCAAATTTTGGTGCAGTCATCTAATTGAGTTCCTCAGTCATTTGCTGGGTCTGGATTCTAGAGCTGGAAAGCAAACATTGCTATCAGTGCTGCTCTGTCATTTTCTGTTCAAGCATGAGATTTTTGGAGCACTGTAAAACATTGCTGTCAGTTCTGTTGTCTGATTACTCTTTCATGTGCTGCTGATATATATTATACTATTAAAACAAATGTGGGAACATCACCGATTTGTTCCACATTTTAGTGAGCATCATCACGTATTTTTGACAAGAACAATGCTCTGATTGATTGTTTACTCAGTTTAAAAAGTTTTTTAAACTATGGAAGACAGTACTGAGCTACTGATGCTTGAGTTGTACAGTATGTGTGCTTCATTTACTGTACGTAATGGTATCACCTTTATACAAGGATTAATATTTCATTTTCAGTCAAATGTTTTTATTATCAATAGCTAATATGCCTGCTTGTTTTGTACTAATCTGTAAGTAGAAAATTGTTTCAAGGAAGAACACTAACTCTCTTGTTCTGTGGATATGAGTGTAGAAGACAGAAATTCCTAAATATGATCTTGATCCCATGGAAGTCATTGTAATTGCCACTGTTTTCAGTAAAACAAGGATTTAATTTCCAACTTCCAACAATGAGGCAAATATTTTCTTTATTCTTGCTTGTATTTGCCAATTAGTTACCTTCATAAATGGTGTTACAAGTTAAAAAACACTTGTTGGCTTTGCAGCATGCAGAGGTTAAAAAAGCAGAATTTGAATGATGAATTGACATGTGTCATGTCTTGTGACATACCCGTTGTTGCACAAAGCATATTCACAGATGTACCCCTCTACAATTGCATATTTCAAGTAAATTAATTCAGCAGAAATTGGAAAACTATAGTTGTGCATATAGTAGTTTTTTTGTTTGTTTGCTTTTTGTTTTGTTTTGTTTTGTTTTTTCATAGATATAAATACTCTACTGGATTTTGAGTAATCATATTTCTTTAGCCATCATGAAAGACCTGGAAGTTTTCCTTAAAAATAGCTGTTTATCTATGTAGCACTCAGAAACTATCATAAAGTAATATTCATCCCATATTTTGTATAATATTTTTCAGCTGCTAAAGCAAAATTAGATAAAAATGAATAGTATGTTCAACTAGTTTACTGTGCTGCCTGAAGGACCTTTTGTATGCTAAATGTACACCAGGACACTTTCACTACATATTGATTGTAAAACCCAAGAATATAGAAACATATATAAAATATATTGGAATGAAAAGGGAAAAGAATAAATTATTTTAAGCTGTTTGTGTGGAAGAAGAGGAAAATGTAGTTGTAAGATGTACATGAAGTTCTTTGGTTAGTGCATTAGTAAAGCATATACTGATTTAAAGAACAAATTACACATGATAGCCATCATAGGTTATTGTAAGCTATGCTATGAGAAGGCCGAGAAGTCAGATAGTAGCAGGAAGAGCAATGTAAACAAAATATAAGGTACTAAAAAGTGCTATATAACATCTTCTTATTTTTCTCTATAAAATCCAACCAACATCCTGTCATTCTGTATAAGTACTGAGATCTGCTATCAAGAGTTGTTCTCAAAACTATTGCTACAGCTGTTGGTTTTTTTTAATTAGTGTAAAGTTCATAGAACACAAAACAAGATTTTATATGTGTGTATAAGTATAAAAAAGAAGAAAAGTGTAAAAAAGAGGAAAAGTGAAATTTTATGTCTAATGCCACCTGTTATGATAATGCTTTGTAGGGTACTGTAGTCTTAACTATATAAACAAACATAAAGTTAGGTATTTAATTTCATTGTAAACAAAACAGATATCTCAGTTCAAAAACTGGTAAAAATCTGTATGTGGGTGTAAGCTGGTGATTTTGTGAAGAAAACGTATATGCATGAGTATAGTATGCATCTTTTCCAGATGAAGCTTAACTAGAACACTGCACAAAGTAACAGAAACTCAATTAGTGTTCAAATTTGTAGAACAAGATCATTGAAAAATTTCAGCAGGATATTCTAGTATTTTGTACATCTGTAAGAAAATGAAAACTAGGCAAATTGATTAATGAGTTCCTGCCAGTAGAGATGGGTATCAATGACTGTCGTTTCCCTTTTTATGTTTAATCAGATTTTTCATGGCTTTTTCACCTATTAAAGTATTAGGAAGAAGGAATCATTTATAATAGAGGGCTAAGATATGATTCATTTTATATTACATACCTGTTTTAGGAAAGAAAGGAACTATGACCTGATCAGCTAAATACTGACAGTTTCTGGCAACAGCAAAAAGTGCAGGCAATGAAAGAAGTGTAACTTACGTGTGTAATACTGGCAGGTTCAAGCTCATATATGGAAATTTGTTTTTCACAATAAAAAGGCAAAAATCCTATTCTCAAAAATTGTAGCTTCCTAATTCAAAATCTTAAGCTTACTAATTTTGTTGGCAAGTCTACAAGCTATAAATATTTAATGAAAAATTTAATAAATATAAAGTAACATAAAGAGTGTGCTTTCTAACAACAAGCTACTTCACCAAGAATTATAGGCCATATTAATTACATGTTTTAGGCTGATACTAAATTATGATAAACTATGAAAATAACATGGAATATTGTTTGATCTCCCACCTAAGAAAATCTATTTCACAGTTAAGGAACTATTATTTCTTTAAAAAAAAGGTATTTGATTCATTTAAAAAGTCAAAGCAATGCATGAATTTATATTGCAAAATTCTGCATCAGTTGCTTAAAGCTTTTGTAATGTAGCTAAGACAGCATGTTTTTCTTTAAAAAAATGAATGTGACACTCACCATAATGAAAATGTAGCTGTGCTTAATTTCTTTGTCCTTTGTGGAGGTAAATCTCTCTTTTTTTCATCTGAAACTAGATATAGTACATCTTCAGAGAATTTACAGGTGTTGCTGCTTTGTCTGTTTTGAACTCTTCAAACTGGACCTGTATAAGTGACAGCAGCGATTTTGTGCATTTGTTTGTAGGGTTTCACCATCAAAAGCATTACTAGTAAGGGACTCAGAAGGGGAAAGTTGGGATGTGGCTCTGTAAAATTTTAGAAACTTTAGCATGTGTTAGGTTATCTTACTGTTTCAGATTTATGCAGTGAAATTTGACTTAAGAGGGTAAGAAAAAATGGTATATAAACACCTGTCTAATAAAGCAGAGAAGCATTGCTCAGTATTTAGAGATACTTTACAGTAGTCTGCTGAGAAAGATTACTCTTTATTAATAGCTTTTAAGTGTTTCACATGGCATTTAAAATAGATCTTTGATTTCAATTAAGAGGTGGATATTTGCATCCCTTTTTCTTTATGACTGCTTATGAATATATTACAAATCATTAGTTATTCAGTTTGAAAAAAATCATTCTAGTGATCATACTAAGTCAAATACTTATAAATTTCTTGATTTTATATTAGTTATTTTACAAAACAGAACACCTTGGGTAAACGTTACCCAAGCAGTTTAGCCACAAAATCAAAGAAAATTAGAAGTTGTCATTGTGGATGTGGATGCACATGTATCTGGGTTTTGAAGAGCTCAGTTTACATTTTTGCTTTACCTGAAATCTCAGAATAAGGTTTCAATGTTACTTCAGTATTGGCCAAGTATAAGAAAATGATATTCACTGGTATGATGTCTGGTTGACATCTATGATGTTTAATGGAAAGTATCTTCAGTTCTCTCAAACTGATGACTTTGTAATCTGCAGAAGCACAAAAATTTGTAAGAGTTTTTAAACACTGCTAAGTACACAATTTGATGTTCCACGCTTTTTTTTGAGATGGTTTTATTTTTTCATTTCCCCTTAATCTGTGATGGTTTTTCAAGGTCCTAAACCCCCTGCTATTTGGCATAGTAACAATATATGCACATTTTGACACTTCAATATGATAAATTCCTATAAGAACTCACATTCATTTTTATCTCAAAACTCCTTACGAGTAGGATACTAGAATCCATTAAGAATCCAGATAAACACAATTTGGAGAATTACAGCTCTTAAAACTTAGATACACCTTAAAAAGTCTTTTAGTGTAGCTTGATGATGCAATTGACAATAAAAATTTCAGAAAACTTTCTGACTGGACAGGTGATAACGTTAACTCAATTGCTGTTTGTGTAACGAATTTTTACTCTTCAATATGTTAATTTATGAGATTTATGGCAATTTCTTACCATTATTATCTGTCACCTATATAACACATACAAAAAGCAGTTTTATATCAGTCTTTCTGCATCTCTCATATTGGTCAAAAGAGATGTTTTATTTTAGATGATACATGTTGGCATAATTATGCACAGAAGCCCTGCTGATCACCATCCATAAATGCTGCATATACAGTGACTATTTTGACAGCTCTTGGTCAGAGATTTGTCCGTTCCCTTTGTTTATATTCTGGCTGCAAGGTAACAATTAAATTACTGCCTTTATAATATTTGCAGATGGACTCCTCAAGGAGAAGAAAATGCAGTTGTCAAAATCTGTCCCCTTTTGAGATTTGTTGCTGGACAGCCTTATTGTGGGACTTTTCAGAGTTTCTATATAACTATGATAACTTTTGAAATAGTAAATAACCTGTATGCTACAAAGAAATTTTGACTACTTGTTTGTTTTAGAGGGAAAAAACATGTTTTTTCTGTTAACTGAGTGGCCAATTAAAGGAAAAAATAACTTTATAAAACTTAATAACTGATTTGTCGTATTTTTTATCCATGTAATTAGGTTAAACTGTGAATAATGTTCTCTTACTGTCATCTGCTAATTACCAGCCTGCCTTAACTGAGTCTTGTGATTATTGACTGTATTATCATAATCCAATTTTGAGTCACCCTGTGCTGGGCCAGAATGTAATGATCATGGGACAGATACAGCATCAGAAATGTTCAGACACTGGAGAGGAACTCTGCAGTCCCTCTGCTCTGAATTGCTGCAGTGGAAATTCAGCATCCTCTGTGAGCCAGTCACACACAATCAATTTGTCTTGTAAAACAAATTTTGTAGACAAGCGTTCTCACAATCTTGCAGTTCCTGATATTACTTAGAGACTTTCCTTAGTTTTCATCCTGTTCATATTCACAAGAGCATCTGCTGACATTGCTAGGGGCCTTTGGTTTTGACAGTGATGTTTTTCCCACTTAATGGAGACTAAAATATATTTCTGAAGTCCTGGGTTATTCCTGTACCCATACTTTCATTTGGGTGAAAACTATTTATATTCATCTCCATTCAAATCAATGAATTGAGGGAAGGCAAATTTTGATATTTGGCTCAATATAAACTTGTCAGGGAAGAGCACCCAGAGAAGATTTATTACTATTGACAGTCTACTCCTTTCATTGATTAATCAGTGTTCTCTTCCATCTGCAGACCTCATTTACATGCTGCTTTGTGTGGCTTTCATTGTGTTATTTTATGGAAAGTGAATTTTATCTCTTAATTTCCACAGTGACAGAATGACATGAGGATTTTATCAATCACGCTTTCCTTCTCCTGGAACTGAGCTATGTTATTTACTGTTTGGGCAAGGAAAACCTTCCATATTTGTGGGGCTCACAGGCAGAATAGCAAGAGCATTGTGGGGTACATGGAGTAAAGAGGTGAGAACCAAAGAATGATGGTGGGAGGGAAGAGGAAGTGGGGGACACCAGAAGCAATATGTTAAAAAGATTGTAGATGTGCTAAACTGTGCATTTAAAAGACAGGTAGATGTGGTTCTTGAGGACATGGTTTTGAGGTGGACTTGGCAGTGTTAGGTTAACAGTTGTCTTAGCGATCTTGAAGGTATTTTCCAACCAAAATGATTCTATGATTCTATGATTCTTTCTTCATTTGTGATTAAGAAGTAATGAATTAGGGATTCTGAAGAGAACCATGCAAGGTTTTCCCTGGACCATGTGATGCAGATTTAAGGTATGTCTCATCATTTATTAATTAATCATCATAAAATTAATTCAACTTTCTGATTAAAAACATGGGGTCTTTATTTACATTTAAGCTACCATATGTCAGAAAATTTAATCAGAAATCCTTTTGTGGCAATGAATGCAATAATTTCTATACTTTTTTTTTTCTTTTTAAAATCTGCCTTAGCTTTTTCATCAAATGGAAGATGGTTATGCAATATCTAACAACAGAAATTAGACAAATTATTTACCTTATAGTGGAGGAGGAATATCATGGAAATCATTGATTAGTAGCATAACTTCACATAACAAGGGGTAAAGAGTTATAGGGGTGTTATGGAAACCACTCATAGTTAAAATTTATAAAACAGAAAATTGTTTTAAAAGCTAAATATTCCTTCCTTTTATTATGACTGAAGTAATGGTTAGAGAAAACAGTGATATGAAACAAAAATGTTTTAAATAGAATCCAAGGCATTAATACTTTGAGGAATGAATTCTGCAGGTGTTCAGTTAGAGTACAATTCATTAGACAGTTGAGACAAGTGCAGGCAAGTTAGAAAATATCAAGGGAAATGGTCAAGTGACCTTCATTTCATACAAGTTAACCAAACCACAGTGTTGGGAAATATACATTTTAGTACATATTTGTCATCTTTGCTTCTTTTTTATGTCCTGTCTTTCAAAGGCTGATATCAGCTAACAAATAACATAGTAAATTAATTAGATTGCTAACTTTTGTTTGAAAATGTATTTCCCTGAAACTATGAACAAAGCAGCAGTGTTATTGTGCATCTATCGAACACTGCACAAATCACTTTTGTGCCATGTTTCATTTTATTTAATACTTGAAATAAGAAAGAGGTAATACAAAAATATACCTTTTCCTGAGTTTTACTTTTTTCTTGAAAGAGGTGAAGTTCTGAAAAAAAGTTTAAAAAAAAATGCAAAATACACTTGAAATTTCAAACACCGTCACTGAATAAGACTAGCTTCTCTTTGTACAGTAAAAGAAGATTATATTATTTAGAGATTAAAAATTACTGTGTGCAGCCCTTCAATAAATGTTCCACAGCACACAGAACGTGAGGCACTGCCTGGCACCTGAGAGGAAAGCCTCTTCTCTGGCCATAGCTTCTCTTTTGTTTTTTTTTTCGCCCCCTGTAGAAATCATGGAAAATGGATGAAACTGAGAAAAGGCCCCCTTTCCTTATAAAGATAAAACACTAAGCCATCAAAATTTCCGTTGTGTGCTACAAGCATGAAAGAGCAAATTGAGTGTAACAAGTAAACACAAAGATCATGAATAAGATTGTTTTTTCGTTTGTTTGTTTTTAATGTTTTAGGGCCTTTAGCCAAATATTCTAATGTCATGCTGTGTGAAAAAGATGTTAGATTCCCTGCTTGCTGTGAGACGTTCCAACTTTGGAAGAGGTTGCCGCTAACAAAAAAATGATGAAAGAATACATTAGCATGAATAACTCAACATTCTCTAGCAAGGAAACAAAAGCAAGTTATTTACATATAAAATAAAAAAATTACACTCCAGCAGTGAATACGTAGCTAATATCAGATTGAAGGAGCTAGTTTTAAGCTTGTGAATGAGAAGTTTGCATGTGAATTCCTTACTTATAAAGAAGGCAGTTGCCACAGCATTCCGTGCACAGTGATGTAGAAGTACATATATTGACATCTATTAATAGAAACAAAATTGTGCAATTGTTTAGCAAATTGAATTTTAAAGTTCAGATCAGCTAAACATCTTATTAATAAAGACTAAAATAGTGGGTATTCAATGTCATTTTAGAAGAGGTGTAAATAAGACCTTTTAACAAAGGTAGGAACTGTGGTTTTAAAGAAAGGTGCCCAGCTCCAGTTTTGGATTCCACTGGTGGCTGATCCGCAGTGACTGAAGTTGGAAATGCCAAAAGATCATTGTGACTGATAGTGCCACTGTCTGCTCATCATCTGGAGGCTTCACAGCTGGTCTGTGACTGGCTTTTTCTTTAAAATCCAAGGTTTCCTAAAGCTTTTGTCTCCATCTACCTGAAGAAATTACTTATTTCAATGTGGGGCTTGGGTTGTCCCTTTTTGTTTTACCTGTCTTTTTTTTCCTGGTCTTACTTCAGATTTCCCACCCATGATCTTCCCACATCTGCCAAAATAAAACTTTCCTCGTGCACTTATACTGATTTGTCATTATTTTTGGTGAGAGCATCTTTTAAACATGAGTGAGTCATCAGTTGAGAAGACCTGAAGAAAAACAGAAAGAGAATGCACTTGAATGGACACAAACTAGGTTGGTGAAACTCTGAAAATTATAGACATTTATGCTCTTTTTTTTTTAATTCCAAGAAGACTAGGATTCAACAACCAAAAGAAAAAAACCAAACTCCGTAGACAGACAGGATTTCTCTTGTAAAGAATTAGAGGGGAAAAAAAGTATTTACCCATGAACTAGGCATTCAGAATCTTTATTTCTTTGAACTTTTTGTGCCAATTATGATACTTGAGAGGGAAAGAAAAAGCACTAAACTCATATGAAAGGGACAGTTAGTTAACTAATGTGATTTCAAATATATGTTGATGTGGATCTTTGGGCAGGTCCAGTTTAAAGTATACAAAGCATTTAAAGAACACTTTTTCTGCATTAAACAAAATCATCATAGAAGGATTCCATGAGGAAAAAAAGAAAGCTACAGCCAGGAATTCTGAATCCCCCTTGAAATGCTGCTTCTGAAATCCTCATTTTCAAATGCTGTACTTCTCCCACTCCTAAGGTGAGAAAGAGATGAGGAGCAGAAGAACGGTATGTTATGGTTGTCATAGGACTACATTATACTACATGTAACTGAAAATATACAATGCCAAAGAAACTAGAAAGAGGAGATGCAGTTTCTATGGACTTAGGCAAATACATAATTTGTGCAATTATTAAATAATATATTTTAAAATTAAAAATAAAGCACTAATTTCTAACATTTTAATATGATCACAGTGATTTGTTTCATAAAAGCCAGTTTTCAAAGCTATTCAAGATATTTGGCAGCTTTTTACTAACTGTTCTAGCTTGCTTTCACAGTATAGTCTTATCCTCATTTTTTGTTGTTGCAACTATTAATCATAGGATCTCTCATTCTCTTCCTAAAAGCTTTGCCAAAGGAAATCTTGTCAACTTTAGCATTTCAAGATACAGACCACAAGAAAGGAGAAGTTATTTTAATACTACACATTCTTTAATTATTAGTACTGTCCCACTATATTCTCTTTGTCTGTGTTTCAAATCCTCTGTCATGTCACTGATGGAGGGAGAGGATTTTTTTTGCTGCATTGAGACTAAATAAGTTTTTGCAAGCTTATAAGCACAAGATAGAGCTGACAGTATCTTCTCAAGAGGAATGTGTTAAAGCATTCTTGACTATAAGCTTTAATTTCCTGTGCTCAGAGTTGTTGCTCATGTGTAGGAAGACTCTGCCTAAAAAAGAAGGATGAATATACTTAGCTAAAGCTTTAGCTAAAACTGTCTATCTTGTTTTGTGGCAATGATATTTTAGGAATCAATTTATTACTTTAAAATTGTTTATTTTGCTTATTTTACATATTTGGTTTATCATAACTAGAGGCATTTGATATCACGACATGGAGGTACACTGGTGGATGTATAGTGGTACAATATTGATATGAGCAGACAGAGTTTGAGTTATTGAATTTCCAATTTGAGGTTTAATTATCATAAGAAATTTACATAATGACCTTATGCTTGATTTTTCAAGTGGATAGATAAAAAGATCAAGTGAATAAAACATCTTCGCCTGTTTTAATAGTCCGTACTAGCTGTATTTACATGATGTATTGATTAGTATAGGGCTTATATAAAGTTTATTCATTGCAGAATTGAATTAAAAATACTTCTTTTGTTATTTTATTACCCCTTTCACATTTTATATTTGAAATTGCTTAATTTCAGTAGTTCATAAAACTGTATTTAATTTGAGAAAAAAAAAAAAAACCAACATGTGAAGAGTATAACTCCATTACATGATGCAGAGTATGCTAGGTTACTTAATGAATGCACCTAAAAAGCCACATGTATGAGAAATCCAAACCTTAGTTACCTGAAATATACTTGGTTGGGGTCATCTTAACTCAATATAACTCATTGTTTTCTTCAAAGTTTGGAAATTTCATTCATTCTATCATAATTCTGTGTGATTGAGTTGAATTAAAAACCTCAGTGAGACAGATAGCTCTTAGAAGCAGACTTCCTAAGAGATTTTTCTGCATCTTAAAATATCATGTAATCTCTGATTTATTGTTTGTGAAAAAATGTGTTTTAATTAACAACTGCCTTCTTGCTAAATACTTTAATATTTAGAAGATTATCAGGGGTCTTGGAGTGGAAGCTGTAGAAATATAAAATATTATTAGTACAGGTAAGTAAATTAATTTTACTGTCCGTGTATCAGGATTTCCATATCTATACAAGGTCATTTTCCATTGGCTCTGAGATCCTGTTAGTGTTCACACTCCTTTGTTATTTTCATAAAGCACTTCTCAAAACGCTAGGTCTGCAAATCTGTATTTTCTGAGCATCTTTTAACTTTATTTATGCTTAAAGGTTTTTAGAGCCTTGGGACCATAATCCAAGGGAAGCAACATGCCAGTATACGTGGAGCTTCCACAACTCGACAATAAGGCAGTTTAGTATGTGCTAAATCAAGACTTTTGTTTGTAATTGTAAAGACAGACGCAATGAAGGCAGCTGTACTAACACTAAAGTGACGTTTATGGGCAATAAAAGACACACTTTTGACGTAATACCTCTTGAATCTTTGAACGGGGAAAATAAAATGGATATAAAGCAGTAAGTATATTACCTCACAGCTAAGGAACGCTGAGGCATTGGGGCAGCCTACAATGTGTGCTTGTGTATAGGATGATGAAGAGACAAGTGTGTCACTGGAGAATACCTTCCTGTTGCCTCATTGAGTCATAGAAATGTTGCTCAGTCCTGCAACCTGCAAGCACCAGCAGTGCCCAAATACTACCTGAAGAAAGATTTCATAACAGAGCCAAAGCTTTGCTCAGATTATCTTAGACCATTAAGAATATAAGCTAATATTTGGATCTCATGTTTTTCTTTTCCTCCACCACAACTGTTTCAAACATTTGTGCTTCTTACATCTCACCTAAGTGAGGTGATTAGGAATAGAGATTCTATGAGACTGAATGAGGCCTCACATTCCCTCTTTTGGGAATGGCTGTATTTTTTCTGTAATCCCAGAAGGGCAAAACCATTATGTTTTGGTTAATTACATCAAGTTTATGCTGGAGTTAATTTCAGAGCTAAATGAAGAGCAGAACTGCAGTCAGCTGATACAACAGAAGACAATGTGAATTTCTTTGAAACAGTTTTGAGGGAAACTCAGTAAGAATGTCTCAGATCCTTCCAGCATAGGGTTTAGAAGGAAACAACTGTGCACAACGTATATGCTACCAAGGTGTTCAGTCTCATGAAATAAGGACATTGGATTAAGGGGTTAATTTTTGGACTGTGTTATTGTAAAGACTGAAGAAAGTTCAAAATATAAGGTAGTTTAATCACTGGAATTTCTACTATGCATAGTGCTTAAAACTGTAACATTCTAGTTTAATTTTTTTGTGTGGATAGATCCGTAGAGAAACCAGAATGTTCTCACCAGCCCAAATAAAATAAGAAATCAACAGTCTAAAGCCAAAAACTTTCTCGGAGAAATAAACACTGTTTGGTATTTTTTGCATGGATTTTTTGTCAGCAGGGAGGAAGGACAGCCTTGTATTTCTTGCAGATCAAGGTTATCTCCTGGCATTCTTTCATTTTTGGTGGGAGAAAGACACTCCAAGGAATAAGACAGGAATAAAGAGAAGTACAGCAAATGACTCCTGGCAACACCTGTTAGCCTTGCTTGATTTCCCTGATTATTGCAAATTGCCTATTATGAAACTCTTTCAAATTCTCCATCAAAATGGAGAATAATATACTGATTCCACAAAAGTTTTATTATTTAAGAGTTATTTACTGATTGCAAAACCAATTCACTAGTCTTCTCTAAACTATGGACTAAAGGAAGTAATCCTGCTGAGTTACAATAGCACAATAAATAAGCCAAATGGACAGATGGACTTCTGGGAGTTGTCTCTTTAGTTCTGTTGGAGGAATTTGATAAGCAGTAATCAGATTTTGAGATGCAACTTGCTTTCTTCTAAGAGCACAGCAGTCACAAAGTGATCTATTGATTCATGGCATTTTTCTTTTTCCCAAAATTTAACATCATATTATTTTCAAGTCATCATACTTGAATTATTTTTTTGTAAGGATATAATGTATCTTTTTTGTTGTATAAAAATCAATAAAAGTTCTAGACATTAGCCTCTGCCCCGAATTGGATAAAAAAACAGCAGGTGCACAAACAGGGTGATAGAGCTAATACAAAGGGTTTGTGAATTGATTAACCATACTAATATCTTTAATTGGAATGATGAGCATTTCTGCAATGATTTTATTCTCTGATTATTTCCTGGATGACGGAGGAAACAAGCTTATGTTCTCATCTCCTAATTTTTTAGTGAAATCCATGTGTAAGATAAATAATGTAGTAAAATACATTTAAAGTGTCAAATTTTAGCATTCAAAAGTACATGCAAGAAAACAAAGTGCATTTGTTGAATAAAGCAGATCTCCCTTTTCCTTTTTCATCTATTTTACCTTAATGTTGATCATTCATTCATTCCTCTGTTTGTTGCTTTTTGCACAGTAATTGAGGTTTTTTTTGTTCTTATATGGAAATTACTTTCTGACAGACATGAGTCTAAACTAAAACCCAAAGTACATAGTAAGCATTTATTTGTCTGCTATATATTTGGCTTCTCTTTTTGTGTAATTTGGGGCAAATTTCAGACTTTACTGATTCAATCAATCTCCCTTGACTACTGCAAAGCAGAACACAAAAGAAGAATTAAAGTATTAGGGCTCATCTGCCCAGAGAAATGAAGGTATGGTGAATCACAGTGTGTTTGTACTAACTAGATGGGTAAGAATGCTTGGTTTGCTTGCAGGAGATTGAAGGTATTAGTTCATTCTGCCCACATTCAGCACTGGAAGCATAACATCCCCCAGTGATGAGTAGAGTCCAATCTGCTCTACACGGCGGTTGTGCTCAGAGTGGCACTGCATGCAACTACAAAGCTTCCTGCTGGTTCAGAGTGTGGGCAGACTATGGCTCTTATCTGTCTGAAAAATATTATACCTTCATAGGTGTAACTGCAGAGTGCCTTTAGGCAAAGGAACTTATTCTACTTAAAAAAAAAAAAAATCTAAGCTTTGATTTAGAGTGGGAAATCAGTGAAGAATAGCTACTGTGCTTAATTTTATTGTACATTAATATTTATCAGCAGGTGGCTAAGTCTTTAGCATATAGTTTCACAGTATGATTTAGCTGATAGAACTATATGCTTAGACTATAAAAGTGGTCCTGGTCCTCTTGGGCCCCAGGTTCCCATGTGAACACTTTGCCGTACTGCCTTGTACCAGCGCAGTGATGCAGGTAACAAACCCATGTAAATCCCTAAGCTGGGAAATGCCCATTCGTGATTATTTTGTCTTTGTTTAAATACCTAAACCAATTTATAATGGAATGGGCAGAATGCCAGCTACCAGCATAATCACAGAATGTTAGGAATTGGAAGGGACCTCAAAAGAGCATCTAGTCCAATCCCCCTGCTGGAGCAGGAACACCTAGATGAGGTCACACAGGAATGTGTCCAGGTGGGTTTTGAATGTCTCCAGAGAAGGAGAGTCCACAGCCTTCCTGGGCAGCCTGTTCCAATGTTCTGTTACCCTCACTGAGAAGAAGTCTCTTCTGATATTTAAGTGGAACCTCCTGTGTTCCAGTTTGTAACCATTGCCCCTTGTCCTATCATTGGTTGTCACCGAGAAGAGCCTGGCTCCATCCTCGTGACGCTCATCCTTTATATATTTATAAACATTAATGAGATCACCCTTAAGCCTCCTCCAAGCTAAAGAGCCCCAGCTCCCTCAGCCTTTCCTCATAAGGGAGATGCTCCACTCCCTTAATCATCTTTGTGACTCTGCGCTGGATTCTCTCCAGCAGTTCCCTGTCCTTCCTGAACTGAGGGGCCCAGAACTGGACACAATATTCCAGATGTGGTCTCACCAGGGCACAGTAGAGGAGGAGAAGAACCCCTCTTGACCTATTAACCACCCCCCTTCTAATACACCTCAGGATGCCATTGGCCTTCCTGGCCATAAGGGCACAGTGCTGGCTCATGGTCATCCTGCTGTCCACCAGGACCCCTAGGTCCCTCTCCCCTACACTGCTCTCTAACAGGTCATTCCCCAACTTATATTGGAACCTGGGGTTGTTCCTGCCCACATCCAAGACTCTATGCTTGCCCTTGCTATATTTCATTAAATTTTTCCCTGCCCAACTCTCCAGCCTATCCAGGTCTTGCTGGATGGTAGCACAGCCTTCTGGCGTGTCAGCCACTCCTCCCAGCTTGGTGTCATCAGCAAACTTGCTGACAGTGCATTCTATTCCCTCATCCAAATCATTAATGAATATATTAAATAGTACTGGTCCCAGTACTGACCCTTGAGGGACCCCACTGGATACAGGTAGGAGGGACCATATGTCATATGGTGGGTTGAAATTACAGATGTGCAACCTTCCCTATCAGAAACATTCCTGTTAGTTCGATTATATTGTAATCCATATCCTCCATCTTCAGTAATATCAGTTTTCATGTTTAGCATTCTCATAAATTCAGAGCAACTGGCATAAGGATAAGGAACAGGAGTATCAGAAATTATCTGACAAACACATTTTCATTGGAAAATACTGAAAGAGATATTCTTTGGACTGTTAAATGAAGTTTCGTGAAAAATAATACATGTTTCCTATATATTTTCTGTGGTTCAAAGACAACCTTGGAAGATTCTGGTTTAGGACAACTTTCAAACAGCAATTACCCAATGAAATTAGTGAGTAAAGAAGTAAGTATTAGACATCTAATTCCCATCAGTAACCTGATAAGAAGAGAGGATTGGGTTTTGGGTTTGGTTTTGTTTTTCTTGTAAGATGGAGAGCTTTTAGAAAGTAGATAGAATTTCTGTTGTTAAGAAGATAATTAAAGCTTGGAAACAAGAATACTGGTAAGAAGCAGTAGCTAGAAACAAAAGGAACAAACTCTCATACCTGATAAATCCCTTCCATACATGTTTCCCTCCCAACATTCTGCAGAAATTTTTAGCTAATTTAATAATATAAATTTCCATACAGACGAGAAGTACAATCACTTCTTTTGCATGTTTATTTCAGTTCGTCTTACACAAACAATTCCACTGGTCTTGCTCAAAAGTATAAGTAATAATTGATTTGCACTCGTTGGAGATGCAGACCACATACTTAAAAATTACTTACCTTGGCATTTTAATATTTCCTTTTTAAATTGAATTTCTTTACTGTGAAAGTTTGTATCAACTCAATAAATTTCTGGAACATCTATGCTAATTGTAACCAGCAAGGTCAAATAAAATGTAAGAAGTAGAATCCCTCAAAACAGAAAGATCTCACTATAGTGAAAGATAGAGAAACATTTCAGCTGTGCCTGATAGTATGTGGTACAAGGCTTTCTCCATTACCTTTAGGTCTTGGTTCCTAATAATTATTCTGTGGGGGTTTTTTGTTTTTGTGGAGGAACCTGTCTGAGTTCTCTCAGAAGTCCCAGATCCATTGCCATGAAGTGCTTTGGACAGAAATTAGTTGCTAACCAACTTTACATTCTCATTTTCTGATCTATGGTATGGAAACTTTTATTCTCCACTCCCGTCATGTGTGGAAAAAAGGAGTAAAAGAAGCACCTGCTTTCCTCAGCCTTTGGTTTTACTTCAAATCTTTGAAGTGTAAACAAAACCTACTTTGAAGTAAATACTAAAATCTACCTCTATAAAACAGGTAGATCACCCTAAGCTTTGGTTTTCCTTATTAATAATATAGAAGAAGTCTCGCAGACATAAGGTTTGCAGTGTTTCACACAACTAATGACCTTTTTTATTTAATGACCCCACTGAAGTTAAGCCAGATGGATATCTTTGATGTCTAATAGTAGTTTCTTTACCTGACAAATAAAATTTTTTTACATTCCCACTCTTCCATTTAGTATGTCAGTCTTCCATAACTTTCATAAAACATCTGAGAAAACGTGTGTGTCAGCATTCTCCTGTATAGAGATGGCGATTTTTTTTTACATGGTTATTTTTTTCAGTTAGGTTTTCATCTACTTTTGTATTGAACTTTTGCAGCTATTCTTGGTTTAAAAATATTAAATACATTTGTTTTGGTCAGTCACAGTTAGCATTATATTTATAGGATTGCCATATGGCAGTCTTCTCTCTCACATCAGCTGTGGAGACCTGGAAGAAATATCGATGTAATAGTCGACTTGTGGTTCACTAGACTTTGGAAGACAACTTTGAACAAAACTACTTGCCCCTGAATATCTTTTTTCTTCAAAGACACTTGAAAGTTTACTGCTTTCCTTAGCGGACAAGAATGACTGGAAGGAGTAGAAAAAAAGGCAGAAATGAGAGGAGCATGCAAAGACAGAAAGTAAAAAACAGGAAATTTGAGTTTTATTTCTGATTCCTTCGATATAATCTTGTGTGAATTTAAAGGTATCACAAAACATTTATTATTTTTTTTCCAATTTGAAAAAAAAATACTTTCTCAATATATTTTTTGGATTTAAACCATTCATGAAATTTTTAAAAATACCTTAGAGAACTGAAAGACACAGATACATAGCATAACTTTCATTTAGTCTTTTCAATATATCTGTACAGTTTCAGTGTAACGCAGGTACATAAGGGCTCTACAGGGGCAAAGATCACTTTGAAAAATCTGATGCATAGTCACAGTTGAACTGTATGTACTCTCTTACTCAAGAAAGTGAGAGACAGTAACTCAAGAAAGTGAGAGACAGCAACTAAAGAGCAGCATTCAGAGAAATACTGAAATATCATTAACATTCCTCTGAATCAAAAATATTATTATTTTCCCTGCATTATTTATTCATCTGCAGTTCTCTCAAGGGTATACTGAGAAGTTAATTGCTTGTGGGAAAACGGAGAAAGTTTATGGAACACAAAATGGTTGTTGCTTTTTAAAAAGTAAAATATTATTTAAAATATGATGTTTCGTTACTGTTACTTTATCTATAAATCTCTGAAGAGCTAGCCTGGAAATCATCCAGGAGTATCTATCCTGGAGTAGAGTGTTCCCATGTTAGCTTAATGAAAAAGAAGCCTATTTAAAGATATCAGTGCCATAACCCATGAAATCATTGGAAAGATTTATAATGAATATGTTTTGCTTTAATACATCAATATATCCTGTTTTATGAGGACATAGAACACATCAATTGAGAAGGGCTTTTATGGAAAATTTTAGACTTCTGATTTCTTGAGACAGAATTCTGTTACCAGGTTTGGACTTCAGGTGCTTTTCAGTGGGTTTGTGTACATCTTGAGGTGAGTTGTAAATGCTGTTGTTTCTTCTGGACAGGATTTTGGATTCTGACAGTGAATGAGAGATCAGGTTTCATAGAATCATAGAATCATTTTGTTTGGAAGAGACCCTGCACATCATCAATTCAACCGTTAAGACTGGCACTAACCCATGTCCCTGATAACTTCATCTAAGCGTCTTCTAAACACCATCCTGGGATGGTGATTCAACCACTTTCCTGGGCAGCCTGTTCCAATGCACAACAACCCTTTATGTGAATAATTTTTTCCTAATATCCAAGCTAAAACTTCTCTGGTGCCACTTGAGGCCATTTTCTCTTATCAATTGCTACCTGGGAGACCAACACTCTCCATGCGACAACCTCCTTTCAGGTAGTTGCAGAGAGCGATAGAGAGTTGTAGTGGTCTCCCCTCAGCCTCCTTTTCTCAAGGCTAAACAAGCCCAGTTCCCTCAGCTGCTCCTCATAAGTCTTGTGCTCCAGATCCTTCACCAGCCTCATTGCCTTTCTCTGAACTCACTCCAGCACCTGAATGTTTTTCTTGTAGTGAGGGGCCCAAAACTGAACAGAGGAATTGAGGTGAGGCCTCATCAGTGCTGAGTACAGTGGCACAATCACTTCCCTAGTCCTGCTGGCCACACTATTTCTGTTACAAGGCAGGATATTTTTGGCCTTCTTGGCCACATGGGCACACTACTGGCTCATATTCAGCCAGCTGTTGACCAACATCAATCTCACCAAAATGCACACTGAAAGGAAGAGCAGTAGCTTGAAATGTAAGTTTAATCTTCAAATCTACTGTTTGGAACAGTGTGGGATGCCAAGACAAACATTTCTTGTACTCTTAAATTTATTTAACAGTAATGAAAAAAATGTTTCAGTATTTCTATGCCCAAGACACTTTAGACAATATTTTAATTTTAACTTCTCTGCACTTCAGTTATCCTCCTGTAAAGCTGACAAAATACATTTTTTCATATCTCAAATATTTCTGTAATGGAGGACACAGAGATATGCCTAGGTGAAGAGCAACTTGGCCAAATTTCTTGAACCTGTTAGAAGATGTAATTTTCTCCCCTCTAAATAGTAGTCATGCTTGCACTTGAGAGAGCTAAGTGTCCAGATGTTGCAATGAAGAAGCGTGTTACCAGTTTCCTTTCTTCGGATTTCTGAAATACAAGCCAGCACTACTGATTATCAAGGGTTCCATTAGTGTGTCATGCATCACTTCTGAGTTCTCCTGCAGAAGCCAAGACAGATTCTGGCTTGGACTGAATTATCCACTCTTAGATAAAAATAAAACTATTTGGAAAAATTGATGTGATTGCTTATTACCAGGATGGAAGAAGAAAAGGAAGACCACCTTTTTCTGATAGTTCAGTAGGTATACATTTATTGGATCAAAAAGGGATCTAACAGACAGTAATGAGGTTTTATATTATCTAGTTCCAACAGGAGTTTTATGACTTTTGTCCCAGTTTTAGTCCTTTTACAGCTAAAGTTAAAAAAAAAAAAAAAAAAAAAAGCCTACACAAATCCACCTTTTTTTACAAGTACCTTTTTCCACAAAGGAAAAAAAGAGATCTAGATCTCTAAAGAATTTATGACACTAAAATTAACTCTCAGCTCATGAGTTTAGGTTTCCAGTGTGGGAAGCAATATTAGATCACTGCCTATTTGTAATCTTGCTCTTTTCCAAAATAAAACCTATGTGATTTATGCATTTATCTTGAGGTTTAGTAAGAGCTCTGAGAGCTGATGTAAGAGTTTGGATGGAGCTGTGCAGCAGCTTCCTTTTCTGCCATGTGAACCAGAGAAGATGCTTCATCTGTGTGTTTGGGAATGTAGCCAAAGCCTTGCATCCCCTGGTAAACTGACCAGGAAAGTCTGATCTTCTTTACTTTCCACAATGTACCTCCACTTTGTCCAGTGCACTGGGAGACGCTGTGTGTAGATGAAGGTTCCTCACAAAGATGATGTCAACACTAGAAGTGGTTTTCCATTTTGTTATACCTAGTAGTGACGATGAGCTTCTGGGTGATAGCAGTAAAGGAATCATTTTGTCATGTAAGAGCCTGTTAGCAGGGGCATTGTCTGTGCCTGTAGCCAGATCTGAAAAAAGATGACTTGTCCAGCCAGAGAGTTTTGTGGCTTGGCTTTCTTGTGTTTGCCCCTCATGCTGGCAATTTTTATTCAAGTGCAAGGTTGTTTCAGAAGGTCATGGGAAAATTTTTACTGTCAAAGCAAAATACTTCTTCACTATAAAATGTCTTCCTATTTCAACTGTAGAACTGTAGAAATTGGTAATTTTCTCAATAAATACTCAGTCATACTGTTCTTTTTATTTTTAATGGAAATTTAATTCTTCACTAATCACTGTCCAGAAGTCCCAATTATGATAATGAGACTGCCCAGTTTTTAAGGAGCCCGTGTGGTGCTGACTGCCCAGTTTTTAAGGAGCCCGTGTGGTGCTGTCTGCACCACGATTTACTAATAGCAAGCTGTATTAAGGAGGATGTTATTCCTCCTGCTGCCTGTATCTGTGAACTGACTGCTTTGCAAATGCTTGCAGCCTGCAGTGCTGATCTAGAATCAATGAATAGAGATGTAGAAGTGTTTTTGTTTTGATGATGAGTGCAAAGAAGAGAGGAAATCCAGCATAGACAATACAGCATTGATTCAGAGATAATGTTCATTGCACTGCAGTTAATTTCTAATTGTTATGACTCATTTTGTATATTAGGCTGAGTTGATGAATGTGCTTTAGAATCAGTTAATGAGTAATGAATATGGTATTTAGTAACACTCTTCACTATATAGCTGACAGAAATGTCACAGTTCTGCTACAGTGATCAGAATCCATTCGTGACTGGAGTAATCTCATCTAGTGTCAAAATTATTTGGGACAAACACTTTGTACACAGAGCTAAAGTATTTGGCTTTCTGTTGTATTATAACTCCACAGTCTTATTTTTCAAGATAAGCGAAGTGGTTACATGCCTAGGGTGGCAGGTTTCCCAGGCGCTGGTGTTCGTATTTAGCTTAAGCCTTCAAGATTAAGTGAGGTTTCCTGTTGCGGAATTCCAGTTTTGAGTTATTGCATGTTGAATCAAGAGTTTGGCAGCTCTACACATGCACATAGGGAAATATGCTTGTAACAATTAGCCAGGTAACTTGGTCTTTTAAAGGAAATTGTGTTTTTTCTGAATTCCAGCAACACCTATTTTGTACTTGGGTGACTAGATGCTTCTTAGGAATTTTCATGTAAGTCTTGTAAATGCTAGTACCATTATACGTTTCTCATGTAGAGTGGCTGCTGGTGATGGAAGAGATAAAATAACACCTTTCAAGATCACCTTCTGTTATTGATATGATATTTAGAGGTTATGAAAAGATTCACATTTCTAAATTCAGCTGTTCCCAAAACATAGTTTGACAATCGAAAGAACAGTCCATGAACTTAGTGCTAAGAGGGAATTCTCCAGCTAGACAAAATGTAGATTTTCAGTAAAACTTTTATGTTTTGGTCTGTTCCAATGAATGCTTCTTTTCGATAGCAGGTGGCCAGCCTAGCTTAATTTGTGGCTGCTTGGTTTTGAACTGTGCCAATAGACACTTTTATTTAGGAACATAAAATTGCTCTAACTTTAAGAACTGGTTTTCTTGTTCCCATTGCTCAGTTCTAGCTAGGTCAAAACACATACATTCCTTTGAATGTGAATTTGCTTCGGTGATAACACAGCTGTCTACAGTGGTAGAAGTAAAAAGATTCATGGAGGTCTATAAATTACTTTATGGATAGGTTAGCATGCTTTGTTGGACATAATAAGCTTCGTTTAGGAAAAAATAAAATAAAACAAACCACAGTATTTACTTAAAGGCAGTGTGCAGTTGATCAACTGTCTATGGAAATTCTTTTACTTTCTAAAGAAGCCTATCCTATGCACAACTCATTAGAGAAACAGTGATTTTATACATAAAATTAGAATAAACAGTATACTTCAGGCATAGTTGTTATGTTTTAGTCTGAACTAGCAAAAGATCTATAGTTCAAGTTCTCATTAATTTCTTCCTCTTTCTCTTGGTAATTCAACGGTCCTTAAATAAGAATGCAAAGGTGCTTCAATCCAAATGTAACATTACTTTACACCATTAAGATGACCTGGTAAAAGTGCCAATCTAATTGTATTTATTCTAAAGAAGTAGAACTGTATAGATAAGGAGCTGTAATAATTATAAAGATCCTACAACAAAAGTTATTATGACATCTTTTATCACAGTAACAAGAACAGAAACTCAGTAATGCAGAGTGTTTAATTAATTTATGTACAAGTTAAAAATAAATATATTAATACAATGATGATCATAAAAATCATATTAACATTCAGGCTCCTGGAGAGACTCCATTAACCTTGCCAAGTT
The DNA here is from genome assembly GCF_037038585.1 of Patagioenas fasciata. Lineage (NCBI taxonomy): Eukaryota > Metazoa > Chordata > Aves > Columbiformes > Columbidae > Patagioenas > Patagioenas fasciata. Next base: position 102,026,930 of record NC_092522.1, read on the forward strand.
CTCATCCCTCCTAGACAAGGGAACAGATTAATTTTACTCTTGAACTATGCACCCTACTGCTTATGTGAAAAACAAACAAACAAAAAAAGAAGAAAACAACACAGCTACAGAGTTTCATTTGATGATACAGATCAGTTACACTGTAGTAGATGGATATACAGAATATCATGGATATTATAAGCAGCAATTTCAGTAAGTGAATCTTACTTGTGTGTTGCAATGGTTCTGAAGATGCTCCCAAGAAACAGATGGAAGAAGCACAGCATTGTGAAAGGATTTGAGTTACATATGAAAACAGAAACTTCAACTTAAGAGTTTGTTCTTTAACACAGGGTAAGAGTGAAGTTGAGTAAACAAGTTCTAAAAAAACCTGGTCTTAACTAAGGACCCAATCTAAAAAGAAAAAAATAATTTTCTTCTTCAGCCTGTAGAATAAAAACTGGGATGAACTATAGCTGCCTTGGCAACCGTATCTAACACATGCCTTGGAATTAAAGCTAAATCTGTGCTAAATTTTGGGTATTACTTGATGTTCTCTTTTAAAATGTTTTCTTACCTTATACACTTTGTAATATCATAATTTCACAGAAAATGCTGTCCCATCAAGTAGTGCTTGAATTATCTACTTCCTCTTTAAAGATAATACAGCTGTATGTGTGTTGGAGAATTTCAAACAATCCACCATTTTCGTAACTAATTTATAATTCAAAGTGGTGAAACCTATGAAAGCTTTTTGCTTATTTTTTTCATAAAATAACCTTCTAACAAAACCAAACAAAACCATTATTTTTGCTACTTCTAGCGTGAAACAAAGGAAACTACTACACTTTACCAACTTTTTTCTCACTAGACACAAACTTTCTGTTATAGTGTTTGTAATTTCAACCTATTATTAGTTTAATCAAGAGTTAGATGGCAAATGTGAGTTCATCTTATGCACAATGGTTTTATTACAGGAATCTAGAATGTAGGTGTTTTTATTTTTTCTGAACATTTTAATAAAATGTGTAGTTTTGTGTGATTATAGACCCTCACAAATTGAATAGCTTCTTAATTTCTGGAAAAAAAAAAAAGTACATGTTATATGTACAGTTTTTTTTTTTTTTCCTGAAATAGTCTTTAAAAGACATAGTTTGATAAAAAGTACATTTAAAAGTAACTTGTAAATATAGAAAGAAACATCAGTGTGCTGTATTTGTTTGAAAAAAGTTGCCTACAGTAGATTCTTCTCTGTTCAAAAAAATTTTCAAAGGAAGAATAAACATGTGCTGCTCACCCTATCATTACATCTCTCTTAATTTCAGCTGCTGAAACATCTCTCCACAAAAGCTAGAAATGCAAAAATAATTTTTTAACACACACACACCACACTCGCTGAAGTATCAGCCACATGACATGACCTTTCTTCAAGTCTTCTGAACAGTTTTTGTCACCCATCCTCAGTGAGACTTCTGCTTTTCACAATAAGCTTTAAATATTACAACTTGTCATAACAAATGACAAATAATTTGTCTTCATACTGACAGTTATAGGAAGCATGAGATTCTAGATGGCTGAATGATGGGGTGAGAGCAAACAATTAAATAGTTTTCCATCTCCTACTGGCAACCAGTTGCCTCTATTGTAGGTCATGTCTTATTTACTCTAAGGCATATACTCATCACTTTATTTGAGGATCCTAATACTCACCCATCTTCCTAACCTCATGAAATATTTGAGTGATGTTGATCAGGACATGTATCTAAATGAAAGCAGAAGCATTGATGGGCATGAGTACCAAGCTAAAAAGTTACACTGCTTGCAAGTGTTTTCCAACACTCACCTTTCACATATTGGGTACTTAAATATGTCCAGACCTAGAAGTAATTAATCAGCTTCTTAGGTTTCACTCTATGTCTAAGCTTTTTGATGAGAAAGTTTTTTCACTTCATCTGCTAACACACAACAAGAAGGAGGTAGAGCCAAACAGATGTTCTGGTCAGTGTTCGTTTCTCAGGGTCATCTAATAACTTCACAGCTATTTTCTGCATGCAGATGCTGGTCCTTTTTACCTTCCTCTACATCATATTCCAGCCCTCATACAGCCCTGCCTGATCTGAGTGCTGACCCTGAAACACCAAGATTTGCATACAAGACATGCTTTTTGCCATTTCTGACCTGGGTAATAATACTGATGTCTCACCGTCCCTACATATGATCATGGCATCCGAAACAAGTTGTAATATTAAAAACCAGTTTTCTTCCTCTCTCTTCATACTGGCTTCTATTCAAAAAGCATTAGCATTTCTGTTCAGGCCAACCTTGTGTTTGACCAAAACTATGTAAACAATTATGTATTAATCTGAATTCTCTCTCTCAATTTTAGTTTAGATAATTTCATGGAGATTAATAGACTGGATATTACACAGTCATAGTTTATTTATCAGCAGTAGTGAAATATATCTGGCTGCTAGATTGTGTTAGCAACTGCAGTCCAACTTGTCACCCTGTCTATGAGTGTGAGGCTCATGTACAAACACTACCCAAAAATCCTGCTAGTGACTTTGCTTATATTGTCATTTGTAATCAGAGATGGATTTACCTTCTTGCTTTTCTGGGCAAGCTGACTTATTTATAATTCAATTTTCTGCTCAGCACCCTCTTCTGTGCAGTTCCTGATGGTGAAAGCAGCAGACATAGTTACAGTTCTTCAGAAATGCTTGCTGTGGCAAATTTCTTTTTTCAGAGGATTCTTCTGCAGATAGCTCAAAATCACTATGTGACTGAAAAGAAATTTAGAAACTATTAACTTGCTTTTATCAAACAGCCTGTGGTTCACATTGTAAATTGATAACCCACTAAGTCCACTCAGGTAATTAAACTGATCAGAACATTCCACTGTCACCTGGTTAATGCCCTTTCCTATAGGTTGATGCTTCTGGCTTGTCTTCTTTTCAATAAACAAGTTTAGAGAGTGTGAACATGTGCTGGGAGAGAACTGTGCATGCCGCCTCACCAGTTTTGAAACTGTGGGTCCCATAAGATTAAGATCACGTGACCATAATTTGCCCCAAGAACATTCAGATTGAGAATGCTCAATTTACTGAGTCAAATTAATACGTAATTGCGGAAGAACTTCAGGGTTGTTTTTTTTTTTTTTTTAATATATATATATAACAATAAAATGATCATATACCTGCCAGATTTCAGCAAAAGTAGTTTAAACTCTTCTATTGTATTTTTTTACCTAAATAATCTTTCCTTTTGACTTGACAGGATTCATTATTTTATTTCAAAATATCCTGGATAATCAAACACTGGGAAGGGTAGTCTAGAAATGGAGGAAACTTGAAAAAAATACTAATTTCACCTTCTCATAAAGATGTTTAAAATTACTAATGTATTCTGGGTAGTTGTGGGAGTAAGGAGACTGTTTTTAAAACAGCAAATATGATGGCCATTTTGGTGCTTTTAAGGATAGTAAGCCAGAGCCGTAAAGTTTTGAAGACACATCTGAACATATACTGGATTTACAGTTTGTGTTGTGCATGTGGACCAAACACCTGGGAAATGTGGCACATCAGAGACTTTGCAGAACAGGGCTTCTCTTTGAAGGCCTTCCAGAGGACGAGGGGACACATGAGCAAGCCTAGGCGAGAGCTGACAGAGGTAGACCATTTGGGAAGGTCTGGCTTGCGGGTCGGTGCTGCAAAAGCCCTGTACAAGGCCCACTAAGGCATCTGAGTTCTGGAGTCAAGGAAACCAGAGCAGATGAGGCCTGTGTTGCATTTCGCAGTGCCCCTCCTAGTCATTAGCCCAATGAAACCGCAGGTGGTGTTTAAATCCGTCTTTTCACCAGCATATCCTCATCAACAGCCACTGTTATCCATGGAGAGAGAGAGAGAGCATTTTCAGATTATGCTTTATTGATGATGATAAACTAATGCATTTTAACATTGAAAGTTGTCATTTGTGACAATTATTCTTTTCTCGGTTTGCTTAGGTCACTGATTTACATCATCAGGCTGATAATTTTGAAAACTTATGAACTGATTGTGGTGCTGCTTCATTATCCAATATTTTCTGGAATAGAAAAAGTCTGCAAACATTATGTGCACACAGCAGGTTCTCTGAAGAAACAAATTTGCATTTACGAGTCTTAAAACCTAGCAATGTTAAAACTTAGCAGTGTTTTGTGTTTCTAAAAATAAGAGCATCTGAACTAGTTACCGTCTTTTCAGTGCTGTAATTGCACTTTTTTTTCTTTTTATGTATTAAAGAAGACCATGGGTTTTTTTTCAATAGTACTATTTTTAGAAATACTTCTAGTTTTCTTAAGTTTATTTATTATTTTTTTGTGATTGCTTATAGTTAGCAGGATTTGGAAATTGAAAACAATATTTCTTTCACTGAATTTTTCTAATGGACATTAAAATTAGCTTTTATTTTTTTGTTTCTTTCCCTGTTTATGCATCACTATATTTGATGCCAGCAGAACACTGGAACTGACCTTGTCAGTTTACACCTGTAGCAGAGCTGGCTAGCTAAAAACAAAACAGGGAGCCATGTATTACTTCTGCTGAAGTTGTGGGAGATTTTCCATTAATTTCTGAGGAAAGAAAATCAATGTACTCTAATTCCTCCTAAGCATTATACATTTTATTGTATTTTTTCAGTAATCATTACATTTGTTACAGAGAGAAGAAACATAGGTAATCTTCAGTATTGGAGATGAGTAACTTGTAGGAAGATCCTGAGAAACTATTTTTATAAATGCCTTTAACAAGCATTTAAAATCTGTGAACTGTTCCTTTAAAGTATCTTCGTGGAAAGAGAAAAACTACTCTGAGAAATGGTTTCATGGCTTTTAAAGAAAGAAGAGAAAATTAAAGGCAACGCAACACAAAATATTAAAAAGATGGAAATTTTCACTGAATATGTCTCTCCCAACTGAAGCAATTTATTTACACTGAAATTCCCTATTTAACACTTTTAGTCAGTGATGTCGCCTCTTGATCACAGCTTGATCAACTAAATCAGCTGTCAAATGTGAAATGTGGGTCTGAAATATCAACTTAGTCTTTTTCACGTCTTTGTCATGGATAGGATATTTACTTACTTTTAGGAAGGAGACCCTTTTATTTTTCTTTGTTCTTAGCCATGAAACAAGCTGAATTTTACTATTATTGTACATTATTAGTGGCATCATTTGCTAAATTCTATGGAAAAGAAAGGAACTTGCAGGGGTCATTATATCATATCATTAGTAGTGCTACTGGGAAAAATAAAAAAAAAAAAAAAAATTCTGCATGCATTGAAATTTCAGATGTATATCTCTTCATTATGTGACTTGAGAAACTAATTCTGAAAATATTTCCTGCACGTTCCTGTTTGCAGACATCATATTCCCTGCTATCAAAAGTTACTGGGGAAATCTGAATGCTTGAATATTATCTCTTAATTTCTTAGGAAACTTGATTCGTCTCTCATAGATTAATAAGAAATGCAGCAGCAGATTCAAGCATGGGTACATAGTCTTGTATATTGAATTAATTTCTTATAAGCATTGGTTCTACAGGAAAATACATGAGTAATTAAAAAAATAAATCATTCAAAGCCAGGTAATTTTCTGGGAGAAACAAAGTATGCAAGATACTCAGGTTCATAGAACAAAAGTAATTACATGTCCTAGATTCATATATTATCAGGTTGGAAGGGACCTCAAGGATCATCTGGTCCCACCTGTTTTGGTAAAAGCACAGTTTGTCTGCCCAGCATCCTGTCCAGCTGAATCTTAAAAGTGTCCAATGCTGGGGAATCCACCACTTCCCTGGGAAGATTATTCTAATGGCTGATTGTTCTCATCATGAAAAGCTTACCTCTTGTGTCCAATCAGAATGTCCCCAGGAGTAACTCATACCCGTTGCCACGTGTCTTCTCCATGTAAGTCCTTGTAAACGCAGAATTTCCATCTTCTTTGTAGCCACACTTTAAATATTGGAATGTTGTGATAAGGTCTCCTCTAAGCCTTCTTTTCTCAAGGCTGAGCAAATCGGAGAAACATGACTAAAAACAACTGAACTCAAACAATATTTCTCAGCTAGACATGGCTTACCTGCTTGTGTTGGTAGGGCAAAGATCAGATTCTGAGGATTTAGGGCTGTCCTGGGCTTTTCATAGGTATGCAGTCAGGAACAGTTTGTGATCCCCAGTCTCATTCCTTGGCCCCTAAGGACTCAGTAGCCGTATTTTTTTCCAAGCTAAGGACCTTGTAGAGCATTAAAGAAAGACCATTGTACAGCATTAGTGCGTTCTACAAACAGTAACAGAGGTGAGACTTGTATTTGTTTTCTTTCAAAATTAGACTATCTGGTATCTAAGGAGACATGCTGACTAAGCAGTAGAATTTATGATATTTTTGCCATCATGTCTTCTTTTTAGTAGCCTTTATGGCTGAAGTTCATGGCAAAATCTGCTTCTTAGTTGGGACACTGATCTTTCAAAACTTCCAGCTTTGTGTCAAATTTAACTGAAATCAGCCATTATTTTTTGGAAAGTATGAAGAAGGTAGCCGTTTCCTAGTACTTTCTTTCATGGAAAAGTAGCCCAAAATGAACGTATTTAAATTTTACCCATTTAAACTTGGAGAAAGACTCTAGATATGTTAACATATCTATTGACAACAAACAAATTTGAACAGTGATTATTGTGTGACTTTATAACTAAATTGTAGAGCATTTAACTTTGCTAATAATGTGATTTTTGTCTAATGTCTCATTTCAGCCATGCTTCATTCTTCACCTCAGCTTTTTTGTAGAACAACATGGTTCATGTTGAACTTTTTTACTTTTTGTTGGCAATTCTTGACAAACAGAATTCTAAACCATTTCTATCTACTCATAGAATGGAAGTGATCATTCCTGTTCCCCCATTATTCTGTTGTATTGGGGCAGCCTTCTTTTATCCTAAGTATAAGAACCTGAAGTAAAGAATCCCCTTTTAGTTATTCTCCAGGGAAAATTTATGAGCATTACATGAGTAAATGTAGGCAGACTGAAAAAAAAAAAATTAAAGACTTTACCCTGGAATGAAAATTATTTTCGTGTATTCTGCTAAGAAATAGTTTTAAAAACTGAGAAGAATTAAATACATGAATGATTCATTCTTTTAATACTTTCCTTGGTATATATTAGTCATGTATTATTTGAAAGTCCTCTTACCTAAAGAAATTGCAAAGATGTAATTAATATCTCAATTAGAGAAATTAATAGCTGTTGCATGAGAATTCTTTGGAAGCAGTCCCTAATTTTACCTGGTTGTTTCAACTAAGACATGAAGAAACTGCTATTTATAACCATATCTCATAAACTCTTTGTTAATGTAGTCCATATGTATTTTTATCATGTTATAAAATCACTTCCCAAAATACATTAAAACAAAATACATAGACTTTATGGATCAGATGATTTTCTAACATGATTTCAGCACTTTATGCCTGATTCTGAGGTCAAAGAGAATTATTTTGGTTGAAATGACAGATTCAATATGCATATTTTTGGGTTGTCCCATGCTGGTTAATTCAATAGCTGAGCCGTTAATGAAGAACAGCTTTGAATAGAAATAAAATAATAGGAGAATAAATTATGTATAACTCTTGCATTTTTCCTGGTCCAATTTAGAAGCAAGAATTAGATTCAGGCTTAATTAAAGAATCAAGTCAGCCTCAAAGCCAAAGAATTATTGTGGATTTAGCTTTACAAATATAATAGGCACCTCTGCAACCTATTCTTTTAAGAGAAAATTTCTTTTTTTTGTTTGTTGTTGTTGTTACTGCTGGGTCTGATTACTGAAAATATGCAGAAAGAGAATACAAGGAAAAATAGTCAAATGTACTATTCAACTTATCTCACCTCCATGGTTATTGTCACATATACTTTAAATACTGTGTGAGTTTTACATATGAGATTTTTTAATATGTGCTTCTCAATATCCTTAACAAAGCTCATTAGGCATTACTACCTCCATTCTATAGATGAAGAGAATTATTGTAAACTGTTATCAAAATGACATGTAAAACAAAAGACTTCAGTGTACAGGTTTTATGTCCTGGTCGCTAAATTGAGTTTTGTTTGTATTTTACAACATATAATGCATACTAAATGGTATAGCTTTTAACTACTGTGTTTTGATGCTTTGTTTATGCTCTCCCTTAATTACATACAATGAAATATCACTTTATAGATAAATGGTAGCACATAATAGAGAGTAAATTATGGAGTTCTAAATGTGGCTTGCTGTTGATTGATACAATTAGACAGAATTATTGTGTATATTCATACCAAAGGAAAATAAGGCTTTAAAAAATCAATATTTTTGACTGAGTATGGAAAAAATCAAGCAGAGGAATTGCATCTACAACAATAAGCAATCCAAAAATGAGGAACTAGATTTTGGATATTTTGTAAACCCTGTCTGCTGTTTCTGTTTTCCAAGAAACTGAAGACTCTCTGCTGTTTTTTGCATGTAAAATGAATTGGTATTTATTAAAATTCATATTTGAAAACAGCTGTGTTCTTTACGTGAATTGCTAAGATAACCTGTCTGTCTGAAAAAAGCTGACTGTCCTTTGAAACAAAGTGTTTCTTGAAAAGAGTAAGATTGGAAAAGTGGATGTAAAAGGAAAACGTCAGTAAAATGTCTAAACTTTCCTAAGACTGTTGCAGTTCCAAAAGTCTAATCAACTAAATGCAAATAGCATGAAAAGAAAAAGCAACCTTCAAGTCTTATGTGTTTGGATAACACTTATCCCAAATATTTCTTGTGTGTATAAAATCAGATGTCAATGTTATTGTCATCAACCGCTTTTCCTGCAATTTCAAGGATTGGTGACTGTGTGAGAAGTACAAAATTATGTAGCTAATTAATTTTTACCACTAAATTATGTTGTTCTCATTTCCTGTCTTACAACACTTGAATCACTCAATCAACTGTTATTGTACTTATGTTGATTTTTTTTCTTTGCAATTTATATTTGAGATGTAAGAACAACCTGACCTGTATATTCCTGTTCCCCATTTTACCGACCATTTGTATTTTTTGTCTGTTTTCAACATTTTTTCTAATAGAGCTGCACTGGTAATAAATAGAAAATTTCAATATAAACTGAATAATAGTGGTCTGTATTCTATTTACTAAAGTATTATAAATGGTTGTGTTTATCCAAGGTCAGAGTCCACACTGATTCTTTTGTGTAGTTATTGCATCTGACCAAGACTCTAAAAGATAGCAGTGTACTCAAATGCTTCATATGAAGTACAGAATATATTGTGGATTGAGATGAGCACATAACTGAATATGACATTGATATTTTTGCTCCTGAAAGAGTGATTATTGGCATAAGTGTCTCTTTGTTCAGCACTTCTATGATTGTTCTATCAATCTTTCAGATTTGCCACATATTTTATGTTAATCCCAGAACTTAGAAAATTAAATTAATGGATGGAAATGGATGTTTTGTGAGAGCTTAGCATATTACAAATATTTAGGCTATGACAACGTAGTAGTATGTGATTATAGTATAAGAACAATGTCTTTTTAATCATCTATTTGTAATTCAGAAATGTGTTTGGCCACTTGAGCCAAATCCTGACCTTAAGAGTTTTGCCAGCAATTAGAATAAATTTTTTCCACACCCTTAGCAAAGAATGAACCAGCAAAGAGATTACAGGTACTCCAAATGAGATATTTTAATACCCTGATAGCAACATATTTGATTCCCTGGATTAGAACAAACACTGTTAAATAAGACCTCTAGATGTCTGGTTGATTGGTAGATCATGGAACAATTTATTTTAAGAGACAACAGTGAAAAGATCCCAAAATAAATTCTTGATGTAGAATTTAATTTAAAAAATAAGAATACAAATTAAAATATCTAGGTGTCATCAGAATGTAATTTTTAAAAATTAATTTAATAGTTGCATGAAAGAGTACGACCGCTAGTCAACTCTTTGTATATAAGTAGTTCCCATATTTGTAAAAAGGAATATTCTGTAAAAGACATTATCATATGGAATGAGATATCACGCAATCTGTTACCTTTTCTGAATATTTATAGTATTGAATATGGCACTTCCTCTTTACTAACACAGGAGAAAATATTGAAGACAGGAGAAAGGTTCTTCTAGTCAGCTTATTCTTTAAAAATCTCTATGAGAAAGACCGAACATTGAAAAATGGTGCTCGAAGTTGAATTACCTCAAAATGCATATCTAAGTTGTGATTTTCAAGTGGGGAGATTTATTTTAAAAAACTGAAATACGTTTCAATGATTATTACATGAAAACTTAAGAATTTAAAGTTTTGGTTTTGAATAAAAAAAAATATCAGAATGCTGTTCAGTTATTTACAATAGTTAATGAAAGTAAAAAACTGATTTGTCAATTTGTCCACAAAGCTAAAAAATAATTTGTTCAGTCATGTCTTCCAAAAATACATAATACTAAACATTAGAGCAATGAGTGTATTCTTCAGTGCTGACATAAGAGTTAATCTCACTTGCTGTCATGTTACCATATGTACTTCAATCTAGAACTTCAAAGAAATTATGCCATTTTATTAGGGGACTGGAAAGAAACAAAAATCTGTAAACTTTAAACATAAAAAAACTATAATCAAAAGGATATAAATAGTGAAACTGAAAATAATTAAAAGTTCCACATTCTTGGAGTCAATATCTGGTAATGTGAGTTAGAAAACTGCCAATTAATCATCATTAGTAAAGATGCTAGTGTTGATCCTTAGAATTACAGAACAGGATAACCTACAACCATATTAGAAAACCAGTTAAGAGTGTAATTTTTGTATATATATATAGTCTAAAGGTGATTATCTTTCTGGCCTTTTTTAATTCCTCAGGAAACTAATAGGAAGGTAGAAAAAGGTAATGTAAGATACTCCATTTACCTTAGAGTTTCTAGAACAAGAGCTTAGTAGGGCAAATGAACAATTATGAAGTACAAAATGATTGTCAAGATTCTAAATCATAGAATCATAGAATATTCTTAAGAAATGTCTGGTCACTGGAATATTTTTCTCATCTCCCAGTTCTTCTATATAAGCTGTTTTGGGATACTAACTTCAAAGTGTGGCATGCAATTTTTTTTCATTGTAACTTGACATCTGAGCTAGTGCAGAATTTCTTGCTTCACACTAAAGTTTTCATCCTCCACCATCTCCCAATATTTTTTTTCTTCCTTCTATTCTTCTTGGCACTTTGTCTTTTATTCTGATAGCCTATGTCAGCCTCAATCACAAACTTAACTTTCTTTTCATCCATTTTTCATTTCCATCTCCCTCATCAGAGATGAGGGGAACTTGTGTATATGTTGTCTTAGCAATTCATTTTCTGCTTCTACATATGTAAAAAGCATCAGCCTTTTCAACATATCACAAATCTCTTTTTTTTTTTTTCATTTCATGTGGCCCCAAATGTGCTAAATTCAGGGAACTTCAGTTATTTAGATGTATTTCAGGTACATCAGCCCAATTCTTACCATGAAGTACTCTGTACATGTGGCTGTTCTGTAGGAATAAAGAGACTCAAAGTATGCAGTGAGATGGAGAGGTGACTTTGGGTCACTTGAGGCATGACTCGCACTTGAATGTTAGATTTTTTTCCCTCCTAGAAGGGTTTGTATTAACATTTGCTTTCAGAAAGCATTTTGTCATTTTATACAATAGTAAATCCTTTGCCTATATGCCAGACTACCCTGCAATAGGCCACAAATTACAGAATTTTCCTTATATATGTTCGTATTGTGGGTGAAAGCCAGAGAGCTGCTATAAACAGCTGTTTCCAGAATGTGGCCCTGAGGAGTTCTCATTCTTAATATGTTATTATATGAAGGTTTAATATAAGAGATTGACTATGATAATTAACTGTATTGTTAGCATTTTCTAGATGCTAACAGTTTTCAAAACTATGTTACACTTTTATTTTGACCTTTTAGATTATTTTCCATAGATCTACACTGATTTTATTTTTTGTTCTTTTCAATTAAAATCTGATTATAAAGGTGCATGATAACATAGAAGTCTTCACACACACAAAAAGTCTGTGTTCTAAGAAACAGGAAAATTACCAATCTAAATTGCCTACCAGTAATCTCCATTTAGATTAATGTATTTAATGATTAATGAGAAGAATTGCATTACGAATTGGTGAAATTAAAATAAAATCTTCTTATGTCTTTTTTTTTTTTAAAGAAAAAACCTTCAAAAAATCTCTTAAACCTCTTGTAGATAGACAATAGTACAGACATACAAATAACCATGAAAATCTTTTTGAAAAATAGATAATTATTTCAGCTTGCTAAATTTAACTTGCATAACAGCAAGCTATTACATGCTTACTGCACTTCAAAATTATTCTAGACTCTTCGTACATCTAGATGTCATCAGCAACATTCTCAGAAATAAAAGATTTGGTAGTACTAGGGAGCTCAGTCTGCAGCTATACGGTGGAGCAGTTGTTAAAAAGTAAATAGTATAACTTGATAAGGTAAAAGAAAAAATCTTTTACATTAAAAAGGGCAAAAAAAAGGAACTCTGAAAGACCTGTGCAATGATGTCAAATGTGTTTATACTAGAACGAAAAAAAAAAAAAAAGACCCAAAACAAAACATGTAGAAACTAGTACCATGGAAATTCAGAGGAAAGATTCCTGCTTATAAGTATAAAAATCACTTTTGGCATCTCTTCCTTTCTTCTATCTTTCTACTCATGGTGAATTGCTAAAAAGTAGAAGAAATATGAAGTATGACATCTTTTTTGTGTATTCTTAGGGAATTGGTCAAGTGAATAACCCGCTGTTGGATTCATCACTAATCACAGAATCACAGAATCACAGAAAGGTTGGGGTTGGAAGGGACCTCTGGAAGTCATCTAGTCCAACCCACCTGCAAAAGCAGGTACACCTAGAGTAGATTGCACAGGAAAATATTTCACCTAGGCCATCCTAATATATTTGACAATTTTTATGATTTCTATCTTCATTAGTCTTGAGTCCAGGAGGAAACTTCTGAATGACGTTAATGAAGAAGATACAATCTGTGTAAAAAAGTTTATCACTGTCCTCAGTATACTGTGACATGAAATGGCAATACTGAAAGAAAGGAAGATGACTATTTAGTTATTGCTGAAACAGTTAAAAAAATTCAAGCAGTGTTTTAGAAGACTCTGTTGTTTTTACTTTTTTTTTTTTTTTGTAATTGAAAATGTCCATGCTTTTGTCCACATATGTATTACACCTGTGGGGATATTTCAACTATGCAGTAGCTAGTTTCATTTCTAAGAGATCACTGGCATCCCTGTAGTGAGATATCTTACATTTTTAGAATTTGTTTTGTCTTATCCTTAAAGTTACATTAAAAACAAGCAAAACTCTAGCAGTGCTTGTCACTGATGGAAAATATCTTGAATACCCTATCCAAATAGTCATTGCAATGCAACTGTTAGTGTAGTCAGACACCTGGATTACAAACCAATCCAGCTGTGACTTTCAGTACAAAAGTAGCCGTAATACTGTTCTCTTTTTCTCACTAAGGAAAGAAAAAGGGAAAGTAAATGTCTGATGTTGTCCTTTGTTCTGTGCAGACATGGGCTTTTCAGATGCTCCTCCCAGCATGAAATACTATTCAACTCTGAGGGAGGAAACAAAACTGGCGTACCAAAAGACAGATTGTAGCATCCTGTGATCAAATGAAAGTATTGCTGTATTTAACTACAAAATGGAGGAAGACCCCTTAAGACAGGATGGAAAATAATTCTGTTCCACAATGCCCTAGGTAAAGAAAACTATGTTTAAACTATCAAGCAATGGGCATAGTAAGAGCAGGTCTCTGGAGTGAGATAGTTTCCTTTCAAGACCCGTATTGCATGGATTTGATTGTGAGGCAGGTACTTCAGGCTAGCTCTAGCCTGGTCCTGTAAGCTGATGAAAATGCCTCTTTATGGGTATAACACATACAGAGGCTTCAGAGGGTTCATTTTCCAGCTGAGTGTTGCAAACTAGGAGCACAGAGGCCTCCGTGCCATGTCAAATGCACGTCTAGCAAGTGAGGATGATCAGATTAAATTTAGAAGTCAAAATATTAATGTAGACACACATCTGTATATCACTTAAATACAAGGGATGACAAGTTCAATCCAGCAAAAAGATGTAACTTTTCAAGTGTGCGTAGTTAAACTATATAACTCACAGCCACAGGATATAATGGATGCCAAAAACCCGCGGGGTTCAAAAACTCTACATACAAATTTGTGCGAGAAAAATGTATCCAAGACAAATATAAAAACATTACATCTAGCTGCAAGTGGTCCAGATGAACAAATGATTGAGAGTTAAACACTGAACTACTTTAAATTTGTCCTATTCTTGCACTGTTTCCTGGTTACCTGCTATTGATCACTCTCAGAAAGCAACGAGCAAGGTGTGACCAGCTACAAAAAGCATTATTTTGACTAACCCCACAGGAATGACCTTACAAAGAACACATGATGCAGTGGAAGTCCAGAAACATCTAGAAAGATTACTTGCTCAGTCATCATTTCCAATTTGTCCTTTGGAGATAAATGTCCATGTCCACCGAGGAGCTACAGAGCCTAAATTTCTGCTTTGGAAACTCAGGTGCTTGAAGACAGTAATAAATGTAGTTCAGGTCATGATCTTTGAAAGGCAATAAATATTACATTTTTCTGTGCAGAACTTTACTTATGTTACTGTATGTTAATGGCGAAGGAAGTGATTGTAATCGGCATTTAAATCTTGAGTATTTCTGTGATATTAGAACAGACTTCTGTCATCTACTTCTTAAGCCTCAAAAGCAATGCATAGGATTTGGATTTCTTAATGTCTAGGTCTGTTACAATACCTGGCAATAAATATATTCAAAATAACTTATCCTGAAGGCTGCTTCTCTCCCATATGATAGTGTTTTTCTTATTTGGATATCCTGCAGTTAAGACTACTCCCTATGGACATTAACTTACAAATATTATGCTTATACTTGTAAAAAAATTACCCAAAACACCAAAAAAAGCAAAATTGTTCTTATCAGGAAATCTGTAAAAATCCTCACAGATGTAGAAGGCATTACAGATATGCCAGACTGTGTGACTGAGAAGATTTCATAAGCATGAGGCATATTGAGTTCAATTTAAGGGTCAGTTGGGGAAATTTAAGAAAAAACTCTGTAATAATATAGAATAATATTTAACATAGATGGGAATATTTCCTGAAAGTTACTCTTTGAATGTCCCAAGAAGTTCCTTTAAATCCATTATCTATTAGTAGAACAATTATTAATAGAACATATTTAATGGTAATCAACTGTACTGAGAGTTAAATATTTTTAAAAATAAAAGCTCATTTTAAGGAGATAATATGCTATCTGGAAATGTTAAATTTGTAAATATGAAACAAAGTAGACAAAGGGATTAGAAGGAAGACAATAAATTAAATATATATTTGTATTGCAATAATGTAAACAGAAACTTATTCAAAGGGTTAATTACTTTCCATGGAAGCAGATGGGACATACTAACTTTTGCTACTATTTAAGCTTTTTCTTGCAAAACCAGAAGTTGTCTAGTTTTATTCAAAATGTTTGTACTTATTTTGCAGAGCAGAAAATGAAGTATTTGTAATAGTGACACAGTGGTTTCTACGATGTGAATGGTGCTGGTAGAAATGATAGAGATGCTTATTTAATATTTATTTGCTTTCTCTAGAGAATCTTCTGCTTGAGTTCTGCACATAGCATATTATACAATAACTGCTTTAGACAAAAATAATTTGAGTATAATGATATAAAATATTTTGACCAATTTCTTTAGAGTCCTTTTGAGCAGTTTCTCATTTATTACAATGTCATAAAGAAGGCAGGTGAGATTCTTCCATGTTTCAGTACAAGTGAAGCTCTTTCAAAGCTTAGAAGCAAAATATGGTATTTCTACATATGAAAAATTTTCAGAAATATTTCTGACCATGAATTTGTAACAAGCTGCTGATTGAAGAATGTTAGTGAATGTTAGTGAATTCAGCACCAGAAACAAAGTTTATATATTATTAAGTGGGTGAAAAAAATGTCTTCTGGTATAACAGGCTATAATAAAACCACTTAGATGAAAACATGTAAAAGATATATATAGTTACAGATATCATGCTTTGATATAGCAGTTATGAACTTTTACTTGGTTTTGAAACAGTTTATGACAGAAGCAGTGCTTTTTAAAGGTGACATGCAGTCAAAGGAGTTATGTTGGCAAAGCTTCTCAGAAGTCTGTAACTGCATATTTTATAGGTATATCTTTCTGTATTGGAATTTATATATGAAAATATTTTGCTAAATCTTATTATATTCATTTAAAACATGCTTCTCCATGACAAGAGAAAGATTTCTTTAGATGTATTGATTCTAAATGTTTTTTAACTTTAGGGGTACTTACGTTTATTCTCATTGCTGTAAAGGCAGTCTCTGGTAACTAACTCAAAATTGTCTCTACGTAGACTGGATCATATCTTGCTTCCTGAGTCAGCTTTCACAGATTATAGATTAGCAATCTTCCACACACAGTTTTCTTCCAAAGTACAGTGAAGATAGTAATTTGCCTGCAATTACCATCTAAATAGTATTAAATAAATTAAATAAAAAAGGCAGGGAGATGGGGGAGAAGCTTGTCGTTAAGTAAAGGAAACATAAGACAGGAACTGCATAATAAATTTAATAGAAATAGAGAATTTATGTGGTGAAATAAGAGGTAAAAATCTTTTGTTGCCTACCTTAAAGCATTTCAATATGCCAGCGTTTCAGAACAGGATTGCAAATATTGCATTAAAAGAGTTCTTAAATTTATATTAAATTCCTTTTTGTTCATTTATTTGTTTGTTTGTTTACAGGGGAAAAGGATGGGTGAAGGCAAATATTTCCTTATTTTTAGAGGAATGGGGATTTAACAGTACCATTATTTGAGTAGACATGCTAAAAGCCACTTACCTTCTAATGCACTTATGAAATGCTATGAAATGAGGTACAAATCTCAGTATTTTGTTGGCAACAGTAGTCTTTGCACAGGTATCTATAGGCTGTGGATTGGGTCACAGACAGTCATTCACAAAATACACATTTACACACATTTTTTTGACCCAGTACTGTACTCTTAATGAGGGGCTTTAATCATGATAGAAATATTAACTGTGCACACCAAATATATCTTTAACACAATTTCCTAATATCAATTAATATTTCCATATAAAGGGAAGATCTGGCATCCTGTGAATAAAAGCTTTCAAAAGCAAAATTAAACATATTCATCACACAAATTTATGTAGCACAGAGAAACTGACATCTGTATCCACTTATGTGCATAATAAACAGCTCACTAATAAATACATATTAAAATATTCCCATGTTTCAAGTTCTTGTCATATGTTCTTTCTTTTACACTGTACTGATTACAGTGGTATTCGGGGTGAAATGCCAAAATGGTGGGATGAGTTTTCTTCCCACCAAGCTGTATGCTAGAATGAGAGTGTTCAGAAAAATATTTTATAATTAATGCTGACTGCACAAAAAGGGCATCACATCACTGTTCAGAGATGACAGACCCTATTTCACTGGCTAGACTACACATCTATTATTGTGTACAGTTCTAAACACCTCAGGACCAGAAATATCCAAATAAATTGGAAGGAAATAGGGAAAAAGGGGAGAAAGATTCAAGTACTCCATGGATTAAGGAGGATAGACTGTAGATACGAAGACTTTTACATGTAATAGAAGAAATTTCCACAGGCTGGTCAGATTTTCTCTAATTGTAACCTTATTATATTGATATTCTTTGAACTCAGTGGTTGGAACAGGATTAAAGTAATAGTTGTATACAAAATACCTACTTTCCAGACATCCTTGTAACTGCCTCTCTTCAGTCAATATGTTGTTCCAGTGGTCATTTTCTATTGTTTACTACCAATTACTCCTGCCCCCTCAGTAATTTTGTATCTAATACCATCAGTGGTCTTCTAATACAAAACAGTCCAGTGTCTGGCTTAAGTAGAGTGCATTTATTTTTCAGTGCTGACAGTGAAGATTCATGTATGTGTTTATACTCATACAAAAATACACATCTATGACTTTTTTTTTCCTGAAAACATAATAATAGGAAGTCATATGGAGCAAACAAAATATAAGAAAATTCTAAAAGAAGCTGTAGTGAAAAAATGTGTGAAAAAAGCAACCTCAAAAAATTTAAATTATGAAAATAAATCTGCCTGAATTTCTGTATACTCGCACAAACATAAACCCACACAGATACTTGTAGGAATCAATTTGATAGAGTATTCAATCATTTTTTTAAAATATGTTCCCTGATACATTTAGTGAAACATAGATGTATAAGAGACAACTGTGTATAAATCAGACGTCTTCAGTTTGTCTATTTGATTTTGCAATCGAAACATTTTTCTAGCATAGAATTTTATCTTACTAATTGTAATTATAGCATAGCTAAACTTTAAGTGTCTCTGCAGTGGAAGGATAGTTTAAATTAGTCCCACAATTTCTATAATATACTCATTATTACCCAAGTATCGTAAGTATCTTTTTTGCCTTTTTTTCCCCAGTTTTGCTTGCATTTGTCCTTTTTTTTTCCCACTTGTGTTTGACCAGAAATTACTATTGGTTCTGACTGCAAGTCTTGCTGTCAGTTGCTCTTTTATCATTTGAAGGATTTTTCTGTTGAACTTCACTGGGCTATTTGCTGCTTCTGCTGATTGCCGGAGTTTGATATTATCTTTTAATCCATTGCCTGATGGTATCTTTTTTGTATATTACTCAGAGACTGTCATTTTTCTTTAAAAACTGGGCAAATAAACAAGACCAAACAACCAACTCTCCTATTTTATTTCATGATCTTTCAACAGAGTGTTCTATCTAAACTGTTATGTCTTTCCAACGGCACCCTGTTATGACTTTAATTTTCTTTCATTTATTGTTTATTTAATCTAAGCATGCAGAGAATACCAGACACATTCTACTTTGATGCTTTTTCATTATATATATACATACATACATACATAGATATATATATATATATATATATATATATATAAAAATAATCACTATTATGACATTCATGGTTAGGCTCATCTGTCAGCTTCCATGCCTGAGCAGTTTACAGAAAGGCAATATTTATTAACTTCTATTATGTAGTACTTTCAATTGCCATAAATGACCTGTGGGAGAATAGCCTCAATGGGGCTATCATTGAGGTGATAGGATGCCTGCCCTTTATTGAATTGGAGTGGAAGAAGAGACCATCCTAATTCTTGCCTGTCCTTAATGGTTGATACATTGCAGGAAAGCAAAGAAACAGAGGCTAAACTTAAAATCTCAGAACTTGTTCCTTTTATTTCTCTGTGGAGAATGTCAGGAAGAATTTTATTTATTTATTCAGAACAGAAAAATGGAAAAGAGTGCTCTGAAGGCATCTTGGTGGTCATTCTGTATCCTGAATCGTCAGCTACAGTTAAATGGATATTTAAGCTTGAAGAAACGTACTGGCAAGAGACCCTGTCAGCAGTTACAGACAGAGGCTTCCAGGCAGAATGTTATCCAGGCATAAGACAGCTACAGTCTTTTTGGGAACAACATTTACAAGCTGTTCATACTGATGAGATCAGAAAACCAAGTCGATTTGTGGTAAAAGCTCTAGGGCATATTTATACTATCTGATTTACTGTCACTAAAGTATTAATCTGTGTGTTTGGGTTCAAAATGTGACCTAATTCCTTGAGTTAAAAAATTAATCAGAAATAACTGAATATTTTTTTCTTCCACCCATGACTATTTGAATTGGAATCATAAGATAAGTTTTAATTAGCAAAGTGGATTTCAATATAAATGGAAAACATAGAAATGTCTGAGAGGTGCAGCTCTGCCTTGTCTACTGGTCTGGAACAGTTGCATCAAAAGTTGTGTTTTTCTTAAGAACGCGGCTGTACCTTTACTTCATGTTATTGTTTCCTCATATTATTTTCCAATCCTTCAAGCAGTGTAGGATCCATTTAAGGATTCTCAAAATGTGTTTCATGGGTTTCAAGTGGTCCGTGAAGTGTTTGCCTGTTCTGCAGATAACTAGTTCTTTATTCATGGTCAGCCTCAAGTGATCCAGCTGATTGACAACACTGTAATGAATGTTCATAATCATATTCTGCTGGAAGAGCATCAGTACTCAAGAGGCTGATGATACGAAACCCCTAAATTGGATCCTAACTTTTTCTCCCATCGTCCCACTGTTCTGCATGGGATCAATTTTCCTTTGTTAAGTCTGTTTCAGGGACATCTTAGAGTATTTCCCTGAGTTTTGAGAGATGGGGGATTTCTAGCTCAATATACAATTCTAAAGTTCTGGGGAGCTGGAGAGAGGCAATGCTACTACAGTATAGGACTCAAGTTTGCAAACATATATTCCAGTGAAGAATTGTCCTGTTCTGCTTATGGCTTCTTGTATATGCAAAACTGTCCTGTGTGCAGGTATTGGGAAGCAAATTAGATTTTATGTTTCAATTCCAAAACTTTGATCTTTTTAACCGTCTGTTTAATCTATTTGTCTTTAAAATTTTGAATTTTCATGTGTCCAAATAAACATTCATAAATGTTAGTTTCAATACCTTTATGTATCCCTTCTTTTTTTTCCCTCCTTTAGCAGTAAATGGCTATTTTTTTGTTTGTTTGTTTGTTTGTTTGTTTATGAATTAGCTTTTAATTCTTAGGCTAGCACTTCATATGATTTCTGATTTTTCTAATATATTAACTCACTTTATATATGTTAGTCATTTAATCAAGCAAATGTTCATGTAATCTCAATTCAGTTTGTAATGAAAATCTCAATTTTTTGAACATACAGAAAAGATTTCTGTTAGAATAAGATACTAAAGTCTGTGTTTAGATATTTTCTGAAATAGCCCTTATTCTGCAACAACTGTCCATATGCTTTAGACTGAGCTTTCTTCATACTTCAGTTCTTTACCTATGGAAACTTAAAGAGCATTTTGCTTATTCAACAAGTAAGGTACTAGCCCAGTAGCATAGTGGCAGGAGTTTAATCAAGTGTCCATGTCAAATCATTCATAACTCAAGGCACCAAAGAAGTATCAAGGTATTTTTTTTCTTGGTGAGAGACCTACAAACATTTAAGTGATAACCCTCTCCTCCAAATATGTGTATAAAAGTAACTTAGTGACCAGTATGCAGAAGGGAAATTTAAAACTAAAGGATATCAGTCTGGCAGACAAGGGGGTTTTTTATTTCCTCTGACCCACTCTATAAAACTTGGATTGAATTTCACGTGGGCAGGCAATGCTTCTGCAAAGGTTGCTTCACTGTGTGACTGAGGCTATTCCATCTCCAGGTTCCTCAGACGTCTCTTACTCCAACCAATTCCTGCCCTATTTCTACATACCTTTTTATTGTATGTTTCTTACTGTACATTGAAGTCTGAGAGACGTGAAGCACAGAAGTCATTACACACATTTTCTTTTCAAATATAATCACATGCTACAGCAAATATTCTTAAGAGTCAAGAATATCTGTTTTACTCATTTGAATGTTTCTGAATAATTATCAGCTAAGGACCAAAGTTTCCCCTTCTTTCCACCCTTTTAACAGATTATTGCCAAAGCATAAAAGAATGAAATGAAGAAGGCCCTGTGAAATTACATATGAAAATAATGTCCTTATCTGTGGGACAGTATTTTTTCTTCAATTTTGTTTCTGCAACAAAGAAGTCCGATGTTTTACACTCTTCCTGAGACATGAAACATGGATGAAGTACTGGAGTACAGGAGGAAAGGGTATTAAAAACAGGAATTTCAGATATATTTTTCTTGTGGATAGAAGGTGCTAGAATTGCAATATTACAGGGTGTTTCAAAAAGATGGACCCAATTTGAAATCACAATATTGCTGCAGCTATGAATGAAACTCTTATCGCTTGAAAATGGTAAGCATAGAGTTTCAAATTATTACTGCTAGATGCCTGTCCCAGTGCACAGACAACCCTTAGCCTCAGTCATTCACAAGATGGCAACCCTGCAGCTGCTTTGAAATTGGATTCAACTTCCAGAAACACCCTGTGTTTCTGCCCTTGTTCTCGGAGAAAATAAAATGCTGTGTTAAAACAGAACTGTTAAATGTTACTCTCTTTTGGTAAATATGCTTGAACCAGTGAATCATTTGCCTCTAGATAGTTTAGTTTGTGTTAGTACACAGAAATTAAGATATTTATTTGTATATTTTAGCAGTTTTAGAGCCCCTTCTGTGTGATCTTTTAGGCAATTATTGGATTTTCTCTCTTTTTATGAATTTTAATGATCTATGTACTGATTTGCTATCTGAAATATGTGTCTAATCAGAAAGGCATACCTAAAATAGTTCCTGATGAAAGTTCAGCTTTCATCCAACAATGATGAATTAGAAATCTTTGGGACACTGGATCAGAAGATTATAGAGATTTTTATATTTGGAACTTCTTTTTAAAATACATTTTGCTATGGTGCAGGGTAGCTAGCCACATTACAGAGGTCATATACCTTGCTGAAAATACTTCTATCACATTTCTTAAAAAAAAGATGAATGCATTTCAGCTCTGTTATCTGACCTAGCCTGAAAAGAGAGAGGACTTTTTTTTTGTCTTTAAGAAACAAGAGCATTTCTCAACCCAACAACAGAGCTCTTCCAGTTTACATTTACTATAGATTTGGCATATCATACCTGTAATTCATAGGAATAAAAAGGGGACCTACTAGCATATGATGTATTTTTTCAGTTGGAATGGCTGAATATTAATTTGTGCTTACAAAATGGTGCCTATTTAGAGGAAATACTCTTCAGTTATAATTTCGATTTTAAAGAAATGTCTACCTCTTTTTAAGTGAAGTCTGACAACATATTTCAGTATTTTCCACAATTATAGAAAACTGTTTTGTTGCAATGTTTAGCTTGTAAATTGTGTAGTTCAAGTGTCTTATTTTAGGTCATTAAAATTTTGTAGTGATTAAGGGGATTTATATTCAACCTGTAAATACATTATTGAAAATTCTGAAATCTGAGGAATTAGTCAAGAAGTGCATGAACTGCTGTGTGAAGTCTCATATTCTACAGTAATATTTTACAAACGATAAGTGATGAAAATATCAGATATTATCCTTTATTACAAGGTCATGCTTCTTTAGATAAGATGTTTTCATTTAGCATTTTGACTCCCTTAAAACCTTGTGAATGGAATTTAAATTCCCTGCAAATATTTGAGGATCTTACTCTGGAGACATAGAATATGCTTACAAATAGTTTGCTGCTTTCCATTTTAAGTAATGATATAAGTTACTGAAAGCTGTCTTCATATAATTAATTTAGTTTGTGTAGTCAATTATTATTAAAGGCTTCTGAACATCTCTGTTTTATGTTAGCCACCTCTGGGAACGAGATGACATATGAATTTGATAGTCAGCAAGTTGGGAAAACAATCTGTTTATAATTTTAACGCAATTTTGTAATGACTGCCAGGTGAGATTCTAGGAAGTCTATTAACAGTTGAAAATACTGTGTTAATTCCCTGAGAGGCATCCTCTTATCAGTGTGCTTGGGAAGCAAGCCAGGGAGATGCTGAGAATAAGGGTAAGCTCTAAACCTGCCCACAAGATGCACCATTGAGTGCCAGGAGTTGCATCTGTGGGTTCAGGAAGAGGGAGCAGACTTGTGTACTGAGGCAGAATGCATGCCTCCTAGCTGCAGGAACTAGCTCACCCCTCATTTCTAGGGTTTCATAAATGCTAAATATGTCTATTACCTATAGGCTTGAAGAATAAAGGGAGAGACTGTATTTTAAAGGCCCCTGGAGTGGGATTCTGTCTAAGTTAAGAGAATTAAAGTAATTAGACAATAGTTTTAGAAGGACTGTTTTATCAAGGGAAGGTTGGGCCAACTTTTGCTTTCCAAGTATTATTCAGGGCTCATTTATCTCTTTGAGCTGTGGAGAGAAAGGTGGGATATCCAGACAGTCCCATTCCTCTCTCTCCCACCTCCACATACATGCTTGTTCTTCACTATAGCCTGGAGTGAGGTACAGAAATTCTCTATTCACCTCATTTAACTGATGGGGGAATTCCAGGAGAATATAACCACAGTGGTGATAGGTTAGTCCTGATAGGGAGGTGGTTTACCTTTTCTGTTGAAGTGGTCCCACAGATCAGTGAAGAATTTAAGGTTAACTGAGTCAAAGATTGCATAAAAGATAATGTTTTCTGGAGATTAAATACCTTACCTCAGATTATTATAGTCAGTATTACAGTTAGCGCTCCCAGATCTTAAAAGTATACACATAAAAGTCATTAGATAATTCATTAACTCTTTTTCTGAAGAAAAGTGAGGGGGAAGGGAAAGCATTTGAGAAATCCACAAAGCCTGAAGAACACTTCCAACCTCTGCCAGTTAAGAACGAAACAGTTCCACTAATGGTGCCCTATATACAATGTAAGACATTTTCTGTGTTTTTGAAAGTACAAAGTAATTGACGGCTATAATTATATTTAGCCATATGATTCAAATGAATAAAACCCCATGACTGCAGTACAAGGTGTCTTGCAAAGAGTGTAGCTGTTAAAAACAAATTGGCCTGCCAGTGAGAGTTATTGAATTTAAGACTTTTCTTACAAAGATGGAATAGCTAATGAGAAAATGAGTGTTCTGGATCCAAGGTGATGTGCCTGCATCATTTGAACACTGCGGTCCTAGCTGGAAATGTTTTGTCCTGAAGAAGGTGCATGTTTTTGTCTTTTGTTCAGGACTTTCCTAATGAAAGTACAAATAAAATATACCTCTATGTATGTATGAAAACAATCTCCCCCCAATCTTGAGTCCTTGAATTTACACATACATGTTAGGATCTAAAAATGTACTTTAATATATTATTAAACTATTTACATGTGACAAGAAGATATATCCATTTATGTGAGTTAGTCTGTCAACTCTCACAATAAAATAGTTTGGAGATTGTAGAAGAATCGTATTCTTCTCTAATAATATAACAACAGTACAACATCAAGCCCTGCTGTGCACAGGTTTGTTTTCCTTACAGTTTAGTTAGAAGATCACAGAGTTCTATCCTATATGTAATATCTCTTATGTGCTATGTATTACACTGTGA
The DNA here is from genome assembly GCF_037038585.1 of Patagioenas fasciata. NCBI lineage: Eukaryota > Metazoa > Chordata > Aves > Columbiformes > Columbidae > Patagioenas > Patagioenas fasciata. The sequence continues at coordinate 102,052,171 of NC_092522.1, forward strand.
ACAATATATTCAGTCAGAAATTCAGTGGACTTTTTGATAAATAATATTTATCTATATTATTACAAAAATATTTATTTGATACTTGTTTTGGCTTATTTATTTTGTAGCAGAGAGCTCATACCTTGGGGAAAAAAACCTGAATAGTCTTCAAAATCTACCTTAATCTATTCGTCAGTTCTCTTTCATATTTTCCACTGATATCTGAAGTGAAAGAAGAGACATTTTTTTCTATTACAAGCTCTGATGGGAAAGAACTCTTGTTTCACATTGCTGTACTATATGTTTAGAGTTAGCTTATTAAATTATCTTATTAGTAATTTTTCTTATTTATTTTAAGAAAAACTCCTTATATTATTCTATGATTCTATGTTTTTTTTTTCTCTTCTAATAACCCCTGTTTCAATCGCTTGTCAAAATCAATACTAACTGAATGCAAAGCTGCATAGTTTCTCTGGGTTTCTCGCTGTGATGTTGGCTGAAATTTAGCTTTAGTTATTTTTATTTGTTGAAGCTTCTTTTTTATCTTGCTGTGAGAATATGAGACAGCCACCAAGTACTTGCTAATCCTTTCATTATGGCTTGAAAAACAAATCAGTTTTGGCTGTAAGTTTCTGAGGTTAAATTACTATCTTTAATGAGCATCTCATAAAGCAACTAACACATAGAATGCATCTACAAAAAACAAAAACAAAAACAAAAACAAAACAAAACCAACCAACCAATCAAACAAAAAACAAGCCAAACTAACAACTTCAACAACAACGACAAAACAATAATCCTATCTTATTTGAATTATAATGAAGAAAAGCAGCAGAATAATCTCAAAAAAAGAAAGAAAACCTTAAAATTTCTTTTTCAGAGTTGAACCTGGTCATTTCTCATTCCTGTATTTCCTGAGTTAGGCTATACTGACACTAACATGATATATTTTCCTAAGGTGATTTGTGAATGTATTGTAACATTGCTGAAGACAAGAATTAAAACTTTTTTTTTTTAATTAAAATTAGAATGCAACAACATTTTCCACATTTTGGTAGCCTATTTCTGTTTTACATTAGTCAATTTTAAAGACATAAAGAAAAAGTGTATTTACTCCAGTGTTACAAATGCCAATTTCCAATGGCTCTTCTACAACTGTCTAGTGTTTAATGTGATACATGTCAAGAAATATTTGTCAGAATTGTAATCTTCTCTACTGTTTTAATGTTTGGAACTTAGCTGTTCTTTAAAAAGTGTATATATCTTGTTTCGCAATATTTGTGTATGTAAAGGTTACTGTAACAAGTAAAATACGAAATTCCTTTAAATAATATCCTGCAATGTCAACCCTGCCTATCATAATAAAATTTGCTTCTTCCCATGAATGGTGGTTTCTAAAACTCTTTTAAGTTAAATTTAGTCAGTGGACTATGTCTGGACAACCACATTAACTTCAAATTATACTGCTACTGACCCTTGAAAAGTACTTTGATTTCAGAGAGTTTTGTCATGTAAGTGACTTTAATTTAGGAAGCAATTCTCTTGATAGTGCATTACACAGAATAAAATTTAGAAATCTCTCTTTAGTCTTTTAGTGAAAAAAAAAGAGAACTATGATATCACATTTTGATTGATAAAGTAAGAATAAACAAGCAAGAGATTTGATATTAAAAATGTTATTTTTGCTTAATTGATTTATAGAATTAAATTATTTTTAGTTCCCCAAAGTTCATGAAATGTACTTAGTTACATGCTGTCTGCAAGAAGACAAATTCCTAGCCCAATGGGGGCTTTATCCTCTGTTTCTTTGAAATACTGTAGGATGTTACAAAAGAAAATTGGTTGTAAATCCCTGTGGTTATACTATGGAATATTCATGACAAAATTTCAAATGCTTTATGCTACGTGTATATGTATGCATATATATATGTGTGTATATATATGCAGATATTAAGTATGTATTGCTATGTCTGTATTTATATCTGTATTTATACTTATACAACAACTTGTAGTTGAATTTAGGAATTCCCTTTCCTACCATGTTTTAGCTGGAACAGACTGCTGTGTCCTTTATTATGGCGGTAAAAACAGTAGTAAATTCAAGGAAATTATATCTACAAAGAAATCCCAGAACACTTCACCTCTGTAAGAGACTTGCTTTAGTGAAACACATTTTATTTCTCCCTCTATCATTTTCTGGTGTGACATTCTCTGTTTTCAAAGAAATGTTCCTTTCCTGAACACTTCTTAAGATGAGCTTCAAACTGATTGCTATTTTGACTCTCTGACAAGGGCAATTTTCAAGTGTCATTTTGTCCCATCCAAAATCTGGCTTCTGTGAAAACAGTATGTTTTTTATGTTACTTTAAAGAGTTAGCTTATCATTTTTATGGTCTTTACATCATCTATCTTCTCTTGTAGCTTCAACAGCAATCATGTAGACATTACTAAACTATCCTTGCAGACACTGCAAATGTCTGATTACTGCTGGTAAAATGAAGAATTATTTGCCCTCATGGGTAGTCTGAGTGTGGCACTTCCTTTTCAGCCTACACCACTCATTAGGAAAATAAGATGAAACAGCTAGCCAAAACTTAATGTATTCAAACAGAAAAAATTAATTCTTGACATGCGAGTGATGTTGGTCCTTGAGACTGTGTGCAGGCGTGTGTCTGTATGGCATGGCAGTGAGTCTGCCATCTTACGACAAATTAGAGGAACAATGAAGATTATTCCTGTGCAGCACATGCATGGTTGATGTGGAGAATCCCATACATACAATGCTGCAGGGCTCCTTTCAAGTTAAGATCCAAAAACTTGAGTCCAGTAGGCTTTTGACTCAATTCATGCTGACTTCCCACCAAGAAGAAGCATTCTAGTAAAATAAAGATACTCAAGGTTGAGGCAGGTTAAGAATGACTATTGCAAGAGCAAGCATTTAAATTCTAAACCACAACTATTTTAATCTGAAAAAGACCACAGTTTATTCATTGGATTAGCACTATATATAGCTTAATGCTGGAAGTTTTATGATAACAATAGAAAAAAATGTATTTAAAACTAAGACACTTTGATAGTTTCTGTTTTCTTTAAGTTGTATTAGAGAAAATACCTTGTATCTGTTATATTGTTTGCAGTGCCTATTGACTTTAGATTACCCCTATTTATTTTAGAATAGAATAGTTCCAGTTGGAAGGGACATACAATGATAATCTAGTCAAATTTAAGGCATTCATCAGACTTAAGGCATTAATCGGTTCAACTTAAGGCATTCACCAGTATTTTTGGGAAGAACTGAGAAAAGAGTGTGTGAAGGAAGAGGGAAGGAGGGAGGGTAGGAAAAGGAAGGAAGGAAGGAAGGAAGGAAGGAAGGAAGGAAGGAAGGAAGGAAGGAAGGAAGGAAGGAAGGAAGGAAGGAAGGAAGGAAGGAAGGAAGGAAGGAAGGAAGGAAGGAAGGAAGGAAGGAGGAAGGAAGGATGGAAGGAAGGAAGGAAGGAAGGAAGGAAGGAAGGAAGGAAGGAAGGAAGGAAGGAAGGAAGGAAGGAAGGAAGGAAGGAAGAATCTGAATAGCACTCACAGAACAATAGGCTACTACCTCAGATATTTTTTGTAGTTTTGGTTCCAAAATGATAAAAGGTGCAAACAAATAAATCAGGCTCTATTGGAACAGAATGTAGACTTGACAAGCTAGATGTTTTAGACCAAAAAATGCAGATGACCTCAGTTGTAATGCAATGAAATGGAAAACACTCCAGTGCAACACAGAGGAGCCAGAACACAGAAGGCTGGCAGTCACAGCATGTGCTGTTTGAAATGTACTACATGGTTTCAAGTTGAATAGTAACAATGGGAACAACTGAACTACAAGGAGAATAGTAACCTGTTGCAGCTCAGCTTTTTATGATTTTGAAAATAACAGAAAATTAAAGGGCTTCAGAATTTATTATGACTTAAAATGTAAGACATCCTCATATATACAGTAAAAATAGCATACCTTAGAGTAGTCAGAGTTTAAAGTGGATATTTGATGGTAGATATGTAAGAGTCTAATACATACATCCTTGTTTTGTTTAACTTTCAGGAGAATAAGAATACTTTGTCCACAGTATATTCAGGCCAGAACCATATTGATTGTACTTGTTTTTTACCATTTAAAATGATTCAAAGTTCCAAGTCAAACAGATTTTCTTTGTGGAACCTATGAGTTTCTCATCCATCCAGCTCCCTACCCTCACGCTGGCATCTCCAAGGGTTGCCTGCTGCAGGTTGTGTGTAGTATACTTCTTGATCTCTACCATCTCTGGTGAATAGCTAGCCTTTCTTCTAGTGTAAATTCTGGTCAGGAGAACTTTCAGTTTCAAACCATAAGAGCTGTAGCTTGGTTTCCATCTCTTCTTCACTGAAACAAAGCCAGACAAAAATTATTTCCCCATGCTACCAATGCCATTTCTCTATGGTGACTACTACAGCAGTTGGCATGTGTTTTTTCACTGGTTTCAGAGGAAACACTTCTCCTAGGAAAAAAAAAAAAAAAAAAATTGCATGTGGAATCACAGAATCACAGAATGTTAGGGATTGGAAGGGACCTCAAAAGATCATCCAGTCCAATCCCCCCGCCAGAGCAGGAACACCTAGATGAGGTTACACAGGAATGTGTCCAGGCGGGTTTTGAGTGTCTTCAGAGAAGGAGACTCCACAACCTCCCTGGGCAGCCTATTCCAGTGTTCTGTTACCCCATGTATTATGGGTTTTCACAAAATACAAGAAATCCACATAGCTTGTAATTTTCATTTATTCACTCAGATGTATAAAATGTAACAAAAAGTGGCTTCATTGCTTCGATGTTTATAAATCATGCCTCAGCTATCCTAAATCAGAAGATAACCAGCCAGGGATTCAAGAAATACCAAAATCTTCTTTGTTTGCCTTGCAGAGGGTAGTTCTTATAATTTCATCTTTGATTAAATACATGAGCAAATCAAATGCGTATTTAGCATCTTACAAAATACATCAAAAATCAACAGGTTGATGCTTGTATATTGCATCATATTGCATGTAGACAACTACCAGTAAATTCTAAACACTAAACATCTGAAATAATAAAAAGAAAAGAAATGCAAAATTTCACTAGGAGCTTGCCTCAGAAACGTTGCTTATGTCACATTTATAAAAAACAATGGAAAATGACTTATTGAAAACAGATTTCTCCAGAATTTAAATACTGTGATTATCCATACAAGAACATTATAAAATAGTTAAATACTTGAGAAAATACCTCCATTATATTATTTTTTATCCATAATATTATTTTCAAAGCAAAACTGTGAAGATAACAACTAAAAAATTAATCCAAATAAATAAATATTCCTCATAATGAACTAATTCATTTTTATATGATATCCTACATTACATACTGCATTGAATGTTGGGTTGTAATATTTGGAAATTGAATAGTTTAGTTGTAGAATGGAGAAAATTTTGATTTATACTACTCTACACAGAAAAATTAGAAATATTGGGAAAAAAAGCATGGAATAAACAGGCCAGAGCAGACCAAACTCACTCTAAAATTCCTCTGAAGATCGTGGAAAAAACATCTTGAAGTAGTTCAACTAGAACAGTATTGAACCCCTTATGTTTCTGTTAAATCTACAGATAAAAATACTTTCTCCATATAATCTATGCAATAATGATGTGATGTGTTATTGATGTGAACTTCCGTTTCTAAAATTTAAGATGAAAGTATTTTAGTTGGTTCTTCTGCTTTTCTGGACCAGTACATGAATATTGTTTTAAATTTCGTATATCCAGAATGATTGATTAAATATGAAGTATCTTAAAAAAAAATCACATACTTCTGTGAAGAGGCAAAGATTTAGAATAACTTACATAAATGCACAGTAGAATATTGGCCTGTTGTGTTTTTGTCATTGTTGTTTTGTTTGATTTAAACCATTTAGACTTTGACCCTGAAACAGGCATAATTTTCTGCTCAATACCTGTAGTATCAAACAGGATCTCCAAGCCCATTTTAATAGAGAAGAGAATCACATATTAAATATTCAAAATATATTAATCCCTCAGACTGTGCCTCTCTAAGGTATCTGTTTTAGAGTGTGACAAATTGTTGCCAGGGGAGCGCCTTTCTTTTGATACTGAGTATGGATGAATCTCAGACATTCATCTTCAGTCAGACACCTTGTTCAGGTACTGATGTTATATAGCATGAATCTCACTGTGAAATGCCACAGTTTTAATTTTTAGGGTTTTTCATAAAAGTGAGTTATCAGTGCTTTTCAGGAGTTGAAAGGGTGCATTTTGTGGATAAGCACTGTTTTGTGGAGGTTCAGAGTTGCACCCCATTATGTTATCTAAAGATGCAGATGTTCAAGTCCCCCAGCTTCTAGTATCTTGTCATCCTCCTTACTTTCCATCTTACTTTGGAATGACTAAATATTGGAGTGACAGGGGCAAACATAAATTATTTTGCTTTTGAGTGCAGAAAAATAAGGAATAAACAGTTAATGGAAAGGTCCCCCCTATAAAGAGGTTACAGTTTAAACTCAGATGTCACACAAAGAAAGAAAATGAAGAAAAAAGAGATAGAAATGTGACTATAGTTTTTGTAAAGGATTATACAATTAGCTGTCAGACATGCATGCACTTTTGATTTCCAAGTGCATTAGACTTTTCCTTTAATGGATTTTAGGAGAAAGGTTTTAGAAGTAATTTTAAAGACAAGAGTATAAGGTCTGTAAATAGGGATTCAGAAGACATTCCATGAATGTGAGACAGCTGGAAAGAGAGCGTGACGATAAAATGGCAGAAGGAAATTAAAGCAGTGCTGAACTCATGTCCTTAGCACATAGAAGAAGACAAGGTCAAAGTTATAGGTTAAGGCTGAGTAATTTGGGTCACTGCATGCCAAGAACAAGGAATTTGAACTTGTCCTAACAGAAGGATATGGTTATGGATGATGTAATTGTAGCATCACACAAACTGTGGAGTTGGCCACATTTTATGCCATAAATTACATTAGTATGTTCTGAATCTGTTGACTGAGGTCAAAGATGAAGGGAAACTATATGGCTCAGTTTTAGTAAGTGTGTTTTCATCTATATAAAAAAGTCAATATGAGATAAAATTGTTGATGTTGATTGACATTTAGAAATTTTTGCCATCTTCAGATATTTTATTGCCTATTTTCTGGTCTTCATGAACTCATTACACCAAAGGATATGAATCACTACTTCCTTCCCAGTGTACAAAATGAATAGCTAAAGAGTAGAACTGAACTAGCCATTTTTCTGTGGTTTTCTTCTTTCTCCATTTATAGTTGGACCCACTTTCTCAGCACCATTTTCTCTGCTCCAGTGAAAAAAGTGAAAGACAGCTTTTACCAATATATGGGAATATAGTGGAAGAATGGCGAGGCCGTTGGTTAAATGTAAATATGCTCAAGTGACTTGCAGCTCTCTGTAGAAAAAGCACATACATCACACAATTGTTTTACTGACCTTGTATGCTTGATGAGTAGAACCTCTGTGTTAGATAGCATAGGCCTGTGAGAAACTCTAGGCACCGTATAACTATGTCTGAGATTCCTGCTTTGTTGTAAGAAAGAACGGGAGGCTGCCCCTGCCTGAAGTCTTGAAATACAGGCGAGCTCAGCAGGCCCAGTGATCTTCCAGCAGGGCTGAATTTACCAGTGCCTGCGTCCCCGCTTGTGTCACCTCTGCATGGGAGCTTAGGTGCTACTTCAGAGATCCCCCAATAGAGAGGCGACTAAAATAAAACTTACTCTTTGCAAATGGATTCATGGCCTCTGGCTCTTCTTGTGACGTGCCTGTGCTTGTGCACACAGCCAATAAATGAAAAATTATTATGACCTATTGAGAATTGCTAGTTAGTTTTCTGACTTCTTCAGTACAGTTGTTCTTAAAGAGCAAGATTTCCACCTTATAGTTCAATGTTTTAACCCGCAGCTGAGACAATAAAATAAGTAAACTGTTTTATTACACTCGCATGAGGCTTATTGTGTGTATGTGTTGGTTTGTTGTTGATGTTGTTTTGGTTTGGTTTGGTTTTTTAAAATTTGTCTCTTAGCCTAGAGAGACCAAGTACAAAATGAGATTCCTTTGCTACTTAGAGTTTTTTACCAATACACATCACTGTATTCTCTTCAAGCCTAATTTATCTAATATAGTTTAAATATTTCTGACTACTTTTGGAGCACTCCTAGGACACTCTGACACAGTCATGTTTTTTACCAATCTGAAAATTTGAATGCATTTTACCACTGGTATGCAGTGGCTTGACAGCATATTAGATGCTGCTATTTTATGTCTGTGGGAGTGAGAAATGAAAATGCCAGTTTTATGACAACATAATGCATTGATTCTACTCACATGAATATCATTATTGTCATACTCTGTCTCCTTTTCTTGTGCCAAGTTGTGTTTTCAGCAAAAACATTATAGTGTAATTCAGAATATTTTTTATTTGAATCTTGCATGATTTCTTTTTATTTTTTTTTTTTTTTACTGAAACACTACTAAAACCTTCAACGAGTGCTAAAGAGTGAAGGCTACTATTCAAGGGTATGTATGAGTGAAATGGAAATTGCTTTCCATGCAGTGTTAGTGTGGAAACCATATAGACACTATAGACACAAAACAAAATAGCATTCTCTTGACTTTTTGTTTGCTTTGTAAAGATATGTAGATTTGAAAGTCCCTAAAATCTGCCCACCAGTATTTTTAAAGAAAATATGTAGGCCCATGTTGAACTTTATCTAACTAGAAATAGAAAAGTGTCCAGCTAACAAGATCTATTAACCTCATAAATGCGGTACTCAGAGAAGTATTTTGATCCTCTGTGTCCCAGAGGAATGATTTAATCTTGGGGTTACTCCCTCTTATAAAATGGCAGCACCACAAGGTGGAAATTGCAACTTACTGGCATCTGTTGTCTAGCACTACACACATGTAGCAATAGGAGAAGATGCAACCCCTCTTGGCCCTCAAAACCCCCCAGGAGACAGAGAAAGTCAAGGTATCCAAGGGATATTGCTTTAAGGATTTTAAAATTCACTATTGAATCACCTAAAAATAAACATCCTATATAAGACAGTGATAAATATTCAGACTAAGAATATTTAATTTTTTTTCTTTAAATCAGAAAACTTAAGAGTGATATTTTTTTACATTTTGGACTGACATTTTCTACTTTTCAATAAGAGGTTTACTATTTTCACTTTTTTATCTGTTCTCTTCAAAATAGGAAAAATACATTGATTAAATCTCTTCTTGCTTAGATTTTCCCCTTTTCAATGATCTCTAACTGAACATTTTCAATAATAATAATAATGATAATAATAATAATAATGAAAAAATACAACCATTCTTTCAGAGTACATATGTTTGTCATTTGTTATATTTTTAATTTTCTGTTACTTAAGAAACAAAGTTTTACATAAGAAGCTTCAGCATATCTTCATAGAATGTCTTTTGAGTTCCTAATTTTAGCAGCCTCTCATCTTCTAGACCTCATCAGCATTTTAAAATGTCTCATTTTCTTCAAGCTTGACAAAAATAACTAAAGATGTGTCTAGTTGCATTTTGGTCCAGAACTTTCAATATGCACAAGAGGAATTGACTGAATATTGCCAGATCATCTGAATACTTTGGAAAATTTCAGGCTAGTCTATCCTGTGGCAATTTTCATTGACTAAAACTTAACTTTTGATCTTCAAAGCGTTCATCCAATAGTTTGTTAATGAAATTATTCTGGCATTTCCTAGGGTTTTGCATTGATAAAAGATAATGAAGAAAGAAGGTAGTATTAAATTCAGAAAGGGAAAGATTTTAAGAATTTTCAGTACACAGGATACCCATCCATTTTCAAGGACTGATCCTTGGTGCAGCCAAGTCTGCTGGAACAAGTGCCTCTTTAATACTGTTTTGCATTTTCACTTTATGATATATCCTTTTATTTTGAAAGCTGCTATTGTAAAGGTAATTAAAATTTCAGACTACTTACTTGTGGTTCCTGGTTGCTCCACAGCTGAGCAATTAAGCGTGAACACAGTAAAACAACTTTCTAATCTTCAGCTGATATTTATTTCTGAGTTGTGAGTTAAACATATTTATATCCAAGAAATTTAACCGTCTATGCATACTTTAAAAATACATATTTTGGTTACACTTAATGTCTTTTCTCTCACATCAGTTTTTCAATGCATAATATTTCATCTGGTCTTACACATGGATGAAGAAAGCAATGAACAAAGGTAACAGTCATTACCGTATCCACACAAATTACCAAGAGTGGAAAACTTCACAATACCTCAATGGCAATATGAAACTGCATTTTTAAAAAAGGAGAGTTAATTTTTTTCAGAAACTGTTTGGATCCTGAGGTATAACCTTTCTGTGATTTCTTAGAAATTCATCTTCTGAGAAGAATTGGTACCTTTGAAAAGTTCATTACAAGAAGAGGTATATGAATGTGTGTATATAGATGTCATTAAGAAAATCCTATTTGTAATAGTTGTCTATTCAAGACTGTTAGTTTATGTGCAATTTTATGTTTCTTGGAATTAATGTTTAACTTTCTAATGCACAATGTTGAACTTAATTTGTAGGGATAAGTTTTGTGTTTTATCTCTTTATTCTCTTTTCAAAACTGCTAATACTGAGATTTGCCTTCCAATTGAAGTTAATAAAATAAACAGAGATTGTCACAGTCTCTAGATAAGTTACCATTTGTACATTCATATCCTCCTGTGCCTAGCTAGTGTCTGCCCAGATGTTTGTCAGTGTAGCTGCAGGGTGCAGTTTTCTTCTTTGTGTCAAACGGCAGTGGAAGAAGCAAGTGCACATTCAGGATTGAAACTGTCTGCTGTGGAAGCACTAGATATTAAGGGGACGAAAATGCTCTGATAATCAAAGAGCAGCATTGCGCTGAAGAATGTCCGTTGTGCAGTAACTTGCAAGTTCTTAGATTTTACAGGGTTCAATATTACTACAGTGTATCTGAGAGTTCAGTGCAATTTTGGAAGACAAAGCAAGTTTTAAGAGGTAAATCTTTTTAGTATACTTCCCATTTTGGCTTCAAATTTATAAGCCATTCGTTATTAGCAAGTGGAAAATGAAGGGCATTTGGTGGTATAGTGCTTGTCTAAAACTCAAAATTTCAGATTCCTGTTTGCTATAGGTTTGTTTATCTAAGGACAGTCCCTTGAAGCTAGATCCAAACAAAAAAATAGGATCCTGCATTTAGGCATTGCAATACTTAATTTTTCCAGCACATGGGCTGAGACCAGAATTTTGAGACACATATGAAGCTATCCTGTATGGTGGATGGGAAAACTTAGGGAAAACACTGCTGAAGAAAAAAAAAAAAAAGTGATTTTCATAAGGCAGGGAAGACAGTGTAAGACAGTGTAACTATGTAACCTGGGTTTGAATACTTCAGATCTGGTGGGCGGAACCCGAATTACGGTTCCCTCTCTTAAAGTCACTTCTGTATTTTACATGAAATAGTGAAATAGGTATGACAAAAGAACAATCTTCAGAGCAGGAATAGAGCTGTGCTTTCCAGCTGAGCTCCTACTGGGCTACAAAATCTACTTACTTTTGTCCATGTGCGTATTCTGTCTAGCCCTGTAAATTTGCATGTTGTTGCACAAAGATCATGCTTAAGAAAAAAAAACAAAGTTTGTTTCTAACACTTGCCTGATCTTAGAGTTTGAAAGAATGTGTTCCTCTAGAAGGTGGGAGAGATTAGATTCAATCTTGGTCAATACAATAGGTTATTATAATAAGGTGAGTGCACTATCTTCCACTTCCTTGAAAGTAAAAGGAACCTCTTATAGCTTGATTGTAAAGAAAGCAGCTGCTATTCCATATCAGCAGGAGCCCTACCCTTCTTTATATACTCTGATTACTCTGATTGTGAAATACAAAGCAATGCTGTAAAGTAGATACTTCTTTCTATGGCAAGTAGTTGCTGCAGATGTAGGTTTTCAATTTTTATTGCTTTGTTTAAACAGGGATAGCATAAGAACACTCTGCAGTAGAGACAGTAAGTGGAGTTTTGCAAAGAGATGCTGAAAGAGCAAGGGGTCTAGAGGGACAAATGGGTTTCCTAAGGTTTTATAAAGGAAAGGTTGTGAGAAAGATCAGATAATTCAGGTGGGTGTAGGAAATATCATTTACTTTTGAGTGCCAGGAAGAAGGAAAGAGGGCAGCCTTGCTCTGCCCATGCTCCTGACCAATTTCCTGAACTGATAGGGGCCTGCCACTGTTAGGTGGCATGGGATCAGGGAAGCACAATCTGTGATGTGCTGAGCATCCTCCTAGGGTCGAGAAGCTGCAAACGCTGAGTGCTGTGTGAACTTTAGACATAAACTGGCATTTCAGGCTAGAATAACCTATCCCTTCCTGCCATGATGTTGGCCAAGGGGGCAGGTGACTGACCTGAGATGCTATTTGTTTTGTCCACTGCCTTTCTCCAGCTGAAAGTTCTCCTCAGTGACCTGTTTTGCTGTTTGTAAAATGGAGACTTAGAACCTCCAAACTGATTAATCCTATGAGGAAGGTGGATACAATGAGGTTTTGAAGGGGTGAGAAATACTAATGAATGAGTGTACATATGAATGCCAGAGAGCGGAGAGAGAAGGAGAGAGAGGAGCTCCTCTTCGTTTTTTTGGAGGGGAAGATTGTTTTGCAGTATGCCTGATGCAATTCAGTCTGAAATTAAAACTTTATATTTGGAAAGCATAAAAATACACATTTCAACTTCCTGTAGTTTCTTTCTTTCTGTTTTTCCATTAACAGTTCATAAAAAATACAATACATTTCTAAAATAGGTTAAATCTTCATCATTCCTGAGAGTGTCATGGCTGAAAACTGTTGCTTGACTCTAAAGGGTATCTAGTTGAGGATCACCCAGTTAACCTACCCCAATAGTTCCTTCACTGAAACACATGTATTTTGGACACTGACAGTAGAGTGCTTTGTCTGGCCTGCATGTCTGTGCACTCTGCACGGCGTCAGAGCAAGCCGTGCCCTAAAACAGCAGCAGTATCTTCTCACAGGGTTGCAGGACCTCATGCAATAGATTTTTTCCATGCCACATGACTCTTTTCTCTGTGGGGCTCTTATGCACAGAAAAATTGGATCAATTAAGAAATCTGTCTGTATCTCATCCAGAAGTGGTATTAAGAAGGTACAACAGTGTTGGGCGAAACATGCACAAAGCTATCAATCTGCAAAATACCAAGCTAATTATTCTGCCTACTGTAATTGCTCTCAAATATGCTTCCATAATGGAAGTGCTTTAAAATCCATGGCTAGTTTTTCATTTGTGATTTTTTTTTTCAGCAGCTGTATTCTAGTTCCTGTAAGAGAGATACATGTTGGTGGTTTTTATATTTTTCTTCTCCCCTTTCTCTTTTTTGTGGGAAGGAAGAAATCATGTCATAGGCATTACATGGATCTTCTGTGCCAAAATACGTGCAAGCACAAATTGAATACAAAATGTCCTAATTTTGCTTACAATTGTCTCATTGAACTCCTTCTATTCTACTTTTGACCACGGCATTACAATTTTGCACTTATCAAGTTGTACCCCTCCAAGAGCCTTAAACAAAGAGGTAGAATGCTTAGTTTGTGTCCTTTACACCAGCAATGGTTTGGTTTTTGTTGTTGTTTGGTTTTTTTTTTGGTTTTTTGTGTGTGTGTGTGTGTGTGTTTTTGTTGGTTTGTTTGTTTGTTTGTTTCCCTGTTTATATTGAATCCTTTTACATTGTTGGAAGAAAACAAGCAACACCCTTATTTCCTGAATATCTGTCTTCTTGACCCCCTCTGACCTTTTTGTTACACAAAAAGGTCAGGGCTATTACTGTGATGTGAAACATTTTGTGTCATTCTTCCTCTTTTACCCTTGCTCTTTTAGAGCATTCTGAAGAGTTCTTTATACCATACCCTGTGATCACTACTAGTGTTAGAGGCCAGACAGAGTATTTTAATGCACCCGGACTGACAGGTCAAGGTCACATCACTGGGGATGTCATGCCTGACAGGTAAATGCCTGAAGTTGTGAATCGGAAAATAATGTGTTTTACAGCTGTAGCATGTCGCCACCTAGCTTTACTTATGTTCTCCTTATTTCAGAAGTCCTGGGTAATTCGCAGGACATTTTATATTCTGATAAGTATATTTTTATCCATTAACTATCTGCTTTTTTATCTTATGCTAACAGCCACGCTTTAATCTTTTAACTTATTTGGCTGATTTTGTCAATATTAAGTTCAACTCACTTTCACTTTAAAGAGACTGCAACCAAAGCAGTTATTCCCATATGAGGTATAAATTACTCATAAATTAACAGTGATCTGTTAACTTTTCTGAATTACCTTGTTAGGAACAGAGGAGGAATGCATCCAGGTTACTATGAAAGAAACAGCTGTTGTCTTAGACCATTTCTATGGATGTTCTCTACTATTATCTGCCTCGGCCTCTTGAGGAGAATAATGCATTTTGGAACTATTAAAAGACAAAAACAGTAGACTTTTTTTTTTTTTTAATTATAGTTAAATTTTTGGATAGAACTAATAAGAGCTGTCTCTCTCCTTAATTGCTACAATATAGTGACATTCTCTTCAGATCACTATTTATATCCTGTGCCAGATCAGCATTTTTGTAGACTGATCTCAGCTTAATATTCAAATAACTTTGAGATGTTCCAAAATTATGAAGATCATAATATCCTACTGTCTACTTTTCATTACTGATTATTGCCTTAATAGAAGATGACTGTTACACAGAGAAGAGAAAAACAAAAGAAAACACACCAAACCAAAATAAATGCGATTGGAAGACAGAATTATTTTCTAAAATTTAATACCAAACTCAAAATATTGTCTAATTTGAAAAGGCTAAAATTTGAGGAATTTACTTTATTGTCATTCAGTTTTCCAACTGCTGTATTGGAAATAGTATGCTTCCGTTTATTTTATATTGTATTGCATTGTGGTTTAAATTATTAGTGAATTTTTTTTCTTAACCACAGTAATTAAACCAAAATTGGTCTCACAAAATGCACTAAGCAGATTTAAAACAATGGTGGCTTAATCATGTATAGCATTTCTATATTTGGGGATTCTGGAGGATTTGTCTCCCTTCCTCTTGTCTGTTTTAATTGTTACGTAACTTTTGTGGTCTGCCCTACAGATTTCAAGGTCAGCTGGCAAGCGGGCAAAACCTTTCTTTGCCTCTTCACTTTTCTAAGGTTATGTAAACAGCCTTTCAGAAAATACACCCTCTATTCCTCCTTCTCACTCCAAGGAGCTAATAGTTCAGCAGGTCAATTCTGGGGAGAATATTTCATGGATGACTAATAACTAGATGTCTTTTAGAAAAATAGGAGACTTAGTACAGCTAGAACTTGCACAAACCACTTTAGTGCTTTGCCCAAGGAAATTTCTCAGCCTTCCCCACAGCAGGTGAAAAGAGACAGGGTCTTAATTCTTTACTCTTGTGGGCTCCTCAGCTGAAATCTGAGCCTTGAGAAAATTAATGAATGTGCTATAGCTGTAAATTTAGTTTAGAAACTTACTTTAGTTGGCATTGGATGTAGAAAAATTTTACTTGGTAAATGAAATAGCCTATTTTTGTTTCTATAGAATTTGGTTTAGCACAAAATGAGGAAGGAATGTTTAGTTGTTTCTGAGAGTCCCTAAGAATCAACATTTGATCCCCAGTTCACCTACTCGTGCTATCAAAAGGTGGCAGTTTTCCAGTGCTAGAAAGTGGAAATCATGATGTCAAGTAACAGCCAAGTAACACTGAGACACCAACATTTAACACATGATGCAAAAGTAGTTTACCAGGTTACAGAGCTACCCAAAACAAAGATAAACTGTAAATAAAAGATATACATATTAATCAGTAGAATTTCTTTAGGTTAATGAAGTCAGAAATAGTCAATGAAAATTATCTTTAACAGCTGGTAGCCAAGATTTTGGGGGTTTGAAGCAGAAGAAATGGGCTAGTCCTACGTAAATATTTCTAGATACAAGGACACAGTAAAAAATGTGCAGTACAAATAGGTTACACAGGTGGTTCGTTTCCAACCTATTGAAGGACGAGAACAAATCATATCATCTAGAGGCTGCACTTCACAGGATTTTTCAGTTATTGAATACTTGACCAAGATTTGCTCTTCAGGAATGATGTATGCAAAGACAGCTTTTCAAATGTCTTCAGGATTTGATTCAAATCACATACCAAACCAAAGATTATATAGTTAGGTTAAAAATATCAGGTTGCAAAATACAATGAGGTTGAAATACAATGTATGTCTAGCTATTATATATTTATAGCAGATTGCTGATATGTATTTTTTAAAAGCTTGTCTCATAACTTGGTTTTATTTCATTCTTTTAATAGATATGAACATTTTATTGCTTTCTGTATGATTTTGTCAAATGGTCATTCAGGTTATATCTATCTGGTTATCTTTATAAAAGTAGTTTAAACTTTTTGCATTTGCATGTTCAAATGAGTTTTATTTGGAGCAATGTAAACACTTTGGTTTGGTTATTCTCATTATAAAGAGTACAAAGCCCTTTTTTGTGATTGCTATTAGTTGCTGGAATATAAATAAAGATCCATATAGTTATTAAATATGTGTAGTTTTAAAAAATCTGTGTATCTGTTGCTATTAGTTTTTGTTGGTTTTAGGGTGATCGTATCTGCCCTTAAATTTTGGAGTCAACCATCTATGAAAGGAATTATTTGTAAATTTTTGAACATGTATAACACTGATTGAGCACACTTTGCAGTTTAGTATTAAACTATACTTTTTTTTAGAGTATTATTTTCTAAAACTGAATCAGAAGTTTATTTTGTAATTAACATGAGCTCAGAATATTTACTGTGCATTGTTTTTTAATGTCAGATGGTGAGAGAACTCATGTGTCTTTAACAAAAGCAAATTGTTTACTCATTCAAGGATTCTGTTCAGGGATCTCTATTTGAATGAATTCCAAATCAGCAGTTCTGTTGAGTTGCATGGCAATCGATTGCCTTTTATGTTAAATCAATGGTCATGTTCAACCCTCTCTCCACCATCCTTTTTTTTTTTTTTTTTTTTTGTGGCCCACTGCCTTAGATGCCATCACCCAAAGGTGTTAGTCCCAAACGAGATTCTTTTAGTGGCTATCAGCCACTTCTATCTTTTCACTGCATATAAATGACTGTATTAAGAAGTGGAGATGTGATGTGGAGTTATAAATGCAAGCTGTGAAAAAGAAAAAAAATGTCCAAATGTGTAGAGGATTAATTTCAAATGGGGTACCTGAGAGGATGATTAGCAGAATGTTTTTCTATTTACAAGTGTAGGAATGCTGCTAATTAGAAATAATAACAATAATAATAATAATAATAATATTTCTGTTATTTTAATGTAACATGTTTAGTATCCAGCTTAGGAAGATGTCCTCCCTTTAGAAATGCATACCTTTCCTTTTATTAATAATGTGCCTTTGTATAAGCCTGTTTAACTGCATTGGACAAAGCTTATAACAGTTCCATCATGCCTGTATTGGAGGGCAAGGACATCGTTAATGTTTCAATTTATTTTATGGTTGTTTCAGGAGGCAGGGTATGTGTCTTTCACCTAATGTCAAGAGTCCTCATTTTTCAATGTTGCCATTTACTAGAATCCTTTCAGTGCTCCCATCAGCCCCACAGGAATGCAGTGAAATCCTCTAATGCATTTGCTTTGTGGCCAAACACTAGCATTCAAAAAAGATGGCAAGCAGGTGCACAAGGTGTCCATGAATGGGAAACTGTGCTTATGCAACTTCCTCTTTAGGCAACATTGCAAAGGGTTATATAAATACCACCTTTGCATTACCTGACAATAAGGTGACCTGCTGTTAACATTACAATTTCTACAGTTTCCATGGTGTTGGCCCCCATTCTGCATGGAGATTGCTTGTGTTAATGGTAATATACTGTGTTTCTCAGTGGACATAACAAGCATCTTGCTGGGACCTTTTGGGAGCAATCTAAGATTTAATCATACTATAATAATATAATTGTGCAAGGTGAATCTTCTTGCAAGTGATAGTTGCATCATATTGGTGTACAAAGAAAAATCTTCATTCTTGAGCACAGGAATTTGAAGACCTCTAGATAAACCTCTATGAAGAAAGTTTAAATTTTTCTGAAAAAAAAAAAAATCATCAAAATACTAAGATTCATTGTCTTTTAAGACAATGTTGTTCTGACATGACCAATGGTTTTGGTTTATGGTACTCTTATGGTACTTTTAAAGACCTATTTATCTGAAAACAAATGGATATCTGTTTTAGTGGCATTATTGTCTGTAACACTGCCATATAACTCACAGTGTTTATTTCGTTTCCTGATGGTTTACAATTTCTTCTCTCCATTAGCAGGCCAAGATCTCTTTCCTGCACTGCTTAAAAATGGGTGATTCACAAATGAGCGACTAGCCCTACATGTAAAAATCAGTACCACATACTTCTCTTCAAGTTCTGAAAATCTCTTCCCTGGACAAAGTACTTTAGATTTCAGTATTGGAAAGGGAAACAATCCCGGCCAAAAATTTTCAGAGATTATGTAACTAACCTTCTCCTCCTCCATATTTCCCCCCTTATAAATTCTTCCAGTCTTCTCTTTCTAGTGTGTCACTGCTCTCCCTGGAAATTCTTCACTGACTTCACCTTTGTTCTTATATGTGAAATGTGAACCTTCGTTCTTATCTTTAAATCAGGTGCTGTTCCTCAGTGCATCTAATTTCTATTAAAGGGCCTTTGCTCTGCCCAGTCTTCTTTCCTCTGCGCTCTGGTTGTTCTCTCCACTCCCAACCCTCTTTCTACTCTGCCTTTGATAATCCCACCCCACAACGCAGGAATGGCAGCCTCCTTCCTGTGTGTCAAGCACTCTATCTCTTTAAACTTACTTTTTTCACTTCTCTACTTACTTCCTACTCTAATGGTCTTAGAATGCCTCTGCCTGACGCAACTCGTACCTCATTATCCCTTAGGCAATTGCAGACACCTCAGTCCCAAGTGTTTTAAAATAATGAATAAATGCATCAGAGATCGTTAAATTGGTTTAAAATAGTGATTTATAAGCCTAGAGAGACACATAAATAAGTTTAAAGAGCCCTACCTTGGCTCCAAGAATGGAACTAGATTTACCGGTGGGATGAGACTTTAGCCAAGTGGTGGCATCCACATCAGTACTGCCTAATTTAGCATGTACACGGCATGTTACCTGGCATTACCTGTCTGGCTTCCCTCTTCCTCCAGTAGATCATGTTTGATTTGGCCACAAATACCACCACCAAAAAAAACCACATCCAGTTGACAGTAAACCTGTTTTCTTTACGACTGAAGACTTATTACTGTAGAATGTGACCTCTCATTTTAAAGGACGTTCTACAACACTGGCATACACATAATAAGTCAAACTTTCACTGAAGCTCTTGCTAGACTGGAGGGACCCAGTAAGGCTGTAGTTTGACACGGCAGCATAGGCAAACTCAGAACTTGCTTTGTTTATGGTAGGTAACATACAACAGAGGAGAAAATAGAACAAATAGAACAAATAAAACATGGATTATGGATACATAATTGTTTTTGTTATTCCCAACTAGTCTAGAGTAGGTCATTGGTTTGTGAGCTTTGAAAAATGCCACACAATTAGAGTGCTAAGGATTATTAGCAAGAAAAATGCCTGACAGGAACCTAAGATCAAGATTAGCACAGCTTTTTTTTTTTATTTTATTTTTTTTTTAATTTTTTTTTAATTTGGTATCAGAACTCTCCAAGCAAACTTGCTATTGTCTCATTTTGGGTCAGTGTTGTACTGTTGTTATATTCACTCTTTACAATCTTTTTGATCATATCCTGTTGATCAGAGGTCAAGTACATTAATATAAACCACATGATTAATATAAACCACAAAGATCTGAAATCAGGTGCAAACTTTTGCAAATGTTCCTCTTTCACTTAGAATGTATGTTAATTTTGCTGCCTCAATGTCAACACAATTTTCAGACAATTTTTAAAATTTTAGTCTGAGATGAGAAATTCTCTCTGAGTTAATGTTTATCATATGAATGAAATGAATAAAAAAGGCATCATCTGAGATAAGTTATGAGCTCCAAAACAGTTATCATGGTCTTTTTTGTGTATATCTATGTATATGTGTTCATATATTTTTTTAAAACCACACACAGTTGTGTATATGTATGTGTAATTATGCGGCTGATACTTGCCTAATACACCAGAGTAGCATCTAAGAACCATAAACTTCTGTTGAGAACTATTTTTTTAGATTTAGAAAAAAAAAAAAAACAGAAAAAAATTGCCCATTTACAACTTAATGGTTCTTTTCAAGCCATTGCACCAAACTTTGACATGAGCAGTTACAGGTTGCTATATGAATCTTTCTCTTATACATAATTATATGGTTATTCATGTTAAACATTTTAACAAACCTACTGTTTATATGCTTATTTCTAAATCTTACTGCTCTTGATCTTTCCCACATAAATGTGTAGATAATTGAGGAGACTACTTTAAAAATTATTAATTGAAAACCATTTCTTCATGTGAGCTACTAAAGTCCAACGCATGTGCTTTCAACTACTCAAGCTAGAAATCAAATCAGACTTTTATTATTAAATAAAAAATAGCAACACATATATTTTTAGATAGATTTTTGACAATTTCAATCACTTCAGTTGAACTATTTTGAGATTTTACCAGAGTAAAAGTGGTGGTTTGCCTTTTGGCCTTTGGAAACAAAGAAAGGTTGTGGTATTCTTTAAGGATTTCCCAGAGAGTTTACAATCTTGATAATACGTATTCAGAGGTTATTGATGACACTGTGCATTACATATGCATTTACAATGTATCTTAATCTGTTGGATCATGTTTATGGTTAACTTCTGAAAAAAATGTTAAAGAGACTTGGGACATAAGCCCTCAAGAGTTATATTCTGTCAAACATGTAACCTATAAAGCATTGCAAGGGTTTTTGTTATATTTTGAATCATTGTCACAGAAGTCACTGTCAAGTGAATGATAAAGAGGATTTTCATTTATAAATTTCTTATTAAATAATGATGAAAGTGGTTTTAAACTCAAAAGAGGCCCCTAAAGCCAGGAAGGTTCTGATACAATTACCTTCTATGCATTGGATTTGAAAAAATACCTTTCCTGTCTTCTGCTAGTCAATTCCTCTCACTTCCATCAAGAAGAGATGAATTTAAGATTTCTTGTTAGTGCTCATACAGTGAGTATGTGTTATGTGCTGAGGAGTCTCCTTTTGTATGCAGGAATCACCATTTTCATGGCAGTTTCATTACTGTACAGAACTGTATCTGAAGAAGGAAATGTTTATCATTGTCTCTTCCAATTCCTGTTGCTAGAAGCCCAGAAAAATTCAGTAGAGTTAATTTAAACAGCTTGTTTTCTTTTTATCAGTATAGCTTTTGTTTTTATGCAGCATCAATGAATTTTACTGAATGCTGGGAAGAACTACTTACTAGTCAGCTGAAAAAAGAAACAAAAAGGGACCATCTTTAAAGATCTCTCATCTATCACCATTTTGAGAACTATAATAATTTCAGGTAGTTTCAGTGTTCATGAATATGGTTCCCACATGTGTCTTTAGGTGATGATTTTCAGAAATATCTAACTTAAGATAACTTAGGTTTGTCCAATTGTCTTGAGTATCTATAAAAGGTCCATTTATAAAATGTATCGAGATCCAGCAATGTG
Source organism: Patagioenas fasciata (assembly GCF_037038585.1). NCBI lineage: Eukaryota > Metazoa > Chordata > Aves > Columbiformes > Columbidae > Patagioenas > Patagioenas fasciata. The sequence goes on from NC_092522.1 coordinate 102,073,985, forward strand.
TTTCTAGCTGAGACATCCTCAAACACTTGCTTATTAATAACTGTATTGTGGTTTCAAATTCTGACAATTAAAATGTTATAATAAAACCAGTACGCAGGCATAACTAATGGCAAGCTGTACATGAGCCAGCAGTGTGCACTGGCAGCCAAGAGGGCCAACCATGTCCTGAGATGCATCAAGCACAGCATTGCCAGCTGTGCCAGGGAGGTGATTGTCCCGCTCTGCTCTGCACTGGTGTGTCCCCACCTGCAGCACTGTGTGCAGTTCTGGGCACCACAGTATAAAAAAGATATTAAACTACTAGAGAGTGTCCAAAAAAGGGCTATGAAGTTGGTGAAGGGTCTGGAGAGAAAGCCTTATGAAGAGCAGCTAAAGTCATGTCAGCCTGGAGAAGAGGAGACTGAGAGGAGACCTCATTGCAGTCTACAGCTTCCTCACAAGGGGAGGAGGAGGAGCAGGAGCTGATCTCTTCTCTCTGGTGACCAATGATAGAACTCGAGGGAATGGCAGGACGATGTGCCATGGCAGGTTCAGGTTGGAAATCAGGAAAAGGTTCTTCACCCAGAGGGTGGTGGAGCACCGAAACAGTGGCAGTCACAGCCCCAAGCCTGACAGTGTTCAAAAAGAGACTGGACACCCCCATCAGACACATGGTGTGAACTGTAGGGTTTTCATATGCAGGGACAGGAGTTGGACTCGATGATCCTTGTGGGTCCCTTCCAACTCAGGACATTCTATTATTCTATAATAAATGGGCTTGAATCTGTCCCATATAAGCACGAAGTAGTGTTTCAGTGACAATGGTATGATATTAATTTGAATATTTTAAAATTGAATAAACTTTAAAAAAAAACAATTCATTAAAGTATTTGCTTTTGTGAGGGAAATTAACCCATTACTGTAGTGATAGAGAAGAAACTCTACACAGATGCTGAATATTTTCATTTTAGTAATTCCACTCCACTTATATATGCCTAAATACATTCATGGTACCTGTGCATCACAGGTACAACCTTGAAATGAAAAGACAAAGTTCGGATGGCTGTTGCACGTTGTAAATTCTAAGGCAGATCCAAGTGTTTAACATGTGGTAGGTTTCTCTGTTAAGTTAATTTAACAACTGAAGGAAGGAAAATGTAATTGCAAAGGCATCTGGATAAAACTTTGTAAGATACGTATTTGATACATATTTAACATGCTAAGCAGTTAAACATCACCCAAACAACTACAGTGTTGGTGGTTTTTTTACCTCTACAGCATTTCATGGTTCCCTGTACATAGCTAGGTTGTTGCTTGAAGTTTATCACTATGAGTAAAAGGAATGTTACTGACTCAAGAGAATATAATATCCAGCTGACCACTTATTTAATGCATATGGTGCATTTCTTGGAAACAATGTGCAAAACTGCACAGGACTTGCCAGTCTGTAAAACCTACCTCATGAAATGCCCTTTTCTTCACTTGTATGTGCATATGAAAAGCTTTTAGCTCACTAATGATATTTTTGGGAAGAATCCTGAAGTGTGTCAAAGCCTTTAGTTTCTTGGTGTTTAAAATCAGAGAAGTTAGTGTTGCAACTGCAGTATATAAAAGCATTAAGTTTTTCTTCTTCATTGTACCAGAAGTCAAAATAAATGGAGTAAACAGAAGAAAAGCTTGACAGTGTTTATAGCTAAATGCAGTTGCATGCCCTTCATACTTGTGAGATTTAATTGGATGTATCCCCTTGTATACTGTAGTAAAATGTTACCTCATGACACTTTGTTGATTTTCTCTTATGTAGTAAAGGGTTTACGATGTTGATATCAGCAAACATTATCTTCAGAATTCAGATACCTGATATTGATCTAAAGTTCTTTCCAGGTTCTGTTCTGACATATGACCTTGAGACTAACCTTGCAGTTAAGTTTTGATGTCTAGATGCATGAAAATAAACTATTAATATTACTGTTACTCAGCTTCATGCTACAGTTACTTTGATATTAATTCATTGCAAGAGAAGAAATAGGTTTGTAATCACTAAAAAAAGATCAGTTTTCTAATATGGGGTAACCAAGAATGGGCATTGCAGGTCCTCAAATTGGAGGGTGAGAACTGTGCATTCTGTATAAGAAATTCGAGGGAGACTGCGGGAAGAAGTTTGCATATCTTACCATCTCTCTGATGCTTGCTGAAAGGAATCTTTGATTTATACCACACAATTGTAAATGAATATGACTTACTCAAGACTATTAAGTTGATTTGAAGGCTATGAGCCCACTGTCAAAGAGTGCTCAACTATTTCTTGTATTGAGGTTAATGGATTTTTTTTTCCTGTGGTATTATGATCCTACTGGTGATTTTTATTTATTGCAGAAAGGCAGATAGTATACATACATTTTGGATTCTTCAGAATGCAAGAACTGGGGAAGGCTTGTAGTCTTGAGGATTTACTGCTTCATTTGAAGCTCCAGCTGTATAGAAAGAAGTCAGCTTCTCCTGGTCTAGTTTTGATGATAAAGCAGGAGGCAGAGGTAGCTAGTATTCAGTGTCTTCCATGTGGCAAATAACTGGGATTTCTTACATCTTCTTTTTAGAAATTCCACAAGAGCCATTTCAAACTAACAGAACACATCCCTTCAGTTATGGTACACCTACTTCTTTCAGAACCTTCTGCTCTGATTTAAAGCACCATATGTTCATATATGTTTGTTCTGAGTCAGTGAGGCACACAGTGACAGCAGCGACAGGTTCCTGCAGCTGAGCACTAGATCAGGGGAGACAGTGGTGTTCCTGAAGACAGGGAAATCTGAGCAAGAGTCTAATGTGGCATTCGCACTTGGAAGTGGCAGCTCTCGCAAGAGAGACTGGTGAGCCTTGGACATTGCCAGCAGCAACCATGGGCAATTTAAACACCCGCTAGGGAGTGCAGACAGCCAGCAACGCAGTGAACAGAGGTGTGGCAGTTCAGGCTGCAGTTTGTGCTGAAGGGCGTGCAAAAAAGGCAGGGAAGCTTTGCCAGCTCAAGAGATTAGCTCAATTGATGATTGACACCCTTGCAGAAGGACCCTCACTATGGTACCCACCTGGGGAAAGGTAACGCCTCTGCATTTGCCAGGAAAGAAGCAGCAACCCAAACAGAGGTGCCATGGAAACATGCAGCCATTCAGACCTCAAGCTGCAGGAAGTGCCAGAGCCTTTCATTGGTACGGGATGGCAGTAGAGAGAACAGCTGCATGAAGTGTGACCAGGTGGATGACCTGCTCAGCCTGGGGGCAGAGCTGAAAGAGAAGGTAGAAAGATTGAGCAGCATCGGAGTCAGATAAGGAAACAGACTAGTGGGATCAAGCTCTGGCCTCTTTTAGACAGGAAAGGCCACCAGTAAGAAACCATGATCAAGAGAGTCTCTTGTATCCTCCACCTGTCTGACCCAAGAGAGTAGATCAAGGGAAAGGGGTGAATGGAAACAAGTCCGTACTCAGGTTGGCAGGTGAAACACCCCCTTGCCCACCCTGCCCTCCCAGGTGCCTCTGTAGAACAGCTATGAGGCTCTGGATGTGGAAGGCCAGACAATGGCTGAGGAAAACGAAGGTCCATTTACTCCACAGGTGCTGACAGGATCAGAAAGGCCCTCCCCACATATTACAACCATCTCCACAAAGATGGAAAGAGTTATAGTTGTAGGTGACTCCCTTCTAGGGGGTACAGAGAGTCCAATATGCCAGACAGACCCTCCTCTTAGGAGAGTCTGCTGTCTTACTGAGGCCTGAATTAAGGACATCACTGGAAAACTTAATAGCCTGATATGGCCCTTGGACTGCTACAAGTGTTCCTTAGCTGCCTCCCAAGACAAGAACCAGAAGGCCAACCACCTAAGGGTACATATAACTGTTCTGGATCTTTCTGCACCCCTCATGGAAACCCATATGCCTGATTATTTCTCTGAAGTGTCTATACACCAATGCATGTAGCATGGGGAATAAAGAGGAAGAATTAGAGATCTACTTGCAATCACGGGGCCATGATCTCATTGCTATTATAGAGACATGGTGAGACAGCTCACATGACTGGAATGTTGTCATGGAAGGCTATGTACTTTTTAGGAAAGACAAGCCCCAAGGTGAGGTGGGAGAGTTGCACTTTATGTGAGAGAGCAACTTGAATGTCTCCAACTCTGCCTAGGGGAGGATGAAAAATGAGTTGAGTCTTTATGGGTAAAAACTAAGAGACACGCTAACAAGGAGGACACAGTTGTGGGTGTTTACTACAGGCCACCTGATCAGGAGGAGGAAGTTGTTGAGGCTTTCTACGGACAGCTGGAAGTAGCCTAATGATCACATGCCCTGGTTCTCATGGAAGACTTCAATTAGCCTGACATCTGCTGGCTGGGCAACACAGCTAAGTACACACAGTTCAGGAGGTTCCTACAGATCATTAGTGACAGCATTTTGACGCAGATGGAGGAGGAGACAACAAGGAGAGGCGTGCTGCTGGACCTTGTCCTAACAAACCAAGAAGAACTGGTTGGAGATGTGAGGGCTGGGGCCAGCCTTGGCTGCAGCAACCATGAGATGGTAGAGTTCAGGATCCTGTGTGAAGTAGCAGGGCAATAAGTAGGACTAGAACCATGAACTTCAGTAAGGAGAACTTTGGCCTCTTCAGTGTCCTACTTGGACGAATACCATGTGTTAGGGCTTTAGAATGTAGAGGGATCCAAGAGAGCTGGTTAATACTCAAACATCACTTCCTCCAAGCTCAAGACCAATGCATCCCTATGAACAAAAAATCAAGTAAACGGAGTAGGGGACCAGCATGGATAAGTGAGGAACTCCTGTCCAAACTCAGATGGAAGAAAGATGTTAACGTAATGTGGAAAAAGTGACAGTCCACCTGGGAGGAATATAAGGAGCCTGGTAGAGTATTGTCCTGGTTTTGTTAAAAACAAGTTTCTCTTTTAGTGAATTTGCCTGTCAGCTAAAGCCTTCATGTTAGCTGCATTTTCCTGGAGAACCCAACACATGTTTTGGTTAAACCTAGCAATGAAATGCAAACTTATTGATAAGCACGGATGGACATCTCGCGAGAGGGGCAACAAGAAACTGATGACCGAGAGACTGACCAATGGTGTATAACATTCCATTCACGTGAATACTTCATATAAAAGTGGGAGATCACGAGGATCTCGGCCCTTTGCCCTTTTTTTCCTCATGGCTGACATTAGGAGAGGACCTTGCTGGTCGTCCCTGTGAACTGAGGCCTAGTGACAGACTGAATCCAGCTCCGGTTGGCTACAGAGTCTAATCCAGGACTTTGGGTGCTGGCTCTGCAGTTGCTGAGACTTACAAGATTGGTTTTGTATATTTTGTATTATTTTCTCTATTCTTATTAGTAGCATTAGTAAAACATCTTTAACTTTTCCAACTCTCTTCTCTCTGTCCTTCTTTCCCTCCCGATCACCTGTCCTGAGTGGGAAGTGGGGAGAGGGAGGGGCAAAAGGGGGAAGTGGTGGGGAGAGGAGGTTAACAATACATCTGCCAGGGTTTGATTGTCACCTCGCAATCTTAACCCTCGACAAGTATGCAAGGATGCGGTGAAGCTAAGCTATGCTTGGAACTGGGTCTGGCCAGGAATGTTAAGGGCAACAAGAAAGGCTTCTTCAAGTGCATCAGCAACAAAAGGAAGGTTAGGGAAAATGTAGGTCTGCTGCTGAATGAGATGGGTGCCCTAGTGAGGGATGATACAGAGAAGGCAGAGTTACTGAATGCCTTCCTCGCTTCCATCTCTACTGCTAAGACTGGCCCTCAGGTATACCAAAACCTAGAGATAGGAGAGAAAGTCTGGCAAAAGGAAGACTTTCCCTTGGTTGAGGAGGAACAGGTTAGAGACCATTTAGGCAAACTGGACATCCACAAATCCATGGGCCCTGATTGGATGCACCCATAAGTGCTGAAAGAGTTGGAAGATTTTATTGCTAAGCCACTCTCCATCATCTTTGAAAGGACTTGGAGAGCAGGAGAGGTGCCTGAGAACTAGAAGAAAGCCAGTGTCACTCCAGTCTTCAAAAGAGACAAGGATGACCCAGGAAACCACAGGCCAGTCAACCTCACCTCCATCCCTGGAAAGGTGATGGAACAACTCATTCTGGACATCATTTACAAGCATGTGGAGGAAAAGAAGGTTATCAGGAGTAGTCATCATGGATTCACCAAGTGGAAATCATGTTTGACCAACCTAATAGACTTCTATGATGGTATGACAGGCTGGGTAGACGAGGGGAGAGCTGTTGATGTTGTCTACCTTGACTTCAGCAAGGCTTTTGACACCATCTCTCACAACATCCTCATAGGCATGCTCAGGAAGTGCAGGCTGGATCAACGCACAGTGAGATGGATCATGAACTGGCTGGATGGCAGAGCTCAGAGAGTGGTGATCCATAGTGCAGAGTCTGGTTGGAGGCCTGTAGTTGTAGGGCTCACCAGGGGTCAGTATTAGGTCTAAGTTCAACCTGTTAATCAGTTAACTGGATGAAGACACTGAGTGTGTCCTCAGCAGGTTTGCTGATATCAAATTGGAAGGGTTGATACACCAGAAGGCTGTGCTGCAATCCAGCGAGACCTGGACAGGCTGTAGGACTGGGCAGAGAAGAACCTGATGTAATTCAATAAGGGCAACTGTAGGGTCCTGCACCTGGAGAGGAATAACCCCAGGCACCAGTAGATGTTAGGTGTGGACCTGCTGGAAAGTAGCATTGCAGAGAAGGACTTGGGAGTTCTGGTTGACAACAGGTTGACCATAAGTCAGCAATGTGCCCTTATTGCCAAGAAGGTCAACAATATTCTGGGGTGCATTAGGAAGAGTATAACCAACTGGTCGAGGGAGGTTATCCTCCCCCTCTACTCTGCCCTGGTGAGGCCACATCTGGAGTACTGTTTCCAGGTCTGACCTGCCCAGTTTAAGAAGGACAAGGAATTACTGGACAAAGTTTAGCAGAGAGCTACAAAGATTATTAGGGGTCCGGAGCCTCTTTCTTATGAGGAAGACTGAGAGAGCTGGGTCTGTTCAGCCTGGAGAAGGCTGAGTGAGGATCTCATCAATATTTATAAGTATCTCAAGGGTGGATGTCAAGAGGATGGGACCAGACTCTTTTCAGTGGTGCCAAATGACAGGATGAGGGGCAACGGGCACATACTGAATGTGCTGGTTTGACTGAAAATGAGTTAATTTTCTTCATGCAGTTAGAAACCTTTCTTTTTCATAGCTAGCATGATCATAATTTGGACTTAGTTTGAGAACAAGAGATAATACCCCAGAACAGAGTTAATGTTTTTAGTTGCTCTGGTCTGAGAGCCAAGGACATTTTGAGTGCTCTGCACACAGGTGTGAAGCATTGAGGAAGTGGGGTATGGATGGGGCAGAGCTTGACTGACATCCAGAATGATCAATAAGAGCATTCCATCCCATTAGTGTCATGCTTAATATTTAAAGAGAGTCAGGATCTTCCTGTCTTTCTCTCACTTCTTTGCCTTCTTTACTCTTTTGGTCGAAGCCAGTGGGGGAGTTCTGTTGAGGACATTTAGTCCCGCCTTTTACCATTTTGCAGAGGCCTTTGGGCCTTTCTGTCTTTTACCTTTTTTCTCTCTTTGTGATTGGCTGTTCAGGACCAGACGCTGCCTCCTGGGACCGGATGCTCAGTGTGGACAGAATTCGTGAGGAATTGCAATGAGTATATTTTATATTATATTCTATTTCTATTATATATATATATATATATATATCTCCTAGTAGTGTGTTAGTGCTTTGTTATTTTATGAAACTGTGCTTATCTCAATTCAAGTTTCTCCCTTCCCTTTCAATTCTCTCCCCTATTTCAGGAGTTGGGAGCGGGGTGAGTGAGTGGCTGCCGTGGTTGTATTGCTAGCTCGAGTTAAACCCTGACACTGTGGCATAGGAGTTTCCATCTGAATAGAAGGCGAAGCTTCTCTACTTTCAGGGTGCCAGAGCACTGGAACAGGCTGCTCAGAAAGGTTGTGGAATCTCCTCTGGAGACATTCAAAACCACCCTGAACACATTCCCATGCAATCTGCTGTAGGTTAACCTGCTTAACATGTGGGTTGGACTAGGTGATCTCTGGAGGTTTCTTCCAACTCCAATCATTCTGTGAATTCTGTGAATTTTCCTAAATTATCCAAGATTAAAAATGGGATTTAAAAGCAATCGGCTTCTGTTAGGCATCCTCCAAATCTGAGGAGCTCTATAAAGTAATCCAGTACTTGACATTCTCTTTGATATTTACATCCCTGTATAGTCCAAGTTAGTATCACATCGATCATTAACACAGTAAAAGAAACATCATATGTGTTTGCTGCTTGAAACAGCTGGAATTAAGAAAGGCAAACTCATCCACCTAAACCAGATTACAGAATCACCAATACTGTTCTGCTATACTTCTCATAGGAAACTGATGCTCTGGTTGTGCTCCACTTAACTCCGTTCATTGTATTGTTTTATGTTCAAAACCACTTTATTCTGTAGTTTCTACATCATAAAACTTCTTTAATTTGATGTAAACAATGTTTTAATGTTCCCCTAATTACCTCTTATTTTATCTCTAGCCCTGGACATGTGAGTGGAAACACTGAATTTCCACAATCCAGCAGCAGCAGTGGGGGAGGCTTTTTAATGAGACACAGTTTAAGCTTGACTGTTTGGAGTACATCAGTTAAATAATTTCTAATTCTCCCTTCAGACTGACTCTGAAGTTTTTTAGGAGTGAACTGGTGAGATTATTCCATAATTAGTAGCAACAACTTCAAGCTTTTTAAATTACTTCAGCAAAAGAAAAAATATAAATAACATGGTTCATGCTTTTCAGTTGCACTGCATTTTATTTTGGACCAGATATTTCTTTGTTCATTTGCTTCTTGAAATAGCTTTATAATTATGTGTTGATAATATCAGACTGGATTAACACTTCTGATTTTTTTTTTTTTTTTTTTTTTACTGACTGATCATTGTTCTTGCCTTAGAAGACACTTTGTTGTTTAGCTATTGTGCAGTTGTTGTAATGTATTAGCATAGAAGTTTCATTCATGTTAATGGCAATGGGAAGAAGAGGGCTTTCTATCCTTGACACTGTGACTGGATCTTGGCCTAAAGAAACTATGTATTCTAACTGAGAGAAAAAACAGAAAAAGACAAATAGAATCAGTAGCTATCTAGCTTGAAAAGTGTAGCCAATACACTGACTAGAAACAGGGTTTATACAATTATTTAGTACTCCAACTACATAAAATACAGGTTCGGATATCAGTCGGGGAGATTATTGGGATACGACAACATAAGAATATTGAGGATCCACAACATGCACACATACACTCACAAGAAACAAAACCAGAGGCCTGGAGGCCTCTCACTCCAGGGTACCCAAAAAGAAATAATCACTCACCTGAGTTAGGCAAGGACTCACACTTGCCTGAGTTAGGCAAGGACTCATTCAAGGATGAATAGAGAAAAATAACCACTCACCACAGGGAGAGGTGAGGTACTGTCAGTCCCACGAAGTCTCCTTAGATGGTGTCCCAGTCTAAGGGGAGGGCTCCAGTTCCCAGTCTCACTGCTCCAAGAAGACCACTCAGAGGGGGTCTTTGGCAGGGCCCCATTTTATAGCCTGGTCAGATCTGGTTGTGGGCATTACAACATAGTCCAGAAGCTTCTCAGCTTCTCTGGGCACCTCCCTCTTTGAGGACCCTATCAGCTGACTGAGGGTCCCACCCCTTCTGCCCCCCAGTTGTGTGGAAGTGAAGTAACTCTGCCCTGGGAAGGGGAGGATGTGACTGTCAGCACCTTGGCGGCACCCTAGGTGTGTACATGGGGACAGACACAGTGGGTCACAAAAGGTTCTAAGGAACCATCAGATGCCCTTTTGGAGGCTTTGGATCTCAGGGGGATGTGCAACTGCTTAATATTTTGCTGTAGAATTTCTTCCATTAACGTCATTTTCAAAATCAAATTTGAGTCTACACATGACAAAAATAATCTCCAGATTTTTTGTAGCACAACAATGTACATAGTATGCACTGATTCCCATCAGTGCAGGTTCTACTGGTTATGGGATCACCCTTCCTTCTCAGCTTACCATCAGGCAGTTGCTGTCCCTTGCTGCTCCGTGATAAAATTACTGCATTATAAATTGCGTAGTTCTTGCCGATTCTGTGGGGGCTACAAGCCTACAACTTCGATGTCTTGTCACACTGCCCAGCAGAACAAGGTTTCTGACAGCTAATCAGAACAAGATTTCTGATGGCTAAACTCTCTGGCCTTCATCATGTATTTTAGCTAGTTTAAAAATAGTGGGACGGATGGGTCTCAGCACCTTCCACTGTGTACCCTTGGATCCATAGGAATTCAGGAGCCATCTACCCTAGTCCAGCATATATCTTTCAAGGCATAGAAGTGTCTAGGCTTGACCCTTTGGTTCAAGTAGTTTAAGTCTGATTTCCCAACGGGTGTGAGATTTTTGAGCATTCCAGCATGGTTCAGACAGTGTCTTCTCTGTTAAATCTTCAGTAAAATTAGTAGATGAGAGGCAGTGAAGCATGGAAACTGGTTCAGATGTCCTCTATAATTGTGAAGGATAAGAACAAATTCTTTCAAATTCTGGACAAATTAAAGATTTTTGGAGAGGAAATATACTGTACATTTTTTTAGACAGTAGTCTTATCCTGACTGGCTTTTCTGAAAAAAAATCCCTTTGTTGCCTGATTCAGTTTACTCTTACATCATCCCATATATACAAAAAATCAAATAAATCCGTCCCAAAATAGTCTAACTTATGTCTCTGGGTGAGAAACAAATTCCACTGAGCCCCTAGGTGAGGCATCAACAGGAAGGACCACAAAGCAGGTAGGGTGAGAGTCTTGGAAGGCAAGAATACGGCTTCTTTGCTCAATCAAACAGGCCAAGCCTGCAGAAGCAAACACTGTTGTTTTCCAGTGGTGTTGACTGCATATAAAGGTATACACTGATCTTGGAAAACTTTTGGCAAAGTTTGTGAGCCCAGAAGTTCTAGCCTGATTCCTTCTTGCATGATGTAAGTCATGAAGTTTTCTTATGGGAAGTATTAACATTGATCAGAATGTTCTGCAGACAGCAGTGGGGTGAGGCAAGCACTTGAAGTGCCCTCCTTGCCAGGAGGCCTGAAAGGCCTTCTTGAGTGCCCAAGGATAACCCATCTCTATTGCAGAAGACTTCAATCACAACCCTCTGGAAAAACACTCAGAACACACAACATGAATAAGAATTGAGCGCTGCCGGAGGCTGCACTTATGCCTCTGGTGAAACACTCTGTCCATCAACCTCTGTCTTTGTGTTAGTGACACATTGTCTACAGATTTCCTAGATCATGTTGTGATGTAGATACACTGAGTTACTGTAAAATGTTAGACAAATAATTATTAAAATAGTTCATCTTTTAGAGATATTTGTTTCATTCCAATACTGTATACAATGTTTTCCAATATTTTCCACATATATTTCTTTCTTGTAAGAAGTTTTCTTTACTAAACAGAATGCAGTTATTTCATGGAAAAAAAATGTAAATATTTTATTTTTTTCTATATCTTCTGAAGTCTCCTAAGGTTTTTTCTTTTTAGCCCTTGAACGTATAGAGGCATACCATTGCCCACTAGCATCTTGCTGAAGATCACCAATGTTGCAATAAGCCTCTCCCAAAGTGAAAGCTGTAATGTCAATCAGTAACATATTTATTTTGGTTGTTAAACAATGCGGGTTCACTGACATATTTTTGGCTACAATTTCTCCCTTGGAAGTAATCTGCTGTGAAGATTACATCCTTTATACCATGTATATTAAAATCAAAGAGGCTTCTGTCTTCCTCACGGCCAGTCAAAAACTGCATAGCCACAACAGTAAAATCAATGAATAAGACTGATTTGAATATGTATGTTTTCATATAAAACAATATATTTTTTTATGATAACTATTTTAATCTTGTTGACCATGTTTACTTTTTGATCCCACAATATGCCTTTGTTTTTTTTGAATTGTTTTGCTGGACACACAATGCTTCTTGACAAAAGGTGCAAACTTGCATCCTTACTAGCTACTATCATCTCATAATAGGAGTACATTTTGCCAGCCTAACTATGCACAATAGATCTAACAGCAGATGACAGGGAAGACTTCAACTTGTGCAATCAGGAGAGAACTGTTGCATTCAAAAAGTTCATATTTTGGAGGTCGTGTGGAAAATACTTCACAAACAATATTGCATACTTCTATAGCATAGTTACCATAATGTAACAAAGCCTGTCTTATTTGTCTCACAGTTTAATTTCTAGATACTTGCTTTTGAATTGTACAAGTGCAATATATGTATATTCAGTGAAATAATCATGTCTTTCATATTAATTAGAAAATTAATCACTGAATGATGCTGTTAATTTCATGCTACTACTTTTTAAAATGCAGTAGTTAGGAGAAAAATAGAACAGAATAATATCATGTTTGATGTTGAAATCAAGTACAATTAATATTTCAAAGGAGAATAAAAATTATTATGTACATTAGTAAGTTTTAGAATTAAAATATAAAATGCTCAAACTAAGGACTAGGGCAGTAATTTTTTAGGTGCTACTGTCTAATTAGTGGTATTGTATATAAGCTTTATGTTGTTAAACAGAAATTCAAAGGGCCGACAAGGTCAAGAGGCTGAAAGAAACACAAATTTCTGTTTTCACAGGCAAAGGCAGCTCTTGGACGTACAGGCTGTTAGTCTTCCAGCTGAAATCTGCAGTGTGGTTTATTTTCATGAAATATTGCCATCTGGTGAAATATTGCTTTTCTGAGAGGTCACACAGGAGTCTTTATTAAACTAAATAACATTTAAATACTTATCTGTACAGCTTAAATTTTCAGGTATTTCATAAACTGTAAGTAAGTTATTTTGAAAATCTGTTTTCTGGCTGGCTATCTTTAACTTATGCAAGTTAGATAGAAGAGAAATAGGCACTCTATGGAATAGGTAAAAGAAGAATCAAACAGGCTAGTATAAAATATCTCTCTCATGTCACCCCTGCCTCTTTCTGTCCTCTCCTCTCATTCCCACTCTCTTTTCAGAGGAAAAAAGCAAAACTAAAACAACAAACCACACCTTAAAAATCATTATTCACTATCACATAAATAAGAGTTCTGACACTACTGAATGCTGTCAGCTCTCCTAGTGAAAGACATCTTCCAGTGATCAAGATGAAAATTACTTCATAGAAATTCCCTCTTGCTTCTTAAACTAGTAAAATAAATTTAACCATCTCTTACTGGAAGAATCAGTTACATTATATTCAAATATAGACCTTTTCAAAAAGCATAAGAGCCACTCATTCATCTTATTAACTTTTCAGGTATTTCATAGGACCTTGCTGCAATGCACAGTTTTGAAAAATTGTGTAGAAGGTTTATCCATAAATCTGCAATATATTCAGAACTTGGAATATGCCTAAGAATTTTATAATTTAATTCAAACCTACTGAACCAAAGACCACCAAAACCACCCTATTAAGTTTGATATGGGAAAAAAATTCAGGCTGCATCAGGTTTTCAACACTAGTTCACTGCAGACTGTGGCATCTTTTCTATCTGAATAAGACTGAAAAACATACAGTAGTGCAGAGGACTCAGATCCACACCAGGAAAGACTGTAGGTGCATGAAAGCATGTTTTAGCTGAACATTAAATGCCAAAAGTGCAAAAATGCCTACCCAACTGCTGCCTGAATGCAATAAACAAAATTTAAGTTTTCTTGTCTGACCTGAAAATTTGTCATACAGCTTGGCTTGATTTAGCCAACGTAATATAGCCTAATCTTTTTATACTTTGAGATACCGTCTTCCTAAATTGAGAACATGTATTCTATTTACATCCAATGAGAGTGAGTAATTTCCTTGTGAAAGCCTTTTGGAGGGTGATGATCTCAGCCTGAATTTGGACCAGCAGGAATGCTCTGTTGGTTTTTCAGTTGCTTACTTTTTTTTATAAAATATATAGGCATCCATCTACCTTCATTTTACATGTTGAAATTTTATCACTACATATCAAGGAATAAAGTGTTCGTGGGTCTACAGCCTTTTGTAAATTAAACATTTATTTGTTTAATGAACTGAAGAGTCCCTATTTGCAATAAAATCTGCAAACAGGGAATCTGAGGCTTTAGCCCTTACTTCAGGATTCCTGTTGATTTTTATGCAAGCTTTTTTCTATCCAATCTCTTTTCATATAAAGATATTTGGGAGTAACTCTTCAAGCTGTGAATGTAAGCCACTCACTGCCAGATGGGATACTCGCCTTAGGGTTATTGTTGAAAAACTGGGTGTATATCTTCTAGCTGATTCTGTGTAATGTTTACAGGAAGTGGGGATTTCTGGGCTCCTGTGTTGAGGAATGCTGATGAATTTTACATGTTACAGTAACTGTATAATTTAGATATGATTTGTCTGGAGGAAAGGATGGAAGCCAGAATCCCTCCAGCTAGCTGACTTGCTCCAGTGGTTTACTGGCATGCAAGAACATGCATCTTCAGATCCATTCTAAACACTGGTACAGTTTAATCTGGAAGAAAGAAAAAGTATTTCTGACTAGTTCAGAACTTCATTGATGGAGTTCTCACCTAAGAAATAGAAGAAGTGCATTTAAAACACCAAAGGCAAAAGAAAGACAAGAAAAAATCTCACACCAAGATTAATGCGTTGAAGCTTCTAGAGAAACAGTCTTTCTACAAGCAAAATTATATTCTCTACAGGAGATTTTGGCACCTAATTTAGTTACTTGAGTAGAAAAGGTATCTTTTTGAAGTGACTCACAGGCACCCATTCTTATCACATGACATTGCAGGGATCTTAGACTATGTGAAGGTTCTGGATTGTGAATTCTTAGTAGAAAGATATACCAGTCTGCAGTAATTTAAGGTATCATCAGCCTTTCCCAGATGGTTAACTTACTGCACTGTTTTCTGTCATCTGCAGGTTTAAGGCATTTAACTTTCCCTGGGCAGTGGATAAGAACTTCACATGCCTAATGCAGATGAATTTTGCCTTAGAGATCAGATACCCAAAACAAGGTCCAACAAAGCTAAGAAATCAGTACCTGCGTCTGTACTGCATGTGGTCCAAGAAATAAATATTATAAAGCAGAATAATTCTGAAAAAAAAAAACCAAAAAAACAAACAACGTATTTTTGAAGAAAAAAATGTTGCCACTTAATGGTTTAGGATTTTCTTATCACAAACCTATTGGGAAATGCTTAATATATATAAGGGAACTAAAAACTAGTTCTAAAAAAAAGGTTGAAATAACAAATGCAGTCCAAGCTAATTTATGCTGTTTAGCTAAGCTCATGTTTTACCTGAAAATTCCTTAGGACACTTTGCTGCTTTATGCCTATAGAAATGTTTAGATGCTGTGAATGACTCAGTAAAATGTGGGCACTGGAAGACTAGTCCTGCATTAGCAATTAATTGGGTACAATAGGTGCAGATCACAGACAGAAGTGGCTGATGCTGAGAGTCCTGCACCTCTATTACATACAGGCAGGGGCTTTGCTTCAGGTTAGATTTAGTCCAACTCCTGGGCAAAAGGCTTCCAGTAAATATGACACAAAGTTCGCTGAAGAAAATAAGTGTTATGTGTACACCGAATGACTCAGTGGTGGTGTAGCTAATGGTCTGGTATTTAACCTAGTACACCCTTTAAGCACGGGGGATACCTAGTTCACTGCTCAGAGATCTCAACCTGCACATGCTGAGTGGAGACACTGACAGGCTCACAGCAAAATCACACTATTTCTCTGACCCAATTCACTAATACAGCCAGTGACATAAAACACAGCTGGGCAGCATCAAATTCCTCACTAAATGCTGTTATTTAAAAGCTGAGGATGCTGGTACATCAGAGAAGAGTTAAATCCACAGTGCCACAGAATACGTAGAAAGTTACCGGGAAAAAGTTCTTTATAATCTTTAGAGTAATCTGTTTACACTCTGAAAAGTTAAACAGATGACCTTTATGTTTGCTTGTGGATTGTGTACCATTCACACAAAGTGTTGGTTTATCTCTTATTTGTTACAAATTTTTTATACAAGAGCTATATAGTATAACTAGTCACAGAGGAGTTAGCGTCCACAATGCTTCATTCCTAGACATCTCATATTATTACAGTATTTGACTGAAACGATTGTGTCGCTTTGATTTGAAAGCTATATATACACTTCCATAAATTTACTCACAGCTTATTTTCAGTGGAGATATCAGAGTTCAGTTTTTAAAGTGCTAATCTCTAATTGTTCTTGATATACGTCTCACTGAAATCAGTAGTGGTTATCAAGTAGTAGCAGATGCGTTTACGCTAAGTCCATGTAAATAATAAAACACCAGAGCTATTCTAAAAGATAGCTCAGGAAGAGCACAAAGGGAAAAAAAAAATCATAATAATAACTTGCCTGAAAATTAATTATGATTTAAGATTCAACAGCTCAACCACCTACACAAAATACTGTAAAGGCTTTAATAATCAAAAGGTTAGAAAAATAAAACCAAAGACAGAGCATTAATATTCAACAAAACTGCAAAACAAACTAAATGAAGATATCATTATCAATTGTGAAAATTACAGCCTTCGTGCAAATTTTGCATACATATATAGAGGAACGATTGATTCTAGAAACTTGGGAAGATTACATAAGCCTTGGTGCATTTCTTTGTTGGAAGACAAAAACTATTGAGTTTTGGTGGTAAAGCATATTCTAATCAAACAAACAGTAGTACCAGCAGTATTGACAGTGTGTTTTACAGTAAACAACTAGTAAACTTTCCAAACCACTACCTTCAATACAATCCCACAATAGCAATGAGAACTGAATCTATGAATGAAATACCTTAATCACACACTTCACTTCCAGAGGTTGAAGAAATGTTGAATCTTTCACGTGCTACTAAAGTGTGCTGAATCTAGGTTAGGGTTCTCAATTTACATCTGAATCTTTTAAAAATTTCTTCTACACTGCTATTTTGCAAAACCATTCACTTCTGTCTCTACCTCCTGGAGTGAATTCATGGCAGTTATTTCAAACAGATGAAAGGATTAATGAGTAGTTTATCTTGACTGTAAAATAGAGCAGGATTTTAGCAATACACTAAAGAAATATTTGTGATTTTCTATTTATTGAGACAAAATATTGCACAATTAAGTAAAAGGGGTGTATCAGAATGAGTATTGATGCTGAGTACACTGAACAATTAAGGCCACATAAGAAACTTGAATTTCTTGAAGAACGAGCACTTAAGGAATCTATTAGTTGGTTGATATTTACTGCTGCTCTTTTTCTATCTTGCAATCAAGTAGGCTAATAAAAAAAATTCAACATGGTGGTCTCTGTAGACTTCTCAAAATGCTTAAAGGTTTTAAATGTTTATGGTATGGTTTTTAAATGTGTGTATTACAGCAAAATCAAATCAGTACATGAGAATAAATGAAACTAAGTAGAGCAAGTGCTCCTCTGATGCTACTGTCTTGTTCAGTAGCTTTTCAAAACACTTCGTGATTCCAAAAACTGTGAAGGCCTGAGCTTTAATAAACATCTCTAATTGAACAATAGCTAAGTAACTAGTTCAGAAGGAATAAGGCAGATGTTCTGGAAAAAGACTTACAGGATTCTTGAGGTTTATGGATTCAATTCATATCAACAACTGTCAAATTGCTGCACAGGATAAAAAAACTCCATACTGGGATGTATGAGCAGGAAAATAGACTTCTATAGGCAATGTAAAAGAAACTTTCCTTTCTGCTTAGCACTGGGAAGATCTAGCTGGTGCATGGTATCCAGTTTTGGATAATGTACCTCAAACCTCAGACTCAATATGCAGCAACTGGAGGGAAGCCAGCTGAAAAAAAAAAAAAAAAAAATCTGAGATGAAAAATTCAAATGTTCAGAAATATGTCAGATATTAAGCATTATATTTATAAGTAACACCTAAAAAAATTTACTAGAAATGACTGTTATTACTTCATTTCAACATTGGCATTTTAAAAATCTAATTAGCCAATTATTCCTCTGAATATGAGTACATGAGCTTTCTTATATTCCGCTCTTGACAAGGCACCTGTCAAAGAGATTTCTTTTTCGGTCTGTTGTAGTGGCTTAGGTTAATAGCTTGAGCAAACTTGTCAGTCTGATATGATATTTAGCATGGTATTTTCAGCTGCTATTTTTTCTGTTAAATTTCCAGTGTTACCGGAATAGTATTTACTCAAAAAGCATATGTTTACTAGGCAAATACTCCATAATACAAATATTGTTAACCTAAAACAGATTGATACCTCTCAGAAAAAAAAAAAATAGGATGGTCAGAAGTGTTCAGGAAGGATGAATTAAGGAATTGGCTCTAAAAAGATCACCGTAATTCAAGCAGAATGTTTCTAGCAGGTTGTGGCATTAGCAGTTTAACTGTACAACTGATGGCTTAAAGACTGAATTGCATAGCATTGTATAGTACTGTGTATTACTGTGTAGTAAGCCATATTATTTTTCTAAGTACAAATTGTGGTCCAATATTTTCCCATTATTTATTTCTTGTATTCAATGGGTAATTTTTCTTGTAACACCAGACTGTTATGTCAAATCCTTTCCCTCGGTACCTCAGAGAATAACATTTCTCCACCTTCTCTATTAAACCTTTCTCTCTGATTAGTCATAAAACACTGCTTTAGGTCATCTGAATGTTGTCTTTTCTCTCATATGAGTCATGTCTTTATGACCCCAAGCATCTCAATAGCCTCTTGGTGAAGTCACTCATGTGAGTTTGTAAATTTTCCTTTTTTTTTTTTTTTGACAAATTCATTTTTATTAGACTCTGGAAGTATTATTCCATTCAACTAATTTTATCTGTGTAAAATTAGGGAAGAGGTCAAACCAGCTTCCTTCAGGATCAAGTGAAAACAGGGCTTTTTAAAAATAAGAGCATTTTCATAGAACAGAAAAAAAAAAAAATCCCAAGTACACATACCAAGAAAGGAGTCATGGTCTCTCTGTATCTTACCAAAGAGTCAAGAAGGAGCAGCGAAAAATGAATTGTGGTCATAAAGAACACATTAAAATTTCTTTAGATATCCTAAATCAAATAAATGTTCCACTAAAACCTGTATTCTCACAACAGTTGTTCTTTGTTTTAATATGATATTTGTTAAAACAGCAAGAAAGCCAAAACCACTTGCAGAATAGATACTGATATGGAAGGAAAAGTGGCATATTTTGATAGGAGTTTTGTCATTAAATGATACATCTCAGATCAAAAGACACAGATAAGATAAAAATCTTTTAATACTGCCTAGCATATGGAAATTAAAAGATGAAAGTGCTCTCATTCTGCAGAATTGAATAACACTATTCTATCAACAAATCAATAACAGGTAGTTTTCCTATTTGGCCATCAGGTAACAATGAAACTGCAGCTACAGATCTGTAACAGATAAGGCTGAAACAACTTCATTAGGTTATTTAGTCCATCTACCTCTTTCATACCATGATCAAATACAGATTTGTAAGGAAAAGAGGTCAAAGCAAGCACTAGAGTCTCCTAGTAAGGAAATGTAATAACAAGTTACCCTTCCACCCTGCCCCCTGCAACATTAAATAAGTGATAGCTAACTGAAGAGAAAAAGAAGAGAAAGAGAAGGAAAACCAAATATTTTCATTGTAGCATGGAATTATGGGAATTACAAAGTGATTAGCAGGAAAAAACAAAATCCACACTAAATAGGTTTGTGGTAATTTTGCTTTGTTTTGTTTCAATTTTTTAGAAAATGTATTTAAAAATGTATAAAGAAGCATAAATCTAAAGATAACAGAAGAGAAATGAGCTTTAAAAAGTATGATGAGAGAGAACAAATAGCTCTCCTTCTTATTTGCTTTCTTCCTGATTCTTCCCCTTTATATTTTTCTCCTTTTTTCCCATTTTTTAAAGCAATACTTCACTAAGTGTCTACTCTCCTCTTTTGCTTTCTTTTTCCTTAGAAATTTGTATTTATAACTTCAGGGGTCATTTTTGTTTAGTTGTTTGAAACAGGGACTCTGCATTCACATTGATAATAGACCTCTGGACAAAGCTTATGTCTCTAAACCATGATGGTTTTATCAACAGCAATGGCAAGAAAGGCAGCATTCATCGTTGATTGGTGTTCCGTCTTCTTGGCTGACATTCGTCCTTTCATTCTAGTTCACTTGCAGAGAGAATTGCCATTAATCATACGCAGTTTTCCCAGCTGACTTTCTCACCCCCATCCCAGCTCCCAGTCCAGGCAGCTTTTTTTGCAAGGGCTATTTCAAAAAGGCAAACTTTAGTCATGGAGGTTAATCTGTCTAGGCCTCTTTTATAGTCTTTAAATAGGCTTTTTTAGATTCAATGTAGGACCTGAATGCTGGAGAATGGTTTACTCCTTCATTTGCTACATGTGGCTTAGAACAGTCTGGAACCTAAAATGGATTTTTTTTTTCCCCATTGAAAAGGGGTTATTTTAATTCAGTTTAATATTCAGTAGTCTCTACCAATGTTCCCTGTAACCACTTCTCTGATAATTGGTGGGAGACTCTGTCAGGTCAGCCAAATTCTCTTAGTGCTAACTAGGGCTAAATAACTAAAGCTACCTTCTTTTCCCACAAAACATGACATTCCTTCCCACAGCTTCTTTCTTCCTTATCTCTTTTGAACATTCAATCCTCACTCACATCTCCTGCTTTTCTTTCTCAGTTGCACAGATGACTCCTCCAAAGCCCCTTGTTTTTTTGGTCTCGGAAGTTCTCTTGTCTTTTGTATTTGTTCTGTCATCCATCTAAATAGTTGTTATTGCTTCTTAGCTATTTCATACTTCTCTTACTTATTTCCTTACCACTCATTACTTGGAGAGGTAGGTGATCCCCATATTAAAACATTGTCAGGGAAATAGCAAAGTGTTACCCATGGCGTGACTGTTCCACAGGCATGGAATCTTCTCCAGTGGCTTGTTCTTAAAATCTTTTACTGGCCACAAAAGTCACCAAAGCCATCTTAATGCACATTAAAATAACAACAATTTCAATCAGTTGGCACTTTAATGAGAAAAAACTGAACTTTACAAACCATTCTACATAAATGTGAGCCAGTGACAATAATAATATATACAAATACAAAGAAATTCTAAACAATGGGTTTAGCTAAAAACCTATTCAAATTAATGAGAAAAAATGACAATAACAGTCAGGTTCTGAATGGATTTAGATGGAAAATGTGAAAGGAAAAAGTCCTCCTGCAATAACAATTCCTTCAGTACTGACTTCCTTCATGTCAAACAATGTCATGTCTGCTCCCTCCTTCTCTTCTTGTAGGTACTTATGGGCAGCCTGTAGGCTGCCTGTAGAAATGGATGTCAGAACCCTTCAGATCACAGGAGTGTGCTGATGGTATAAAATACTATGTTAAAAGTTAAAAAAATTTAAACTATTACCTGTGTTCAGATATTCAAGATTCTGCATCATCTGGACACGCGTGGGTAACTAAGGGCAGCTTCAGGCAGGTCTCCATCTGCAGGAATAAGTGACATGCAATAGGATAACAGATAATGCAGATCATCAATACTTTCCTGAAGAGATCTTATACATTTCATGGCAGAATTTGCCTAATATTCTCCTTGCTTCAGGCAACTAGTCAACACACATTGCTTGGGGCTAATGTATAAATATTACAATATAATTTTAAGACAAAGTTTACTGAAATTAAAAGTATGAGCAAAAAAGACTTTGCAGACATCCTTTCTTTGGAAGAAGCACTTTGAATGAGAACACTTTAAACTAGCAAAATATGACTCACCTAAACAGAGTTGTTAGGGTAAGTCATCCATAAGAAACAATTTGTTCCAAACTAAAAATGATATCACTATAGATATTCTCAATGATGTTCATAAACCCTGAAATGATATATTATATATGTAAGGATTAGAGGACAAGAGAACAAGATAGAATTTTCTGATAGGAGGAGCTCAAGCATCAAATTATGCATCCTAGGGCAAGCCTCCACTGAGGTGACTAAAAATATAACCACAGAAAATGCTCAGAAGGGAAGACAAAATATCTCTCAATTAAGACATATTTCTAAAGTTACTTTTGGGATGTGATATTTCAGGCTGAAGATACAGAAACTTGTTCACTATTAAACCTAACAGGAGATTGTTCAGCTTCATTACTTCTGAAATCATTGAAGATCTACTGATCAGAGGGCACATTGATAAGGTGACACCATAAAGAGAGTAATTTGAGGGTAATCACTAAAATCTGTATGCATACTGGAAACTTGAGATAGATCATAATGATGATTCAGTATAGTAAACTACACCATATACTGCAACAGGATTTGTACAAGGCAAGGATATTTTGAAAAATAATGATAAGCTTATATTTCAACATAATGATTTTTGCTCTAAAAATTAAGAAAAAAATTCTGGTGTAGAATTCAACATACTCTGACATTCATTAGCTGCTATACCAAAGAAATATAACAGCTAATGAATGCCAGTGTGGCAAAATAAAGATACTAAAAATGCGGTAGTTAAGTATTGTTAGCAAAGATAACAATATCAGCAAAGATGCAAAATTAGGGGCTTCAGCATATACTAACTACCAGAGTCAGTTGTCATAGGTACATATTAAGTGTGCAGCTTAAGGGTTCTGGATCTTTGCCACAGTATATAGTTCTTATTACAGGATAGGAAAGAAACTGCACCGAATTTTGGCCTTTGGTCCCACCTCTCTCCACTGCAAATAGATCCAGTGGTGAAAATCTATGTCTCTGTGTTTTGATTGTCTGTGTCAGATATTCTTGTATGTACTATGCCTCCCCCTTTCCTTTTATAGCCTACTCCTGCTTTACATAAGAATACTATTTAAAATGAAGCACTGAATTACACAGACAACTTACCTTCCAGAAGGCTTTAAATATTGCAAACTATGTACAAAGGAGATGACAAGTGATATAATGAAGGCAAGAAGGAATATATGATAGTTAATACAATACAGCATAACAATAGCTCAAAACACTTACATAATTATGAAACATTTCTAGAGATGGCCATTATTGCGTATTAGTAGCAATAGCCACTTCTTCTAAGTGCCATTTGAGACTATCAAAACTAGTTGTTTGCAAAGACTTTTTAAAAGTTAAATTTAGATAAAATGAACTTTATGACCCACTAAAGTAACCACTACATTTCTTTCTTGTAAAGGACAAACAAGCCAGACAGCAATTTTACAAGAGGTTTTCAAGTACTAAGTGATATATACTGTACTATACTTTGAGTATAATACGTAGAAATAAGACAGACTTTAAAGGTTTATGTAGAAAAAAAAAGGTCATAGCTCTTGGGAGCAAAACAGAGAAGCAGAATTTTTATATAGTGAGCTTTGTGCATATAGTCTAACATTGTCAAAGCCTGACCCCTTTAAAATAGATTTGTCAGAACAATTAACTTCAGGAAAAAAGGAAGGCAAAGTCATAATGAGGTGACAGTGAAGGAAAATTCTTTCCTCACTTCTGAAACAGGATACATCATTTTATCAAGCAAAAAGAGTCCTGGGGCATATTTATAGTATGCATAACGTATAGAATCATAGAATCATTTAGGTTGGAAGAGACCCTCAAGATCTTCGAGTCCAACCATAACCCGACTCTGCCACTAAACTATATCCCCAGAGCCTCATCTACACATATTTTAAACACCTCCAGGGATGGTGAGTCAACCACTTCCCTGGACAGCCTGTTCCAATGCCTGACAACCCTTTCCGTGAATACATTTTTCCTAATATCCAATCTAAACCTTCCCTGGTGCAACTTGAGGCCATTTCCACTTGTCCTATCACTTGCTACTTGGGAGAAGAGACCAACACGCTCCATGCTACAGCCTCCTTTCAGGTAGTTGTAGACAGCAATAAGGTCTCCCCTCAGACTCCTTTTCTCCAGTCTAAGCAGCCCCAGCTCCCTCAGCTGCTCCTCATAAGGCTTGTGCTCCAGACCCCTCACCAGCTTCATTGCCCTTCTCTGAACTCACTCCAGCACCTGAATGTTTTTCTTATAGTGAGGGGCCCAAAACTGAACACAGGATTCAATGTGAGACCTCACCAGTGCCAAGTACAATGGGAAAATCTTGCTAGCCACAGTATCCTTGATACATGCCAGGATGCTGTTGGCCTTTTTGGCCACCTGGGCACACTGCTGGCTCATATTCAGCTGTATGTCTGTCAACACTCCCAGTTCCCTCTGCCAGTCAGCTTTCCAGCCACTCTTCTCTGAGCCTGTAGCGCTGCCTGGGATTGTTGTAACTCAGGGGCAGGACCTGACGCTTGGCCTTGTTGAACCTCATGTAACCGGCCTCCGCCCATCGATCAAGCCAGTCCAGATCCCTCTGTAGTTCCCTCCTACCCTCCAGCAGATTAACAGTCCCACCCAACCTGGTGTCATCTGCAAACTTACTAAGGGTGCGCTCAGTCGCCTCATCTAGATCATTGATAAAGATATTAAAGAGAACTGGCCCCAATACTTACCCCTGGGGAATACCACTCATGACCAACTGCCATCTGGATTTGGCTCCATTCACCACAACTCTTTGGGCCCAGCCATCCAGCCAGTTCATCACCCAGTGAAGAATACATCCATCCAAGCCAGTTTCTCCAGGGGAATGCTGTGGGAAACATTGTCAAAGGTTTTACTAAAGTCCACATAAACAACATCCACAGCCTTTTCGTCATCTACTAATGGGGTTACCTTGTCACAGAAGGAGATCGAATTGGTCAAGCAGGACCTGCCTTTCATGAATCCGTGCTTAGTGGGCCTGATTGCCTGGTTATCTTGTATGTGCTGAATGATGCCACTCAAGATGAACTGCTCCATGACCTTTTCTGGCAACAAGGTCAGACTAACAGGCCTATTATTCCTCAGATTCTCCTTCTGGCCTGTCTTGCAGATGGGTGTCACATTTGTCAACTTCCAGTTGACTAGGACTTCCTGGGTTAGCCAGGACTGTGATAAATGATGGAAAGTGTTTTGGTGATCACCTCCACCAGCTCTTGCAGTACTCTTGGATGGATCCCATCTGGCCCCATAGACTTGTGTGTGTCTAAATGGTGTTATTTACATAAGAACACTGTGAGAAGATTCTGTGATTCTTTAAGCTGTAAATGCACATAGTTTGGAAAAACACAGATGGCAAAGGAAGAATCTCATTGAATTGCTCCAAAAGCCTTTGGTTTTGGAACTATTAATACAGCATCAGTTTTTCTCCTTAAGTACAGATTTTTTTATCTTACAGCTCTAATGAACACTTCCACTCAAATTTCAAACAATTTAGATATCCCCTACGATTCATTTTCTAAAATGAATTCCTTAAAAATGACAATAGCACATTATTTTATCTTTCTTTTGGTTTCAGGTATTTAAATATACTCATCCTATTCACCTAAATCTGAATCTTTCTACAATTTGCAGTATTCTTCAATCGAAAGAATCTTTTCAGTTAGTAATTTTATCCTTATTTTGCAAATGGGAAAACAAGACATGAAAATGTTAAAGCATCTAATTTCTAAAATTTTGGATCAAATTGATTTACTGAGAACATAAATTAAGTCAAACAAAATTAAACTCAAGCCTTGCAAAACCATGTAAAAGTCAGCTTTACAGTTTGGCTTATGAAATAAGAGATGTATAAAAAAGTTGAGCTTTATTACTTGGGTAGTTTTTCAAATTTGTATCACTTTTTCTTTCTCTTTTGTAAAAAACTCTGTTAAGCAGCCTGAGGAGAAAAGTGCCATTTTGGCAAGAACAGTTGAAAAATAATGACTAGAAAATACTAATATAAAATATTTTACTCTTTAGAAATATGTAAATCTTTAATTAGCTGACCTATTTTATTTCATTAGCCCAAAAGCCACGAAGATGATTAAGGCAGTACAGCATCTCCCTTATGAGGAAAGGCTGAGGGAGATGGGGCTCTTTAGCTTGGAGAAGAGGAGACTGAGGGGTGACCTCATTAATGTTTAAAAATAGGTAAAGGGTGAGTGTCATGAAGATGGAGCCAGGCTCTTCTCAGTGACAATCAATGATAGAGCAAGGATCAATGGATACAAACTGGAACACAGGAGGTTCCACTTAAATATGAGAAGAAACTTCTTCACAGTGAGGATAACAGAATATTGGAACAGGATGCCCAGGGAGGTTGTGGAGTCTCCTACTCTGGAGACATTCAAATCCCACCTGGATGCTTTCCTGTGTAACCTCATCTAGGTGTTCCTGCTCCAGCAGGGGGATTGGACTAGATGATCTTCTGAGGTCCCTTCCGATCCCTGACATTCTTTTGATTCTATGATTCTGTGAAAAGGGTATATCTCTCTCTCAAAAAAAAATGAAGGTCAGATCCCAGATAACTGATGAGAATGACTTCAATCATTAGTATGTTAGTTTGTATTTTGAATTGAGCAATATAAAAAAGCCGGACAGTCTAGCCTGTGCAAAACAGAAAACAGAAATCCGCAAAGCTATATAAGTGTTCAAAAGTTTACTGCAGACCATAGGCCGCATTTGAAGTTTCACACATTCCCAGCATAAAGTTCTAGGCACAAATCTTTAGTCTTCCTTACAGAAGGAATGTGAGCACTATATAAAATGCTAAACTCATGTTTGGACAGTATCATTATTTTTAGATACTTCCCCCTTGCTGCAAAGGACAAACATGCTGTTGGTACTGAAATATAATCTATTCAAGTATTTGCTAGGATATTTTCTTTTGCCTCAAGGCCTTTGCTTAATGTGGTGCCACCAAAAAAACTAGAGTAGTTTTTTTTTGTTTTTCAGCTGGCAATACTACTGTAATCCTATTTGTAAAAATGTTAAAAGAAAGATTCAGAAATTGATTTATTTCTCCCCTCAGGCAATTTTGTGTGAATTTACTGTGTTGCAGGGCTTCTAAGTCACTTGTCACCATTCTGTTTCCATTTACAGTGGCTTAATTTCGCTGTTTTTTCTGGAAGTGCTCTAATACTGTAATAAAAGGTGAGCCTGTAAAACCCAGGGAGATGGAAATGTGGGTGATTTTTCAGTTATTAGTGGCTGGCCTGTGAAGACAAGAATAGTCCTCTTTACAGACTTTTTCCTCTCTAAATTCCATTTAGTAGAGGCATAAAATACCATTTGTGTTCCTATGATAGGGTTTCGAGGTTGTTTTTTCAGTTCAAGTCGTCTCACAAGTGGGAGTATGAATATTATCTATAAATGATTTACAATGGATTTGTAAAACAAAATTTAAAATAAAATTCATCCTCATTTATTCTGAAGTTGAATCAACTGTTCATTGCTGTAATGTTTTCCCAACCTGATGTAGATCTTTCTCAAGCCTTATGACACAGGAAATGCAAACCAGCTTCACAACTGAAGTTACAAAAAATAACAGATCACTATATACACTTTTGTGGATTAATGTGACACGTACCAAAAAGATGAGTGAACATGCTGTGATATCCATATGTCAGAGTAAACAGACAAAACTCACATAATGACACTTAAATTGACTAATGTAAAAGTTTTCTAAGATTATGGCTTAAACTGTTTGACAAGGTGTTGGTGACAAAGTCACTGAGATATCTTAGTTCAGCTAACTCAATTCCTGACTTTTTAAATTAAAAAATGTTAAATTTCACCTTACTAACAATGGTCTTACTACCATATTTTTTATTATTAAACTTATGGTACTTTTATTAGTCAGCTAAGAGACATGAGCATATAAATAACAGGCCTGAAGAAATAATTCAGTCTGTGAAACTGTTTTACATACTTTTCTAAAAATAGGATTTCTTTGGAATATAATTATTTATTTAATTGAATCAAATCACATTTTCATTTACATCTGTGTAATTTTACTTCTACTGGGTCCATGTGGGTTCATACAAGCACACTTGAGAGATGTCTTTGGTCTAAATATCTGTGTACTGTTAGAAGGTAGAAATGTAGTCTTCTCATTAACCAGGAACATATAATCTTACTTAAAGTTTCAGTTGTTTTTTCTAAAGCACAAAGAATCACTAGTTTTATACTAACTAGCTTATTTCTCTTAGAGGTAAAACCCTGTTTTTATCCTTCTAGCAATAATGGCATATGAAACCATTTTTGTGGCTGTGTTTTGTGTACAATGGTTATAAATTGTAAGAAAATGTACATTATAATGGTAAGGTCTAAGCACTTCTGTGTAGCCATAGCACAGTGCTGTGGCCTACAGCTTCATTTAGTCAGCAGCCATGAGTCTCAGTGATGGCCATCCATTTCAGATTATTTTTTTTTCTTGTAGTTTGCAGTACGTTGGAGCCTAGGAGGTGTGGAAGTTCTGTGATTTTATGTTACACAAGCCCTTTTATTCTCAGCACAAGTAACAAACTCCAGTAGCCCCATTCACTGACAGCAAACACCCTCGAAATTACACTCGCTCTGTTCTGCTGTGCAATCCCGCCGTGCTGGAGCTGCTGGAGCCTGCTGGCTGCCCAGACCTGCCAGGCTTTTGCCAGCACCTATAGCCCCTTGGGAAGCCCTCAGCCCACTTTCCTGGGACCTGCCTTCACTTTGGTCTCCTTCACAGCTGCATATTGGTTTGGTGTTGGCCAATTCCTCTCACATTTTCCTGCTCCCTTACTGAACCCCAGTAACTGCAGTTACAGGCTACCTCTCCACAGCATGAGAGTTTCCTGCTGCAGGTGTAAGCCTTGCTAACATGACTGTTTGGTAGCAGCTAGAGAAACCAGCTGCTTTTTCTGAAGGCTAAAGGCTATGTCAAAATCATTAAGTTTCCAGCCTTTTTCTGCTTAGTGACTAAACACAGCGAGTTTCGTTAATAAGAGGCTTTATGGACTTTACTGAGCTAACTTTTTGCTTTGATTGCTTGCATCCTTCTCTTACTAGCAAAATATTAATTTTATAATTCCTGCAATTAATTCCTAAAGTCACAGGAAACATCAAAAATTTTTCATATAACCATACCTTGGAAAAAATGTACATGTACTTAGCTGTGGGAAAGGCTTGAATTAAAAATCTATTTCTTGCCTATTTATAACTGATTATTAATTTGAGATTATTAATTTGAAATTCCAGAAGAAAGAGCACCCAAGTAAGAGATGTGCTTTTTGTGTTCTGCTACTACTTATGCCCCTCTAACAAGGTGCACACACCTTAACTGCCTCTAGTTAGCAGGACAGAGGAGTGAGCACCTGATGTCAATTAGTCAAATAAGGAGTTAGGGGCTAGCTAATTGGTTTGCAGATGTTTCTGGGGTGTAGAGGAGTTAGGTGATGGAGGAAGTGTTTTGACTGTCTGATGGGAGAGCTTTGAAGTTGGTTTCCTAGGGACAGAAGGAAGTGGGGGACTGGGAGGACAGTGCTGCATTGTTTCTGTGGGTCTATAACTGGAGAGAACCTGGAGATGGAGGAGTTTGAACCTGGTGAAAGTGGCACTGAGGCAGATTTGGCATGGCTAGAATAAGAAATGTGAGAGCTAATGGGTCTTAATTCATTATTCTATTTCTTCTTAGGAAGGAAAGCTTATTAACACTCATCAATGTGAGGAGAGGTTGCTGTCTGTTTTCTTAATGCTGGAGAGGTGGGGAAGGAAAGGGTAATTCCTGTGCAGTGGGCTGGGTGTACTCTCTGAGATGAGGCTCTGCCTTCTGTGGTGTTTCTTGTACAGTTTTGTAAGAGGACTGTCACTCTTACCTTAAGCTAGAGAAAACCAAACGAATTAGAGCCTCTGAATGAAAAACTTGACCTTGAACAATTTGTTCTCTATGTCTTCCCTTTGTCTGTGACTTAAATAAAAAAGTTGAGGCTGGGGTAGTGGGATTAAATATATATATGTATTTAGCATACCTCCTGTGATAGAAAATCAGTTATAAATTATAGATCTTGTACTAATCTTATAGTGGCTCCTCATTCCTTTATGTATGAGATGGTATCTGACTCAGGTTTTAAATCCTTGCTCCCTCTTGGCAACAGAATGGATGTAAATTATTAAGATAAGGCTTCTGTGGTTTCAGACATGGTAGGTAACAGCCTGGTTTGCTGGAATGAATATGCTGATCTCCTGACTTTAAGTACCATTAGGTGTCTTAACCTGTGCGTAACTCTTCTCGCTGCTGATAGCAAGTACAGACAGGAGTTTGCCCCTGGGGATTGCATTCTATAATGATAACAAAAAAAGGGAAATCCCTATGTAAGTTTTAACAGTGTGTTATTCTGATTCCTGCAGGCTGGATAATGAAGCAGATAAATCTGCAAGAGCATGACCCATAGTTGTGGCTGTGGTCAGCCATCTTTGTGGTGGTGGGTTTGTTTGTTTGTTTGTTTGTGTAAGGTTTCTGTTTGCCCGTTGCTTCCTATCCTTCCTCCCCTTCCAAAAAGAATGTGGTTTCTTCTATACCACTGCAATAGGCAGCTGAAGGTGGCAGTAAGGTTCCCCCTTTAGTTGTCGTCTTTTAAGGGATTATGAAATGTACTCTCTTGAACATTGTTTGCCACAGGCACCTAATTGTTTTGCCAGCCCCCCAGAGGACTTGCCACACATCTATTTAGTACAAGGATGTCCCAGAATCTGCCCTCACAAGTAGACAGTGGAGAAGCTCTGAACAGAGCCAGCTGGATGCTACGCTATGGAGTGTGAAATATGGTGGTGTGGTTTTGTGTGGGTGAGTTTGTTTGTTTGTTTTTGTTGGTGATGGTTTTTTTTTGTTGCTGTTTTTATTGAACAGGGGCTAGACTCAGTACTTGTGTGCTACTGTGTTTTCTGTTATAGGTTCTGTTTCTTCTTTATACACAAGATGAATATATTCCACCTGTGGTTAAAAAATGTATTTCAGTGTGTGCATTTTGTGCAGATCAATACTACTGAAAGTTGAGGAAGTAGCAATATTTTAAGCTTGAAGAATGATTGTATGCTCAGTATGAAGTAGTGCAAGTTTATGAAATGACAGTTTTATTCACAGAGGGACTTGAAATGGTTCTGTGTTTTTTAGCACATACAGTTGTCTGTCTAAACAGTTGCCTTTCTGGTTGCAGTAAAGGCTTACATGTTAATTGCAAAGATACTTTTACAAAGTAAAGCAACATGTGAAGGTGTGTGATTTTTCTGTATGATGAAATGAATGTGCAGATCACATTATGATTCATGAACTATAACAACCTAGCAAAAATGTTAGTAAAGGGAGGAAAAAAAATGACTTAGTAGGATAGCGGTGTTTTAATTCTGGAAATGTCTGAATAGTAACACTCTAGATTTTCTTTTGCTGTCTAGTTTTTGTTTGCACTAAACTTCATGTCATTTAATCTCACTGAATTAATTAAAATACTATGAAAAGATGCTTTCAGAAATATTTCAGGCAACAAGGCTACTATAGAGGCACCCAGGTAGTCTGTCGGATGACTGACATACAGATTTCTTCTATTTGAGACTTTTCCATATTTTTTAAGATTACTGTAACGCAAATAACTTGAAAAAATTTATTTCGAGTTGATGTATTAATTCCTTGAAATTTACCACATACTTGCCTTTGTCTGCAAAACCTTTGTGTGCTGATTTAAGTTATAAAAGAATATATTTGTCTTACTTCAGTATGAATGGGAATGCCAGCCTAAAGAATGATCTTCTAGTGTTTCAAGGACGGTACTACAGAAACAGTTTTATTTATTAAACAGGTAAAGAATCCATATTGTAGAAGTGATGCTTATTCTCGTAACAGAATCAAAGCAGGTAATTCTAGAAATCACCACAAGACCTCAGGATGTCTATTTGCTGCTCAAATGAGTTCTTTTATATGAACCACTGATAAGTAATGAGGTAGCTAAAGCTGTGTAGTTCTGCATTGATATAGCTTTATTTTTGTATTTTTATAATGTGATGTGGGTTTTTTGTTTGTCTGTGTGGTGTTGTGTGTTTTCTAGGTCTCCTATGTAGTGTGAAGTGCTGCTTCTATCTTTCTGTGTGTTTCAGCCAGATTTTCCTTCCTTCCTTCCTTCTCCTACAATGCATGCTAGTTTACTATATTTTAGCAAAAAAAAAAAAAAGTTAGATTCTGGAAATATTGTAGTGTAAGATCAGAAAATACATACCCCAAATAAATATTGAACTGTTAGATTATACACTCCAGATGTACAGGAGTAGTGATAACCACTTTAATTTTTTAAATAGAACAAAGGGCACATTTCCATAAAAACTACAACATCTACTGAAGGTGAGAGAACATGCAGAAGTCTGAACATAAGATGTGTCAAGCCTCATAATACCTTTGCTGTTCGAGGATTCAGGAAAAAATGAACCTGGTTATTTCTGGAACTGGAGTAAATGAGGTGGAAATTAGTAGGAGTAATAGCTTGGCAAGTACACAGAAGGTGAAGAGATTACAACAAACACCTAATTAGCACATGGGAAACAATGTTGTTTAAAAAGAAAGGAAGAAATTGCAGAAAGCTTTTTGCTGACTTATGTTGCCTTGACTATATGCATTCATCTGTGTTCAAAACTGTCTTCGCTTTGTTCTCTGACTCATCCAAGTTTATTTGTTCTCCAAAGCCCAAAATTGGAAGGAGATGGGGAACCACCTTACTGGTGTAATTCAAGGGTAGGATTCTTCTTACATGTTTTATTATATGAGGGTGCTTGTAAGCCTGATTTTGCAAAGAACTTCTAGTTCAGTGATACTGCTGTACTAGTATGTTATTTACAGTATTTATCTTCTGCTGTTCCAGATGCCAATTAGTGACCTATAGCATCATTGTACAATAAACTTTAAAGGGTTGTTTTAACCATCCAGATTAAAAATATGTGAAAACATTTTTGATGTGGTGTGTTGTTTTTTTTGTTTGTGTGTTTGTGTTTGGTGGTGGTTGTCGTTTTGTTGGGTTTTTTGTTGGTGGTTTTTTTTTTTGTGTGTGTGTGTATGTTTTTGTTTGGTTGGTTGGTTTTTTCAGCTGTTCCAATATCTGAATTAAAGAAGTTCTTTAGGGGTGAAATTTGAACAAAAAGTGGCTTTCTGGTATGTTGTCTTGTACCCAGTGGATCATGTACACTTATTGCAAAATATAAAAACTATCTTATGATATAAGACAGTACAGTTTTGGGTTTGTGGGACAGTAATGATGTCTTCTGTCTTATGCAAAATTAAATCATTAAGAAACCAATATTTATTTGGGAAATTATATTTAAATCAGTTGCACTGTAATTATAACTTATCCAAAATTCTAGTTTCTATGTAGATGTGAGACTGCTAATAAGATGGAAAATTTAAGGTGATTGATTGATTGGAAGTTGTGTTGTGTGTTTTTTTTGTTGTTGTGTGGGTTTTGTTTTTTTTTTCTTGTCATTTAATGTATATGGTATTGAACATACGAGATGCATGTTTTTTTTTTGGAAACAGCAGATAAGAGGACAGACAGGGTAGTCCACACTATCTCAGATAGTGCTAGGAGTTTCTGTGTGGGTCGAGGCCTGGGTATCTGCTTCTAGGTGTCCTATATTTATGTCTTCATCTTGAAATGAATCCTATAAAAAAGTCCTTTGTCTTCAATAGATACAAGCCAGTCTGTCTTTCAGTGTCCTCTGTTGGAAAGTGTGTAGGTGTGTTAAAATAAGA
This sequence comes from Patagioenas fasciata, assembly GCF_037038585.1. Lineage (NCBI taxonomy): Eukaryota > Metazoa > Chordata > Aves > Columbiformes > Columbidae > Patagioenas > Patagioenas fasciata. The sequence goes on from NC_092522.1 coordinate 102,107,701, forward strand.
GGGTTAAAAATATCAAGAATGTGTTGGAAATCTTGGAGTGAATGGTTAGAGATTGCATCAAAGAGCATGATGTTTTGGCATTTCAGATATGGAAATATGATGCTCACCATATGACTCATCACACCTATTGATGTGCTATATTTTCAAGGTTGTAACGCTTTACACATTTTATTGTACAGGTTATCTGGATTTCAGCTTCCATCATCTATTGTGAGCACAGGATCTATCCTCACTCTCTGCTTCACCACAGATTTTGCCGTCAGTGCTCAAGGCTTCAGAGCTATCTATGAAGGTAAGAACTCTTCTCCTAACAGGTCTTTATTCTACTTGATACATATTTTTTATGTTGAAACATGATGTTTCAATTTTAATTGTTTCAGGTTTGAATAATTGGTGAATATTGCATATTTTTTTATAGTATATTCAAATGTTATGTCATAGCCGTAGTCTTGATGTTGAAATTTAATTTAAACTAGTACTTTAATCTCTGCTGGAATTTTTAATTGGATCTGTCAGACTTCCAAATCTGGATTTAGAAATGCTTACATTTAAATGGTTTCCTTATTATATCTGAAATGATTTCTTTTGATAACTTCTTTAGGAGATGCTTTACTTAAGGGTTATAATTATAAAAATGAAAGACTGTATGAATACTAACTGGTCCTGAAAATCAATCACTAATCTTCTTGTGGAAAATTAAAACAACAGGGATGACAAGAAATGTGTGTGTATATATTTATGTATATATATACATTAAAAAAGGCAGTTGAAAACTGTTTCTGTGGAAGATGTTAGACAAGAATGATGACTACACAGTTCTGGGAAAAAAATAAGGCAAAGCATTTCACATCTTCTAGTGTCTTTCAAGAATTAAGCTCATAAAACTGTACAGATACTATTTTCTTAATGGTTTGAGTTGTACAAAAGGCTTTCGGATCTGCAACCTATATTGGGTAAAATTACCGGATACACTGGTTCTGAGTCAGTTGCTTAGAGTTGTTTGATAATGTGAGTATTCTGAGTGTAACTTCAGGATTGCTTTCAAACTGAGTGTGTGGTGTTTTTTGATGACTTTTTTTTGTTCGTGGAAAACGCTGGGCCCTGAGTACTAGAAGTTGCGGCAAACTTATTTTCAGATTATTTCTCAAGTACAAAGCCATTTTTTCTTATGGTTTCATAGGTATAATCCTTTGGTAAGTGTTTATTGTGCAAAAGCTGCTTACATGATTAAGTAGTAGAATTAAAAGCAAAATATTTTTAACAATGGGGTTGGCGTAGGAACTTTTAATCAAGAAAGTAGTATGGTTAGATTGTAGCTGTTCACTAGGACTAGCATTTGCAAGTATGTGATCTCCAAAGTGGTGACCAATGTATCTTCAAATGCTTGATAAACTTTGATTACACTTTTCCTAGAACTGTTCAAAGTTTCTTGAAACATTACCCGCTTTCTCAGCAATTCCTAACTCTGCTCCATACTGATGCATAACTGTTTCATATTTGATTAATGTTTTGAAATTACAGTGTTCGTTAAAGTATCTTTTGAAATTGATATCCTCATTGAGTGTGTTATCTAGGTGTAAAAAGACAGAAGTGTAGAAAATGTCAGCATTTTTCTTTTGAGCTTTATCTGATTGGAATAGGTAGCTCAGCAGTACATCTTTCCTTGGGAATTATTGTTTCATTTTAAGAGTCTTCATAAGTTTTATTAAGGAAGTCAGAAAGGAGTATGAGAAACTACCAACACATCAGGAACTGTTTTCATTACCTCAGTAGGAAGTTGCTTTCTACCTACCTGTATTTTTCTGATCTAGTAGATGCATACGATAGCATATTTCATCCTTTTATGCGATCTAAGCAGTTTGTTTTTCATATGGAAAAAGTGTAGAATGCTAAAGGATGTCTCTTGACTGTCAGCTTAGGAACGCATGCACAGAGCCACAGGCTATAATATAATGACACTTCCTGCTGGCCTACTTCCTTGTAGAAACCCCAGCAGAAAGAGCTGTAATTAATATTGACAGGTAACACCATGCTCTGGTTAAACAACACTGCCCCCTTTCAGATTTAATGCTGTAAACCTCACCCTGTCCATGAGCTTTAAATTCACTTCAAAATATGACATCCAGCTCCAGAAGAAATGGTGAATGTCACTCAAGTGACAGCGTCTCAGTGTACAGAAAGCAATGGGGATTGATGATTCAGGAAGGATTTGTAGCACTGGGGGGAGGGGAGGGGGTCAGGTATGTTTTTGTGAAGAGTCGTGGTGATTTCTGCTGCAATGGTCAAATGGGTTACTGAAACCCAATAGTTTAAGAACTCCTGTAACCGTTCCCTAGACTACTTGTTTTAAACCGTGATCCCTTCTAGCTCCTATGCTGTGTGTAATTTTGTGAGTGGGCAGATGATTGGTTTTTCTGGGACAGGGGAATACAGACCAGATGTTACCAGTCACCGGAAGTCTTTATAATCACTCTGCTGGTTACCCATCCCTCAGCTAGTTAGTTTGCTTTTACTAAAACTCTTTATTTATCCCTGGTTTTAGACAGTTCTTTCATTCTTCTCTGGAGACAGTGAATTACTGTTCAGTTGGAAGAATAGCGAGGATTGAAGTGACACTGATTGCTGCTGTCTACAAGTTTGGGATGCTATGGAGTCATAATGCACAGCTGGAGAAACACTGTTTTAAACATCTTACTTGAAAAGTTTTAATTGTGTGTTGGCTGATAAGGACAGTATGTTTAAAAAAAATTCTGTTTCTTTTTAATGGCAACTTGGGGGAGTGATTCTGAAACAGACATTTTTGTATAGAAGGAGAAAAGTCCACAACATTCAAAAGCTAAGAAATTCTAGTGGATGGGGAGCAGGGAAAGAAAACCCCAAACAAACAAACAAAAAAACCCCTTTGCATCACTATGCAAAGGGATTGTTCTGAAGTTGCACCGCTCGTGTCATGGTACCAGAAGCAGTAGGTCTGAAAAATTCAAATATTAGGACTAACAAAGGAATATATTTACATAAGCTTTCCATTTTCTGGGAGACTGCAAAACTAACAGACTGTGGGGTTTTTTGGTTTGTTTGTTAGGGGCTTTTGTGTGTGTGTGTGTGTTTTTGTTTGTTTTTAGTTTGGTGGTTGTTTTTGTTGTTGTGTGTGTTTGGTTTTGTGTGGCTTTTTTTGTTTGTTTGTTTTATGTGTGGGTTTTTTTTTTTTTTTTTATTCTTGTGGTAGGCAACTCTCTCTTCTGAATAGGAAAAACTTTCCTAATTAGGATTGTTACCTTCACAGAATTAAAAAAAAATAATAATTAGTGTCTTCCAAGTCAGCTCAGCTTTTGAAAGTCGGTATCTTAAATGTGACCATGTGGGGAAAAAGGTAGTGTTTTGACAACAGTGACACTTGTCTCTCAAAAGTCTTAATACCAGGCTAGATCCTGTGTTGTGTTGAGGTTCTGCTTTGCAGATCAGAGAAAATGCTGTTGGGAGATTTCACCATTACTGTCTGCAGGGTGTTCTTTTTAACTTAAACTCCCTGGTGAACAAGGGCAGGGTGCTGAACCAGGAAAGAAAAGATATGAACCATCTAAAAACCTGCTGAACAGCCTCTGAAGCTACAACCACACTGGTATCTCATGCAGATAGAAAATAGTACATCATCTTCCATGTGCTGAGATTCTGATCTATGCCTTTTATTGAGCATATTCTTGATTTATGACCTCACATCCTGTGCAGCAATGACATAGTCAGATCCTTTGTATTTTTACAGTGTATAAATAGCTTAATAGCTAAGCTAGTGAAACTGCATTCCATGACTCTAAGCCCTTGAAGATTATTTGCACCTGACATAGCCTGCGGTTACCCATGTACCACATGAATATTTATACTTCATCTGATTTTGTGGCAGTAGAACAGTGAGAATCATCTTGTTTTTAGAAGACACTGATGCAATTGAGCCGTTGCCAAGTTCTTGGGCTGAAATGTAGGTTTCTCTGTCACTGTTTCACCAGATTTATATACCTGTTTCTGGGAATCTCTATATTTTAATGGATGATAACTCCATCTCCTCAGTGATCACATCAGCACTCTAAACTTTTGGTATAGATGGAGTCTTGAATCATTCTTATTTTCTGGAAATAAAATTATCTGTGGGATTTTCAAACATTATTATATCAGTAAAAAGACCTATAAATTTCAGAAGCAGTAAGTTGAGTTTGTAGAATTTGTCAATTTGTTTAATCTACTAAATGATTTATTGACCATTATCATCACTGTTGAGTAATAATTAAATCTAGGTTTTAAGCAATGGGTTTGGGGAGTTGAGAGATAGGTTCTGTTTCTGTCATGTGTAGTTCTGTGTGGGGTTTGTGTTCTTTTTTTTTATTATTTGTTTTTGTTTTGTTTTTAATTCAGTGTTTTACATCATGTAAAATGTATTTAGGCTTGGGGGTGTGTGTGGGCCCACTAACAGAATACTTGTGACTTCTTTAATTTTGTTGAATTCCTGTTAAAATCAGTTTAATTTTTATTTTCTAGAATGAGAGAAACAAACTTTCTAAAAAGGCACTTTGAGGCTACAAACACAAGTAAAAATTCACCATTGCTATGTCATTGTAGTAATTTTCTTTGGAAAGTCAGAAGTACTCCTCCCATACAGAACACTTGCATATGGGTGGTAATACAGAAAATCACTCTTTAAATGATAGCCGTATCTGAAGTGTTATACACATGCATACACAATTTGGGTAATGTGCAGTAGAATTGTTACATTGTCTTTCTTCTACTAAACCAGTATGTCCTGCTATTCAGGGAATCCAGTGATCAAGTGCAGAAAATACAGTAAAAGTAGAAAAACTTAATTCAAAGTATGTTGCTAGTTATCAATTTTAGTTTATATTTTGCTACACTACTGTCTGCCACTAAACATTAAACTGAAAGATTAACGATCCTTGGTTCATTTTAGTCTGTCTTGATGGTGGCTTTTTTTGTTGTTGTTCTAACCACATCTTGTAACATAGGGTTGGTGAGCAACGTTTGAAGAACAAACCAGGTGTATTGGACCTGATGTGTGCTTGCACCTTTCTTTGACCTCTGTTCTACAGCACCAGGTTTTCTTTGCCAAAGGACAAGTTCTTGCATGTCCCTCTATCCTACCTGCCCTGAGGGCATACTTTCTTTTTTTTCTTTTGGTCTTTGATTTCTCAAAGCGTTCTGTTCACACCCAGCATTAACATTTATACTGGTGGTCATCTCATCCTGCCTTATGCATCTTCCCTGAAGCTTCTCTTTATATTCCTTTCAGCATCAACAGCAGAAAGTAGTGATACACTTCCACAGTGTAAGCTCTTTGAAGAAATTTTCTTTCTTTTTTTTTCTTTTTTTCTTGCTATTCCTGTTGTCCCTAAGTATCAGCTTTTTGCTGTGGTGTTCCTTTTTCTTTTATGGTTCAATACTTTGAACTATTTAAAATAAAAAGCAAAAAAAGAAATGCTTCCCCAACCAGCTTGAAAACATTAATCTCTTGTATTGTTTCTGTGAGTTTACTAAGATAATTTTCCTGAGAGTGTGATTTTTTTTTTTCTTTTCTCTCCAGTCAAGATATCAGAACTCTAGATTCAAGTGAACGTTTCTGGTTCTCTCAGCTTCTTTAGTTGGTATCTTGATTTTTGTTTGTTTCCCTCAAGTACCAAAACACCTTTTTGCACTCTTTTGAAACAAACAAAAAAAATATCTCGTTTTCACTGGATTAGTACTTAAAAGTGCTTCCTACTTGTTGTCCAGAATCACAGAATAGTTTGGGTTTTAATGGATTTTTAAAGGTCATCTAGACCAACTCCTCTTCAATGAGCAGGGACAACTTCAGCTAGATCAGGTTGCTCAAAGCCCTGTCTAGCCTGGTCTTGAATGTCTCCAGGGTTGGGGCATCTATCATCATTCTGGGAAACCTCTGCCAGTGCTTTAGCACCCTCATTGTAAAAAAAAAAAAAAAAAAAAAAAAAAAAAAAAAAAAATTCTCCTTAGATCTAGCCTGAATCTCCTCTGTTTTAGTTTAAAACCGTTATCCATTGTCTTATTGCAACGGTCCCTATCTTGCTATAGGCCCCTTTTAAGTACTGAAAGGTTGTGAAAAATTCTCCCTGGAGCCTTCTCATCCTCAGGCTAAACAACCCCAACTTTCTCAGCCTTTCTTCTTAGCAAACATGTTTCATCCTTCTGGTCATTTTTATGCCTTCCTCTGGACCCTCTCCAATAGGTCTATGCCTTTCCTGTACTGAGGATTTCAGAGTTGGATGCAGTGCTCCAGGTGGGGCCTCACCAGAATGGATTAAAGGGGCAGAAACACCTCCCTAGACCTGTTGGCTATGCTTCTTTTGATGCAGCCCAAGACACAATTGGCCTTCTGGGCTGGAAGTGCACATTGCTGGCTCATGTCCAATATTTCATTAACCTTTCACCCCCAAATCCTTCTCTGCAGGGCTTCTCTCAATCGCATCAACCTCCAGCCTATATTGATACTGGGGGTTCCCCTGACCCAGACCCTGAACTTAGCCTTGTTGACTCTTGTGAGGTTCACATGGGTCAACTTCTCAAGCTTGTCCAGGTCCCTCTGGATGACATTCCATACCACAGGTATGTGAACTGCACTACTCAGCTTGGTGTCTTCCAGGAACTTGCTGGGAGTGTACTCAGTCCCACTGTCTATATCACTGATAAAAATGTTAAATAGTACTGGCCCCAATGTGGATCTTGAAGTAACACCACTTGTCACCAGTGTCCATCAAGAAATCAAGCCATTGACCACTACCCTCTGATTGCAATCATGCCACCATTTCCTTGTCCAACACACAGTCCAACCATCAAATCCATCTCTCTCCAATTTAGAGAGTAGGATCTTGTGAGGGACTGTTTGGCTTTATGGAAGTCCAGATAGACTATGTCTATAGCCCTTCCTTTGTTGACCGATGTAGTCACTCCATCATAGAAGGTTGGCCAGGCAGGACTCGCCCTTGGTGAAACCATGCTGGCTGCCTCGAACCACCTCCTTGTCCTCCATATGCCGTAGTATAACTTCTAGGGGGAATCTGTTCAATGATCTTTCCATGCATGGAGGTGAGACTGACATGTCAGTAGTTCCCAGGGTCCTCCTTTCTACCCTTTTTAAAAATGAGTGCAATTTTTTCCTTTTTCCAGTCACTAAGGACTTCACCTGACCGCCATGATTTCTCACTCATGGAGAGTGGTTTAGCAACTACATCGGACAATTACCTCAGAACTCTGGGCTGCATCTTATCAGGTCCCATATGCTTGTGTATGTTCATCTTCTTCAACTCAATTCTTCAAGAACCTCATCTCTTACAGTGGGAGGGACTTTTCTCCTCCAGTCCCTGTCTTGCAGTTCATCCATCCAAGCAGTGTGGGAGGAGAGCTTGCCAGTGGAGACTGAGGCAAAGACTTGTGTTATTCAATGGTTGTCTAGTTCTCCCAACAAACTGTGGTAGTGAGAAGAGTATTTACTCCATGGGAATGGGCACATTCAAAACAAAAAACTGCCTTTTTTTTAGCATGTATTTGTTAAGAAAACTAGCATTAATATTATAGAAAATGCATCTTAACTACCAATCTTACCACTGATTGTTAGTGTATTTGTTCTTAACATCAGGTAATTGATTTTTTTTTTTTTTTCATCTTTAATTAAATAATTCTTGCTTACTATTTTGGTAGTCCGTTCTTTTCAAGCTGAGGTGTTTGTTAAAGTTTTAAGCACTATGTGTGTGTATACACATGACCAAGTAAACCAGAAGCTCTAAATACTTAAAGTAGACTGAAATGGGATCTTTTTAGGCTAAAATTTGTAGCTGCACCTTTCTGGAGTGGAAGTAATTGTTTTCTGAGAACAAGTCCGGGTATAGAACTCCTTTGCCAACTGAAGTCCTTAAAAAACTGATTGAACAAAAACAAAAAATTATTTACTTAATTGTTTTGGTTTTTTGTTTTGTTTTTTGTTTTTTGTTTTTTTTTTTTTTAAATAACACCTTTTTGGAGTGATACAATCTGAATGATGGTTAATGATGATATAGAGGAAAAAAAATCATAATGCAGTTAAGAATAAAGCTGGTATTTCATGTATCAAAGTATGTGTAGCAGCAAAATCTCAGGGCAGAAGAGGTCTGGCAGTTCTGTGGGACTGTTCTTTGGGACCTCTGTTAATCTACAATATCAATGATTTAGATGCAAAAAACATGTAATTCAACAATAACAAGAAAAAGATTTTTAAGCCTATGTGTGTTTTAGAAAGAAAATTGAGATTATTTTGTGAGGAGAGGCAAAATAGTGTGCTTGTGCTCTGAAGTGTATCAGTAGATCTAAAACTTGCTCAAAATGCCAAATTTATGAGGATCTGAATTTGATCAGGAGAGGCAGGTAATGACTGAACTCTTGTATGTTTTCTCTTTCCGGTCTTTTATATATTCAGAAACTGTGCATACAAGAAATCATAACTGTATTTTAAACAAGTATATTCCACAGCTTTCTTGCTTATGAAAACTTATGGTGAGTAACTTCACCAGTTAAAAAAAAAAAAAAAAGTGATATTCCTTTCACGAGTAAAATGTTTAAATTTTGTGTTTCACCAATATTTGAAGGATGAGGAGTCAGAAATCTGGAATGTTGTGTCCTAAATTGTCAAAGGGCAGGAACTTCCCAACTGAAAGTTCTAGGGAATTCTCTCCAAGAAAAAAGCCACCATAATGAAAGTTGTTGTGATGGAATAGAACCTACTTGAATTAACTGAAAATAAAAAAATGAAATGATGAAAAGTTGTAGGACTCGGTATCAACCAATTAATTTTGTATTTCAAAAACAAATTTGCAAAGGGCATGCCTGTTACAGTAGTCTAATTGTAAGCTATGTCAGCTATTTCCTCTTTCCAGCTCACTCTCTGAGTGGCTCAATCCCAAATGCTAAAACAGCCTTTGTGTGGATAGTAGCCCTTAGAAAGGGGATTATGTGTGTCAAAATGTGTTTTTTAGTTGCCTTTGTTTCTGGAAGTAGGGGATTATTTTGTGCTTTCTGGTGAATTATTGATCCATATAAGAACTACTCTGTCCTTGATGCATGAACTAACATCAAACTCAATATCAGTGGTTCATACCCTCTAATAATTTAGTAGGCTTATAACCTCCCTCCACAAAACTCTTCCTTACGTTTCTATTTGAGATCACAAATCCAATAGGAAAATGGTTTGGTAAAAGTTGGCTTCAGAGAGGCAAACCTTGAGTTTCTTCTCTTCTTCTCTCTGCTACTATGGGGTGCCAGTTCTAAACCAAACCAGCACATTCTAGTATGGAAGACAGAAATGGAAAGTCAAAATCATAGTAGGATTGTTTCTCTTTGTACCTTAAATAATTTAATACAGTGGTTTCATTTTTCTGCTATTGAATATCAAGATTCTGGAGAATCCAATCTACATCCTCACAGATCATCAACCCAACTGTGGTGATACTAGTACCCTGTTTCATGTACTTTCTTATCTGCAATCATTAGTGTTTGTTTGTATGACTAGTATTTATTTAGGACAGATACTTCAAATAATTGTTTTGGAATGTCAGAATTCCTTTAATGTAGTCATTGCCTGATCTGAATCAGTATGAAGATGTCATGGTTTATCCTCAGTAGGCAGCTAAACATGTAACTGCTTGCCCTCTTCCCCCTGCCCTCCTCTCCAGTGAGGCGGGGGAGAGAATTGGAAGAGTAAAAGTGAGAGAACTCATGTGTTGAGATAAATAGATTTTTATAGGTAAAGCAAAAGCCACATGTGCAAGCTAAGCAAAATAAGCGAATCATTCACTACTTCCCATGAGCAAGCAGGTGTACAGCCATCTCCAGGAAAACAGGGCTCCATCACGTCTAATGATTACTTAAGAAGACCAGTGCCATTCCTGCAAACATCTCTGAGCAGAGGCAGTCCTGGCCAAACTGCACCCCTTGCAGTTTTATTGCTGAGCAGAGCATTATGTAGTATGGATTACCCTCTGGTCAGTTGGATTCAATTGTCCCAGCTGTGTCCCCTCCCAAGTCCTTGTGCACCCCCAGCCAAATCACAGGCAGGACAGAAAACACCTTCAAACATCCCTGTGTTATCAACACTGTTCACCACAAATCCAAAATGTAGCCCCATACAAACTACTGTAAAGAAATTTAACTCTGTTGCAGCTGAAACCAGTACAGATGTACAGCCTCACCTAAAAATCTTGAAAATGAGTATGTTGAAGACAGCTATAAAAAAAATAATAATAATAATAAAAAACTTCATAGAAAAATTTTAACTTTGCTTCTTCTCTTCAAAGTGGTTTAGTGGTTCAGATATTAATTTTCAAACTTAAAATGTATTTTACTAATGCAGCAACCTTTTGAGAAACAAACAAGGTCGAAACTCTCATAATTTTTAAATTTAGCCACATAAGGAATATATGGAACATATCTTTTCTCCAAGTGCTTTTCTGAAACAAGCTGTGCAATGTGACTCAACAGAGCTGGTATTTTGCTTATTCTATTTTACAGTCAACTGGGATTTGAGGGAATAACTCTTACTGTTCATATCCTTACAGATTTGCCAGAGATGAGATTTCAATTAAGCAGCCTGTGTCTTTCCCCACCTCCAATCTAAATTTATTTTAAACAGCAACTGATGCCAAATATCAGGATGGTAATAGTTAAAGAGCCTATATTCTATTCAAGCTTCATTTTGCCTGAAGTCTCAATTCTGGGCATGGTGTTTTTCTCTTTACCATGGTGGAAGTTAAGATATTGCCAGCATTTGTACGCATTGCCAAATTACTCAGAGAAGTTTCTTAATGCATTTATCCGCAGACTTCTATCTGGCTGAAGAGTTAAATCCTACATCTTTTTCTAATTATCACATATATTTAATGGTATGTACTTATCTTGAGAATAGTTCTCATTAATGATATGGTCTCAGATGAAGTGAAACTGACACTTATTTGGCTTTCAATGAATCTGAAAAGTCTGATACTATGGCTTGCTTGATTTCTGATCTCATTGTAAAGAAAGTTAACTGTTCCTTTGGCTGGTACAAAATAAGGAAAGTTGCATTAGGCTTTTCATCTCTCAGATAATACAAGTGCATTTTCAGCCATATCAGTCTTATTTCTGGCTTGTAGTAGTCTTTATAGTAGCTTTTTTTGAAAGCTATTGTTCTTAATTTAAAGTAATATAATTTTTACTGTAAAAACTATATTTCTGCCTTTAAATATGTCTCTGCATCCCAAGAAGAGTTACTGTTGATAACTGCTTTGAATTTATTACAAATTTTCTTGCAATGGCAAACACTGATTATAACTTTTATATCTATTGTTGTAAGAAATAAAAGAAAATGAAAAAAACTCAAAACGAAAACCACCCTCTATTTCATCTGGAATAATTGTTTGCAGACTTCTATTCATTTAAACTGGGAAACACTGTAGGCTCTTGCAGGGTGGAATCAGTATTTCCAGGAAAAACAACAACAACAACAACCAAAAACAAAAAGCACACACAAAAAAAACCCACACAACAAAGCAAAGCAAAAAAACAAAACAAACAAAAAAAACCACCACCACCAAACAACCTATGGTTTAGAAGGCTGGAAAATAGAACTTTGGTTTTGGTGTATTATTGTAGCCAGCAGCTGCTATCCTGATTACAGGTCTTATAATTTGCTCTATTAGGTGTATAGTTAGCTTATAAATACAGTCACATACCTTGCTTTTAATCTTCTCTTGTATAACTTTAAACCATTAATAATTGCACTTTGAATTACTTTGGTATTAATATCGTTCCCATATATCAAGGGTTTCATTTGCATAGCCTTTCAGGTTTTTCTTCTGTAATTGGGATAATAAGGGAGATTCCCAGAATTTTACAACAAAATATGCTCAACAAAACAAGCTTGTCTAAATTTTTATTAAGGCATTGATCTTATTCAGTAAAGAATAAAGTAGCTGGTATGTCACTCACCTATTGTGAAGAAAGGGAGTAGACTTGACTGTAGTGGACAATATAGGCACTGTGTTTTAACTGAAACTTTTGAGATTTGTTAAAATCTGTCACACATTTTCTCTTTGTGTATGTTAGAAATCCATGCTTTCATACACAAAGTGGTCCAATAGTTTTGTATTGCCTGTCTAAATACTGTTTATACACCCAAGTAATCTCATTAACTTTGTTAGGTATACATATTGCTATAAGTGAGTCTGAAAAGTCACTTAGTACTTGTTAACTGTGTATTTTGTATTGACATCCTTTAATGCGAACTCATAGCACTTTGAAATCTTTCATCTTGTCTATATTGAAAGACTTCCTAATCAATTTTTTTAAAATTATTTGTGCATGGTATACTTCCAATAAAACTTGTGTTAAGGTTCTTTGTAGCTGACTTATTGCATTGACCTGAAAAGGACCATAGGAGGGATGGAAGGTTACACACAGTCTCCTCAACTTTATTAGATTTGTGCCTTTCTTACGCTTCTTTAACAAGACAATGCACACCAGTGCAGTGTCAGTGGATTGTAAACCCAAAGTCATAAGAATGTTAAAGCCACCATTTTGGATTCACTAAATCTTATTTATGGGGAAAAGAGGCAACACACTGTGTAGATGTATGTAAACCCAAGAATTGTTAGTGTAATCAGAGTGTTAAATGTCTAATCATTATTAGTCCAGATGATCCTTTTTTTTTTTTTTTTTTTTATATAAAAGGAAGAAAAAAAAAAATTCAGTTAAAATAGTTGCATGCACATTTCTTGGTTCCTACCCTTTTTCCTTGTATTATGCTTACTTCTCCCCTGCTTCTGTAGGTCTAGTAGATGATCTAGTCTTCTTCCTCCCTTTAGGATACACTTGAGGTTATTTTTACTTGCTTAGACAATTTCATACTTTTGCTTTTTCTTTTTTGGTCTGCAGTTCCATATCACATCCATATTTACTTTATGTACTATAATGTCACATTAAAACTAGTTAGAGAATGCTACTCTGTTTTTGGTTGCTCCTAAAACCAGTTTTGTCCAGGTCTGCACTTCTTTAACTGACCAGGGGTGAGTTGTTTATAGCTGTGGCCTCTCTAGTGCCAAGCCTTTGTCTCATTGCTTATTATCCTTATGCATGCATTCTCCTGTATTGCACCTTGTATCTTCTCAAAGCTTCAGCAGTCAAGCCAGGCCTATATTTCTCTCAACTATGTCTTTGAGCCAGTTGTAAAACACTTCATTCTGCACGATGTAACTGCTTGCTACAGTTATTCATGTAAAACTACTGTTGCAGGATCAGAAAAGTGGGAGAAAAAAATAACACAAATTATCCCTAGAAAGCCAGTCAATTAGAGAAATTGCTTTCACAGCTAAATCAAGTAGAACAAAGCTGCAGACAAATTTGAAGAACCTGGGACAAAGTGAACCTAGTTGCAGTAAGCCTCAGTCCTGAAGCTTTGCAAGCTCAATCCAAAGTTTATGGTCAGTTAAGGAGAATGGCAGTAGCAGATTACAGTGATACACAGTTACAGAACATACCATGCTGCAACCAGTTACTTCTTTCTGATGCAACTTTAGTTTCCAAAATTGCTTGCTTTAGTCAAAGTTTCCATTAGAACCATCTGTGGAACTTCCGCCTGTGAAATCTCTGCTGTTTGGTGTAATACCAGACTACTAGGGTGAACCTCACTTGACTAACACCTTAAATTTGCGATAACCAGCTACAAAGCCAATCATAAATGGTTAGAATCACTAAATACTTCCAAAAGCTAGTTAATGTTAGATGCATGTGTTAACATGAGATTAGTCATCTCAAAGCAGAGGTACCTGTCTGCCTGCTTTGACTTTACAATGGATTTTAAGGACTAACTTAGCTGTCTGCAAGTTGAGCATTTTAAACATAGAATGGTTTGAGTTGGAAGGGAACCTTTTAAAGGTCATCTAGTCCAATCCCCCTGCAATGAGCAGGGGCATCTACTTGGTTGGGTGTCTCAAAGCCTCATCCAAGGAGACCTTGAACTTCCAGGGATAGGGCATCCACAAGTAGGAAACCTGGTCTAATGTCTAACCAACTTTGTTATTAAAGCAAACAAACAAAACAAAACAGCCAAAACCAAAACAAACAAACAAAGAAAACCCACAAAACCAAACCAAAACAAAAAGTCCATCTTATATCTAATCTAAATATACCAAATGCTTTAAAACCCTGTTACTTTCCCTGTCACTTCAGACCTTGGTAAAAAATTTTCCCTCCATCTTTCTTATATGTTTTAGTGTTGAATGGCAACAATGTGCTCTTCAGGGAGCCTTCTCTTACCTGAACAACTCCATTTCTCTCAGCCTTTCTTCACAGGAGAGGTATTCCAGCCTTCTATTTGTTTTTGTGGTCCTCCTGTGGAACTGCTCCAAGATGCATGTGACTTTCTTGTGCTGAAGTCACAGCACTGGTTGCAGTGCTACAGGTGGGATCACATGAAAGCGGAGAGGCAGAACCACCTCCTTTGACTTGCTGGCCATGCTTCTATTCATGCAGCCCAGGATACGGTTGAACTTTTGGACTGCAAGCATACATTGCAGGCTCTTATCTAATTTTACCTTCACCAGTATCCCCAAGTCGTTCTCCATAGGGCTACTCTCAATCCATTCCCTCTTTACCATGTGCTGATCTTGGGGATTGCCCCAAACCAGGAGCAGCACCTTGCATATGATCTTGTTAAACTTCATGAGGTTTGCATGGGTTTATTTCTCAAGCCTGTCCAGGTCCCTCTGAATGTCATCCCTTATCTCAAGTGTATCAACTGCACTGCTAATCTTGATGTGATCCACAAACTTGCTGAGGGTGCAGTTGATCCCACTATTTGTGTCCTTAATAAGGGCATTGTTCCCAATATGTGCTCCTGAGGAACACCACTTATTACTGATCTGTATTTGGACATTGAGCCATTGATTGCTACTCTTTCACTGTGACTATCCAGCCAAGTTCTTCTACATCAAATAGTCCATCCATCAAACCAATATGTTTCAAATTAAGAGGCAAGGATGTTGTGGAAGACTGTATCAAAGGCATTGTAGAAGTTAAAGCAGATGATATTTGTAGCTTTCTGCTTGTCCGCTGATGCAGTCACTTCATCGTAGAAGGTCCCCAGATTAGTCAGACGTGATTTGTCCTTGATCAAGTCATGCTGACTGTCTCTTATCGCCTCTCTGTCTTCCATATGTTTTGATATGTCTTTCAGGAGGATTTGTTCCATGATCTTATCAGTCTCTGACGTGAGGCTGACTGGTTCAGAGTTCCCACAGTCCTTTTTATCCTTTTTAATAATGGGCATGATGTCTCCATTTTTCTGGCCTGACTGCTGTGACTTTTCAAATATGATGGAGAGTGACTCAGCAACTACATCGGCCAGTTGCCTCAGGACCCTGGGATGCATCTCATTGGGTCTCATGGACTTGTACATGTTCAGGTTCCTCAGGTAGTCTCAAACTTTATCTTCTTTTACTATGGAAAGGACTTCACTCTTCCCCCAGTCCCTGTACTGAGGTTCAGGAACTTGAGATATGAGGGAAAACTGCAGCAAAAAATCATTGAGTACTTCAGCATTCTCCATGTCAGTTGTTACCAGATCCCATCTCATTTGTCAGGTAGAGTACAATTTCTTTTGTCCTCCTTTTCTGACTAACATACCTGTAGAAGCTGCTCTTATTCTCCACGTTGCTTGCTAAATTTAATGCCAGCTGTGCCCTAGCCTTCCTGATCCCATCCCTACACTCCCAGACAACATCCCTATGTTCTTCCCAGGGTATATGTCCCTGCTTCCTAATCTAAACTTTTAAATCATGTGTCCTGCTTTGTAGAAAGCTAGCATTTGAGCTGAAAGGAACTTTAGTAGATAAACATGCTTTGTCTCAATGGAAATGACTTTTATTTCAAACATGGTTTGAGAATGTTGCCTTCTTAGATAATTTTTAATTCTTCTACAGATTTGAGTAATTTGATTCTTCAGGAATTTTGATTTTGGGGGCTGGAGAGAAGTCATGACACTTTCTAAAACAAAGTGGGGCAATCTCCCCCTCCCACTTCTGTTGATGAAAAACTGCTTTTGGAAGCAGAGGCTTGTAAGAAAACCCAGCTTTCTGCTGGAAAATGTGTGAAATTTTGCTTATTCCTTGAAAGATTTAGCCAACTCAATGTGCTCTGTATGTGCAGCTCCTTGGAGGCAGCAGAGAAAAATCTGGACAAGTGTTTTCTCTAACTTTCTTAGGTGACTGCCACCGACAGGGAGGTAGTCAGTTCAGTGTTCTAAGTGGAGTAGGATTCTAAACTGACAGGCAATTAAGGGTTTTGTGTTTGCCTCGTTTTTTAGCTTCTGATACAGTGTGGCTGTAACTGAGAAGTGTTTTTTTTTTTCTTTTTTAGTATAGACTTAAACATGCAGAATACAGTTTTAAAAATTATATTTTAAAATGCCAATTGTAATAAAGCACTGAGGAGCTGCATTTTGAGAGGAAAAAATCAGGCAGTGGGTGATTGGACAGCTGTTGTGTGTAGGATACTGAAGTTCTTTTCAGTGCTGTCAAGTCAGCTGTGCTGTAGGAGTTTAGCAAATGGCAACTGTAATGCACTAAAACGAAGTGGAACACCTTTCAGCACTGTGCATGTGATCATCAGGCTTTACGTTGGCAAAGAAAGAGGCTTTCTAACATTGTGTGTTACTGTGGATTTTTTTTGTGTTGCGGTTTGTTTTTTATGGTGTGGTTTTGTGGGTTTTTATTTGTTTGCTTACTTGTTTTCTGTTTTGGGTGTTTTTTTGGTGGTTGTTGGGTTTTTGGTGTTGTTTTTTTTCCTCAAAACTTTCACAGTTGCCTAAATCCTTCTCATGTGCCATCATTCTCTGACTTAAATCATGATGAAATCTACATGTAGATTAAATGAAAAGAGAAAAAACAAAACAAAACCAAACAACCTCTGCATGTGAGAAGTCAAGTTCAACTTGAGTTGAGTCAGTTTGCCGATTGAACAATATTGTTACTGGGCCCCTTTACCTGAATTGCAAAACAACTCCAAGTTTTAAGGAGAATGCTTTGCTTTGCTTGATGCATGCTTGTCAGTAGCAGACCTTTTCATGTTTGAGATGTAGGTTTTAAAAGAAAATTGTGAATGAAACAAAAGCTAGAATATATTTCTCTGCTATGTGTTTTTCAAAATTAAATGTCATAATCACCTTTTAAAGGATACAGCAGCAATACTACTCAGCACTTTAAAGTTATCTTTTTACTTTAACTGCTCTTAATTTATTCTTCTGGTTATTTTTTAGGCTTAGTTTATCCCTAACAAAAAGGTTAAATATTTTCCTTTCAAGATAAGCTCGATATTAAAGGCAATTTTGCTTTCATTTTGGATTGTGCATACTATGTTCTATGTGACACACGAGGGAGTCTAAGTGGGAAGAGAAAATGCGCTCTTTGTAGGGTTAGTAGTTTCAAGATTTTGCTTATAGAACTTTATGATAAATTCAGAAATTACACTCAGGTTTTGCTTTTTTGCTTTTCCTGAAATACTGATAAGAGCCCCAAATACCAAAGCAATTTACTATTTTATTATTTTTATTTTTTAATGACAGTTTGGTTGGGTTTTGTTTTTTGACAGCAAACAAATTGATTCTCCTTCTAACAAGCTGAGGGACCTTTGAACCTCTGAACTCTGGGTATTGCTAACTATTCACTCAGAAAAGCAAATGTGGTGGAGGCATCTAAACAACAACAACAACAAAACACACCAAAACAAACAAACAAAACAACCCACCAAGCTGTAAAATCCACCCAGTACCTTACTAAAATCTAGGGAGTAAATACAGGATAGAACCTGAATGCAACCTTTGCCAAAAACTAATAAAATGTGAGAAGAGATGTTGGGGAAAAATATGACTGCAAACTTGCTTTGTGGGGTTTTTTGTTTGTTTGGTGAGGGGTTTCAGTGTGTTTATTTATTTTTTTTTTTTCTGCTAGCCATTTGCTGCTGGACACAGGCAGAAAAAGGCCTCTGAAACACACCGTGGTTTTTTTTTTTTCCTTCTCCCCCTGCTTCCTACCATTTTTGAGTGAATATCTATCTGGGTTTGTACTTTGCAGGTCTGTAAATACAGTGCTGCAGTAGTGTGTCTAAAAAAATACTGGGTTAATGGATTTAGGAAATTGCTAATTGTTTACCAGGCATCACATTAATTAAACATACTGTTACCGTCTTGTTGAAACTATAAATGATCATAATTTCTGTGTATCAGATGCCATGTAAAATTTAAGATCTCTCAACCATTAGTGGTTAGCAGCTAACAATTTTGCAAGACTGTGGCATCTGTTAAAACTGGAGGGCATGTGTGCAACTGGTGTTATTGGGCCCAGTCATTTTAAAGTGTTCTCAGAGGTTTTGTGGATCTCCATAATACAACAGTTTAATATGGTGTAAATAACAAATTGTGAAGTTGATGGAGTTACAACATGGAAAAAATGTGAATTCTGAGAGTACTGATAATACTGCCATCTTCAAAATACGGGTTAGTGATTGCTTCAGTAATTTTTAAACTGTTCTCAGTGGTGGCTAAAGACACTAGTCAAATCAATAAGTTGTCGAAGTATTCTTTCACATCAAAGTTGACCTAATGTAAATCTTCAAGAACAGAAGAACTAAGTTCCTTTGATCAGTGGACTACTTAATGGACTAGCCTATACTGATATAAGGAATAAAACATGTTTTTCTTCATTTGTGAATCTGTGTGATGTAATCTGATGGTAACCATGAGAACGATAGTCTGAAATCAGCATCTTATTTAGTGTTTTGATACTTTGAGGTTTTTTGTGCCGTGTTAGGTAAATTTGAGTTTAGTGGATGTACAATGCCAAAAACATAGACTAATACTGAAGAGCTAAAACTGATGCCCAAAATAGGATCATTAAACTCTGTATCGTAATGTTTTTAAGTGTTAAGAGCCAATACAACTAGATAATAAGGTTAAATCAATTATGACACAAAGTTGAAAGCAACCTAGGGAATTTCTTAATCAAAGTCTAGACAATTTCTAGGAGATAGTTTAACTGAGATTTACTGTTATGCTACTTCGATCCACACAGTAAGGGGAATCTGTATGAACCTGGCAGAATGGGTATGTTGCATAAAACAACGTTGGACCCTGTTCTTCTCCTAGTAACTTTTGATGAATGTTGTGTATGTTTGGGTTTTTGTGTTAAAGAAGCTGCTCTACCACTCAAGCCATCATTTCACTGACATGAAAACTATACTCAAACTGAGCATAACTCAGTTTAATATTCATGTGACAGATGCTACAATATGCTAGTTTCAATTAAGTTTCAGCAGCTTATGCTACATAATTTTAGGTAAAAAAGGGAAAACAATCTGCATCAGGTGTCCTACTTCATACATGCATCGAAAAGAGAAAAGGATGTGAATGAAGATATGAAGAGCTGGAGAGGGGAAAAAAAGTCCCCCTTTGGTTGCAGACCTTATGTATCAGCTCAGTTGCTGAGCTGAGGTTCTTCATTGGCAGCCTTTACCCTCTGGTAAGCAAGAACCAGGCAATATGCACAGTGGCATAACACAACTCCCTTCTCATATTGACAGTCTCCAATATACTTTTCCCAGCCAGCATTGCATGCTGCCGAAAGTACTCGTGAATATAGAAACAGAAGCCCTGTTTTTTGCGAAGTTAGTGAAGCAGGGAGCTTTCTGTCCCAAGTTAACTCAGAATAAATCTCTTATAAAAATGGGCTCTGTTCAAGGCAGAGAGGAAAAATTGTGTGGTTGCCACAAAAATTACTAACAAAAGAGTAGATTTGTCCTTGTGCACTAAGAAAAATAATTGTCACTGTGTGTAACAGCACCATCTGCTGACTGCACACTTGTATACTTAATTCTAAACAGCATGTATGTGCATATTGAATTCATTGTTTGTGGTTTGAATTTTTTGTCCTGATAGAAGTTTCATAACATGCTTCCCTTTTGCCATTATGATAATTTGAACATGTGAAGTATTATGAGCTATGTTTTCTATTCTGATGGCTTAGTTTGCATTCACAATCTATAAAATACTCCTTAAAAGAGAAAAAAATCATCTTTGAAAAGAAACAGGTTATACCTTTTTGACTGCTTTTCAACCAATAAGTGTTTCTTAGAACAAGGTGTGGCTGGTTGTTTTTAATTCAGAATCCCATGTGCCTATCATACTTTTAAGACATACTATGGAAGACTTTACTGAAGAGGGAAGATTATGAACCTGACTTATGTACCAAGTCACTTGGAAGGTTCTTGCTTAGTGGTGAACTCTCTTCATTTTTCTTCCTTTTTCACTGGAAAGAAAAAAAAACAAACAGCCTTAAAAAGTTCCCAGAATATTGAATGTGTTATTAATTTACGTCAACCACTCTGCCTTTATCTGAAGTGGCAGAACTGTGGTGGTTATATTGCAGAAGCCTGATAGATGGCTTATATTAAATTTAAGGACTTGTCTTCAGATTGCTCTGGACCGTAGCCATGGCACTTAATTTGAACAGTTCTAAAAAAAGTGATGGGTGTTGTTGCTGGTACTGGAGAAGAGTCATGGTGAAGACAACTTATATATAGATTGTCAAAACCTTCAGTTGTGTTGATTAAATGGTGTTTTATGTGTGTGTATTGGGTTTTTTTCTGAAAAATCAAGCAACTAGTTGCACATTATATTTAGATTAATGTAAGTTATAGAACACGGATAAGAATATTGATGTTATTCACTACTGTTGAGCTAGACTGACACGTGACTTACCTGAAACATCTTCTGTTTTTCTTATACAACAAGAAATAACTCTTTACTATTTCCATATAATTTCATAGACTTTAAAATGTGTATAATCAGAGCATTTCTACTGGAAATGAACATCTGGAAAAACGGCACTGCGTCACTGTACGTTCATCTTCTTTCTGTTAAAACCTTCACCTCAAGTTCATTCTTTCCTTTAAATTAAGCTCCAAAAATGATTCTACTGTAAAATTCTGATTCCAGGGTTTTATTTCTTCAGAGAGTAATTGTGGCTGAGTCACCAATCAGTGGGTAAATCCTGGATTTTGTTTCTGGATTAGCCTAAGTCACTTCATTCTGATGTCAGCTGCTTTCTGTCTATAAAAGTATGACTCTATAAGAGGGATTTTGAAATATTTTATTAAAAAGTACCACAGGAGAATAAGAATCTTACTTTTATGCAATATATGGGGATATTCAACCTAGCCTTAGACCCATAAGGAGCTGTAAAAAAAAAAAAAAAGATGATTGCAACCTGTAGAGGCATTTTTCTTTGAAACTGAATTCTAAATGGTACACCTGAAAACTTCTGAATGTTGTGTGGAAAAAGATAGTGGACATGGTTCTGAAATGGTTACAAACTCCTTCGCTCCAAACCACACAATTTTTTCCTTCAATTATTTTGTTTTGGTTTCTTTGGTTAATGGTAATACGTAAAGACTTCATTCCCTAGATCATTTTTAATTTTTGACTTATTTGTCCCTGATAACCTCAGCTGTCTTCATCTTGATCTCTTCTTATCCAGGAAAAGTGTTTATAATAATTGCTCCTCTGAAAATTTTCCCTTAAAAGGGCCTGATAAGTAATAGTTAATTTACATAAACTGAACTATAATGATTTTGTATGTTTTTTGTATAAACACTAAAACTTCATAGAGTTTTGTCTGCTATACTTAATTCTCAATACCTGTAAGGTTGAACCATATTAAAAACATAGTGTCTACATATGATGAAGGAATTACTTTGATCTTAAATTCCATATTCTTTCTCCTACTTATTTCTACTGTCAAAGATACTGAAAACACAGTGAGGTAAAGATGATTGCTGTAAGTGATTGCATGGACTATTAGTTAAAGTGAGGGTTTAAATGGGTAATAAGCACAGGTAACAAGCACAGAACTAAATTAGTAAAAATACATATCTCAGCATGGTTGCTTTATGATTGCTAGTTGAGTGTTCCAAACTCTAGCTGAAACATGAAAACTGAAAATCTGCTCAAGATCTGTAGCATATAATTAAGTTCTGTTGTTATAACATCTGTTGTATTATACCATGATACCTGTCCGACTTTCACATTTTTCCTGTAAGAGTCATAATTCAGAATAAGTAATATATTATTCATTATATTTATGGAACTAAGGCAATAACAAAAAAAAAAAAAACAAACAGAGATGGAAATGTGTACCTGCTTTGTTTTGCTCCTCTTGCACACATAAAGCAGAAAGCCATAGAAACATCAGTTATGTGACATTATTAAAGAAATTAAGTCAGATCTTGGGAACTATGTTCTTGTTGCAAAAAGACTTGGAGTTTGATCAAAACCCATATCTCTTCATTTATTATTCTTCAGACCTTCATGTATTATTCACACAACCATAGGTCAGGCATTTCTGTTTATGCAAACTTCATGGATGTTTACTGTAATGGAAACAAGTTACTCTTATAAATTTTGGGCATTTTGTTTGTGTAGCCCTTATGTGCTTAATGACAAAATGTGTTTCCCTAGAATAAATATATTCTCTGTTAGTATAATGCTCTGACTGCCACTGTAAAATATTTGTCCTAGCAATTTTGTTTCTTGTTGTTCGTTTACTGTCTTTTCTCCTGCATCTCAGATTGAATTATATTATAATATACTCACTGAAGGATTTTGTTGTTGTTGTTGGAAAATGTCTTCAGAATGGCAGAAGGTGAAAAATTTTAATTTATAATTAGGTTGGTTGCTGTACCTCTTTCTGAATGTTAAAGCCAATATGGCATTATTGACAGCTCTACACTTCTTGAGAGTCTATACAGGTAGAAGCTGGAGCAATGTGATTTGCTGTGAAGACTTGTGCTGGTTTGACTAAAATCAGTTAATTTTCTTTATGCAGTTAGAAACCTTACTTTTCCATAGCTAGCACAGTCATTGTTTAGATTTAGTTTGAGAACAAGATAACACCCTGGGACAGAGTTGATGTTTTTAATTGCTCTGGTCTGAGAGCCAAGGCCTCTGAGCTCTGCCCACAGATGTGAGGCACTGAGGAAGCGGGGCATGGATGGGGCAGAGTTTGACTGACATCAACTGATCAATGAGAGTATTCCATCCCATTAGCACCATGAATCACATTTAAGAAGAGTCAGGATCTTCCAGTTAGTGTTTTTTGTTTGTTTGTGTTTTTTTGGTGGTTTTTTTTTTTTTTTTTGGAGCTGGGACAGAGTCCTTTTAGAGGGAGGCCTGTTTGGGAGTTTCTTTAGTTTGGCCTTTTGCCATACTGCTGTTCACAGAGACCTTTGGGCATTTCTGCCTTTTTTTCCCTTCCCTTTTAATTCTCTCCCCTGTTTGGAAGTGGGGGAGTAGGGGGAGTAAGCGAGAAACTATCATGGTTATATTGCTAACTTGGATTAAACCACAACAAGACTTAATCAAAATATTTCATACAGTGGTACAGTTTATTTTCTGAAGTTAAAAATGAGAACAAACTATGGACAGCCTTAGAGGCCTTTATGGGTTGAATGATATAAAGGAAGTCCTTGTGCAATTGTTGATGTTCAGTTTGCATTCTGACATGTAAGTGGATTCTTCCTTGGTTCCCTCCCACAGTTAAGCAGGCCGGAAACTACTGAAGTAGATGGTGATCCTGTGGTATTTTTTTCTACAGTAGTTTGGAATGCCTCTCTTTCAGTGGAAGATTGCCCTTGAAATAATGCAGAGATCATTCCTAAATTCCAGGCAGTGTTTCATTTCAAGGGGTGTAATTCCTTTTCTACCTTTCTATAAAGCTTTTTCAGAAAAAAGTAGCTTGTAATCCATTGGATGTGTTGCTGTAGATACTAAACAGCAGAAAGAGCTGCTTTTATTCAGATTTTTTTACTACAGCTTTCAAATCAGCTAAGTAATTTGCTATCAAATGAAGTGATGGGCTGAGTGATATCCTGCAATATGTACTCTGGATTGAGCAGTATTCAACTGTTTTTTAAGCAACCTGAGGAAGGAACAGGTAGCATTTAGTTGCAAATGTCATTGAAGCAACTGTAAGAGCTGGATTCAAAGGTATAAGGATAAGCAGAGGAAATTATGTGAAGTAAAATAAGCCCCCCAAATAAACAGGATGGCAGTCAAAAAAAAAAAAAAGAGACAGACCATGACAAATTCCTTACTTGTGTAGAAGTAATAATTGCATACATATTACACATTTCAGGAGAGACTGGCTGGAAAGCTTTGCCCTAGGAAATAGTCTTGAAGTTTGTAATGAATCATGAGTGACTATCATTCAGTTCTACTAGGGGAAAAAATCAGTGCAACAGAGATGTGACAGAGAAAGTAAGTGAAAGAATTCTGGAATAGTCTTCAGTATGCTTTTGCTAAGGACTTGGGCTAAACTTTTTTGTCTCACTCTAGACACCACAATTCCAGAAATATGTAGACAGAGAATGTCCACAGAAGAGCAACAGAAATAATGAGACCAAAACAACTGAAACAAAACTGTTAAACGAAACAGTTCTCAGATCTTGATGAGATAAAAAGGTGATAGTCTTTAAGTATGTAAAGGAAAAAAAAAATAATTTCTGCACAAAAAAAAATATAATGAACTTCTACACATCTGCTGAAGCCATAGCAAATACCAGTCAGATTTGGCATAGGTCTAGTTATAAGGTTCCTTCTAGCTTTGTGTTTGGTTAGTATGATCGTTAACATTAGCTTACCTTCATTCTTGAACTGTATCATTAAATAGCTGTTGTTCCAAAATAACTCTATTGGTATGGAGTTGCACTAGGAACTACAAACTTATGTAGACAGAAAAAGCCTTTAAAACCTTTCAAATTTATGAGTTGTGTCTAGTTAGATACTAGAATTTTCTTCTATAATTCAGTTTTTATTTTTTGCTGTTACAGTGAGCCCTAATTACTCTAGAGATTCATAATTTCATGAAGCTTCATATTCAGAAAAGAATAGAAACTGGAGAAAAATCAAATTACCTTGTTTTTGTCACAGTCCAAATATCCCAAACCTTCAATTTTGTGTGGAATTTAACTTGTTTTCTATTGTTTCAAGTCCTTGATAATACCTCATTCAGTTTCACAGTGTCTGATGAAAGCCACTCCAAAAACATTTGCTAGTGTGTTTTACTTTCTCAGAGCTCTAAGTGTCACACAACTATCCTATTTTGGCAGTATTACAACTGTAGTACAAATATGCTAAACTTAAGAAACCAGCAGTGCAATAAGTGACAATATAATTGCTAGGTATAGTATTTACACAATTAGCTGTGAAACTAATGCCTAAATATTGTCTTCTTTTAAATAAACAAACGTCTGTAACATCTCAGGTGTAACATCTTTCATATGACATGGAGTAAAAGTGTCACTTAGGACTTCCTGCAGTTACATGGAGGAGGTACATGAAAAGAAGGAATATCCGAAGTTACATCCACTATTTTAGTAATAAATAATATTTTAGAACTCTTATTTTAAATACTGTTCCACTTGATTAGAGTAATATAGAAAGCTTCTACTTGTTTCAATTCTGAAGGAAAGGAACTGGAAAGTAGGTATAAAATCTGGTGACTTGCATTTAAGCTGGCCCAAAAAGGAACATTATTTACTCCTATTTGTCTATCCGTGTATGTTACAATGAAAAGGTTAATTTGGATAATACCAGATAGATAATATGTAGTTGCAATATAATTTTGTATTAGAAATATAACTAATCACATTTTGAACCTAACAGTAAACTAACTATAGGATTAACCCATTTTAACCTAATTATAGGATGATTCCTTACTCTAAATCTTGCTTTCAAACTCATCCTTCAAACTACTTCTTTTGCAGAACTTAATACTTCATCAAATTTTGTCTATAACTAGGCATAACTATGACAAACTTCTGTAACTGAAGTGTCCTGATTTCTTGGAATACTCTTTGTCAAAATGGTGTAGTTGTATATTCCCAGTACATCAAATGCACTCTGGAACGTGGAGGGATAGAGAGAAGTAGGACCTTTATTTCTGGGGAAAACTCTGAGCAAATTGGTAACACCTACTTGAAGTTCTCCTGCTTCAGTTGTTTAGACAGAACATGAAAACTACCTGAAAAAAATCAAGATTTGCAAACCAACATAAATAGAACTTCAGGAAAAAGTGAACCTTCTAGTAGAAATTATTGACTCATTCATCTTGCTTTATCCACTATACTTCAGGTGCAGAAAGAACTTAAGACAAATTGCATTGTTTTTAAGTTGATCAATTAAGTATTAAACTTTCAAAAACAATGTTAGCTTAATCTTACTCCCACTGACGTCAGTAGAAGTTTTCATGGGCAATAATGGTTAGTACTGTATTGAGCTTGTTTGAAATTTACACTCTTGACCAGCTGTTTTGTTTTTGAAGGAGTTATTCATATGAATACTTTTAGTAAATGTAGATTATGTAGATGGGAATTGTGCCTGCTAACGCAAAATAGCTCTTCTCCTTAGGATTTTAACTTTTTCGTTCTAGTCTGGCTATTCAAGAAAAAAGGGAGATAGTACAGCAAAAATGCTTCCCCGAACTGTCTAAGAAAAAGGCAAAGAAAACTATCTTAATTTCATAGTTGTGGTGTGCTGTTTTTTGTTGTTTGTGGTTTTGGTTTTTTTTTTTTTTTTTTTGTGTGTGTGTGTTTTTTATTATTATTTTATTTTTGGCTCTGAAGATAATGCATTTGTGCTACATTTAACATGTCTTACAATTAAGAGCAAGGCACTGGAGGTTTTTTTTATTTAGTGGCAACTTCTATGACTTGATTTCATAGTAAAGCACTCTTTTTTTTTTTTTTTTTTTCTCATAAGGATTTAAGAGTTGACATATGTTGGTTACCCTGTTGTCAGAATGTCTCTGTTTTATTTTTCTAGTTGCTTGTGGTAGTGCAATGATATTAAAGAAGATCAACATAAAAATGTATGTTTTGATGATTTAATAGAAGTCACTCTTATCTATTACAATATATATCAGCTAAAGCGTTATTACACCAGTGTCTGACAGCTATTGTGAACTGATGTGTAAAAGAAGTTTCTACTGGTAAAGACAGACTTTGTGATTTCTGTGGTCTTCCTCCACTGCTACTTCCATATGATTCTTTAAGTAAACAACTTACCACATCTGTCCTGGATCCATACACATTTGCATCATCCGGAAAATATTTGCCACAGCAGGATGCTTCTCCTCATGTAAACTTGTGTGGATGTTTGACCTTTCCATTTTAAATGCAAAAAGTTGCCTATATGGCTTTGTGTTAGAATAGCATAAGTCTTTTGCTTCCATAGCAGTACTTTTCATATAGGTTGGGTGTAGTTATTTCAGCAGTGAATGTGACCCTGGTTTGCTGGGAAAGGTGATACACTTCTGTAGCCATGAAGTCAGCACCAGAGGGTGGTGTGGGGCTTCAGGGAAAATGGCAGCCATTATTTTACCATTATTGTTATATTAATGTTCACACTTTTGTATTATCTTTTGTCTTTTTCCTTCTGTATTTTCTGTACATTACCTCCTTGTAACTTTAAGGACAAGGTGACTTTATAATATGTATGTAGATACTTTAAGGACTTCAGAAGTGTTAGATGGAAGATTCTGCATAGTTTATCTGCTTTAAAGAGTATGAAGTTGTCTACTTTGATGGGTGTAACTACAGAAGATTTTGGAATGCTTACAATGTGAGTTATGTAATTGTATATTAAAAAAAAAAAAACCATACATATAGGCACAAATAGCCTGAGTTGAGATGTTTGTAATCCTCAAATACGTTTCTTTGCTTTTATATTTTCAGGTATCTGGATTTTCAACATGTTAAATCTTTGACAGAAAGTAAAAATTTAATGAATTCTTTAAGAAGAGCACATTCCTAAAATGAAGTAATATAGCTAACAACTAAAAGACTGGATAGCTTGCTTTATTTGCTCTTGAAACTTGGTAACTTGAGTGTATACTGCAAGTTCTGTTAGGTCACCATAATATTAGAGTTTATTGGTTTCCAAATCTTTGCTTCACTTTTTTTTTTTTTATGATCGAGTCTGCAAGTAGTTTTTACTTAATTTCATTTAGTTGCTACCTATAGATTTGATGTCTCCATGAAGTTCTGTTGAGACATACAGTTCAGTGGGTTTGCTTTTCAGCAGAGGCACCTGTGTGTCTGAGAACAGTGTGCACGTTCTTAATGTAGTATAAATTGACCAGACACAGTTTAATCTCTTTTAATGGTGACTTCACTACCTCCTCTACCTCCAGAAAATAAAAATTATTTTCCTCATTGGCTTTCTGGATGTCATCTTGTCTAAGAATAAGTTTTCTTACTAAGAAGACTTAAAGGCTGCTCTTGCAACTGTGAAGTTCTGATTTATGAGGCCTTTTACTAGGCTAATTTCAATGTCTTCCATCATATTCGGAGTTCTTAATGATGCCATATTATGGTAAATTTATGCACTTCTGTGTTACTAGAAATATCATAAGAATATGTGTTCCTTAGCTGGCACAATTTATAAGTCTCAGGACTTTTTACCTTTTATTTGTTTGTTTCACATAAAAAAGCTTTCCATACTGAGTAAGAAATTGATTGTTAACTCAAAATACTCATTTTAATATCAGAAAAGAACACTATTAATCTCAGCTAATGTTAGCCATCTCAGCTGCAGTTCAGTGCAAACCTGACACCTAATTGTCTTTGTTTATAGATGTCTATATGTGTATACAATGTCTTAACTCCTACTCCACATCAATACCTTCTACCCTGAAACCTGTCTGGTTTACTATTTTTGTCAATGGCCTGGAGGAGGAGATGGAGTGCACTACCATGTTTGTTGATAACACCTGAGATGTGCATTCATATTGCTCAAGTTGTAAGGTTGCTATTTAGGTGGCCCTGACCCTGGAGGAATAGTCCAAAAGTCAACAAGGACAAATATTAAATTCTCCACTTGTGGTAGGTTGACACCCTTTCCCAGTACAGGTTACAACTTTGCTGGAAGTCAGCGGGAGTCCTGGTAGATAGTAGGCTTAAACGTGAGCCAGCAGCATGCACTGGTGATGATGAAGGCTCACATTGGGGTGGATTGCATCAGTAAGAGCATGGTCAGCACATTAAGTGATTTTTTTTTTTTTTTTTTTTTTTTTTTCCCCCACCCCTATTCCTTTACTTGGTGTTTACTAACTCGCACAGGAATACTGCATCCAGTTTTTGCTCTCTGAATACAAGTACGACATTAGTAGACTGGAATGAGCTTAGCACAGAGCTACCAACCTGCTTCACTCACCCTGTAAGCAGAGGCTGAAGGAACTGGGCTTCCTCAGCCTTGGAGAGGATATGGCTTCCAGGGCACCTAGCAGCAGCCCCTTAGTGCCATACAGGGTGGTTGCTGATAAGATGGAACTGGGATCTTTATTGGGGGAAACAGTGTGGGAGAGAGAGAGAGAGAACGGTCATAAGGTGGAACAAATAAAGCTTCAGCTGGCTAAAAAAAAAAAAAAAGTTACCATGAAGATAAGATAGTCAAGCACTGAAGGTAGTGAACCAGTGATGTTTTAGAATCTTTATTCTTGAGGGTTTTCAAGACCTGAATGGAAAATGTCTGCAACTGGGACTGAATTCAGTGTTGACTCTGCTTTGAGCTGGAAGTTGATTCCTGTTACCATTTCCAGTTTGAATGATTTTCATGGAAGTAATTGCTTGCATATATGCAACTTCAAGTATCTCCTAGATGTTAACTGTATGGTAAACTGATTAATTCTGGTGACTATGGATTAGATGTCTGACTATAAAGATCATCTAGACAGTCTGTGCATCTGTAGGTGTCTTTATGTAAGTTTCTTAAACTGAGTTTTATTTTTAAAATTAGTATAAATCTAATCTGGGGAATTTGGACTCCCTCCTTTAAAGGACAGAAACAGACCCCTCCAAATAGCTTCCATCTCAGTTTTCTTTGCAAACTATTTTAGGATGAAATGAAACACTTCCAGTGCCATCTATTTTCTATCAAAAACCCTGTATTTAAGAAAAGAAAATCATGTTGAGATTTCAACTTTTTAATGGTCAGTATGAAAATCTGTGATACATATTTTCAGAAGTGGTAAGCATTCTATCATTGCTTCAAAATATTTGTCTAAAAATCAAGTCCTCAGTGTGTTCAACCTAAATAAATTAGTACTTATTTATTTTTGCAAATTTGTGATAGAATCTGTTGAATTCTTCCCATGTGGTTTAGTGTCTGAACTAAAGTACTGTATGCTGATTAGCTTTCAAATGCTTGCTCAGGTATTGACCTATTTTGGAGAAAATTGTTCTCCTCCAAATACATGGTCTCTATACTTAAAAACAGTTTTATGTTTCAAAAGTTTTGGAAAGAAAATAAGCATTGTTGTAAAATTTGGAGACAGAAAATAATTTGTAATTTCTCTGTTTTGTGTGGGAGGGGAAGACTTGGGCTGAATTTCTTCCCGTTACTTATTGAAGGTGAAAAAAAATAAATGCATTATCACAGCAATTTGTGACACCTAGTTATTCGCTTCGCTACACTGCTTTGATTTGCTGAGCAATTATCTCAATTAGGGCTAGCTGTGCAGTTAGGGCTAAGTACCATGACACACTGAATCTCGTATTGTCCTAGTGCTTCCATCGGATAGTACACTATAAAATAAAGATGTTCTGTTAGTTGATTATTTCTTTGTTGTAGAATACAAGGTATATAGCAGCAGAAATCATTCCCCTACACTGAAGGACAGAGGACAGATTTGTGATGGTAAATAAATAGTAAGCCTGGTGTCATATCTTGAAATCCCTTTTTCAAGCTCTGCCACTCAGTTATATTACACAGCACTGTCACCTGGGACTTGATCTGTGTGACTGTACATAGCCTGAGTCATTTTGGAGTTGATTTTCCAATTGAGTAAGTGCCTTCCATATGAGATGACTTTACCAAAAGATAGTTATCCTCAAAACTTAATAAAATCAAATTTGTGTCCTCTCTGAACTTCATTACTCACTTGAGATATAACAATGCCAACTCAACAGAGAAGTTTGTTAATGCTTCTTAACATACTGCAAAACTTTGCCAATATATGTATTTTCAATGTATATATTTTTAACATATATTTGTATCTATACTCCACTTGGTGGCTAATAGAAAGTAGCTTTGTAACTGCTTTATCAACTGTGGAAAAAATAAAATTATTTTATGTAAAACACTTAGGTGGATTTTTGTTCACCTGGAACACAGATTTCCATTTTTCCTATTTTTATTGGTTACATTTTGATAAATGTGAAGTATAACTACAGAGACCCTTTCTATTTAGTGTGTAGAAGATGTATGAAGTTCATTTGCAGTAACATAGAACTTTGTTCTTGCATATCATATCACTCCTACGACAACATTAAATGCTGTTTTTTTAAAAAAATAATAAGCATCTGTGGCATGATCCAACTTGTACTGAAAATTATTTCTGTGCTGTTGGTATGCAATGTCACTTTGTCTTGCTTTGCTTAAAATATTACTAGTTTGTTTGTTATAATTAACCAGTTTGTTTATTATAATTAACACATTTTTCAATAATATGCATTGAAACTGTTTGCATCCTGGAAGACTTTAATGTATAAAATGACTTTAAAATGACTTGTTTTGTAGGCTGACATGAGAAAATAGTTGCAGGTTGCAGCTGATGAGAACCTGCTCTTACTTCACAGGCATTTTTATTTTTTTTTGTCAGTTGGGATGGGTTGGTTTGGGAATTTGTTCACATTGATTCACTCCGGAGACAGTCACAGTTTCTGCCACTCATTGATTTTTTTTTTTTTTTTTTTTTTTGTGTGTGTGTCTGTGTGTGTATTCTTTTCCATTCCTGAAGTGTGTGTGGTGGTTTGGTTTTTGTGTGTGTGTGTGGAGGGGGTTAAGTCAATCTTCTAGCTTGTTTCTGCTATGTGAAAACAAAAATATCCCCAAAAAAATTAAACAAACAAACCAAACCTTCAGTTCCCTACTAATGAAAGAGATGCAGTAGAGATGCCGTCTGAGAGGCAGCAGACAGCTGCCCCATGAGATTTTGTACTGACTGAGAAGCTGACAAACCCATAGTCCCCAGCCAGGCTCAGGAAATGTTACCTGCTTTCATGTGTAGAAAAACAACTGAGGAGCACAGGAATCAGAGATACTATAGGAGAAAGTGACCAAGGACCACCAGAAGGAGCTTGGGAATACTGTTGACAGAGGCAAGAGCAAGGAGATAGTAGAATACTAAAGGGCACACAACTCAATACTTTAAGAAACCAAACTTTTTCAAAACTTATGTTTCTCACTACTCTGGGAAGATGGTTATCGAAGATTAAAAAAATGCAAGTTCTAAACTTGTTTTGGCATATACAATTTTATTAAAAAGGGAAAATAAAATTTCATGTAAAATAAGCTTTAATTAGAAAGTGAATTTAGAATTATAAAATATTTATATTTGAAAACATATAGTTAATTAAATTCTGTAACCTACTACAATATTTTACTCTTTTTCTGTGATCCTACTCCTATGCAGTGCTATGATACCATTAAGGCTATATCGGAACTGTTAAGTAAACCAAGCTGGGGAGGATTTTCTATTCCAGAACTTGACTGTGGTACAGTTTGACTTGCATGCTCATGACCGAATTCTTCCTTATTGCCTAATACTCCAGTGGTTATTTCTGTAACGACTTAAAGAATACTGCCCAGCATAGGCCAAATTTGTTTTAAGAATCAGGTCTCAATTTAACAACAGTGGTGATTTACTGAGGACAGAGTTGAGCTTTTCTGAGCCTTGTTTAGTTTACTAGTATAGATATAGCACAGAGGTCTAAATAAAAGAGCTGGAGTAGTTGTTTATGTCAGGAGAAGGGAATATTATCTCTTTGCAGTCAGTCAATTTGTGCATTCTCTAAGTTTTCAAGTCTCCTTCCTTCATTCTAGTAATAAGTATCCTAACAGAAGTTTTCTGCCCAATGCTGGTAAAATTTTTGATGCACTGAATTGGTGGGGAGTAAAGGATACCATCTGTGCAGCAGCTCTCCAATTGCTTGTAAATGAGGATATGGGCCACACTTCACAACAGGATTTAAATGTGCTGGAGGACACATTCATCCAGTAGCTGAGTTTAAGATCACAAGATGTAGCAAGCCTGTGTTTTATCAGAAGCTATGGTAGCTTTACGA
The DNA here is from genome assembly GCF_037038585.1 of Patagioenas fasciata. NCBI lineage: Eukaryota > Metazoa > Chordata > Aves > Columbiformes > Columbidae > Patagioenas > Patagioenas fasciata. The sequence continues at coordinate 102,140,947 of NC_092522.1, forward strand.
CAGCTGTAACAGATAGGGCACTGTATCCTGAAGTGTTACTGGATGAGCCTCCTGGACTTTGAGAGACCTGTCAAGACATCCTAAATATGTTGGTTGAGTCTCTTTAGGTCATATACTACTATATTTTTATTGATACTAAACTTTCATAGGAGGTTTGACAATTCATCTCACTAAGAGCTCTGTTCAGTTGATTCCACCACCCCTATCCCCATGATATTATTGATGAAATAGTGAAGAAACTGCAGCAGTTCAAAAAACAACACATCCAGCACTGTCTGTTTTAGAACTTTTCTGTTTCCAAATTGAATTGCATTTTATCAAGTGCAGATTAAGTGTAATAACAATAAATAAGTTTATCAGAAGAGTCTGTAATTTACACCTTCTACTAGAGTTAGGTTGGGTTATGGTTGGACTCCATGATTCTGAGGGTCTCTTCCAACTGAAATGATTCTATGATTCTACATTCCATGTTAATTCAGCAATTTAGTGTAGAACCTAATGCTGTCTACAGTATCATAAAAACTTATCAGCTTGTCTCAAAGGGAGTGAGGAATGCCAGAAAGAAAAGGGGGAAAGAAAATTCTGTGAGGAAAGACCACTGTGGGATATTACATGGTACATCTACAGTGACATACAGATAAAATAAAACTACTAATCAATGCCTAACAAAAATACCTCTACTGGAAGCTAATTAACATCACAAAATATCTGTAACAGAAGTTAATTTTAATGAAGGTGTATCTGGCTGCATATGCAGTGACTATTGAAAGAAATCCTTTGAGACTTGGTCATGTCTGCTCTGTAAACAGCAACAGTAAAAGACTACATGTAGCTATCCTGACAACTGATCATCAATGTGTGTGAGGAGGTTCCAGGCTGAGTAAGCCTTTGTTCACATGGAAAATACATTGCCACCAGTGGAGGAGCATTTAGCATTGTTGGTGTGAATGTACTGAGTGATGTTCACACATCTAGTAACTGGGATGATAAAGCATCTTCGTTCTGTGTCAGTAACCATCAGATCCGAGCAGTTTCAGAGAGAGGGGAAAGAACTGGAATATTGTTTATCCTGTCTGAACCTGAAGAGGCTGAGAGAAGACTTTAGGAGTTTTGAAATACAATCCTGTGACATGGATGCAGGGTAAATGCACATCTTTTAGGGAGGATAAAATGTTACAAAGTCACCATTATAGACTGCTAGTCTGCCTGTTCTGAAACTGTATGAGAACCTGAGGTGCTCCTACTCACAATGTGCTCTGTAAATTATTATACACCAGCTGGCAATGTGCCATATGCAAATGGATGGGGATCAGCATAAGGATATCTCCAGAGTTTTATTCTGGGAACTGATGCCTCCCTCAAAGGAGTGGAAAGGTGCTCCTTTTTAAAAGTGAAAAGACACAGTTCCTTATATATATTATATGAAGCCTATGTTGCTTCCAGTTAAAGTGCTTAGGTACTTTTTGGGTGTCTGTTCAAACAACCTCTATAGACAACATTATGAATCCTACTCCCAAAGTGTACTGTTAAGAGCAGAGAGAGGATTATTCCATTAACAAACAAATGACTGTGGAATAGCATATGCCTTCAAACCATAGTACGGGAGACACAATAACAAAAGTAGATAACTTTGTTAGAAAACTGTATAGTTGACCACAATCTAATCATCATATTTTCCAGCAAAATATAACAAAGTAGCCTGTGAGCAAGGAGCTTTGCAGTTCATGAGAAAGTAAGTTTTATATGAATGTCTCATCTCTGGCTTACACTTCATAATTTGTTTAAAGTGTGATACTACTAACAAAAATAACTCTAAAATTTCTTGTCAAGAGATCTATTTTTCTCACTTTATATTCATTACCATCTTATTTCAGTAACAAAACCACTTTTTACTGCATTTTAGTTGAGAATACAATAAACAGTACTAGTGAGTTCAGCTCTGTTTCTTTGTGTGCACTGTCAGCAGAGTGTTAACCGATTTCAAATTGTAGCCGCAGCCAGAAAATATGCTTAAGGTTGATTGTATTTTTACTGTCTCAGAATGAATAGTTTTACTCCTGGAAATTAATTGTTGATGCTTATGTGAAATAGGATGTAGATTAGTTTAGAAATCCTAGGCAGTGATTTGAAATGTTCCTAGATTTTCCTTGTGATGGTTAATGACTTTTCTGTGCCTGTCTTGCATGCCATGTGTTCTGAAATTAGCATTAAGTAGAGTGTAGAAATTGTGAACCTCTTCTAAGATAGAGAAAAAGATGAAAGGGGGAGGAGGGGAAAGCAAACACAAAGCAGAAATTAGCAAAATCCCCTTGATCAAAAATAAATACTGAAAAGTGTTCAGATATGTAACATTTTATACACTAATTTGCTGCTAAACTAACTTCACCACTGTCTTGTCAAATTCTATGCTACCATATGATGTTACATTTTAAGAAGACCAGTAAATTTATAGTTCCTCTTTTTAGCTACAGAGTAATTCGGCACCTCCTACACTGAACTGGCATTGTATTGAAGCAGTTTCTGTTCCTGAGCTTCACTTATTTTTGTGTCGTGTTTGAGAGTGACAGTAGGCAATAGTTGTCTTATGGGGGAGGGAAGGAGGAGGGAGGAGTTGTTTTTTCCAGGAGTGCTTGTTCATGTACTGCATGTTTAAAAGTTTATATGCAATTAGGAAGAGGATATTTATTAGTGACTGCATAAACATAGAATCTCTTGATGAAATTCTGAACAATGTAGATAGTACTTAAACAAGTAGCTGAATGATTTATGTTGATCATCTGTTACTGTCATTCCTCACTTTTAGTGCTGTATTTCTGAACATTTGATATATCTAGAAGTATAGAGTGACTTATAAATAACACTGTACAAAACTTCATAAAGCAAGAAGAAAGTTTAGCTTTAACTAAAAGTGAAGTATGGTCTTGCACAAAATAGAGAAGAAAAGGTAACTGGTAATGATTTTGGTGAAGCCACATTATTTTCTTGTGCCTAATTTTCTCTATATATGCGGGGTAATGGCTTAAGTCTTCTTGACAGTATATTGGTTAACTAAAAATAAAACAAAAAAACCCTTTAGATGTATTTAATTAGATTTTTTTAAAGATAAAATCTAAGATTATATATAAAAATAATTTTTAAAACATGAATGGATTTTAATAAACTTTTTTTGTTTGAATTAAAATAAAAAGAAATTTGAAGAGAACATTTTCCTAAGAAATGTGCACATGGTTTTGTAACTGTGTTAACAGGAGCTGCAGTAAGTAGATAGCTGAAAGGGGTGAAGTATTGTACAGAACCTCATTTTATTGCACAGACTTGCCATCTTCTAACCCTTCTTGGATGTAGAGTGACTAAATGTCTTGTCACTGTGTTGCATGCATATATTGTGTAATACCGAATAGAGTTATATGCTAGAAGAAAGCAAAGACTGATTAGAGTATTTCTTGATATACTTTCGCAACCCAATGTCTACAGTTCTGTGAAAAACACATCTTTATTTTGGCAAAGGCAGCAGCTACATGTAATGGCTAGAGTCTAGTAGTTTACCGTGTATATGAAATCGCTGGGTTTTTGTCTGTTTGTTTAAACAGTGGTTGATCTTAAGTGTTTATATATAGCTGGTGTTGTATAGATAAATAATATGATTAAATAAACTGTAGAAGATACCAGTAATTGACTCTCCTGAATAATCTGTATTTTCTGAGAAGGTACCATGATGTAGAGTGTGAAGCTTTTAATCTTTTCATCTTTCATCCAGTAGTGATTTCTGTATTTGCTTTGCCTTTTGTTCCTGCAGAAAAACAAAAGTAGCAGATGTTAAGAGTCTTGAATAGTCAGATGAACTTATTTCTACCTTAAGAAAAAACCCTTAAACTTACTGTATGGTGCTTCTGTGAAGTACCCATTTGTTATCATTTAATTTTATCTTATTTAATTTTCTTATACACAATAGTGATTCATGAACACAGCAGAGATTACTTTTCTTAAAATACTGTGTGATATATCCTAGTTTAATGAAAGATTTCATTTTTAATTAAATTAAAGGAAAAGGCTCCCATCCTTTTTCCTTTTCCTCAGGGGAGATAAAATCGTGCCATGTTATTAGCAAGTTTCCCAGGGGTGCCTTTTTGCTTTGATGAATTTGTCATAGTAAAGGAACACTGGAAGCTGGTAACTTGCCAAAAGGCATACATTTTATATTTGTGTTACAACCTCTGTATGTTAGAATATAAGTGTATTGATAAACCATTGAGAAGGGCACATTTGTTTTCAGTTTATCTAGAGGTTTCTGTTCTCTTATACCTGTTGCATAAACCTAATGAACTTTAGCTTAGAGAAAACTAGAAAGGGAACGGTAGTAAGAGAGGAATAAGAGGGGAATGGTCATAAAAGTAGTCTTCAAGTACTTAAGTCAGATACTAAAAAGAGTTAAGTGTTCTCACAGTGAAGAAGAGATGCAGTAATGGACTCAAACTGCATCAAGAAAGTTTCAGGTTAGTCTTCAGAGAAACCTTTTCTAACAATCAGAATAAAACAGCTCTGAAACGAATTGCATGGAGAAACTAGATTATTAATCTTGATGAAACATAGAAAAAATCAGTTATCCATTAGAAATTGTATTGTTGTGCCTGATTCTGCCTTGGAAAAATATTTCTGCAAGATGTCTTTTTCTGAGTTCATGAATAAAACTTTAATGAAGAAGTCTCTTAATACAAGCCTCAATGCTGAAAACTTGATCAAGTTTGTACTCTCATATTTGTTGGAAATGGGACTGAAAGTAGACTTATTTCTGGTTATTAACTGTGACTCAATATGTGTATAAATAATGTAGTAATTGCTATAGAGTTGCAGAACTTGGATGGGTTTTTAAAGATTATTTCAGCTGTACCTTTTGAATAAAGACCAGTGAAAGAGTACTTAGTATAATTTTTCAATTGATGGGAGTATTCGTTTTTCTTTCACTCAAGTACGTTAATGTTAAAAAGCAAAGAAAAATTATTTCCCCCTCCCCATTTTGTTGCTTTAGATTCCAAAGTGCCTACCACTTCTTCTAAGGAGAAAACATCTTTTTTCAGGAAATTTGTTTATATATAATCTAAATCATTAAATTCTTCTCAAGGAATAAACACCTCTAATACAATACAATGCATGCACTGTTATTCACTTGTTTTTCAGAAGTGCATGGAGGTGCAATTTTCCACATATGCATGTTAAAAAAAGGTGATGTGATGTTATTAAAACACTTGGGTCAGAGCACAGTCGAAGAGGAATCTGGACTTTCTTTTCAACTCTTTTCTTCAGTTCACAATTTGACCCGCTCCAGGAAACTAACTACACCTGAAGAATGTAGCTTTATTTGTGCAGCATAATTTCTGATATCTCTACATGGTAGAAGCTGGGGAGTTGAAAAATAAGCAGTCAGCCCTTTTCCTTGTTATTGTTATGAGAAATGGTCGTAACAAGGCCACTGCCTGACCTGACAAACTCTGTTGAGAGTACTGGTAAAGGTCTGGGGAGAGGAAGGGTTCAAATAAGCACATCAAACTAAACTGTAATATTGCTTTCAAACCTAAGCTGATTTACTTAGAACTAGCTTTGATGTCTTTGCAGTCATAGCAGAAGTATAGCTCCAGAAAGTTTTCAAACATTAGCAGCTAGAAAACTCATCATGTAACATACCTATTTTTTAATGTCTAAAGGAATCCTTAATAATGGTTGTTTATTGACTGGTATGAAGTCACAACACAGATTGCTTATAAAACTAATAAAGAAAGCAAGATTTCTCTGGCAAATCTCAATGTTCTTTATTTAAAGTGTGTTAATTCTATGTGGGAGCAAAAATAGCATTTTGAAATTATTTTGAAAGAAAACTCAGCATTTTGAATTCTCATTAGGAGGACAGTAAATGACCAAGTAAAACTCATTTAGTGTTCTTTAAATAATACACAGCAGCCTGTATACAATACATGGGGTCTCAAGTGTAGTTCATTCTATTCCATAGATTTAGTGTTATAAACTAATAAAGCAGTTTTGCAGGATGAGTAACTATAAAATGAGGGAGAAGAAAACCACCCAAACCTCAAAATCAGCAACAGATCATCAAAATGAAGAGTGACTGAGTTGCTTAAGTTTCCTGTTTACTTAATTCTTTGTAGAGTAGTGACACCAAATGCTGCAGTCTGATTAATTTAAATGGCAAGTGTGGACATCCTAAATTTGGTAGCTTAAGAAGAAAGACGCAATACTTAGCTCTTTAGAAATTTATTTAATGGTTGGGGATTGTACTTTCCAAAACTACTAATTTTTGGTTTTATTTTTTTCTGCATTTTAAACCATGTAGTTCAGACAGGCAAGTAGACAATTATGGAAGAAAGTGTCTTGCAGAGAGGTGACTTAAGTAACCTTATAAATATGATAGTGAAGATGCCAAGTTACTAATGAATGTAATGAACCTCAGTACCTGTGAGTGAAAACACACAAAACAAAAACCCATAAAAAATGTATCATCATATCAGGCTGATGAAACTCCTTAATATGTCATATATGAGCATTGCCTAGAAACAGCTCGCTAAGCATGCCCTTTTTCCTGTCAGTGTAACTGAAAACCAGATGAGACATAATTAAAGTTGGGTCACAAAGGAGAGAAACACTGATTTTAATCATTATGCCATTTATATTTGTGCAAATTAGTAAATCAAATGCTATTGTGTGAAGGGCAAAAGTAAAAACCCTTCAGTGTAGCCTAAATTTGATAAACATTTCCCTTTAATTGTTTTGTGTGAACTTCAGACATACAATCAATTAAGTTCTTGTCTGAAAACAAACAAAAAAACCTAGTAACTTTTCCTGTTAATTGTATTTCTTTACTATGCTACTGTAGCTTTCACATTCCCTAGATTATTTGCCCATATAAAAGAAAAAAAAAAAGCCTCATTTTCCAGTGCTTTATTGCTATTTTGTTACTAACATAGTTGTTACCAACAGTAAGTTCCAAAATACAGGAGAAGTTATGAAATCATCTTGTTGATAATATGTAAGAACAGTAGAAGACCATTAACAGCAACTTTGTCCTGATAGGGAATACATGAACCCTACTAGTATCTTCACTTCCCTGCCCCCATTAGCAGCACAGAGCGCTTTCAGTTACACAGAATCATAGAACAGTTTGAATTGGAAGGGACCCTCAAAGGTCATCTAGTCCAACCCCCCTGTAATGAGCAGGGACATCTTCAACTAGATCAGATTGCTCAGAGCCCCATCCATCCTGGGCTTGAATGTCTCCAGGGATGGGGCATCTACCACCTCTCTGGGCAACCTGTTTCTGTGTTTTACCACCCTTATTGTAAAAAAAAAAAAAAAAAAAATTAAATTAAAAAAAATCTTCCTCATGTTTAGCCTGAATATCTCCTGCTTTATTTTAAAACCATTACCCCTTGTCCTATGATAACAGACCCTAATTAAAAGTCTGTCCCCATCTTTCTCATAGGCCCCTTTTAAGTTCTGAAAGGCCACAATAAAGTCTCCCTGAAGCCTTTTCCAGGCTGAGCTACAGCAACTCTGTCAGCCTGTGCTCACAGTAGAGGTGCTTCAGCACTCTGATAGTTTTTGTGACCCTTGCCTGAACTCGTTCCAATGGGTCCATGTCCTTCTTATCTTGAGGACCGCAGAACTGAACACAGTACTCCAGGTGAGGTCTCCCAAGTGCGGAGTAGAGGAGCTGAATCACTTTCTTTGACCTGCTGGTCATGCTTTTTTTGATGCAGCCCATGATACAGTTGGCTTTCTGGCCTGCAAGTGCAAGCTGACAGGTCATGTTGAGTTTGTCATTAGCCAACACTCCCAAGTCCTCCTCCTCAAGCCTTCTCTCAATCTGTTCTCTGCCCAGCCTGTATTTGCGTTTGGGATTGCCCTGACCCATGTGCAGCACCGTGTCCTTGGCCTTGTTGAACTTCATGAAGTTCACATGGGACCACCTTTCAAACTTGTTGAGGTCCCTTTCAATGTCATCCCTTCCCTCTAGTGTATTGACTGCACCACACAGCTTGGTGTCTTTGGCAAGCTTGCTGAGGGTGCACTTAATTCCACTGTCCACGTTGCTGACAAAGATGTTAAATGGCACTGGTCCCAATACTGACGTCAGGGTTTTTTTTTCCTTTAATGTTATAAATGATATTTCTAGTTATTTGCCAGTTTAGATGTTGCAACTTTCATCCTTGTCTTTGGGGACAGATAATTAAAACGTGTTTGTCACGGAGGCACCCCGAGGCTAATTTAAGGGACAACAGGGTCCAAAACAACTTTTATTAAACCGGTGAGAAACAGCGTTTTAGCACTCCAAAAGTGACTTAAATATAGGTTCGGGTATCAGTTGAGGAAAATTATTAAGGGGCAGCAACTAGTACAACAGGTGGTCCACAGAGTACACGCACGTGGCTTCCCCCAAAACAATGCCGGAACCACCCCCGAGTCCCAGAGGAGTACACACTTGCCTGAACACGGTGCGGGATTATTCTTAAAGAGATACAGGTAAAGCGTACACTCGCGATTCCGCGAGGGTAAATTTATAATACACTCGCAATTCTGCGAGGGTTAATTTACTTACACGTGCGAATGTGCACGGAATACTACACGTGCTTATGTGGAAGCACGGGAGGAAAATACACTCGCGATTATGCGAGGATAAATTTATAATACACTCGCGATTGTGCGAGGAAATAATTTAAAGTACGCGTGCAAATGTGCACGGAATAAAGTTACACTCGCGATTGTGCGAGGAAATTATTTAAAGTACGCGTGCAAATGTGCGCGGAATATAAATACACTCGCGATTGTGCGAGGAAATAATTTTATACGTGCTTGTATTAAGCACGGGAAGTTACACGTACATATGTGCACGGAAAGGATAAATATACTCGCAGTCCTGCGAGGGGTTTTACTCACACACGTGGCGGCAAGGCAAGCAGGGTCTCCATCCCGGGGAGGCGGGGTCTCGGCGGTAGCATCTTCCTCGTGCTCCCAGAGACCGGCGACAATGGGCCCAGTCTCGACGAGAGTCCCGTTTTTATACAGGCTGATCAGACCTGACTGTAGGCATTCTAGAAGCTTCTCTGCACCCCCACACCGTGTGTGGGGCGCCCCTGAAGCCTCCAAACATCCCCCACACTGGTCACAGGTGCCCAGCGGCTCACTGGCGCCTCGGCAATCCCTTCTCCTAATGGCCTTGGCCAGGGTGCTCTGGGCCAAACAAAAGAAGCTGTTAGCCTCAAGTAGCAGAGAGAGGGAGATGTGCCTACTCCCTCCATACTGAAGGAGGCGGGGGGAGAGAAGGGGGTTTGCATTCTGCCACAGTGTTCTTGAAAGGTGTTAGGCTTTCAAAAGTCCCATTTGACTCCAAATATGTATTGCTTATTTTTTTCTGTGCATAAAATTAATTTCAATGTAAAAAGGGAATACTGGGTTTGTGCTGATTATCTTTATGAACCTTATAATAATATATCCCTTGCAAAAAACCACAGTTTAGCAGGTAGTCTGGTATCTATCACCTTTGTTACTGAATATGGAACAAAAGTGCTATTCTATGTCATATTCAAAGAAGTAGCCTTAGTACTGAAGTGGAAAATGTGTTTACAATAAGAAAAAGCTGTGCATCCACAAGTAGCTGACTAGTAAAGCCTTTTACCTGACTGGTAAAAACCACTCTTAGCTATTGTTTCTCCTTTACCTATAAGACATACAGTAAAATTCCCTTAAAACTGATGTGGATACAGTCCTTTAACCATAATATGAGCATTGAATTAAAATATAAATGTGCAAGATTTTAATAAAAGGACACTGAATATCTTCATGAATGAACCCATAATAAGTTATAAATGACTGGTTTTGTTGTCAAGTACTTAATGAGTTCATTTGCTAAACTTGAATGTGAGAAACAAAAGGCAAGCATAAATATGTTTACTAAGTGTAATGCTGTATAGAAAGTCCTTTCTGAGTTCTTAAGTAGCTGAAATATGCTGCTATTGCATACAGATTTGCATATCCAGTGAATCTGAAGAGTTACAAATCTGTAAATGATAATACTAGGCGATGGTATCTGACACCGAGAAGTCATATCTTGTCTGTGATTCCACCCAGAAAGTAATGAAATCTATAACTCATATCAATTTCATCCAAAGGCACATAACATCCTTATGCCGATCTGCTAAAACGTATGAGCTATGTTCTACTGAGATTTTACTGCTATATACTATATCACAGACAATGACTGAAAATAGATACTGACATGTTCTGGAGAAAATTATGATCAGAAATGTTTTCTTTTGATATTTCATCAGCATGTATCTCTATTCTCTGACACAGTCTAATATACCATAGATTTTCCCCTGTTTTCTAGTAACTTAATGTAAGCATGGATCACACAAACACTTCTGTATAATCTCATAAGTTTATCACACTGACCTATCATAGTTATTTTGTGCCATTGTTCTTAACCTAGTGGGTTCTTCCAGGTGGTATAAACCAGTGCAGACATCGCTGAACCACTAAGAAGTTGAAGCATTTTAAATACTGTTTTCATTCCAAAGAACAAAGGTATTGAGTTAATATATAGAGAACACAAAGAAAGAGTAAAGCTCATTAAGTTGCACTTGTCTGAACAACCCTGTTGAACTGAAGTAGTCAGTGTTCTACAGAGAGATTATGGCTGTGTTTCTGTGGCTGACTGCAAACAGCGGACGGCTCGTTATACTTGTGTTCAGAGCTCACTGGATGTGAATTATCTGTAGTTCAGAAGCTATTATATGTACCTCTAATTGTGTGACCAAAAGTTATTTCAAAAAAAGCCCTGTTTGTCTATTTTACAAACGTACAATTAGCTCTTGATCCCTCAAGGAAGCATACCTCCAGTCTAGGTGCTCTGAACTCCTTATCTATTCCTGTTCCAAAATGGAGATATCTAAATTATCTGATCTTTGCCTCACAAAGTTCTGTAGGCTTGTATATTTTTGCAAGTGTTGGCAGACACTAGTGTCTTGATAACATAAAGGTTCCCGTCACCAGAGCTCTAGCGTTTATAATGAATGTTTCTCTGTCCCACCTTTCTTGTATAACCTACTTGGTTTTGTCAGGGTGTTCCTCCTGAAACCAACACAAAACACCTTGAGTAATGAGATGTTGTTTAGGTCTGCTTTCAACCCACTCATTAAAGCATTTACTTGAGTAATGGAAGATAGTATAACACTTCTTCCTTACAAAATCTTTTATCAGGGATTGGAATAGAGGTTATATGTATTTCAGGTACTATTTCAATGACTCTTATGCAAGGCTTTTAACTCTTCTTGCTGCGGAAATATTCTGGTTTTCACACTTGAATGTTTACTGACCCATAGAGAAGGGTGTGCGTAGCTGCTTCTGTGGTAAAGACTTTTGAGGTCTTTACAGTGACTAGATGGTCAAGTAATACAGAACAGAGAGACAATTTGCTTTTAAACACAAGCCATTCAGGTACTCTCTTAGAAGTTCAGATGCTTCATATAATAAGGCATCTGGAGATGTTTTTCCCCTTCCTTCCAATTATATAGCTGAGTGGCTCAGCCAGTGAGTTACTGGGCTTGAGTATGGGCTGCATTTTCACTTTTTGAAGCAGTTCTCTGAGAAAGAACTAGTTGGTGTACCCACCCAATCCTACACATGGCTCATGGTTGTGAGTACATAGAGGAGGGAGAAGATTCATTCCAATATTTTTTTTATAGAAGTTCTTCTCAAGATTTCTGTCCACCAAGCTGAGGTAACTTCCAGCTTAGCAGGCTAGCCTCTTCTCACACTTAGAGTGCTAATGTTTCTCAGGTGCTGTACTGGATATTTAGGTGTCTTAACATAGCTGAAGATTACAATTGCCACAGGGTACCAATGACCTTGCAGTAATAAAATCAAGCCATTTTTTTAAGGTGGCTGTAAAATGTGTTTGATTCAGTGGTAATGTACATGTTAATTCTGGATTTCAGAGTTCAGCTTCCAAAATAAAATCTGTTGAAAAACTACTCATTTATCTGCCTCGTTATAACTAAATTTTAAATCCTGATGTTGGACTGGCTCCTGAGTACAGCCTGATCATCCCTAGCTTTTAATAAGTTACATCTACTAGTATATTACACAGTATTGTAGTGCGGTATACTTTGCAAATGTAATGAAGTCAACCTGAAACCTCACTACAACATTGCTCTTAAATCTGTGTCGACAAATGCATAGACTTCAAGAGTGTTTTGTGAGTTATAAATATGTGGATTAGCAAAGTGCCCATTTTATACATTGAGGGGATTGTGACAACAACATACTAAACAACAAATCCTCACTAATGCAATATGTATTATGGTCTTGGTCACAGTTTAGCAGTTTCTGTGTTTAATGGATTGGGCCATATTGTGTACATACTTCAACCCACTTAGTTTTTCTTCGAGCGATTTAGTAGAAATTAGCAGTGCCCTATTTCTATCTTCTTTTTCATTATTTTTTTCCTTACCTTTTTTAAATTCTTTTTAAAATTCAAATTTAGTAAGTTTTTGTTTGTTATCTGTCATTGTTATTTGGAGGTAAAAAAAAAAAATTGACTAAATGTTTGCTCATGAAATTTCTTTTAAGTGTTATAGCAACCAGGCAAACCTTGCAGTTATAATTTTAATACTAAGGATGTGATTAATATTTTCTATAATACTAATAAGCTAACTGAAATATTAACTAAAGGTTGAAATTATCTTTCCCATATGTTTAAAACTTATAGGAAAATCTTATAGGGAATTCAAAGCATGGAGGCATAAGGACGATGTTGTCATAGTCCAGTGATTCCACACATAAAATATTCTATTGCTGTCTTAGTGGAAATATTTCTCTTGCAAGAAATTCTAGCAGGATCACTGCCACTGATATATTCTTTATCCCAAGGTTCATTTATTATGTTTTTAATTCAACTCCCAGTGCTTGAATTATATCATAACAATATCTATATGAAAATAACTAAATCAGAACTGAGTGCAAGTCTTTCAAGGCCCTATCTTATGACTGACCTCACTTCATAGAACAGTCTACCTGCTGAAGAAAGGTAGCTATACACTACCACTACATCTGTTAAAGCACTGAACATAATTCAGCTTCATCTTTCTTGGATGATGGTCATCTAAAAAGTTTTGTCATATTTCCTTATTAATGCTCTGTGAAGCTGAAGAGAAGACATAATTTTTCTTCAGGAAGCCCAAATCTAAAATATATAGTTATGTAATTTTGAAGATTCATTTTGTTCGAATTCAGATGTGAATGACAAAAGATTTTTTTGTCGTCAGTGTTGTCATTAATACAGATGACCTACTAGTGACTATCTCCAATAAAAAGAGTCACTGTTGTTTCATAAGGAGTTTCCTATTTATTTTTCAGAGAATAGAAAGCTGTGTCTTTTGATCTTGCATTTCTGCTTGCCATGATTAACACTTGACCAAACTCTGAATCATTATATTTATTCTTTAATAGATCTGAAAGAGACATTAAATCTTACTTATTTTTAAAGCTTTGACAGAAAAATATGTGTTGTGTCACTGGATTTTTGAAGTTCACTTTCAACAGAAATTAAAGCTGCCATTAATCTTCAAAACACTGAAACTTAAATCAGCTAATTCTGCCTAAAGAGATTGGAGATGTTGCTGGAAAGTGAGTAGGACTAATACTGTGTGAGAGATTAGATTATACCCGGAATTTATTTCTTTCAAGAAACACTGATGAGTTGTCAGAAGCATTCCAATAGCTCTAAAAGCTGTGATGCTACCACTTATGCCTGTATTTTTTCTTCTGATGCTTTTTAAGTCCAGTAAGTTGCAGGGAGTTGCTATGTAGCCAGATCTGAATGGCAGTCCAAGTACTTTCCATGTGTGTAAAGAAACTAGAGACAACGCATCCCTATGTTTTCACAAGACAAGAGAAATGAAAGCTAATGCAGAGATCATTTCATGTAAGCAATAATGGGTTCAAACTGGTACACAAGAGATTCCACTTAAATTTGAGAAGAAACTTATTCAGAGTAAGGGTAACAGAACACTGGAATAGGCTGCCCAGTTTGGGAAGGATGTAAAGACATTGCCCCTGCATTGAGGGATGGAGTCAAGGAAGTCAAAGCTCAGTTGGAGTTGAAACTTGTGTGAGACCTGAGGGGCACCCAGAAGGGTTGAAGAACAGAGTAGAACAGAATAGAATATTTCAGTTGGAAAGGACCTACAACAAGTATCTAGTCCAATTGCCAGATCACTTCAGGGCTGCCCAAAAAAGTTAAGGCTATTGTCCAAATACCTTTTGAACACTGACAGGCCTTGGGCATAAACCTTCTGTCTAGGAAGACCCTTCTAGTGTTTGACCACCCTCTCAGAAAAGAAATGCTTCCTGTGTCCAGTATAAACCTCCCCTGGTGCAGTTTTGAACCATTCTCACGTGTCCTGTCACTGGATACCAGGAAGAAGAGCTCAGCAACTCCCACTCGACTTCTGCTCAAGGAGTTGTAGAGAGCAAAGAGATCACCCCTCAGCCTCCTTTTCTCTAAACTAAACAAGCCTAAATGTCCTCATAGGACATTTCTTCCAGCCCTTTCACCAGATTTGTTGCCCCCCACTGGATGTATTCGAAGACTTTCACATTCTTCTTAAATTGTGGATCCTAGGACTGCACAAGTAATCAAGGTGAGGCTGCACTGACCCTGGATACAGTGAGATGATCAGCTCTTTTGACCAGTAGGTTATACTGTGTTTGATGCATCCTAGGATGTGGTTTGCCCTCTTGGCTGCCATGGCACACTAATGACTCATATTGAGCTGCTGTTGGCCAGCACCCCCGGATCCCTTTCTGCATGGCTGCTCTCCGGCCACTCCTCTCCTAATTTTCACTTGTGCCCAGCATTACTCCACCCCAGATGCAGACTCCATCATTTGGACTTGTTACATTTCATCCCATTAATGACTGACCCATGCTTCAATCTATCTAAATCCCTCTGCAAGGGCTCCTTTCACTCAAGAGAGTCAATAGCACTTCCCCTTTGGTATCATCAGCAAACTTGCTAATGGTGCATTCAACTCCTGCATCCAGATTGTTGATAAATTTGTTGAGCAGAACTGACACTAGAATTGAACCCTGAGGAACACCACTGGTGACCGGTCCTGGTCACCAGCCAGATGTAACCCCATTAACTGTAACCCTTTGAGTTCTGCCTTTCAACCAGTTTTTCACCCAATGTACCATGACCCTACTTATATCACAGTTGGACAACTTATCCAGAGGGATGCTGTGAGGAACAGTATCAAAAGCCTTGCTAAAATCCAGGAAAATTACACTGATCACCTTCCAGTAAGTGGGTGACTTTACCATAGGAGGCTATTAAATTAGTTAAAACAAGACTTTCCCTTTGTGAACCCATGCTGATAATGCCTGGTGATTGCATTATTCATCAGTATTTAGTGCCATTTTTGTTCTCTTTTCACGGGTAAGGTTTGTCCTCGAGCTTCCCAGGTCCCTGAGACTACTAGCAGAGACTGTGGGAGGGAGGCAGTACCTATAGTAGAGGAAATCTTGTGGAATCTTTGAAATAATCAATAGTTATAGAGCTTCGTGCTCTATAAACTACAGTTTGAAAAAATCACTATGCTAAAGCACTGCAAATAAATAGATGCCCATAGAGACAGCTTAGCTGATGCTTAACAATATCAGCTTGTTCTTCTGATAGGCTGGGAACATTAACACTGGATATAATTTCCTCCATCACAGATTTGAATCATTTCTGTCCCAATTTAAAGCAGTAAGTAATATTTGGAACAGTAATTTGTTACTTAGCTACTGTATAATGACAAATCTTAGCAAAGTGCACAATATTCCTGAAGTGTTTGAAATTAGTTTCCATTGGATAACATATGGTATAACTTGTAATGTGTTGTGTAGATTCACAGAAGTAGCATTGTTGTTTCTGTTTATATCCAATTTACTGAGGTTTTGGTCCTCTATTTGCAGTCTTTCAATAATAAATTTCAGTTTTTGATGATCAGTGTTTAAAGGTTTCCTCTGTAGTCATTGAATCACTTGAGCAGTGCTGCTTCTACCTTTAACTTCCTATTTTTGCTATTTTCACAGACTCTATAGCAATACGCTATAATGCCTGAATTTAGCAGAAAAACATTAATTAAGGTTGGGAG
Organism: Patagioenas fasciata; assembly: GCF_037038585.1. Lineage (NCBI taxonomy): Eukaryota > Metazoa > Chordata > Aves > Columbiformes > Columbidae > Patagioenas > Patagioenas fasciata. Next base: position 102,157,152 of record NC_092522.1, read on the forward strand.
AGCAGTGGCATATTTCTTGGTAGCCAGAAGAAATGTAGAGCTCTATGTTTTTTCTATCTGATATAGTATTTCATCAGAGAAAAGTTTATTTCTGCAGAAATCTCTTTAGAAATAATTACAGGCACAGTTACAGTTAGGGACTGCAGAGATATCCTTTTCAGCATTTTTCTGGTATATTTTTAGGAAGTTTATTTGATTATTTATTTGATGATTACATAACATTTTGTGTGACGCCTGGCCAAAGCTACAATAGATCAAGATGGTAAACCAGACAGCCAAGAGAGGGGATCCCTTCCTGAGGAATTTCCTCTTTAACTCAGTATTGATCACATTTAACCACTATGGAAATTGAACTAAAATATAAATGTATAAATAATTCTTTCACAGCCTTTAAAGAGAGAGAACAGATGTGTTAGAAGATTCAGGCTCCTCTTTTTCTCTTCTTTTAATTGTAACTTATAGTTATAGAGTAAAGAAAGCGCAAAGTAGAATTGAATGTTGCATTATATGTTGCAGGAACACAAACTGCATATTATACTTCAGGTAAAATAAAAATATATGTAGAAATAAGGAGTTCTCAGGATGTAGCTTGTAGTTAAAACATAATTTGGGGGAGGTTTTATTTTTTTCCCAAGACATGTTCTAGAATTCAGTTTCATATTATATGATAATGTAACAGGGAAGTCTACTGTTTTATTCCAACCAGCAATTTATGTGTTTCCTTTTCTGAATTACGGCTTGTTAGCTGGAGCATATGTGTTACAAGAGACAAAAACACTCTTGATAAGCTGTACTGTTGTTCAAACCCAGCAATCTAGTATGCCATCTCTCTTTGCTGAGAAATTGCCTTTTCCTGTCTATTACTCCATTTTTCATGGAGACAATTTTTGATTCTCTATATTTTCCTGTCTTGATTTATCAGAAAAGCAAAGAATGACTTTATTAATATAATTTATTTTAAAAGGAGAAGTAAAACCCTCAGAAATACAATATCATTGAGGCATTGTCTCTTTATTAGAAGAATTCTAGAGATTGCTGAGGCCTGTATTACTTGTTTGTTGGCAGGGTCCCCTGAAATAAGTCTTCACAATGAAGCCTGTTCCTGGATTGGGCCACCATTCATTATCATTTCTTAACAGGTTGTAAATCAGTACTTCATATTTTCTTCTATTTTTTTTTTTTTTTCTCTTGGTCATGCATCTGCATTCTTTTCAATCTGTAGACTGCAGCAATGTCACTTGCTGTAATTTGGAGACATGCTTTTAATCATTTTTTGAAACAAAGCTTTGGGATATTTACTTTTTAGTGATACTATTATGATTTTATGCAGCTATAAAAATATTATCAGATTTTTAATGAATAACACTACTATTAGTAAAATATTCCAGTTTACCAAAATTTGTGGATTAGATGAGGACATTACTTGTGATGATGAGGAATGACACACACCGGGACGCAGACAAAGATGCACACAGAGGCAGAGATCGTGTTCAAGAAGGAGGGCAGAGTCCAACAGAGCAGAAAGCTGAGCCAGACTGAGGCCCTCTTTATTAGCCATTGACAATTTATAGGTTTTACTGATGCGGGCCTGGACTAAGAGGTTAAATAAGATGTTTTTTCAACGCTTGTTATTGCAAACACATGACACTTGTGTCTGTTGCAATCACGTTCCTACTCATTCACAGACCAGGCCCAACAACATTCAGGTATCACATGTACTTGGGGGCGGTTATCTGACCCAAGATACCATTCTCATGAGTCTGGGTTATCACTCTTTACAATTATGGAAAACATACTTCAGCACAACAGGCCCAAGGCCCTTTTATATTTTGACTAGTTGCTGTGATCTAATTATGTTAGTATTATTTCTTCTTTGACCGTCCAAATGGCCATGTTAGTGTTGATCTTCCTTTATTGTCCAGGGGGCTGGAACCGCACATCTTGCTTTCCCACACTGTTGGTTGAAACTTGTCATTTGGTGCTTGTTTTCTATAGAATTTGTGGCAATATTAATTAGCTTCTACAGCGTAAAAAAATCAAAGTAGTTCAGAAACTCCATAGTTGTTTCAAAAATGTAACTTGACCATTGTGAAGTTTTGTCTTGATAAACCAAACAATTCAGAATTTTGTCATAATTAATGGTGAGATTGAAGGTTGTAATGAAACTATGAAAAAACAGACTTCAGTGTGCAGAAGACCCATAAACATACAAAAAGTGGACTCCCATAATTTAGTACTGTAGAGAAAGAGAAAATGAATTTTTGGCATTTTTTTTTCTATAAAAATATTAAAAAAAAAAAAAAAAGGAAGAAGAAAAATGAGTTTATTGCTGCTGCAGGCTCTCCCAACAGTTCACACACAGCAAAGAAGAATGAGTGAGGTACCTTTCATTTCGGAAATAGTATTACTGAGTTAGCAGAGTGCAAGTGATGCTACTGTAAACATACTGCTTCTGTTTCTCAGGCTATTTTGAAAAAAGATTGGTCACTTGTCAGCACATAGACCCCTCACTTGTGTGCCTTTGAGATGCATTCAAAGATGCTGAGCTCACAGCAGACATCTGTTGAATTGGGAGGACAACATGATGGTACAGGTTAATAAAGTCCTGTGCATCTTCACTTTGAGTAACCTTGTATGCATCTGTGAGTATAAATGGGGTTCCACATTTTGCTATTTATATGCAGGGAAGCTGTTTTTTTTCCTTTGTTTTCAGAACATTCTGTGATGGGTGACTTGTAATAAAAAATCTGTAGACCAAATTTTTTTTTTTATTGACACTTCTACAACTCCTGTGCTCTCCCTGAGGAATGCTTTAACTTACTTTCATTTCATTCTTTTGAAGATCAAGAACATGTGTGTGCTATAGCAGACCTGAAGAAGCTAAAAATTTTAACATTTATTTATGTTTTCAGCATAGATATGACTGTGTTCATTCCACAGATGCAAAACTGAAATGGCTATGCCAGGAACATAGTGGCTGTAGATTGTTTTCCTAATTGATAAAAAAATACAGAATCACTCCTACCTTTTTCCCCCCCTGCTCCTCTTCTGATTAAAAAAGTGCCTAGTATGACTTTGACATTCCAGTTAAATGCCTACAGCCATTAAGGGTAAACAAGGGCTATATAGCCCTGGAAAGAATATGGGACTAGTTTCACTGGCTAAGAATATAAAGTATCAAGCTAAATCTTATTACTCTATATTCCCTGCTTTCTTTCATTACCTGCCTCACTTTCATGCCACAGTATCTTTGAGGTATGAACTCACTGAAGACGTTGGCCACATTCTAGCCACACTACCAATTACTACTATATATTGGTGAAATATATGCAGATAGCTTTTTGTTACACATCCATAAAGTACAGATCTACTCTGTGGACAGTAAATTATAACTTTTACAGAATAGTGATCTGTGGGAAAATCTAAAATTTTCAGCTTTCCTGAAAATATATTTATTTTCATCCTTGCAATTTCTACAATTATTGGAAAATACTTTCTTCTATTACAGCAAAAACATTTAAAATGTACTTTTTGTTTGTAAGTTGTTTCAGTCTTTTTTATTGAAGAGTGAATCTTGCATGTAATGCATTCATTTAGATATTCATCCGAATTTTGGAAATGTTAGCAGTCCAGGACTATGCAAAATTATTTATTTTCACTAATTTAGGTCCATGGTAACTGAGTTTGATTTTAAAATCATATATTTGGATATTTACATGCACAAATAGTGCTATATTTTTGTGTTCATAGATCTATATTCATGGTGATCTGTGAAATATTTTGGTTTGGCTGTTGACTTTCTAGAAATTTCCTAAGTTTTAATGCCTTAAAGTTTTAAAGGACTGGGTTGGTGTTTCTTCCCCACCTCCCCCTACCCCCTCAGAAGAACAGTTGTATATAATGAATATGCATTTATTTAATTTGTTAAAAAAAACCAAAACAAAACAAATCAGTCATGTAAGCCCAGGTGGAAACTCTTATACTCTGTGTACAAGTGGATTTCTATCACTAACAAAAAGACAGCAAGAGTGTTTACATACAAAATGGCTACCAAGTTGTTTGTTTGTTTGTTTGTTTGTTTGTTTTTTATTGGGACTAGACAGCTTGAGTCTGGATCCATTCCTAATTAGCCCTTTGAAGTCTTGAAGCCTGTTAGAGCAACCCAGATTTTATGTCAGCTATCAACAGCTGGCTATTAAGATAAATAATGGAACAAAAAACATGATGAGCAGAATAATACTAGTAGGAAAGAAAAGTTCAAAATATGGGGTAATAGCACATTAATGTATTTTTTCCCACTGTTGAGAAACAGATAATTGTTTGGTATGTAGGTGTGGTTTGTTGAGAGGAAAACTGTTCGATTTGCTAATAAGATATATACTATATAGTACATTTTACATTTTTTGACACTCTTACAAAAACGTTTGCAGTTGCTGTTTGCAGGTATTTTTCATATGTCCCAGTCTATCTTATTGACATGATTTTTATAATGGTTAAAGCAGTAAATGGAGACCAAGGAAAGCTTAACAAGCCAAAGAAATTGAAGCAAGTTATAGTTTTCATGCAATATAAATGACAGTGGCCTTAAACATTCCCCAAACTTAATTAAACTGTTTAGATTTTATTTAAAATTTATTAGTTTGTCTAGAAAATAGTCTCTTGTCTCATTCTACAGGTCATTTTGTAACTGATTTATTTGTAATGTATACAAATTGTATATTAAGCATCTATATATATATATATACACATCTGTATGTGCATACTTAAGTGGAATATGTCTATATTTCATTTTAAAATTGTGGAATAGTACTGAGCATCTCATCTTTGCTGTGTCCCCCACAAGATCATGCCTCTCTTCACAGTAACTTTACACTCAGCGAAGTTGTTTCTGGAATATAGAGCAGAGTGGTCTGAGGATAAGGAAGAACAAAAGAAAGAAACATAAAGATGTGCAGCACAAGCAGAGAGTGGGAGACTTGAGAACAGCAGACTTGAGAGGCTGATCCTCACAGGTAATAGAGAATGAAAAAGGGATCCAGAGGAGACTCTGCACAAATCACCTCAACAAACTAAGCCGTGGAGTTGTACTCCAACAGTCCTGAGAGATGGGATAGGTTCTGCATGGTTAGAAACATGTCTTTGGTCAGTCTCATTTTGAGTTCCCTGGTTGGAGAAGTCCCAGGTTCCAGTGTCTGTGGTGGTAGAGCTTTCCTCTAGAAATTACTGTTTGTCAGCCTGGAGGTGCTTGATTTAATGAAAAACTGCAGAAACATTTGCCTGAAAATCCTGGTTCACTTACTGCTTTGTCACAGTTTGTTTCAGGAGTGGGGGGTGTGTGTGCATGTGTGCATGTGCGTGTGTGTGTGTAAAACCAGAGGAAGAGTAGCGTCTTGACTTACGGAATTTTTAATGTAAGTGATAACGTATGTGTTCTGTTGTTGTAGGTGAATAACTTTTCTAACAGATGCATCAAGGAATACACCTTTTAAAATGTGAATATTATGTAAACGTTTACACCTTTGAAGATCCGTGCATTCAGAATAACTGTAAATCTTGCGCATTGGCAATCAGTAAAAAATTGCATGTGTTTCTTTGGGTTTTTGTTTTTTTTAAAAAACCCCATACATTCTTGTTTTAGTGTTGAGATTAATGGAGAGTGATGAATGGTCAAATATGTGTTAAAAGGTGTGTGTATTTCAGCTAAAACACCACAGTGTGGCATTTAGAGATCTTGAATTTGAAGATTTCAATACTACAAATGCTTTGCTTCACAAATAAGAGAGACTTCAGTTTGCATCAAGAATTAAACAACTTGCTGAAAACATATGGTACCCTTTTGTCATAGAAAAATATTTGCTGTTCTTTATGCAAAAAATGACGTGTTACTTAGATTTTACTCCTGACGAGATCAAAAATTAAAGCAGTATGCTTTTCAATTGTCACATCAATTGTTACTTGTATATAAAAATATTGGAACAGAAGATTGAAGTGCAGGGTTTCTTTGGATTGTTCAAAATTGAAAGTTAAAGGTATTACATGTATGAAGATAGCACTAGTTTTATTAATTGCTTTATGATTATTGCTTGTGAGTACAATGGTGATTTCAACTGAATTCCAGACATCCCAGTCTAGGATTTCCCAATTATATTAATTAGCAAACTCAATCAGAAAAAAGAACACAGAGTGACTTATTTGTCTACAGATGCTGGACAACACATAGTTGAAGTAGTAACATGTAATTTGCACTTCTATTGTGCATACTGCATGCCTCTTTTTTTCCCCAGTTATATGAAGAAAAATATCTTTTTAACACTGTCAGTTATTTGTAATTTATATTTAAACACAGCTGCTAGTGTTGATTATGTTACTGCTATAAAGGCGTACACCTGATATAAACTTCCTGGCTGGCTTGTTCTCTCTTAGTGATGTGCTTGAATAGTATTAAATGACATGCATATCTTGTAAAATCTGGGCTTTTTGGTCTTCTGTGAATCATTCCAGTAATTTGTTAATTCTATTAAAAAAAAGCCAAAAAAAAAAGCCAAGACACAGATGGTTATTTGCAAACAAAATTAGCGTGTTTTATGGTACCACAGGTATTTGCCAATTGCCTTGTAATAACAGTCAACATAGTGCAAGACTCTATAACTTCTAACAGAAATGCCAAAACTAATTAAAAAAAGGAAAATCATATTTGAGAAACTTTTGGCATTGAAAACCTAGCTAGAATTTTGATTACTTACAGAAAAAAAGATTTTAACTTCTAAAACTGCAGTGATGGTGGTTTTGAACTTTATAATAAAGAAAGAATGTGTTATCAGTTTTGTTGTCTTTTCTGAAGTAAAGAAAGATTCTTACAAAAATAGTAAATTATGTTTGCTCAAGATGGTCAGTAAGTGCAGCTTCAGATGCTGTAAGAATACAAACACAACAAACAAAAATAAAATGCCATTTGTTGTATCTGAAAGTGCCAAATAAAATCCTTGCTTCATTAGGAGAGGAACTGGCAGAGGTGTGGAACTTCTGATTATTATTGTTTTTCTAGGTCTCTGTCTCTCCAAAACTGCATATACATAATTAAAATTTTATTTCTTTACATGTGTTTAGAGCAGTGGAATTTGTGTAAAGTTGTTCATATTAGCTGCGGACATGTTTATGGTAGGTTTTTTTTCTTAGGAGCAAGGCTTTTTCTGTTGATCAATAACTTTGAATCTTGCTGAACAGTTTTGGTCACAGATCCAAAACACATCACCATGTGGGCTGCTATGAAGAGATTTACTTCTGGCTCAACCAGACCCAGTTCAGTGTTACAGATATAAAAAGATGCTGAGTTGTGAAAAGTGGTGAGTGGTGCAGTTAAAAAAAAGCCCTAATTACTGTCCCTTATTTAATGCAAGCCAAATTGTACCTTTTGGTTTGGCCAGTCAGCCAGCCATGTACATGCTACAGAACTGGGACCAGGGACTGAACATGGTACAGACTATGGGAAGTGAAGGGAAGTTAGGAAGTAACCCCTAGGAGATGGTGTCTTAGCACTGTAAGTAGAAATTTAGAGATGTCTGGGAAGTACAAAGACCTCATTCTACTCTGCAACTTCCTGAACAACATTTCTCACACGGACTAACACGATATGAGATTTAAAAATTCCATGATTTTAGGAAGCATATTTTCTATGTTGAGTTTAAATGTAGGCTTCCCTTTTTCACACCATTGTTGTTATAACTGAAAAATTAATTTAACATAATAAAATTATTAAGCATACTAATCATTTGTATTTGCCAGGGCAGGAAATTAAATATGTTGACATGATTTAACAGCTTATTGCCTTTAAGGTAGTAGCTCTGCTTCCCCAGCTTTGAGTTGTATATTCTAGCACCTTCCTGTGCTAAATCATGCTTATTCTCTCAGTGAGACATTCACTTTGACAATACAAAGGGAAGGGAAGCTAGCAAAAGTCTAAAGTGTGACTTTTATTGCATCCACCACAATGAAGAGCTCCGTGGTCAGGAGCCAGCAAAGGAGGACTGATCCTTTTACTATCAGCAAGCTGTTAGATTGGTCGAGGTTTAGATGAGCTTGTTTAACCCTTCTTTCCCTAGCACACAGATGAATTAATAATGCTAGGAAAACAAATTACAAGATTTCTAAGAGAGGAATAGAATTAACAATAATAGTTACACAAGAAGATGTCTAGGTAAAAGGGTGAAGATTACAACCACTCTTAGATGTCCAGACAGTAGGGCTGTGTAAGCACTCCATACAGTCAGTAGAGAGCAAGCAGTCCCTCCAGAGGGTGATTTTAAGCATGTACATTAAGATCCTCTGTAGCATGCACATTATTCTAAAAATCACTCTCAAAAGAAAATTAGGTCTCTTTTGCTGATCCAGGGAGCTTAAGGAGACTAACCTCCTGACTTAAGTGTCTAAAAAGTTAGCCTGCATGATATGCTTTCCAGTGTTTCTGAAAAATCTCAAACTGAATAAAATTAGATCTCATGGGCAAAGAATAGAAAATCAGAATCCGATGAATATATGTTCAGAAGAGTAAAGAATCTGAATGAGCTGTCAATGCAGTGTGATGTCCAAAAGCATAGGCAAGAATTAAGAAATATAATAATCTTAAAGCACATATTCTCCTTGCACCAAATATCAGATCAGAGAATTAATTCTTCCAAGGCAGTGCAACCACAGGCCTTTCTTTGCCTGAAGATATTGTTGCAAACCTTTGGCATCATTAGCATTTTTACCCCCTTTCTACTGGAGATTTAAACTAATTGTACACGTACACCACTGTAAGAGGAATGGAAGGGAAATCTTTGCCACTCTGAAGTTTCACTCCTGATCTTTGCAGTGGCTGGCCAACAGGAGACTTAACTGAGCAATCATGAACAAGCGGTTTGTGATTCAGGTGGAGTGTAAAATGCCAGTTACTAACAAAGCTCTGATGTTGAAATTGCCAACAACCTTACTGACTTGGAAAAATAAAATCTGTAATTTGCACAGTAAATATGGAGAATAGTTTTCATATTTTCATGAAATATTTTTCTAACTAACTGCATATTTGTATACTCCCTGTGTTCTGTGCTTCAAAGTCTTGGAAAGCAGATGTGTTGAAAGATGGTAACAGTAATCAGTAGCTGTAAAATGAAGGAACCCTGTGAAGCAGACCAAACTGATTCTGTCAGATGTGACTGCAGCAGGTTTTACTTCCATTCCTTTCATAGATACTATCTTCCAATAAAGAGGTTAATAAATTAGTTTATGCTAGCAATCACATAATAGCAATGTTAAAATTACTAGTTATGAATATTATCAGTTTTTTCTTCAAATGAAGTTAAGTTTATCAGTAAAGAGAGAATAATCTGATCACAGATACCAAAACCAAGAGCTTCAGAGTTTGAATCCTGTTACATTGGAAAACTTATCTTAATTTCCCTTCTTCAGTTTCCTGTATATAAAGCTATAAAAAAAAGATTCCTTTTCCACCTCCTCACATGTTTTCAAAATGTAATTAGTATTTCAAAAGTAATATATACATAATCTTTAATTTTTGATGTGCAGAACTATTCCAGTGGGGGGGGGGGGGGGAAAAAGCAGCCTTCAAAATACATCAGCTACAAAGGTTCTGTGTTGGACCCAGGTCTCTGTCCCTGCATGGAGCATATTATGAAATTACAACTTAGTCCAAACATTTGCCCTTAACCATTTTTTGTTCCTTGTCAAAGCTTATCCTCTTCTTCCTTGGTGAAAAATCATAACGCAGAATTTAAGACACTGTAACTTCATACTTAGTTTTCAGTGCTTCAAATGGCCAGTCACAGAGATGCTTTCAGGTCTTTTGAAAGCCAGCCATTCTCTGGCAGGCAGGCATCAGTCTCAAGCAAGGATTATGTAGGTTGGTTCCTAAATTAATAAGACCATCTAGAAGTTTCCTTTGGTTCCATTCAAAGTCAGCAGGAAAAGACAGAGGTCTAATTGGGTGAATTAGACTACCATTGGGAGATCCATCATAGTGTTTAGAAAAATTAAGTTAAATAGTGAAGCTATCATCCTAAACCCTGTTTCATGTAGACTTTTTAAGTGGAAAAAGATTGCTACTTCAGATCCTTCTTCACATGTGAAGATTTTATTTCAAAAGTTTAAAAAAAAATGGAGGAACAGTTCTAACTATTATATTGATGTCTGCAGCTTTAAAAATACTATTTTTTATTTAAAACTGTTTCTGCAAATCAGCAACAGCTGGTATTCACAAGTTCATAATTGGTGTAGAAAAGTGCTATACAATTTTCTTGACCTGTTAACTCTATTTACTTAAATCCACATATTTATAACTGTTTAAAAAAAAGCAAAAAAGCCATTGGAACATGCTAGAGAAGCATTTGGAAGAGGAATACCTCGGAAATTTATATAGCTCTAGAAGTGTACAGCTTAAAAAGAGCGAAAAAGCACAACAATCTTCTGTTCATTTGCAGGGGGCTTAATTCTATGTACTATCTGGGCAGTCAATTTCTGATTCTTTTGGAGTTAACAAAGTGATAATTATTAAACTTCACATTTAATTCTTTTATCTGCTCATCTCCTCTGTGTCCTAGAATGCATGTGAGTTTCTGGAATATGTGAATTTGAAATCTATCAGATAATTGGAAACTAATGGATATGGCTCTTCTGATACACTCTTATTCAAAATCACAGAATATAACAAAGAGGTTACAGAATCATGTGAAATAAGGTGCGAGGGAATTGAAGAAGTTATCTAGATCTTTTCATGATCTGAGAAAGCACTAAATGTGTGTGCTAGGAAATGCTCAATCATTTTTAAATTCAGTCTCCTCAAACTGTTTTTGAGTATCTTCTGTAAGGAAGGGTTTTCTGATATCTTAGTTGTTCTCACCATAATTTAAACCTATTTCTTTCTGTTCTGTCTGCAGTTACAATAGAGAATGAGTTATTATGATTCCAATTTCTTGTTTTTTTCTGGAAATTATTACTGTCTTCCATCAGATCTGTCTTTTTTGAGACATGTAACCACAGTTAATTAATTTTTTCTTTGTATTTTGTGGATTCTGTATTCTTTTCCTGATTTGTTGACGAGAATCCCATGTGAAACAATGTCAATGCCATATTAGACTGAAGAGACAGGGAATTTACTGATTGTTTCCTACCTACAAAGCTTTTTGCTCTCTGAAGTAAAGGAAACTGTACTGCATGCAATGTAGTTTTACTGGTTAATGATTAGAAGTCCCCATTGAATTTTGGGCTTGACTGTCTTAGATGTTCTATCAATACACATTTCAGAAAAAGAAGGAACAAACAAACAAAAAACAACCAACCAATCAAACCCACCTTGATTGTAAGACTTTAAAGAGACTACAAAGATAAGCAGAGAAAAACAGACACAGAACTGGGAAATCATGTGCCCTACGTTGTGTATCGGGTCGGTAGCAGGGCTAGCAAGTTGCAATGAGCTGGTCTGTTAAGGTGTTACGTACTTGTATGGGGCAAAGGCAGTGCTTCCATTCTATGTCTCTTTCAAACCAATAGGATTGTCTTATCTGAAGAATAAAAAACAGCAAAGATACAAAGAGCTGACTTAATGTTACTGAGGTAACTGCTTTTTGAATTTGTTTTCCGAAAGTGTCAAATGATCAGGAGATGATGAATAGTGAACAGTATGGAAATAAAGCTTCTAGATTGTATTTAACATGAGGCAAAATGTTCCACAAATCATTATACAAAATGATTTTTAAGATATGAGAGCACTCTTGCCAGGAGGTAGAGAAGGAGTAATAAAGACATTCTGGAGGTAAATTATTGTCACATTGCTGCCAAGAGCAGTCAAGAGATAGCACTGCGAGGTGACTGAGGCAGGACTCAAGCTGGGATGCTGAGTTGTGCAGTTGAACAGAGAAGGGAACAGAACTGCACTCAGGAAATGCAGAGAGCACCTCATGGTACTTAGGAGTTGTACTGTGCTGTCAGAGTAATCACAAGAGGTAGCGATATACCTCCTGGCAGTTGTGAGATTCCTTTCACTCTCTGATTCCTGCACCATGCAAACAGACCATTCTTACTAAGGCTCCATCTTTTACCATTTGACCTGCTTCTTTATTCTCTTCTACACTCTCAGGGAGGTGCTGACATCACTTCACAGAGACATAGTCAGAGAACACACTTCTCTGACCAGGGTTGAAAGGGAGAGGAGGGAATTTGAATAGGTGACAGAAAGGAGAGAACTGTCGTTTTAGCATAGAGAGTTGTGAGATAGCTGAAGTTTAATATTTTCATTTTTCAGCAGGTTTTCTCAAAGGACTTATTTAAACAAAAATCTCTAAGCAGAAATAGATGTCTTTAGTGAAAGCAGAATATTTATGTTGTGATCCTTTCTACCCCATGTTTTTATCTCTTCAGAGATCTCAAGGGAAGCTGGTAAATCCTTTGATGAGAGATAGCTTTACTACAGAAAATGCAGGACATGATGTTTGAAGTAAACATCTCCCTTACTAATCTGAACACATACTCTGGCAGGGTAGATCTCAGAGGTTATTCAGACTTCTAGATGACACCTAAGTGTCAACTTACCAAATGATTGTCAGAACACTACTGTAGTTTTCTGAAGAATAATGAATTTATGTTTCCCTCCAGATTACAATTATCACAATTTGCACTGTGGACACCCCACCTACTCTTTTTTTTTTATTTGGTATGTAACTTTCTTGTTTTCCTCTTGTCTTAAAGTAAGTACAGTATCAACATGAGTTTTTAGGTAACTGCTATATTTGTTTTTATGCATAGCTGTATATTTGATGGGAGTCGACTTATTTTTGCATTTGTTTGAGTTTATACAGCACTTTAAGGTTCCCATGAAAAACAGGGGCTGTAAAGGTGTTAAGCTATTACGATGGGAAAATCGAACAAAGTAGAAATTTTGTGTCTTTACTTTGTCTTCTATTTTAATTTTAATCTGAGGAAACCACAAAGAAAGATCAGAGGGAGATTTAAAAGGCCCCTAAAATAGCAGTCTTTTATACAAACAGTTGTCATGCTCATTGGAATCTAGAGTTGTGAATTTATTGACTTGATAAAAACACTGAAATCTGGCTTTCTGCCAAGTGTTAGCAGTAAGATATGGGGCAAACCAGGCACATGCATCTTCCCTGTGGCATGAAAAAGACTACAAGTTGAGGTCTTATCCACCAGATCTGGACCATGTCCTAGGAGAAACAATGTGTACTGAAAATGTTGTTAGACCATTGTTCTGCAACTAACACTGTTGTTGTCATATCTGAATAACAAAACACCAAGACAAACCTAAAAAGAACAGGTTTGCAGCACCAAATTTGTCCTATTTTTAAAAAATACCTGTCTGAATTAGTGGAATTTGTTACAAATCTTTTTCCCAACAATGTGTATGTGTGAGTTAGAATTTTTTTGATTGTTTCTTGACACTGTACCCACATTTTGAACAGTTTCTTGTAGCTTTACTTTTGTATGAAAGAAAATATATCTAGAGAATACGAATGACTGATTTTCATATGAAAAAATATCATGTTAGACATATTCAGAATTATTGATTCTGTGCAGCCTCAAAATATAGAGTGTTAATTCTTTCTTACCTTTTTCCTTATGAAGCAGAGACATCTCACAGCAAGTCTCTAAGTACCTAGTAATGTTTCTTTCGTTTTGATAGAAATGCTTCTGAAATTTGGAGCGTCTAAAATGCCAGTAAAGATGCTTGCTCATGATTGTTTTAAATCTTTCATAATTTGCATCTACATGTGGCAGAAGAATTAAAGCTAAAAAGAAGCCAATATATATTAGGAGTGCAGCTGAAGGAAGTTTTTAGTCAAAGCATGTTTCTTTATCTCAGTGTTTAGACACAGACTTCTTTCTGGATCTTCTTCCTGTTGCAAAACAATTGTAAAAAGGAGACCATCTTTTCCGATAGTACCAAGTTTCACAGATGTAGAAGTGCAGGTATCACAGAAAAACAGAGGATGGGTTCCTTTAGTAGTATCAGCTTCTTTAAAACCCTACAAAGGTATAAAAGTTCAGGTCAGTAGGTTATAGACGTACAGGAGCTCTTTGCATATTTTCACATGCAGAGATTTACATGCTGTTTGTCACAATCTTTTCTCTAGAAAAACAGGTTATATAAATTACCCATTTCTTGTCCAAATGGAAAACTGTTTGCTATGCTACTGTTCCTCAGAGGAGTAGTGTTACATTATTTAAGGAGTGAATGAAGCAGCATTTGTTCTTGTAAGGACTTCCAGTATAAGTTGGGGAATGACCTATTAGAGAGCAGCGTAGGAGAAAGGGATCTGGGGGTCCTGGTGGACAGCAGGATGACCATGAGCCAGCACTGGGCCCTTGTGGCCAAGAAGGCCAATGGCATCTTGGGGTGTATTAGAGGGAGGTGGTTAGCAGGTTGAGAGAGGTTCTCCTTCCCCTCTACTCTGCCCTGGCGAGACCTCACCTGGAATATTGTGTCCAGTTCTGGGCCCCTCAGTTCAAGAAGGACAGGGAACTGCTGGAGAGAGTCCAGCACAGAGCCACGGAGGTGATTAAGGGAGTGGAGCATTGCCCTTATGAGGAAAGGCTGAGGGAGCTGGGTCTCTTTAGCTTGGAGGAGACTGAGGGGTGACCTTAGTAATGTTTACAAATGTATAAAGGGTGAGTGTCACGAGGATGGAGCCAGGCTCTTCTCGGTGACAACCAGTGGTAGGACAAGGGGTAATGGGTTCAAACTGGAATACAAGAGGTTCTACTTAAATATAAGAAGAAACTTCTTCTCAGTGAGGGTAACAGAACACTGGAACAGGCTGCCCAGAGGTGTTGTAGAGTCTCCTTCTCTGGAAACATTCAAAATCCACCTGGACACATTCCTGTGTAACCTCATCTAAGTGTTCCTGCTCCAGCAGGGGGATTGGACTAGATGATCTTTTGAGACCCCTTCCAATCCCTAACATTCTGTGATTCTGTGATTCTGTGACTGTTTCTCATCTTCTGACATGGCTTCCACAGGAAAGAAGGTTATTCTTTACAATTGACCTTCAATATCAAAATACAAGTGAATTTCTAAAAAATAATACAGCAAATAATGGAAACACATTGAAATGTCTTAAAAACTATAAAATCAGACTGTTTAGTCTGTTTATCTTTCCTTTTTCCTTTTTAACATCATTCCTCCTTTATAGCTGAGATCGTTAAATGGTTCACTTTATAAGTGAAATATGTCTTCATGCTTTTCCATGTAAAGGATTGTTCAGTAACATTCAAAATACTCTGATAACAAAAGAACACAGTAAAGTGGTTTAGATTTTTGGATTTATTTATCATATTCTGTACTGAAGTAGACCCAAAATATGTTTTCATTTCTGACAGAATTACTTTTCTTGTTCTGGTTTATGTGAACTGAAGACGATGACAGGAGTAAACCTAACGTGCCTCTTCACATTTACAGAAGCAATAGGATTGAAAATCACACATGAAATGCTCTCGATCTGTAGTTTTCATTACACAATACCCAGAAAACCAAGAAATAGTGTAACCATCTCAGGAATCCAGAATATTCTTATAGTTTCAAAGATTAGCAGTAACTCCACATAACAAATCCGTCACCATTTACTTAACAACAATTATATTACCGGATTGTGGCAATATAGATCAAACTGTTTTACATCTCTGTAACTGCTTTATCACATATTTGAAAAACACAACAAAAATGCATGGTACTTTATCAAGTGCTGCTAAAGAAATATTCCAAGAAAGATTTTAAATAAAGAGAAATTGCTCTTGAAATAGTCACATTTTTATAAACCTACGTGATCTCTATTAAAATTCCCAAAGTTAATATTTTCTCCCACAGTTGAACTGCTTTATCTACCAATTCACCTTTTGTAGAAAATACAGGCTCATTTTACTTTCTAATAATATAATCCTGAAAATTAATTTTTCTCTAGGTATTGTTTCCCTTTCAGTCAAGACATTAGAATGTGTAAAATACTAAACTTAAGGATTTTTAATATAGAGATGGAAAATCTCTTGTTTTAGAAATGTAGAGATCTTAATTCTTAAAGAAATTCTTGAGGGGTGACAATTTTACCAATATATTAACTGACCTACAATAATATTCTGAAATGCTCAGATTATATGTGAAGTGTTAAGATTAATTATTGTATTAGTTGAAGTCCTCATGACCTTGAAAAAGTAAACCTAGACCATTTACTTGAAAAAGAGATTTTTTAAAAAACTTACTTTCAAGAAATTTATATATTTAAAATACTAATGATCATGTAGACTACCATGCTATATTACTCCTAATGTAGGTGAAAATGTACTAATATAGGTGAATGTAAATGTACTAATGTAGGTGAAAATGTTTAGCAGTTACTGAAGATAAGAACTAGTCATAATGTCTCCTTGCATTGCCTGTAGTCTACTGTGATTTTTAATGGCTCAATTATTGCTCTACTTCTTGGTCTACTGAAAATGTAGAACACAATATTTTCTGAAAGCCAGCAAATGGTCATTGTTTCTGATACACTTTGTATCTTTCTGTCTGAAACAGAATATTTCAATACAGATTTATCGACTTTTTCTTAAATATATTTTTTTTTCTAAAAAATATTTTTTTTTCCTAAAAAATATTTCTAATGCAATAATTATTTTATTTTTGGAATCTGTGGGTTTTAACTTTCCAAATATTGTACTTTTCTTCTTGACTACCTATATAAAAACATAAAGACTAATTTATTTCTTATGACACTTCATATAATCCACACTTGATTGAAGTAGCCCCTTGTTTTACCCGAGATCAAATTAATTTCGTTTTAGGAGCTTCGGGTTCAAAATTCTGTCAATAATTAATGCTAAAGAATTCACTTCTAAGAAATTTCACCTCAATGTCTTTGTAGACATTATTTTAAAATTAATTAATTAATTTTTAAATTTTAAAATTGCACAGGTGGGCCATCTCAGCTGAAATCCACAGTGCATCTTGTTCTGGTGAACAAGAAAGAAGGGCTAAAAATATTAAATCATAGCCAAGTTAAAAGTATTGATTAAGTTAAGGTTATTAGGTATTAATTACTTTAAACAAATTCATCATTGGCCTGCTAATTTTTGTAAGGGTCAAAAAGTGACTGAGAATAATGATTTTTTTCCTTTTTTTTCGTTTTAATAAGAAGTTTTATTGTGCCTTAAAAGGTTAAGATCGCGTAGTTTGTCTAGTCATGAAAGAAGTTCTGATTCACAGCAACTCACTATGTTTGTTCTGTGAATGTGGTAGAGGAGTTTATTTTCTCTGCCTTTTTTTGTACAACTGTCTACTTAATTCTGTCATCTGAAATGCTCTGCAGACTAACAGAAAATGTCTTTCAGAGAAGCCATGTGGCAGTCTTCTTAGGGGATTGTATTTCCTTCAAGGGAAAACCTTTCAACACCGAATTGTTTGTAGTGCCATACGAAAATGCTTGGATTTTCATTGAAAATAGAAACAGAAGGCATATTTAGCTTGAGTTATTCATTCAAAAAGCAGAAGTAACATAGTCCCAACCGAACATTTTAACCCTGTGATGTGCCAGCTGAGTTCAGTCTCAAATGGCCTCATGGCTTGTGTTCTCCAAAATAGCGGCCTTGAGCCTTCAGGGGTATCTTTAATTTCTGGAAAGAGCCTGAAGAAAGGTTACTCTGCCCTTTTGGAACTGTTAGCACAGAGACTATTTTTTTTTTTTTTTGGTCAAATATGAAGGACCAGAGTGAAAAAAAGACAGAAATTGTAAATTGGTACATAGTACCATGCATTAGATATGAATTGTTTATATAGAATTACTATCTTCCTTCCAGATGGCTGTGGTCTTGTGAGAATTACTAAAACTCTTCATTATTTTGTTATCCGTTACAACATCCTTCTTGGTCAAAGGAACTCAACTGATGGTTTTATTGCTATGACTAGTCAGGTATTCTTCACAGTTATGTTACACAGAGCATTAAAATGAGCATGATCCAAATTGATCCTTGAATTGTAGATATTTGTTAATTTTATTCTTAAGATAAATATTAAAAATAATTAGTATCCTGAATTATTATAATAATAATATAGAGAAACTTGTCGAATGTATTTTCTTCTGAAGACTTTCTTCCCTAAAGTTTAACCCCATTTCCCACCACAATGATCTCAGAAATATACTCTATGTATTCTTCTACCAAAGGAAAGTCTGTTATCTGTCATAAAGCCAACAGAGTGTTTCTTCTGCAAACTAAGTTTTAAAGAAGCAGATGACCCAACAATTTACATCCAATGCATTTTTAATGAAAATATTTATCTCCTTATATCTTTAAATTTTATATGAACTTTGTATCATTACTTCTTTTGTCAGTCCTGTTATTATCTTAACTTTCCTTAGAATTGTTTTATATGCATTTTCTCATAGGCAAAAGTAGCTGCAAATTGGTAGATTTCTGTTTGCTTTTCAAAACTTTGAATACATTTAGATAGAGGCAAAACAAGATCAGAAGTATTTATGTAAGTAATTCTATATTTTGTTAGGCAAAGCAGCTAAGAATGATAAATTTTAGAAAACAAATACAAAAATAAGCCTCCCTTTGACTGTTTTGTTTTGTTTTGTTTTGTTTTGTTTTGTTTTTTTATTTTGCCTTGCTATTTGTCTTTTCAACTTGATGTGCCTTCAACAAGTGTTTTTTAAAAATCCAGAAAATGTTTACTTTATATAAAATAATGCTCACTTATATCTATAATTTAGGATCTTGCTAAAGTGTCTTAAAGTGACATTCAGTGTACATCTGTGAGAAATTACTATTAGATTTTAGTTTGAAATGCTATAATAAGCCTTAATTAAACATTTACAGACTTATAGTAGAACCATATAAATTGTGGCCCATGTTTTTGCAGGATGACTGCTCTACATTACCACTTAAACAGTCTCAAGGAATGTGTTTCAGGTTTGTCTGTCTTATCTTTAGCGCAGAGAAAACAGTTAAATATGTATCCATTTTCCCCCAGAATAACAAAGATAGAGATACTTTCCTCCTTAATAGCAATTATTAATATTTCTAAGGGACATTATATCTCAAATCAACAGATAAGTTTAGAGACATTGTAGGAAAGCTAATGACAGAGAAAGAGAGAGGAAGCCTTGTACCTGTCTTGCAGGTTATGACAACATTTTGCTTACAACCAGGGTCAATCAAATACTCAGTGCTTTTGAATACTAACCCCTTACTGCACTTACACTGTGTTTAATACTAAATTTATATTTATACTTAATATTTCTATGTAATCATATTTTTATAGCAAATTCTGTTATATTTGTATGCAAATTTGGTGTTTCCAGTGCTGTTACTGAGGTGATTTTGATCCAATATGGTATTTACTGATACAGTTATCTCCAACATTGCATCCCAGGGCTTCCTTCTGACTCATGCTAATTATATTTCTTTTTGGACAAAATTATTTTACTTTAGCCTTGATTCCTTTACTTAATTCTAATTAAGCGTACTTTCTCAGACACAAATAAACAGTATGCATACGAAATCAACAAAGTAACCCATTTTGTGAGTAACTGCCCTTGAATAGAATCATAGAATGCTAGGGATTTTCCTCACACTTCTGGTTCCCATCAGAGGCCTCAGCTAGTTTGGAAGACCAGTGCTTCAGCAGGACCTGCTGCTCACAGGTGCTTTGAAATGAGAAGGTGTTTGTGTTAGCACAAATGTGTGATCTGGGCAAGCTGGGGAGAGACTTTCTGTTTGAAGTACCAGGGTTATGGTTATCTCTTCACAGTCCCAGACCCTCAAAAAAAATCATAGAGGAGACCTGGGGGACTGAGTTTTAATCTCTGCTGATTCTTAAAGGTGGCACTCCACAAGTTTGAATATGATATCAGTTTTGAATTACAGATTCCCCGTTACTACTTCTATGTATATTCTGACAGTCTAACATCCTGCTTAATTAATGATGTTAAGCTAAGCACAA
The DNA here is from genome assembly GCF_037038585.1 of Patagioenas fasciata. Taxonomy (NCBI): domain Eukaryota; kingdom Metazoa; phylum Chordata; class Aves; order Columbiformes; family Columbidae; genus Patagioenas; species Patagioenas fasciata. The sequence continues at coordinate 102,177,148 of NC_092522.1, forward strand.
TACACCCCAATATATTAAAAAAAAAAAAAAAACCCACAAAAACCAACCAAACAAAAAACCCAAAAAACAAAAACCACCAATCCTTTGTAGGTTTTAAAAAAAAGAAAAAATCAAAAGGAGCATTAACTTTTTTTTTTTTTTTTTTTTCTGTCTTTCTCCTGACCCATTTTATTTAGTTCTGACAGGACAGTAACTTTGAGAGATTCTGTGCATTGTAGTTTAAAAGGGAAAGCTTAAATCTGTCCCACCCTTGTTGGAATGAACTGAACTTGGTCACCAATATAGGCATAACAAAGTATAACACTACTTCTTACTTTCCATCTTCCATAGTATGAAGTAATTTTCCTGAAGACAACTGTTCTGATTTCAGGGTAAGAGAAGTTGACAGCATTTTGAACTCTTTAGTCAAATGCTTAGAAGAGCATGTGCAGCAATGGGCTAAATTCTAGCTCTGCGTTTGCTGCCAGCTTCAGTAGAAGCTGTTAGTTTCCCCAAATCAGAGTTGAATTGATTACTTCTGAGCTCATTCATTATGTCTTTTGGTATAAGCTGTTAGATTTGTTAGAGTTGTTATAGTAGGATAAGTCAGAGCAGAAATAGGCCAGTTCTCCATAAATTGAAATTTACTCTTATGTAGTATAAAATAAGCCTCATGAGGACAACGATTTATTATTCTTCTTGTTTTTTGATAGCAATGTTCATAAGATAGTGCAGATGAGCAGGCGAAGTTGTGGAAAAGATGCAGGCTGATAGCAACCTGCTGAAACTTCCATGTACAGCAAATCTGAAAACCACTGGAGGCTGCGTTATAATTGACACTTCGTGTCCATGTTTATGAAGGTTAGATCACCCACTCAAAGGAAAAAAACAAAGTCATGTAACTTAAATTTAACTACTAGTACTGTATTGTAGTTAAGAAATAGACTGTATATTTCATTTGAATAATTTAAGAAAAATTCAAGTACATCTGTAATTAATATTCATTCAGTTGTTCTGAGTGGATACTTAGAATAATTTTTAAAAATATATTTTCTAGACAACTTGGAATTAAAAAATATGCAGTATGACAAGATAAACTATGTAACAAGTAATTCAGCCAGAAGTTCTTTTTTTTAGCATTGCTTTAGAATTTCAGGGGAAAAAAAAAAAGACACAAGAAAATTGTTTAAATGTTAATTTAGCTCATTTTACCTGCTACAGAAACAGTAGTTGTGAATAAAATTATTCCACCTATGCTCCAATGGTAACAATTAAGTGACAAAACTGATTAAGTGTAGAGCGGATACTAAAACCAAACAAAATCCTTATCAGCTCCATGACAGTGCAAACACACACATAGATGGAATTTCAACAGCTTTACTTGGACTCTTTGGGAATATGAAACTCTGGAACTAACTTAAATTTTAAATAAGTAAACTTGAGATTTTCATGAATCACATAGAATGGTTGAGGTTGGGAGGACCTCTGGAGATCATCCTGTCCAATCCTGCCGTTCAGGCAGGGTCACGAGAGCCAGTTGCCCAGGACCATGTTTAGAGGAGTTTTTGTCTACAGGAGTTTCCACAGATGGCGACTCCACAACCTCTCTGGGAAACCTATGCCAGTGCTCAGTCACCCTTATGGTAAAAAGGTGTTTCTTGATGTTCAGACAGCACCCATCCATGTTTCAGTTTGTTCCCATTGTCACTGGTCCTCTCGCTGGGCACCACTGAGAAGAACCTGGCACTGTCCTCTTTTCACCTTCCCTTCAGGTACTTTTATACATTTCATAAGCTCCCACTGAACCTTCTCTTCTCAAGACTGAACAGTTCCAGCTCTCTCAGCCTTTTCTCCTATGTGAAGTGTTCCAGTCTCTTAGTCATCTTAACGAACCTTCACTGGACTCTTTCCAGTATGCCATATCTCTCTTGCACTGGGGAACCCAGGTGTGGGCAGAATAAAGGGAAAGAAGGATCACCTCTCACAGCCTATTGGCAAAACTTCTCTCGATGCAGCCCAGTCTACCATTCACCTTCTTTTCTACAAGGGCATGTCACTGGCTCATATTCACCCTGGTGTCCACCAGGACCACCAGCGCCTTTTCTGTCAAGCTGCTTTCCAGCTGAGTGGCTCCCAGCACATACTGGTACGTGGGGTTGTTCCTCCCCAGCTGCAGGATTTTGCAGTTGTTCTTGTTGAGCTTCACAAAGTTCCTGTCAGTCCATTTCTCCAGCCTGTTGAGGTCTGTCTATATGGCAGCATGACTGTCTGGCATATCATCCACTTCTCCCAGTTTAGAGTCATCTGCAGACTCGCTATGGCTACAGTCTGCCCCATTATCCATATCATTAATAGAGATGTTAGGTAGGACTGTACTCAGTCATTTTTCAGTCCACCTGACTGGCTGCTCAACCAGGCCATACAGCTTGTCTATGAGAATCTTATGTGAGACAGTTTCAGAGGCCTTACTGAAACCCACTGCTCTCCATGCATCAACAGGCAAAAAACTTCACCATTGAAGATTAGCAAGTTAGTCAAGCATGACTTCCCCTTGATGAAACCATTATGAACACACCTGATGTATTTCTTGTCCTTAATATACCTGGAAATGTTTTCTGATTAGCTGCCCATCACCTTCACAGGGGTTCAAGGTGAGGCTGACCGGCCTATAGCTGCCTACGTCATTCTCCTTCCCCTTCTTGAAGATGGGGGTGGCATTTTCTTTCGTCCCGACTTCAAGGACTTCTCTCTTGAATTGCAATTGTGCACTGTCAGAGATCTCTAAACAGATTTTGATGAAACATCTCAGTAAGTGAGTAGTAACATGGAAAAGAAACCAAAAGAAATTTGAAATAGGTGCTGAAACATGATTAAACAAGTCTTAATCCAAAATACTCATTTTTGCAACAAAAAACTTTGGGACGACAATTTTTCGTTTACGTAGTGTTGCTTTTCCATGTGAGAGACGGAACCTGACACACCAATGTGATGTTCACAGAGTTCACTTTATTGTCGAACTGGGCTAACTTTATACAAAAGCTGCCTTGTCCACGCTTCTTGCAACAATGTGATTGGTTGTAACACGTGCTATACAATAACATGATAGGCTGCATGCACTGCGCGTGTCCGGGGATTGCTCATTCATTGTTACCTTCTTATGGGGCTCCTTTTTTTTCTTTTGTCTCTGGCTTCACCTCTCAGCCAGGCTGGCAACAACCTCATCCCCCTGGGCGGGGGTGGGGGGCTCTGCCACTACAAGGTCGTTGTAAGGATTTTTCTTTCTTTTCCCTGCGCATCTTTAGCCAAAGCTAGAGGCTTGTGATTTCTATAGCAGGTGAACAGGAGGGAAAGAGCTGAGCGATTTTTACCCATCTATCCAGTAGTATATACACCTTACTTTGACATAAGCCTTAAACAGAAAACAAAAGGAAGCAGAAAATTGTGTTCTAATGCGAGTAAATAGATCATTGCGTTCATGTGTTAGTAAAACAATATCCAATATTGATTGAGATTAAATATAAAAATACAATGGTCTTTTCCAAGATCTGTTTGAATATATATTTTTACACTAAACATACTGTTTTTACAGGGTTAGATATGAACAGAATTGTTGGGTTGGGAAATACAGTACTAGATAACTTTATACTTTGAATTTGAGGTGTAATAGTGGTATTCTTTGATGTGCCTTGCACCTATATACTTCCATCATGATTTATGTCTTTGTCTGATAAAAAATGTATATGGCTCAAGCTGTTGACGCAGTTGGCATCTGTTTCAGATTCCTTTTTACTGACAGCAAGCTGCTGCTGGCGGGCACTCAGACTTTATCATCAAAAATACAGAGGCTGGCATTCCTGCCATTGCTTTTTATTCTACACTACAGTTCCCCATCAGATGTACTGCACCTGTGATGGATGACAAGTATTATAGAATATGCATTTTAAGTTTCCTTATTATAATTTTTAACAATACTAGAATTTTTTGAGAAGTTATTCTAACAAGTATAATAATGCTAAATAACAATTGGCAATGTCTAAGTTTTTAATCCGATTATGAAGGTTGTAGAAAATCTATGCATATTTACATAGATATGTCGGAACATTTATCTATCATTTGTTATAAAAAGAGTAGTATAGAAGTCAATTATTTGACTGTTAGTAATATGACTCATTTCTCTTCATCTGTCCTATGGTATCTTTTGTTTTCATGCACCACTATAAAAGGGGAAGTGTGTGTTTGTGTGCATTTTTACATAAATGTCCACATAAACCATCCATACATATACAGATGTCATTGGATGTTCATTTAGACTTGCAGTTCAACAAGAAGTTAGAAGCACTTTCTGAAGTGTTTCATCATTGGAGGAGTCATTTTTTCCTGATCACTGTGCTGTATGAAGTAGGATATTGGGACTTAGTTCTGGGGCGGGGGTTAGTTATCATAGTACAAAATAAAAAAGGTATATTATTTTATCTGTGCTTTATGAAGTTACTGCCGTTTTGAATTAATGAAAGCTGTGGTCTTTCCTATTCACTTTTCTACTATTCACATAGGCATAATTTTCATTTGTGCTTGTTTTCCCCCTCTGTCTAGAGACACTTCCTTTTGATATGATCCATTGTAATGAACCCATGTATTGTTTCCAGATCTCCCTTGAAAGGTCACTTAGTTTACAATGCCTGAGAAAAAAGATAAAAATTAATAACAGCAGGTTGGAAGCAGTATATGGAGGTGAGAAGTATGTATTTATGGTGTAAAAGCTATTACACATAGACTATGTCCTGCTCTCCCATCTTTCCTATGTAATTTGTTCTATACACTGTAGGCATATATTTTGTCCTGCACACTGGCTGTTCCAGGAACAGAATTAATAACAATAAAATGAAATAATAATAAATTAATAACAGCTCGATTTTCAGTATAATCTTACCCACTGTTAAAACAGATTTTGCAAAAACACCTGATTTTTTGGCATGAGACATTTTCTACAGTTCAGACATATAAGTTCTCTTGGTAAACCAGTTTTGGTCTTGGTTAGAAATGTTGAAATAGAAATTTTAGAACTGGTGCAGCACTACATAACAGTTCAACAACCTGTTCACAATCTGCAGAGATATTATCAGTTTCATGAAAAAACAGCAGAATTTTGTCTGAGAGCCATAATTAGACGGTCTTGCATTTTTCGAAGAACAGGGACTTTGCTTCTGTCAGTTACTGCCAGAATCAGAGTCCTTTACCAGAATCAGAGGCCAAGTGGTACTTGTCTAGTAGAATGGGAGGCTCTTTTAATACATCCTGATGTGTGCTCCAAGAAGTCAGGGCTGTTTTCTCTCATTTGTCTTCTAGAAAGTAATCTGGCATTCTTAGAATTTCTTTAACTGGTGTATGAGTCCTGCATTTCCCTACTTGTCTCAAATGTACAGTTCAGAGTGTCTTGCCATAGAAAATTATTTGCTTTTGTCCTGGCCTTTGCTAATGGTTTTATGTACTTGGCAAGTATCTACTTGTACATATTTTCTGATCTATTTTCTCACCCTTATGTCCCTCCTTCAAATGGAACAATGGCCCTTGTAGAGAACAAGAATCTTTATCAAACCACCCCTGACACCACTGTCATCTCAAAGGAGACAGAATTTGCCAGCCCCTGTTATGAGCACAGGATTCATGAAGGGTTTAGAGAGATACCACACACCAGCACTTTCTGCAGTGAGAGGAGAACGATATACCAGAAAACCCAGCTCTGCATAAAATCCCCAAAGGGAGAAAAAGAAATTTGAACTGAATTGGTTCTGTGCAGCATGTGATGTTTTCTTTGTTCCATATGCTTATCACCAAGAAGAAGAAAAGCAATAGCACAAAATAGGAAGAGGTGAAAATTAAATATAGTATAGGAAAAAGACACTTGATTATCCAGTTAAAGTAATTTCAAGGTAACAAGTGGCAATTATCTGGCAATATAAATATGTAGAAAACAAAATATCATAGAAGGTAGTGATACATTGGCTATTTTTTAAGATTCATTGGTATCAATGTAACAAGACTCATTTACACTGGCTGACTGACCAACAAGAGAGAAAGTGAAAAAGGGAAAAAAATAAACAAAGTGTTCTTAACTCAGTATTAAAACAATATGTAATGTCAAAATTGATAGTTTCTATTGCTTCCATTAATATTTTACAAGACTTCTATAGCAGTACATGCATTTGGGTTTGCTGAAAATGTTCAAGGAAGTTACTAAACCATCTTTGCTATTGTTCATCTAATCCATAATGGATTAGCTCTTTTTTGTGGATGAAACACTTTTATCAAAAGATTTCCAGCACAATGGACTGCATTTCAAAAGCATTATTTAAAACAGCATAGCCTTCTAATTTCAACCATAAATAGTTAATGAGTCAAGGTACCTTCCTGCAGTTCCTGATAAGATGTCTTAGATGCAGGAAGGCAGACACTTGTACGATCAGTGTTTCCTGTTAACTAGCTCTGAACAGCTGCACTCTTAGCATGCTAGCAGTACTTCTGCATACTCACAGTCATCCCATTCCGAGATACCGGACTTAATGCACTAGCAGTTCACAGGAGTGGAAGACTAATTATTATTTCTTCTAAATATAGACCATTTCAATAATTAGACCTTTGTAGGGGAAGGAACAAGTAATTGCCGTGCAGAGAATTGGAAAAAAGACTGTAAGTGATAATCTCTGGTGCTACACAGTGCTGCAGGGAAGAAAACAATCTGTAAACAAAGGCTTAGAAACAATCAGGAAAGATAAAATGAGAAAGTTTAATTTGTTTCTCTGATGTGAGGTCAGAATTACTGAAGGTATGACTGGTATAAGTTGCTATGGGAACTGTGGAAAATAAAGGATTTGGGAATGGCAGGACAGGGATGGACAGATGTCTGCTCGTGAATTTCACATCATTGTAAGCAGCATGTCAATATCATGAATTCTCATGGACTCAAACAACTTATCTCTTATGATACTCTCTATGCTGCCAAACCTTTAAGCACCTAGTGGTGTGTGAGCTTTAGACTTTTATAGTCTGTGGCATTCCTGCAACATTGTGTAAATACCATTTTGTTGCAACAGTCTGAAAAATCTGTCTTTAATACACTTTCACTGAAGCTGTTCCTTTTTATTTATTATTATGTAATCATCAAATATATATTACACAATATATATTATAGATATTTATAATATAGTATTATATATTTTATTTATTATTATGTACTGACTATCTGATGTGGCATCTGGAACTGTGAGCTATGTGATTAAGCTCCCTATTCATTAGAGGGAAAAAAGAGCTGAACTCTGATATTTTACTGTGTGTATCAATACTTTAACTAATCAAATCAGTACATGAATATTTTGCAAAAGAAAAGCTGTTTCATTTCCACATCTTACTGCTATTTAAAAAAAAACAGTAATAAAAACATATTCTCTGCATTTAGTCCTACCTCACATCATATGTGTTGGAAGTTATTTACTAGGTCAAGCATTCAAAATGATCCAGGACATGAAGAACTTAATTTATATATTTCAGTTGGGCTTTGGCATAAGATTCTGAATCCTGTTGAAACTAAAATGTCTCTATATGGGACTAAGGAACTATACGGTAGGTGACTGTTGCACTTGTGGAGTTGCAGAAGTCACTGTGGCGTAGCATGCAGCTCAGCAGGGTCTTTATTACATCTTAGGACTGTATGTCTAATTTAAACTGGTTGTATCTCATTTTACCTACTTAAATTCTTTATTAAATCTGACTTGCAGTATTTTACAGATGCTTACTCTCTTACAATATTAGACCTTATTATTTATTGGTATATATAGGCACAGACATTCACTGAAGCTGCTTTTATTGTAGTGTCTTATCAAATGGATTTAAGTTATTTCAGAATGTGAGCCTCCCTATTTATTTCTTTCCAGTGAAAAGGTTTTGTGGCAGAAGAGGCTTCTGCTGAGTTTTCAAATACAGCATCTTCCCATGCTTATTGATTTCAGTTTTCTAATATCATTCTTCCTATTTCAATTATGATGGGTAAAAAAGTGGCAGCAAATAGAAGTAATTATTTTTCAAAGCAGACCAGTAGTCACTATGCTCACCTTTCTACAGGAGACATCACAACTGGAAGGGATGTTTGGGGTAGGTTGTAGGGCTGTCATAGAAAAGAGGTTTTGCTGTGGATTGAATCTCATAATATTGAAATCACCAGTAAGATTTCCGAGGGATATCTTTCATTGGTTTATATAATGAGTCTACAAATAAAGTCTGCAGCCATTTTCAACCCAAAATCTTTACGGGAACAGTTTCTAAGTCTAAAGAACATCTGATGGTCAACTCTTCCTCCTTCCCCCAAATTCTGCTATAGTATACCTTCTGTCCTTCCCAGCACCAGTGACACAAAAATCATGTTTATACAACAAGAGAAAGTGTGTGGAATTTATCTAGAACAAGGCAAAAAAAAAAAATGCAAATGATGCCTGCTTTGTGTCTGCATTTCGTGGGAAGCAATGTATGCTACTGTCAAATTTACAAAATCATGAATGCTGTTACCTTTTTGAATAAGCTCATTATTTATAGGAAAAAATAGCATGTTCCCTCATGCTTTTATGTAGTTCTTTCACATTTTGTACTCCTAATCTCTTCTTTCTTGGATTTAGCACAAGGCATTAAAGTTCTGGTATATTTGAAAAGTGTCAGGGAAGCAACATACACAGCTCTAGAAAGGTTTTATTGAATCCTGTCCATCATGAGAATCAGTGAAAAAAAAATTCAAATATTCGATCTCTTGAGGAAACCCAATAACAATTTTTACCCAAATTAACTTAAAAAATGAAGGTTCATCTATATCTAGAAAGAGACAATTTATTACTGAAATAGTATGGTTTGGTTTTTCTTGTATGATTAAAACGCTGATTTTTGTGGTGCAAATGGAAATGATCTATCTGAAATACGGTAGGTAAATATTAGTTCATGTATAGAACTTCATAGAACATTTTATAATGAATAAGAAGGTACTTACGTTTCCCCACAATTCACAGAAATGGAAAAATGCTCCTATTTTTTACAAAAACCCTGTATGGTGCAATACAGATGTTGTTTTGACCTTGTAGCATACAAAAGCCTTAAAACCAGTATGTAACAGTCATAGAACCTGCATCTGTTGGTCAAACCAAAATGCAGATTATGGCTGTGATTTTTCTTGCCAGTCATGATGGTCACTGAAGGTAACACAGAAGTATTGTTGATAGGTAGACAGAGTGAGATATACATTAAAATGGGTCAGTAATTTAACTCTAATGAGGATGTAAGATGGAATTTAACCTGAAAGTAATTAGATTGATCTCTGAATCCCTTAATGTTCCCCCAGAAACCAATGAAAAAAGTTACCACACATTTAGTTCCAATTTCAGGCCTAGAAGTCTGAAGATTTTTTTGGGGTTACAATAGGGAAAGAGTAATTTGGGGAGAGGAGTTGCTTTTTTTTTCTTTTTCTTTTTTAATACATTTGAGAATTTATACTATAAAAAGTAAAGTCTTGTACAACACAAATACTATTCCTGCAAGCAGGAATTGGAGGAATTAGCACTGTTTCAATACTCTGTAAAACACATTCACTGCAATCTGATATATATTACTATTATCACACATACTACAGTATAATTTATACTGAATATTTTTTAAAAAGACATTAACAATGTTATAATAATAAATTTAATATTTTTTCTTAATTCTTGACAAAGAAATTTTAAGCTCCCAGAGACACTGTCAGATTTTTGCTGACGTCTAAGAGCATTTTAGTGGCTGTTATTGTTCAGAAGGCATGCTGTACTTTATATGTAAACATCTCCCCCTCCTCAGGAGATGATTTTTATCTGTTAATTCTTTTTTCTTGAAATTTTATTCTTTGTTTCAGGTATGCTTTAGTAAAGGACCATAATAATAGCTTTGGCTTTAAGACTAAGAAATTGTAAATGTTTTGTGATCTTTTTATCCATTTAAGATTCCATTCTTAATTTTATCAATGTGCAATTTTATAAATGATAGCAATTCCATATAGTTGTTACAAAAATTACATTTAAAAATACAGTGGAAATGATGCTTGTAAAATCTTAGCACTGCAGTTTGGCAGAGTGGAAAATATAAGAGAAACTTGTTAAATAGGCTGCTGTTTTTATAGTAGTAGCAAAAGGACTTTGGTTTAGTGAAAACCTATGTGGGTACTAAGTTCATTCCTACACTATGTCCAAGGCTATTCAGCTCTAAAAACCGAAACACCACCCTTGTGATTCAGATAGACCCTTCACTTGAGTAGGAAGGGCTCAATAGCAGACCAACAAATGATTCAAAAGTCCTTTAGAAAGCTCACTTAACCTGTCAGAATTGAAACACGACCTGTGAGAGGGAAATATAAATAATGTATTTTTAAAAATTTTGTTTCCATTTTGCCTTTCATTTCCAGTTATAGTAGGAAGCAAGATAATGAATATGCTTCTCAGAAAATTAAGGTTTTTTTAAAAAAAATAAATAAAAAAGTGATGTAATTCTTCGAAGTCTGAGGACAGCTTTTCAACTGTTTACATGTTTAAAAAGAAGCTAGTAACAAATATTGTAAGAATTCATGGTGAAATTTCATGAATTAAATATATATTTGAAATAAAACTGTCAATGAAAAATGATCTGCTTTTTTGTAACAAATTATAACTGTATTGGTAACTATTTTGATAATTTATTCCTATTTCTAATTAATTATTCTAGTTCATTACTTTGAAAATAATACTTTTTTACCGTATATGTCAAACAGCGATGTCTAAATAATGTCAATGTTTTGCTTTATTTAAATAAATGTATTTCAAATTTTCAAATAACATTCACTTCTGTGTTTTGACCACCCACAGTGCTTAAGCCCTTCTGAAAACTGAGTGTCTTATTTACTGACTTGATGATTTAGCTTTTAAACTAGCCTTGTTGAAAGTTATGGGCTGGTTGTAGTTGTGGATCCCCAGTGTAATGGGGCCATTTGGTACCAGTGCAAAAGTCTTGGTCTGTGCAGAGTGCTTGGGCTAAAACCATGTGCAAACTGTGCTGTTTGTATATACCATTCTCTCATGGCAACTCTCTCACTTGCCAAATGGAAGTGCCAGGTGCCAGGTCATGTTTTCTGAATGGGCTTTTCCCTCAAGGAGACAAAAAAACCCCAAACAAACAAACAAACTAACAACAAAAAAATCAAAAAAACCCGCCACACCAAAACAAAAACCCTACAAAAAAACTTTGCCAGCACTTAAATTGCATGGTTCAGCCCAGATACTTAGAGGCTATTGTGCATTTCAACGTTGATTTTGCAAAACACTGAATAGCAAATTTACAAAACAACACTCGTGTACTCAGGGTCAGGTAGGCACAACATGGTTGTGTGCAAAAGATTTTTTTGATTTTAAAAATATGAGAGAAGAGATACTGTCTCATATCCTTATTGAAAATATGGTACTATAGGTAACAATACATCCTACAGATCACAAAATGCCAGATTTTAATAAGGGTGCGTTTGTGCTACGTTATAAATATGATAAAAATTATGAAATAGTTTGGTCTGCAGTAAGAGATAGTTAAGAAAAAAAAAAACAGAATCACAGTGGTATTGTAATAAATTATTACATTAACATTTCTGTAATTCCAAGATTAATAGAAGATGGGAGATGTGTGCAGGATCATATTTTCCAATTAAGATGCAAATAATCTTCAAGTCATGAAAAAGCAGATTAGTGATATCCAGGTTATATCCAACAAGTAATATCTGTGATAAAGATTTTTTTGTTTAAATCTAAGAGGTATCATTAAAAATAATGTTATTTTAAACAGGACTATAGAATAAAATGTTAGAAGAGAATACTAACAATAAAAATAGAATAACAAACTTCAAATAAATGGCACGATAATGTCAGGCAGTTCCAATAAAACCTTTAGGACTGTTGTGTTTAACCCCAGGTGGCAACTTAGCATCACACAGCCACTTGCTCATTACTCCCACAGTGGGATGGGGAGAGAATCAGAAGAGTAAAAGTGAGAAAACTTCTAGATTGAGATAAAGGCGGTTTAACAGGTAAAACAAAAGCCATGCACTCAAGCAAGACAAAACAAGGAATTTATTCACCGCTTCCCATCTTCAGGCAGGTGCTCAGCCATCTCCATGACAGCAGGGCTCCATCACATGTGACAGTTACTTGGGAAGACAAACATCATCACTCTGAATGTCCCCTTCTTTGCTCAAAAGCTATCCTGAGCATGATGTCATATGGTATCAATTATCCCTTTGGCCAGTTTGGATCAGCTGTCCTGGTTGTGCCCCTCCCAGCTTCTTGTGCATCCCCAGCCTTCTCACTGAAAAGTCCTTGACTTGGTCTAAAGATTGCTTGGCAATTACCAAATCATCAGTGTATTATTGACATTATTCCCTTTCTAAATCGAAAACATGGCACTATACCAGCTACTGAGAAGAAAATTAACTCTGTTTCAGCTGAAACCAGGACAGAGACCTAAAGACAGAATTTTAACTTATAATTTATATAACAAGGTCAGAAAAGTGCAGTACTTTATTCTCCATGCGAGAAATGGTCTCTTTACTCAATTACAGTAGGGAGCAATGTAAAGTGACTTACAAGTAGGTAAAGGGCTTGGTTCTCATTTATGCCCATTAAAGAACAGTAGTTTAGTAGAACGTTAGCCTTTTCTGTTATTCACTAATCCTTCAAAGCATTTATAATCTAGAAATTCAAAATAATGTTTTGATTGGACTAAAGTTTCTGCATTCAAGGCAAATGGAAAGCAGATAACCTTGTATGGCAAAAAAAAAAAAAAAGAAATTTAAAAAATGCCTTTTTTATATATGTAAATGTGAGAAGTGGCTTGTTTCTTCAAATTGACCTTGATACAGATAATTAGACTTTTAATAAATAAATAAGTTTGCATCATAGATACCTGATTTGGGATTTAGTTTCTCCTACTGATTAAGTTAATATCAAAGGCTCTGAATTGTTTGCTAACAGCTGAAATCAAAAGAGGGAAAAATTTCCTAGCTCACTGGAACTTAGTTACTTGAATTGCAACTCCTCTAACCCACGGATTTAGTATATCATAATTTCTGTGGTAAAACTTTGCCATTTAGAATCAAAATCTCAGTTTTACATTACACAAAAAGAAAACATGATCTAGTGCCACTGTTGATAAAATTCGTATACCACACAAAGTCAGTGATGAATTGCAGCTCTTTTTTTTTTTTTTTTTTAAGATGGTAGGCAAATCCAAACTCTTATTTTGTTACTCCAAACTCTCTAACAGAAATATTAAATATAATTGATAGGCAGAGTAAATTCAGTAATGTATTTTATTTAGGAAAAATCTTTTCAGCTTAGATATCATTAGACTATGACTTCTAGAATGGTGATGAGTTGTGGAGTTACTACTTGAATTTGTTTTCATGATGTCCTTTAATATACAGGGATACGGACATAATTGCAGATGTCAAACAGAAAATACTTCGTCTGGATTTGACTTTGCAATATGAGGGCTTAATACAAGAACTCTACGATGATTTTTAGGTTTTTGAGTGCTGAATTCAAACAAAAAAATAAAAATTGAACACTGGATTTGTGGACTTCATTAATAATGAATCTGTGTTATTCTTAAAAAAGTCTGTCCTATACCTGAATTTCTGTTATTCCAAAAAGCTGAATTAACTCTGTCATTGCCTTGGCATGCTTGCTTCTATGTGACTGTTTTTGTAGGCTGCTCATTTCCTTGAACAGCTGAAATTCTCTGAAGGTCAAGAAATAGTGTTTTCAAATATAACAGTACAAAGATATCTTCTATGTAGTAACTAAAGGTTTTCAATTATATATATTTTATTTTTTTAAATACAATATTATCATATCAGTGCCGTCATCTACCTGGAAGAGAAGAATACGGCAAACATGAAAATACAACATGCACGTAGTACTTTAAAAAGTATTTTTAGCATAGCTTATCTATTTTTAAAAGTTATGAAAAAGTTAGAAAAATATGAGAGCCATGGGTGTCTATGCATTGCTAATTCTTGTAATGTTTAAATCATGTTTCATCAATCCTAGCAATGTTACTACGTTTGTGTTTAGTGAGTTTTGAGAAAGATCAATTAGCTAATCCCCCTAACTAAAGTAAGTTTTAAGCATATTTAAAGCATCCCTGGACAGTGTTCTTTGCAATTCTGATTTTTCAGATCTAAATATATGTTAGTGTCACAGAGGCACCCTGAAGTCACTTTAAGACAGACAATAAGTTCCAAAACAGACTTTATTCTAGCTGTAAAAGTGTAGCCAATAAACCAACTAGGAACAGGGTTTATACAATTATTTAGCACTCTGACAACATAAAATACAGGTTTGTATATCATTGGAGGAAATTATTGGGGATTGACAACATAAGAACAATAAAAATGCACAATGTACACTAGTACACTCACAAGAAACAAAACCAGAGGCCTCTCACTCCAGAGTGCTCACAAGAAATAATCACTTGTCTGGGTTAGGCGAGGACTCATCCAATTATATATCCAGTAAACAACCACTAACCACAGGAGGAGGTGAGGTGCTCTCACTCCCAGGAAGTCTTAGATGGTGTCCCAGTCTAAGGCTCCAGACCTGCTGCTCCGAGAAGACCACTCAAACGGGGTCTTCGTCAGGGAGCCTTTTATACAGCCTGGTCAGACCTGGCTGTGAGCATTACAACACAGTTCAGAAGCTTCTCAGCTTCTCTGGGCACCTCCCTTGCTGAGGACGCTGTCAACTGACTGAGGGTCCCACCCCTCCTGCCCCCCCACCTGGGTGGAGGTGAAGTCACCTTGACTTGGGGTAGGGGAGGATGTGACTGTCAGCACCTTGACACCACCCTAGGTGTGCACGTGAGGACAGGCACAATGGGGCACAAAAGATGCTAAGGAGCCATCAACTGCCCTATTGAAGGCTCCGGATCCCATGTGGATGTGCAACTGACACAGCTAAGCAATGAAAAGGAAACAGAAATTCTGTTATTTAATCAGCCAAATTACATGGAGAAAACAGCTAAAAAACACTGTCTCAATAGTCAAGATAAAAGCATTCTGGTGTCGAGGGTTAAGATTGCGGGGTGACAATCAAACCCTGGCAGATGTATTGTTAACCTCCTCTCCCCACCACTTCCCCCTTTTGCCTCTCCCTCTCCCCCCTTCCCACTCAGGACAGGCGATCGGGAGGGAAAGAAGGACAGAGAGAAGAGAGTTGGAAAAGTTAAAGATGTTTTACTAACGCTACTGATAAGAATAGAGAAAATAATACAAAATATACAAAACCAATCTTGTAAGTCTCAGCAACTGCAGAGCCAGCACCCGAAGTCCTGGATTAGACTCTGTAGCCAACCGGAGCTGGATTCAGTCTCTCACTAGGCCTCAGTTCGCAGGGACGACCAGCAAGGCCCTCTCCTAATGTCAGCCATGAGGAAAAAGGGAAAGAGGCAAAAAGGGCCGAGATCCTCGTGATCTCCCACTTTTATATGAAGTATTCACGTGAATGGAATGTTATACACCATTGGTCAGTCTCTCGGACATCAGTTTCTCGTTGCCCCTCTCGCGAGATGTCCATCCGTGCTTATCAATAAGTTTGCATTCCATTGCTAGGTTTAACCAAAACATGTGTTGGGTTCTCCAGGAAAATGCAGCTAACATGAAGGCTTTAGCTGACAGGCAAATTCACTAAAAGAGAAACTTGTTTTTAACAAAACCAGGACATCTGGAAACCTTCGTACCTTGTGCTAAGTATGCAACACACTTCCAAATCAGAGGAAATATATGAAGATTCCCATGTGCACCTGGAACAAAAAGCAGGAGTTACTGAAGCCATCCACAGTGCAGCTGACCCACAGCAAAAGGTAAAAATGGAAGTGACAGATTGCAATGAGTGGTTTGGTTTACACTGCTTGTAGCACTTCCCTCCCCTCCCTCCCCTTTTTTTTTCTCCTTAGGGGAGTGTAATATAAATAGTTGTCATAAATCATAAAAAGATTCTGACCTTGGAGCAGGCTTTGTTATTCATATTATTTTAGCAGGCTATGTATAAAATATCTGAAAACCTTCTGATTTTCATGTCGTTTCAATATGCAGTTATGAAATGCTAACCTTTCACGTTTGGAGTTTACTGTAAAGCTGCAGGAGTACCCTTTTATTCCTTTAGATAATCATTTCAGTAAACAAAGGGCCAAAGGGAACCAGCTGCAATATCATCAAAACCAAGCAGCTATTCATTATTTTATTCTTTACTGGAAAAGAGCGAGAAAGGGAGATATGGAATAGGTTCTAATCCCTCAAAAAGTGGAAATTAAGATTTATCTTATTGGAAATAATCACTATAGCACTCTGAGAATTTCTTTAATACAATCACTTAAAGAAGAGCCAATCTTAAGATGTGAACCAATTACATATTTTCTGTTTAACATAAGCACGACCATTTGCAGACTCCATGCTTATTTGAGGACCCTTTCTAGAAAACGGCTAAGAGGAATCAGTATCTCCCCTACCCACTTATAACAGAGGTAATTTTATTTAATAGAGTTTAAGCTTTGTTACTAACTGTGATAAAGAACAGTGACAGAATATGATTACTGAGGTAAAAGTGACTCTGTTAGCTCAGAAGTATAAATCACAAGGTTAGAGAAGCTTTTCCACAGTGTAAATTGCAGCTGTGTTGAAAGTTCTACTTCCGATACTGTTGGAGTTGTTAAGATGAATTAGTCTATTTAGATGTTTTGAAAATGCTTAAAACTTGCAATGTAGTTAGAAAAATAATTATTTAAAGTATTTGCACTTGAGTTGAAACATCGCTTTTACTTCAGCAGGCTTCAGAAGTTTACCTGTTCTAAGGGTTAGTAATAGTAAGCATAATTTTGTTCTTTTGAACTTCATGGACCAGCTGAATCTTATTCATAAGGCGTATACTCCTTCATTTGTCATTGCATCAAACTACATGCCTTTTAAAACTGAGGCACAATACTGGCAGCTTTGTCTTGGTAACTTAATAAATGCAGGAAAAAAAAGAAATTCAGGTCATCATGACCACTTTAAGACACCTTTTAAAATTTTGTCATACATTCACAATTAAACTATAATAAAACATGACTAGAATCAGCTTTATTTAGAAGAAAGGTAATCAAACAGCACCAGAATTTAGCCTTTGATTACAAAAATATGAGACCTAGAAGCCAAAAATTGTCAAATGAACTATCACAGCAACGTGAAAAATAAGTATGGTGGTACGAAAAGAGGTTCTCTACAGAGAATACAATCAGGTGATATTTTGATTAAAAAAAATAGCAGGGGAGAAGAAGGTAATGGAAAAATAATTTTCATACCTGAAGGTTCACACAACCAAAGTGCACCCAAAACCCAAGGTAAATATAACATTATAAAATCATAAAGTCACAGACTAACTTCAGTTGGAAGAGACCCTCAGGGTCATCGAGTCCAACCTAACTCTAGCACTAAACTATGTCTCTAAGAACCTCATCTAAATGCCTTTTAAACACCTCCAGGGATGGTGACTCCACCACTTCCCTGGGCAGCCTCTTCCAATGCCTGACATTGCTGTTACAGAATGTTGTTGACTAGTTTATTATTTAGTGTAGTAAATGCAATTCAGCATAGTAAATGTGAAATAATAATAACAATTTTTTGTTAGTTGATCATGCAGTATTGTAAATCCAATAAAATAATTTGAAAACGTCACTTCACTCTTGTTATTTCCAGCTGATGAAATACAATGAAAGCAATATCTATACATAGATGCGGTAAACCTGAGAATTAACCACTTGCAAGTGGTTTAATTCTTCAGGTGATGAAATAGAAAGTGCTATGTAAAACCAATAGGGAATAAGACTTTTCAAAGAGGATTAATTTTTGATTTCTGATATTCATTATCCTTTCATCAGCAGATTATGAGTAGTAACAGTAAGATCATATTAAAATAATTATAATCTCATAACTTTTTGAATGAAAACTTGAAAAGACAGAGGGGTAGGTTGTATGATACCATTATTCCCCATTATTTCTCCAATAGATATGCAATTTGTCATGTTCATAAAATATTGTGACTTTTGGAACTCAGTATCTTTTAAATTATTTTCTGCTACTACCAGTTGGTATTTCTGCTTGATCTGGTGGGTGCCTTATTTTTTTTGCAACAAACCTTCACAAATTCTTTGGTATTACTTTATTACAGACTAGACTGGCACATCTGCCCTCATATTTTGAGGTAGCAATGCAGAATTGACAGTTAGTTTACCTTCAAGGTACTGCAAATTTAAATACATCCATACACCATACACATGCAAATCACAAGATACGCTTAGAATGAAAGATGTAAAGGTCCAGTCTTCATTTTGCTGTAATTTATCTTGTTATTTGCGTGAGCCAGGGATTAATCATTTAAGGTGTGGAATTTGGCCCTTGAACAAAATACAGGTTTTGATGCAGTGTTAAAGGAGGAGTATTTGCATTCAGCCCAGTGGAATTGCTTCTCATTTGTATCTGGAAAGAAAGGAGATTAAGAGTCTATTTAGAATACATTTTATAATTTCTAATTTTTGTGTATCAACTCATTTGCATGTTATCTCTGTGAACAATTCTGTTGTTAGAGTTCATCATCTCTCATGTCATATAACATGTATCCTGTAGTTTCAAAGCAAAACAGTCACTGAAAGAAATTGTATAGTGTTCATGTTGCATATTTTTATCAACTTAGTTTTTAAAAATGTGGGGAAAGAAGTCTCAAATTATTTCAGTTTCTGTGTGTTTGTTTGTTTGTTTGTTTGTTTTTTCCCCTTTTTTTCCTCATAAGGCTTGAACCTATCATGCATACGTTAAAATTAGCCTAGTGCCTAGGAAATTTGGCAGAGAAATTGTTAGAACAGTATTTCACAACCACCTGCACTTTCCTGCTGCAAATTTATTCCAATCGCTAAAAATATGCTTGCCATTAGCAGTGATTTAAGAGCTATCAGTGTATCATCAGTGGAGACTGCTTTGTTTTGGATTAATTTTCCTGAGAAGGCATTGCAGGATTAGCAGCTCCTTGTGTGGCTTTAGCCTAGTTTTGCGATGCAAATCCGACAGGTTGCTAGCTTGAGCAAAAGTCTCACGTGAGGATTTGTCTATGCCCTGAGTCAAATTAAACATTTTAGGCTGAAAGTATCTCTGAAAGTAGGTCAGAGGCTTTCAAAGTGTGAATAGAGCTGGACTAGGGGCAGTACCTTGCTGCTGTGGTTGATGCTACAGGGAAGATACACCTTAACTGAAATGCTTGAAACACCTGTGTGCATTTAATAGGTTACTTGGGTGCTACATAATTCAGCTGTTAGGACTCCAGTTGCTGAATTTTTACATGATTCTGCCTTACTGAGGAGCAGTCACCTGCTGTAAAAATGCATAGGGATCGACTAGGAGCTGATAAACTCAGCTGCTGGGCTATGGGGCATTTAAACATTTGTGGTATTGCTTTCCATTCATCTTCAGGATTGTATTGTGTGAACTAGACTACAAATACCAACATCTCTAAGATTGCCTCTTTTTAGCCATTTCTAGAAGTACTTTCAAAACAAGTTTTCATGGATTATAATTTCCTGTCTACAAAAACCACTGTGTTCATCCAAAGAAAAAGAAAAAAGTGATAATAAACCAGGAGATTTTAATCAACTGTGAACTAAATGGTAAGCCTGAGGGATCTATAAAATGCCAAAGTTACTTTATTAAATTTGTTTTGGAACAGAGTCAGTTCAAATTCTGTTCAAATTCACACAAACATATGAATTAATGGAAATCCAAAGGAATGATTCCCAAGGCCTAGTCTTCTATGACCTTGGGTAGAATCCGTGCCCTTAGACTCTTGCAGAATCACATGATAAGCGTGAAGCTGTATTACTGTCATAGGAGTTTGTTCTGTACCTCTTTATATGTAGCTGTCTATATTTAAAAATTAAGGAAAAATTTACCCATTATAAACTCTGACCTGTATTTATGTGTTTTTCTTGAATAAGCTGTTTGGACAGAATTCTCCAACATTAAACTGTTGAGAATACTGGTGTTTGGTGGGTGTCTTCTCAAGTGATCAAACTGCTATGCTAAACAAAATCAAGGGTGTGACAGGCACTTCCTGGTTTTATCAGGTGTCTTCTTTGTTAAGATGTTCCACAAAAACACATAATGAATTAATATTTATGAACATTTACTAACCTAACAGTTATAAATGCAATTATGTTTGAACACCAGTATACCAAATCAAAGCTAAATCAACCATTAGCTGTAAATTATTTAAATTCTTTGTTTTTTCTTATTTACAGTTTGAGTCTCTCCTCATGACCATTAAATTAAGTATTTCTTGTTAAATTAGCTATGGTGTGCAACTACAGTAGGAAAAGAAAGATTTGTTTTATCAAGGTTTTATTGACTTCAGGATTGAGAATGGTTAGAAAAGAGAAGCAATCATGTTAAATGGTGGTAATTAAACACGGTTGCAAGCATTGTCTTACTGTGGTAGGTCCTCTGAAAATTGGAAAAGATGTGTTGACTATGATGGAGAACTCTCTGCCCATGGTTTTCCTTGGAAACAATGCCAAGAGATTTAAGCAGGTTTAACGAATGCAGAATGAGCTAGCATCTCCATTTAAACTCTAGAAATGTTTCCAACACATGTAGTTTTGGTTGAGGTGGTAGGTAGCATTTCTATGGAACAGAGTGGGGGCTATGTTAGAAAAGTGCTTGTCAAAAAAAAAACCCTTGTTTATAATAGAAGATTTCACAACTCCAAAATAAAGTTTCTTGGAAGAGTTTTTCTGAATACTCAGATGGGTTGTAATGGATGTAAGTTTAGATTCTCTGTTCTCACCTCTAGACATGGGCTACTCTGTATTTTTCCTCTTATTTTTCTATCAAACATCAAAAGAGTTTCATGTGATGTTGATGTAGACTCTGGAAATACTTGAAATCTCAAAATACAATATTGCTAGAAGTTGGATTCCCACACAGTTCTGATTTCTATGGAGAATAAGATTTATCTGAATAGTAAGACATGGTAAAGAGACAGTTTTGTCCTTACACAGGAATATATTCTCAAATCATATTCATTTTTGCTATAGTGAAGCTATATTAGCATGCGTTAGTTATCTGTCTCTCATGAAAGATAATATAATATGCAACTTGCTATTGCACTTCTGCAATGAACCTTGATCCCAGCCATCTTTTAGGAGTTACACATTTTAAATATTTAATTTTAGTTTTAGCTGCACAGAATATATTAAATATAATTTCTTCCCCCTCTCCATCCACCCCCCTACCCCCAATAAGCTAGCAAAAAATAACTTTCTGAGTGCTTTATGAGAGTAAGAAGTAGTCACCACTAGCTGATTTCTGCATATGAGCTAGATTGGAGAATATAATTTATAACCATCAGTGCAGATGTCAAGAGTGATGCAACATCCCGTTATTAACACAAGCAATAACTTTGCTCTTCAAGTATTTAGGATTCTTTGATGTCTGCAGCACAAACTTTCCATCACGGTAAAATGTAGGTCTCTTCTTAACTTAGTAAGCCAGCAGTGCATCCTGTGCATCCCACAAGAGTTTCATATAGTACTCACACTAGACAGGATAATCTGTCCACTAACTAGAGAACTCATTACATTCATTGCTACATGTGTTTACATTAATCTTAACAAGTTACAGACTCTTCTATTACCTTCGAATTTTATTTTTTTTCTTCCAGGACTATGGTAGTGCCTAGTCCCATAATTGTTTCCTGAGGCCTGTTGTTTCTTCCAAGCTCAAGATATACATAAGGTCTCTGCTTCTCTGTGAACCCAACACCCTAAATTGCTCCTGTGTATCACCTCATATCTTATTTCAATGTCAGTATCTTTCTGCATGCAAGAACTCAGGAATCTCCAACAGATTAGTCAGTCCCATCTTTGTGTCCTCTAGTCTCACATATATTCTCTCAGATCCTGTATTGTTCCTGTACCTTGATGCAGCACTGAAGAACCTCAGTGCTCCCATTGCTTTTGAACAACTGCTTCCTATTTTGAAGAACCTAAAACTTTCTGAAGTCGCATTTGACTGTCTGAATTAGAACACGCATCTTAATTCTAAAATGTCTTATTTCTGCCTTTCTGTTGTGTTCTGTATATTTTTCTCATTTTAACAGATTGAACATCAGCCTTTTATATCTACTTACTAACATTCTGGAGGCAGTAGAGTGTATTTTCTTCTTTTCATACCTTTCTGTATTTTTTATGCCACATTCTGAATCACATATTGGTCCAGTCTTCTTCTGCATCACTTTTTGTTCACATTCCCATGACCTCTGGTATCTCAGCCTTTCCATTAAAAGAAACAAGAACTCAGTAAGATTTAGAGTATGAACATACACAAAGTATTAGGTGTTAGAAGGGATAAGATATTCCAAATGCTACAAAATTAAACACTGTCTCTTGTTGAGCGTATTTCAAATTCTGTAGACAAAGTATTGTTTTCACTTATAGTGAGAATGATCTAATACTTAGTTTTGTATCACCTTGGATTCTCATATATTCCATTAGAATTAAATTCTTTGTCTCCCTATTTAGTCACACAGTAGTTGTGCTTTATCGAATCCTTTGTTCTTTATCTTTTAGAGGGATTGTTTGAAGTGGGCTTATAATATTGTATTGATGTTCATGATGACCTTACACATTAGCTCTTTAAACAAGCAATGTAAAATTTCAAATAGCTATGCTGTTTATGAGATTAAAAAATACAGTAGAATATCTTCTCCTAGCTATGACGGCAATAATTGTAAATCAAAGGTAAAAAGGTTACAGTCTTGCAGACCATCCACTAATTGCAAAAGGAATCAGTATTTCCCCTATAGTCAGAAAAAATCAGTAAATTTTAGTATTTTTTCTGGTATTATTAAGTTTGGTACATTCTAGGATCTTCCTGTTCAAAATTCTACAAAGAGATATCTATAATGGCTTGATAGTAACTATGACTATGCAAATAAAGCACAGAAAAATACCAGAAGTGAATATTTTGGCAAGAACATTTAAGCTTAAAAAGGGTTTCAAAATATCTTTAGTATGGTCTAATGAGTTTAATATGTCAGCTTAAATGATGAAATATATTACAGAGAAGAAGTCTACTATAATTTTAATAGGACCATATAATATTCTAATTTATTTAATGAAAATTTAATTATCAAGAAGTTTTTTACAAAATTATTCACTGAAATTTATATTTCAAATGTGTTTAGAACCGATTTATCAAAAGTATCACTGAAACAGAGAGAATTTGTAGGATAAACAAACTTCTTAGAGCCTCAAGTGCATGTTCAAAATTGTCACATAGAATCATGGTGCATAAGATACCATTATGGGTGAAAAATAGCTGATTTGTTTAGCAAACTGTTTCATTTAAGTTTCATGTCTGTGTCTCCTATGGAGAATGTAAGAAACATGAGGCAACTTGGGTTGTGATCTTCTCAGGGCAAGTCTGTGGGAGTGATAGTTCCCACTGGTATAATAGTCTGACGGTACCAGAGCACTCCTGAGGTAGCATTTGATCACTCTTACTCAGTCTGATAGCAGCTGAGTTCCCATATTCTTTGTCTATCTCTGGCTTTTTCTTCCTGGCTTCCTGCTTTCCTGCTTCTGGCTGTTCACTGGTTTAGCTTCCAAAGGAGAGCGACAGAGATGGAAAGTGCTCCTGACTGTGGGATTAGGATGCTTGCTAGAGATGATGTTGAAAGGGGCCAGCAGATCAGGTTTTCTCCAAATGAGGGATGTAGACTGTGAAGTATAATGCAGGACCATATTTGCCAAGATAACAGTAACACAGCATTAGTTGACAGAACACATCTAGCTCTTCAGACTTCTCCATGGGACATGCACAAGTACTTTCTGCCTAAATTAGAATGATGGGAGAGCTTTTTGTGTAACATAGGTGCCACAGCTTTTTGAAAGGGACCTTTATAACTGGCTATGGGATGTTCTTGTGAATCACCCAACTAATTTGGCCCTGAAAAGCAGACCACCTAGACATCCATCCACATTCAGTGCCAGAGTAGTTTAAACACATTCGATCTTGTAATATATTTTCTTTACAAAGACAAAGAAAATGTATTTGGAAACTAAAGGTATACGGTGTTTCTTTGTGTTAAATAAAACACTGGTTAATAGATGTGAACTACTAATATTTAAGTTGTGCTTTGAAATACCAGAAGCTTCTAAAATGTATCTAATATATGAACAAGGGATTGCAACACAACAAAAAAGAAAACTTAAACCCCTTGAAATGTGATCAAAGTAGGTATGAAAATACATGTTATTTTGCCATTAAAGCAACTAAAAAAAAAAATCAATATCAAACCCACTTGGTCCCATTTTCAACTTTTCATAATTTTTAACAATTATGTCAATAAGATTTCAAACTACTGTGCATGCATTCAAATATCTTAATATTGGTTTCAATGACAGTTTTCTCAGATCTTGCAGAGGAAGTTGTAGTAGCATTCCACTCACCACAAGACAGCCTTCTTAGACCAACCATGACATAGATCAGACTATAGACCTAGCCATTTCAACAATTTAAAAACTTACTTTGAAATAATGAAAAAAGGCACTAATTCAGGGAAAGGGGTGCTTTCTAAACATAAGACTAAGATAAAATTTTTAAAAAATATTTTAAAGGAGTAGTGAAGGATGAATCAGGAATAGCTTCCCTTTTGAGTGAAAGAGTTAAGACTTCAGAACATCAGACATGGTCTACAACACAGAGGCAGAAAGAACAATGTAATAACAGCAAGTAGCATATTTATCTGATATACATGTATTTCTTATTTGTAGTTGCCAAATTAACAGCACATTTTATTAGAAATTATTGTAGGGCAAGAGAAGACACTGAATGAAAGTGGGCTAAGGAAAGAGAAGAGATCTTTGGAGATCAAGAGAACTTCCTGTAGTTTTAGTGAGAGGACTAAGACTTCCTCATCTCTGTACTAATGGTCTATATTCTTCAAACTTTTCCTCACTGTATGTCAATTCAGTTTTAGTTTACACCTTTCCCTCTTATTCTTTTTTCTCTTCTTATCTCTCTGAGAGGGAACTGGAGTTAGCTCTATGCAATTGCACTGATGTCAAAACAGTTCACTTTGGATCGGATCGTATTTGTGTGCTGTATTTAGCTAAAGAGCAATTTCTAATGTCTAATAGAGGTGCGGCATGAGACTTCTGTCACATGAGGTTTCATCCTTTGCTCTAATCTCAGTTCAGATACATTGGTAGCCCCGTTAACTTTTCCAGTGAATATGTGTCCAATTTCAAGTACTCTTGATCGATAGATGGGATTTATATTAAGACTCCATAAAACAAGATGAAATTCAAATGAAAAAAGAATATAATGAACTGAAGCAATGAGATAATGTGTATGAAGTTCACTGAGCAGGCACCACTGGGCTTTTCTCAACTTTGATTATGTTTTCTTCTTTGAGATATTATCACATGGATAGCTTGTATCGTTTTCAGCAAAATAGAAGGCCTGATTAGATGACAAAAATGTACACTGTGATTTATTGACAAATTATACCACTTACCACAACTGGGATTTTTTTTTTTTATGTATCGGAAATCTGAATGTCCTCAGGAAAAAAACCCAAAGTCATAAATTATTTCCTTTTTAAGTACAGGACTCACTGATAGTCAGGAGCAAGCTCCAACTATTTAGGCCCATGGTTGGTTTAATCATCTTAAACCTGTGAAGTAGTTTGGAGATGTGCTCATGGAATACGTATTCCTAAAGAAGAAAGAAGTTTTGAACTAGTGGAATAAGTTTATGTCGTCATTTGGAAATTGATCCTACATATTTTAGAACAGGAAAAATGGTATTCTGGAGGTCTATGCTGCATTTTTTGAGAGAGAGACTATTGACTAAATTTGATTTGATTTGTATGCATTAGATGGTTAAGTGATTTGAATCTTCTCTCATCTGCATAACAGCCTATTTAAATGAAAGACTGCTTGTTAACATAATTATCTTAGCGTATTAAAATTTACACATATAGAACCCCTGATGGTGTAGTCAAGAAGGGTTGCTTCTTAATTCATTTCAACATTATGGTAAAAAAGTTGATGGTTAACATGCCTCCACTGTAATTCTTCGTATTCCTAGATGTAAAGATCAGTTGTGATTGGTTTTTGTGTACGGTATGATGAGTATTTTAAGGAAAACACTTAAATGGCCAACTGTTCACATCAATTTAAAATACGTCTCAAAAGAGAATTTTTTTTTCTACATTAGGTTGATTATATGATGATTGGATTAATAGATAGCACTGTTTTAAATTACAGTTAGGAGCTGGGTTTTATACAGTATCTGGCTATTATAAACCTGAAGTGACAGTGATTCAATACACGATGAAGAGGAAGTACGACATTTTATATTAATAGGTAAACTGTCTTTGGGATAATTCAGCAACATTTTAATTGTAGAATATAATTAACGCTAATAAACAGTGTTTGTTTACGTAACTGAATTTACAACAGTTGTGTTTCTCAAGCACGGTTTTATCGTCTTGAGCTGAACGATTAACTAATATGCAGTCCAGGGCCAAATGTAGTTTTGTTGTTAAAGATACTTCAGTCAAATTCAGCTCTGAATTGTATCAAGACAGCAGTTTAATAGATAAGAGAATAATTACAATAAATCACCATAAAATAGACATCTACAGCCTTGTCAGGTAAATTACTCTTTAGGCTCTCATGACTGTATTGAGTTTTTCCATTGATTATGGAAGGCCATTGTATGGATTATGGATGATACCTAGATGAGTTTATATATCTCAATATTGACTGAGGTTCTTCCAAAACATGTTTTTCACTCTAGAATCATCCTATAAACCTGTATTTCTTTCTGTGGAGGAGGTGACAAACAATTTTAAATATGGAAATCTAGACCATTGATGTCTAAATCTGTACAGTTAATTAACATTTTAATTGTATTTAATTTAGATGCCAATGTTACTGAGTTGTTGCATGTAATGTTGCTTTATTAAAGTTTTCAACATTGTTACATAGAAGAAATGCTTATAAGCAAATGCAAACTTTCAGAAAATATAACAGTATATTTCTCTATAGATAGATCAAAATGCTTCCATTCTGCTGTACTGGTTAAGGGCTTTTTTTCACAAAGAGAGGATATGGATAGGACCATTCCCAGGTGAGCTATTTCTGTCCTATCCTCGGAGATTCTTATAGAAATTTAATTGGGCTCACAGTTGGCCAGACACGTTAAATCTCCAAGGTATCGTAGGCTAAGTCCTCAGAAAGATCATGTTGCAGCCTGGTAAACTTTGAGGGATGGCTAAGGGACAGCTGCAAGTGAAAATACAAAGAAGTAGAAAACAACGGACATCTCTAGATATATTTGCAATAGGTTTTTTTCTTTGCTCCATGCATTTCATAACATTGAACATTGCTCCACCATAAATGGCAGAAAGATACTCTGTGCTGATGCACTGCACATTGTATCTATATACATATTTATATATACGTATTTAGTATCTGTTTACATAGGAAAGGAATATTCAAATTTTAATTCTAATATTTGCACAAGTTTTTATGTTGAAATTGTTTTCACAAACCTGCTATTGGAAAAAGGGTTTTTTTTTTAGATAAGTGACCACCTTACTGATACTCACCTGCAAAATATAATTATACCATCAGGATACAACTTTTCTCACCTGCCTTTAAGTATCTTTGATATAGATAACTGTAACTGATGTTACCCTACACTGCTTTTACTGTCAATAGAGAAAAGATGAGCACTTACAGGCAGCCATTCATCTGATCTAATTTAAACTTCTACTTTAAGGTAAGAATAGTTCCTTAAAAAGCCCTGTTTCCACTGATTGCTCATGTAAGGAGTCACGAGTGTTTACCTGAGAACTGTCTACTTGGTATCTGAAGATCCAGATTTGGACAGATGCATCCCAGTGTCAGTCTGTTTAAATTATTGACTGATTCTACTGAAAATCGAGATGCAGAACTAAACTGACTGCAGTAGAGGCTAAATTCAGTGACTTGGAAAGTAGCAAGTGAGAAATTCCAAAATGGAAGCAGTGTATTGAAGCATTTGCATGTTAAGCATTTTAATGGTACAATGCATTTACTCCCCTGTTCATGATTTAAATATGTTTATCTTCCTTGCACAACTTTGCATCCTGAATTGTCAGATTATTTCTATTTATTAAAATGTGTCCCGAGCTTTCCCCCCTCTCAGTGATTCTTTCAGCCACATCTTTCAAACACTTAAAAAGGAAGCTCATGAGAACATTCTCTCACCCTGGCATTAATCACAGCAGTATAAAGTATGGAGCTATTGATTGCTTATAACCGCATCTTTTGAACATTCAGAGCCGTTGTGTTCACAGTGTGATGAATGCACTTGCAGATGGCTTTGTCTGTAGTGGTCATAAACTCCAGTTAATGGCTGAATTAATCTATAGGAAATGAGTAATATCCTTTTTGGCTGTTCCAGGGAATAAACTAGTTGTCACATTTTCTCTGTTTTAGAAAAAACAGTCATAATTCAAGCAAGTACATGTGTCAGCTTCCCAAAATGTGGAAAAGTACCTTGTATAAATAAAAGGATTCACTTTTAAAGTCGTTAGCTGAAGAGTTTTAGGAATAGGAGCTAAGCTGACATGCAAATGAGCATTTCACCTTCTGAAGTGAAAGCAAGTTTTTTTTTTTTTTTTCACGTGTATAGTATGAAATATTAAAAGGACACAGGTTTTTCTACATTGGAGGTGACAGCTTTCAGAAATCTTCCTGAATTTTCTTTTTTTCTTAATTCATCAGTGGAGTTTCTTTCTCTTTGCCTAAACAAACAATTAAAAATCAATCTCAGAAAGAACTGAAAGAAACTGGTGAAATCCCACCTGGAGAGATAACTGACTTTAAAACAAATGAACAATTTAGCAGGCTTCTCAATCTAGAGAAAACCAAATTAAAATTGTTTTCCCTGAATGCTCACCAAAAAACAAAAAAAAAAAAAAAAGGAAAGCATTCATCATATATTCTTTAGATGTTTCATCTTTCTTTCTTCTCTTTTTCCTTTTCATTCCTCCTGAGCTCAAAGGAAAACAAACACTTAATTGTGACCTTTCAGGCTTTAGTTAATGTTTGGATTGTTTCTGGTTACTTTACTGGCCAGTAATCATTTCATCTGTACCTCCCCCAAATAAACAAACAAATCATAGTAGTGAAAGTCTGTGATTTCACCCTCCAATACCCCTGCTATTCAATGCTGTTTGGAGTAATACCAACTTTCCTTGGGTAACACAGGAAGCTAAATGGCCCCAAAGCCAGTGATGTGAATGAGATGGGAAGGGAAAGTGTGCACTTCAGGATCCTTCCCTTAGCAGCCTGAAATGAGTGACAGTGTGAAAAACCAGGATGAACAAAATGTGCTTACAGATTTAATACTTGCTACTATTTTGATGCAGTCAGCAACATATTGAGCACATCCCATTATGTACTGAATGCTACAAGAACTCTGAAGGAAAAATGCTTCATATTTGCTTTTTTGCTCAAGTTCATTATCACTAACTAGTAACTATACTGCTTTCGCAACTGCCTTGTGCTCTGGTTCCCAGTATGACAGCACTGACAACACAAATAGCTGTGGCTGGTTAAATTAGCGAGGTTGCAGAGCATATTGCTGGCTGTTGCATCATGCTGCTGCTCCTCTGTTTAAATGACTGAGTGACAGAATTTGTTTCCTGTTTCTTAAGATACTTTCCAATTATAAAATGAAGTATGTTAGGTGATATTTTTGCTGTCTGATTTTCATTGCAGGCCTTTAAATATCCTGGTATCCCACTACGATTTTCTAGCATTTGAGTTGACAACATATGCATTATTAAAGGGTGTATCGGCTGGGTTTTAGTGTTTATACTGGCTATCATGCTTTTTTTTATTTGTTTGTTTACTTTTTATCATGTGGAATTCTGATGTGAAATCCAACATTTTGAGAACGGGAAAGATTCCATTTGATAGACTACATTTGCCATTGACTTCATTACATGTAGTACTGAAAGTTGAAGGAATACAAGTTCTGAAACAACTGGCTAAAGTTTAAATTATAATCTGTATCCATCTAGAAAGTGTACATCCTAGTTGGATTATTATTTTCAAAAGATCTTACAGATACATAGAGCTGTGCATGTCTTCAAATTTGATCTTAGGTGAACTAGCAATTGCTGAATGGATTAGAGTTTAGAATCTTTTTCTGTTGGCACCTCTAAAAATCACTTAAACAATGGCAGACTGACTTAGCAACACTGGTGTCGACTCTGAAAGAGCTGTATGATCATTATTCAGTAGCACAGAAAAAAAATTATCGTGACAACAGATTAAAAAAGTGAAATCTGAACAATTATTGATAACGAACATGTGCATTTATAATTAATTTGTTGAAATAACTATTTCTTCTTAAAATGAGATGTGAGAATTGCAAATAACATTCTGGAATATACTTTAATAAACATACTTCATAAAAATAGAGGTGCTCTGACAGTAAAAGATAGGATAATTTTTTTTTTTTTTTTTTCTGAATTGCTCACTATTTCACTGTCTATTGCATTTTTAGGGAAGACAGTAGCAAAAACTGCTAGTACATTTAAAAGAATTACATATTTGTAGCTGTCATGGCTACTGTCTTGTCTAGGAAGAATGCTGGGACACGCAAAGTAAGCAACAAGAAGAAAATCTATATGTGCTCAGACCAATGAATAAGCACAGTTCTGTGCACTGGAAGTTGGTAAGCTGCTCAGTAGAATGGCACTGTGATGTGCAGTTTTGAGTAAGGTGTTTTCCAAATTGAAAGTAAATATTTCTCTTCTATCGACAATTTCATTCCTACATATTATTCTTAATATTATTCATGCTAACATCTTTTTATTAGTGTCTTATTGTGACTGTCCTGTCATACATGACATTTTCAACAGAACGTCCCAGTTGCAAGAGTTAACTGTTTTCATGGTCACCTTGGCTGGCAAGGAATTTATATACTGGTAACACAAACTACTAAAATTGAAAGAGCAAAACCCAAATCAAACAGTACATTACTAAAATTGAAATATAAACCAGTATTATCACCTAAACAAGACATTAGAAATATGGCCTTAATGTACGTAGATTCTGCTGACCAAAAGTATCAGAAGCTTTTTAAAAAAATTCTTATTCTTGACTTCTTGAAATGTTTTTGTTTGTTTGTTTTGTTTTGTTTGTTTGTTGTTGTTTTTTGTTTTGTTTGTTTGTTCGTTTGTTTTTTAATTTCAGCTAAGAATGATTTCTGCCTTGCAGCTTGTATGGAAAAATTTTGCTAACTTGTTTCAACATACTGTTTTAAGGAATCTCAGCCGAGTTGGCTTTCTGTTATGTGTGATGTATTTCAGGGAATACAGAATTCACTTTTGTGTTGCTGGTGATGGTTTTAGGCAGGCAGCTTGCTTTGAGTGTTTTCTATAGTTAAATGTCTATTTTACTTTATTGTTATGTATTATGAAGTATGAGGTTATTTATATTTAGTTTCAAATACCTAAAAATTATTTTATTTCTATTTGTAAACCTATTTACTAGTTTTATCAACAACACTGAATCTTTCAGAATAGTGAGTTGTTTGAGGATCTTTCACCATCTGATGAAGTACTGTGATTTTTTGCATATTTTGTAAATTTTATATAACTTTGTAAATATATATATATTCATGCATTGAAATTCAGACTACTCATACTCTGCCAAAGTTGAGATCTGGGTAGGCACCATGACTTGAAAGAGAAATTCAGGATCCTGTCCTCAGACACTGCCTACTCTGGTAACACTTTTAGTCATTCAGGTCCTGAAGTTGGACTGAACATCTGAACTTGCATGGCTCAGAAACATTCAGCTCTGAGAAAACAGGTACCACCTCCCACCTTTACTCCAATATAGAAACTGAGTAGGAAGAGACACCAGATTCCATCTAAATCTCCAATGTCTTAAGCATACTCAGACTATATTTAATACATTGACAATATTAAGTTAAAAAAAAAAAAAAAGAAAAAGTTGTATTTTCTCATTCATGCCATTTTGCACAATTGCTTTATATAATTACAGCATTTTCTTGTAAAAGTACTTATTTTAGAGCAAAGCCTGAGGTTTTAGGTTTTACTTGTTTCAGAACTCAGACCGTAGAACAAGGATTGTTCAGAGAATAAAAGGGTGATTACCCACATGTCAATAAAAAGAGGCTCTTCTTGGCTGACATTAATAATAAGATTCTGACTGAGGAGTTTGAGACAGCAAACTAGCCACCACTGCCAATTTGTATGAGTATCTGAACTATTAATCTACCACCTCTTTGACTTATTGCAGCTCACAGTGTAAAATTTTAAATTAACTACAATGTTTTGTTCTCTTTAAAAATCTGTGTGGTAACCTGGGAGCTGATGTTTACTTCAGATGTCCCTATAGTGAGGGTGGACAGACATTTGAGAGCAAAAAGCCTTTACTGCAAATACAATAAGGGTAAAAGACATCTGAACCTGTTGGAGCAACTCAGTTTTCAAATTACAGCAGAAAATTCTCAAGCATTTTCTGTTTTGCCAGCCATTGGCAAGAAGACCAGTTTGGTTTGGGATTTTGTTTTCCCCCTATTAAATTCAGTGGTAGCTTTCTTATTCACTTGGAGAAGTGATCAGCTTGGATTCCTGAAAATGTATTTTTCCTGATTGCCCATCCTGATTAAGAAGCAGCACCTAATAGACACAAATGGATTTTTTTCTTGAATAAATCACGTAAAAAATCTTTAAAGATCATATTTAGTAATGGAGATGACATATAGAAGATACACGGTGGTTTTACTGAAGAATTGAAAGCACTTTCACTTAACAAGTCAGAAAGATGTTCAAATCACACAAAATACAGAAGAATTAATCCTCTCTGTATTCTACAACCCTTATATGTGGATTCCGTATTTGTATATTTTATGGATTTTAGTTCATCCTCTGCCTTGAACATGACTGAAAACATTCACAAATGCTTCTGAATGTGTCCTATATATTAACGAGGTGTTTTCTGTAGGTATGTTGCCTAACACTAATTTAAAGTTTGGAGAAGATTTCCTTTCATGTGAGCTCAGAAGGGACTGTGTAAAACACATGGTCATTGAAACAAAATGCAATAAAGGGACAATGTTGGTTGATGATACCTTGCGACACAGTTTTGAGACCTCAGTCCTCTCCTATCAGTGCTGCCCTTAGAGAATTAGCTCTTGAGACATTTGCTTTCTTTGCTCTTTACTGTGGGGAGCTTTCCTGATGAAACAAGTAGTGTAAGCAGAAAAAAAAAATACTGTCATAGGCTTTGCATTTTTTTTTACTTGTTTTATTTTAATTCCTGGTGTATAAACAGATGCAAAACACTTTGTAAATTGAATAGAAGTAGTCTAGAAGCATACTTAGAATGTTTCCAGTTGTCTAAGCACCTGGGAGTGTTTAATCCTATTTTATCTATTTTTATACTGTGTCAGTGAAAAAAATCACTAAGCATGTTTTATTTTAATATATATCTAAAATTAGTATCTGTGTGAGTAAAATATTTTATAACTACTTTATAATTTACAAAAGACTTTTTCAATTTATCTATAGCATCTACATGTCAGATTTGCAGAAGACACTCCTCATCTCTGCAAATTAAAGGGCTCAGAATATGGACACTTAGAGCCTGATTTAGTTAAAATTATCCCCTGCAGCAGTGGGTGGGTATCAGTTCTTCACAGCTGAGAATGATTTTCATAATTGTGCAGCACTCAGCAGCTGCAAAATCCCTGAGGATGCATCTTATTCCTCTTTCAGGAGCAGCCTGGCTTTGCCCTGCCTGTCACAAGCAGTTTGACCCTTCATTCCCGTTAAGCCCATCTTGATGTGGGGTTCTGAAGATGCTCGGTTTCCTCAAGTCTTAATATTTTCACTTCTTCAGAGGAAAGGTGTAGAGAAATGCATAAGAATTGTCTCCTTACTGATTGACAGATTCATTTAGAACGACTCATTGAACCCTTAAATAATGTATACTCTATAGCTGCCTCTGCATTTATGAAGATAATTTTCTGAAACATTGCCATCTAGTGGCAGTTAACACGTGGAGCAGATTATGTGATGTGAAATCCTTACTTCATGCTGTATTTTCTTAATGTTTCCTTCAGTGACCAGTAATGATACCTTATAAATATATTTGAACGAGGGGGAAAAAAAATAAATAAATAAGAGTCATATTGCTAACTTTAGCAGACAATAAAAAAAAAAAAAAAACCAAGAAAACTTTTCCCTGCCTTAAATCTGGCTTTATTATTAAGTAAAATGAAGATGTTATTCGAATTTTCAGTGAAATATTAGGTAGATGTTTAAAAGCATTAAAGCTAAACATGTATTCATATATGATTACACGTCTATTTTTCTGACAAGACTCTGAAGACAGGAACTTTTAAATAGGTCTGACATATTCCTCTGAGCAGTTGAAATAACAACATCTTGTTACTTCTCTCTTGCAGGGCAAATTTGAAAATATCAGCTTCTTGGTGCCGATGATTCACAGATATGTTTAAAACATTATTAAATAATTGGTTACTCTTATTTCAAAGAAAATGATCATTTTTACAGGAGTTTTGACTCATCTGCTCCAACTAATTTAAAATTATGTGAACTGAAAATACTATTGTTCGTCACTGAAAATAAATTTGACTGATTTTAACAAATACAATTAGTTCTGATGAATGTTAATATCAGAAGTGATAAAGCTATCTCATCAGAAATGCATTTAAATATAATTATAAATGACAGAATCTTTGCAGAGGTTTTGTCTTGTGCTCTTTTATGCACATTTTACATGCCCAAGTATGCATATACTCCTAAGCTCATGCATGTATATACATTATTTATGTGCTGTGAAAATGCCTGAATATTCAATATAGTAATTAAGACACTAACAGTTACCCATTCAAATTTCATTGTTTTAGATAACGAAAAGATTTATTCCCCATTCCTACAGTAATTCTGTCTGTGACAACCTTTGCAAAGCTCATTCAAGAATCAATGCTAGGAAGGCTTGGACTGATTAAAAATGAGGATAAAAATAAAAATTTGAATCTAAATGTAATGTGTGGCTTGCTCAGATTTCTAACCTTGATCTTTAAATGTCAAATGCATTAGAAACCTGGAGTAACTGGAGCATCTCTACTATACTTCAAATAGATATAGAAAAGATTAATAGTATGTGTGACACAGAAATGTTGGTAACATACAGTTGGTAATACATTAATGATTGTGCATTGTTTTCTTTAGTCACACCAGGCAGTTATATCTAGTCTTTAAAAATAAGAGATCTGAAAATAAATCTGTTTGTGAAATCGCATTTCAGAGATTCATAACTACTAGCATGGTTGCAAATTTGTCTTAAGGATTTAAACTATTTGAAACCTAGGTATTTCTTTATTAACCATTGGGTATCTTATTGTGAGATTGTTAGAACCTCTGTGCCAGGATAGCAGTAATGCAAATAGCATGAAGGTTTATTTGATATGTGTGTGGGATGACAACATTATTTGTGAGTAGCAAAGTCAAATATGAACAATGCAAATCATCCAATCCTTTCCTTGAGAGAGTTAACATGGTAAACTACTATTTTGTCATCTGTGCAGCATCAAGTAACTGCATAGATTTCAGCAGAAATATGGAATTTGGTTAAATTTAATAGAATATGATGCTTATAGATGGATGTATGCTAGTAGATACACATCTTTTGAGTAGGGTGGCTGTGTGCTGTAACTGATATTGAACATGAATAAGATGTATTTAGTACATTTGTTTACTTTAAAGTAAATTAATAAAGTATTGATGCAAATACTTTAGGCAGCTTAACAAAAATGAAAATATTCTAGCAATATAGTGCCAAGCACTCACAATACAAAATTATTATTCATAGTTCAAGTACACAGTAACAGAGGTATGGATAACTCAATAATCTTTGATACTTAAAAGGATTAACATATTTATACTGCCACCAACCTACCTTAATATTATTTAGACAATACAGTGACATGAGTATCTTGAAGGTTCCTATTAGCATTTATATAAATCAATCAATAGCATCTACCATTCACGGCTCATTGTGGTAAGGAAAATGTCAGGGTATTCATATGAAGTGACTTAGCCTTGGGTAGTGCTGAGGGAAGTATATAATCTTTCTGTAAATGCAGTTTTATCCAGGCGAAAATGAGGAAGATGAAAAATGGCTTGAGAACAAAGGTGTCTCTGATATGGAAAGAAGAGGAAATAGTTTTCTGACTCATGACATGTAAAATAGGTAATGGAATATGTGAGTGAGTATGAAGAAAAAGGAGCAGCAATAATGCAGAATGTTCAAGATAAACATAAAAAATGCTAAGTTCAGTGATCTGAAATTTAAGAAAGCACATCTGGAATGTAATTCAAAACAAGTCAAAGAGGTAACAGGGGCAAACAGCAAATATTGGGAAGAATTTAAGGCCAAAAAAGACAATAGAATGGGGGAAAGGTATGCAGTATAAGGTAAACAACTGTGTTGCTCAGGTACCATGGGAAGGGAAATAATTTTTGAACTCCTGCGTAATTTTTTGTCAATGCCTTCTGAAACCAGGAATCACCTTGCATTTGGATTCTAAATTCATGATAATGCAGTGTTCTATACTGGAATACACATCATTTGGAAAAGGTAAATGTTAGAATCCTCACTAAAGTGTTGTTTAAACTTGATGTTGTTGATCATGGGAGCATTAATAATCAAACTGAGAGTAAGAAGTATTCTTCTGGGAGTTTATGTTGCCATGTGATCTTACATTTTCCATGCTGTAGCTACTACCTGCTTGTGTCTTGAAACTAGGCATTTGTTTTAGGTAATGGGAGAAAAGTTGGACAGTTGAAAATTAAAACTGAAGAGGAAAAAATACCCTGTGATCACAATAATGCTCTGAGTTATTATTTGGCAAGAGAGGAATTTCTCAGCTTCATAGTTTCTGGGTTTGTCTGAAAACAATGTTTTGCAAGGGAAAATTGTGAGTGCAGGGCACATGATACTAGGTACATATTGTCACATTGCCATCACAACTTCCAGATTACCCAAGTCAACATATACTGACTGTGCCTGCCCTTTCTTTCTAAGACTATAATTTTGACTTGCTTTTCCTGCCCAGTGTATTTGAAGGATGTTTCAGTGAATCTTGTAGAAACTTTTTCCGTAACAGTTTGAAAACAACTGTCTCAAATCTTTGAAATTCGTTCAGATGTTGAATGCATAAAACCTTTACCTTCCCTCCCAGGAATGAAGAAGCAGCTCTGACTGCTACTATGGTCTTCTATAGCCAATTCAAGCACTCAGAGAAATGTTTTGGGAGACAATAACCAGATTACTTCTCTTTCACTCCTAAACTCTAATGTTAATCTTAAGATTTTCAGCATTTCCTGAAAGATTTATGGATTGTGTTGAGATGAAAGGTCAAAACTTCTGTTGACTTGTGCTTCTGGAAACGTCTTCATTTCTCACTATTCCTTGGATAATTTGTTAAAATTGTACTCTGAAGTAATATCTTATTTCTTCACTTATTATTGTTATTCTTGACCATTTTTTTCAGAATTTTTTTTTTAATCATCTCTAATGATCCAGAAGTATTTAAATAACTTCACTTTACCAAATCCTTTCCCTCTAGATATTTACAGTCCCCCCAAACAAGCTGGTCTAATCCTTGTATCAATTAGTGAATAAAGGAAATGGGGAAAGAAAAGAGCCCGAGCTGTGACATTAGGCACTGGACACAACGTCTGTAGGAGGGTGAAGGTGTATGTATGTAGTGATAAAATATTCACATATTTGTATTTCAGAAGAAAACCAACTAACACCTGCCCCCAAAACACAAAGACTTCTAATTAGATGATATAAAAAGAATAATCCAAATCACTTGAAAAAGTATTAGATATGAAAAAGCAACAAGAAATGTTCTAACATAAACCTTCAGCTTATAAATAATTTTGAGTAGCAGGAAATGAGGAAGATAAGAGCTAAGGTAGAAACTGATGTTGAAATTAAAAGAATATATACATTTCCATTATAACAAATTATAGTTGAGCTATAATCCCACTTTACGTGACACAGAGATTTAACTTTCTTCTTAAATAGATCTTAAACCCCACATTATATAGACAAAGTATGCCTAACAAAAAACCAACGACCAACCAAATAAACAAACAGACAAAAAAACCACCAAACAAACAAACAAACAAACAGAAAAACCCACCACAACCAGCTGAAAATACTCAGGGGGACAGGCAGAAGTTACAAGAGCAAATTTGGTGAGAAAAGGGGTCCCCCTCCAGGCTGCAGTTTGCTAGTGCCCTTGTGCTGTTGACACAAGGTTACTGTAGTTCCCTTTTTGGATGCTGCTCAGATCTTCCAGCACTCAAAGCGAGGTTTGCATCCAAAGAACTGAGCTTCTATTCATGTATCTGGAACAGCAGTATTGTTATTTTGCTGCCTTCACCGTTTTCCCTGTGCCAAGCCGGCAGAAAGCTACAGAACAGAGTCAGAATTACATTTGGCTTCCTTGGAAATCCCGACAGAGTAGGCCCTGTCCCTGAAGTTGCACTTGAAGTATTGCTCATTTGTGTTCGTAAAAAGGAGCGGAGAAAGATAGTCATCCCTAGAAGAGAAGGCGTGTTGTATTCTCTACAACCTTTCAGCCATTGGGAAGTCACTTTAAGTTTTCTGTGATTTCTGCATACTGTTTTCAAAGATGCTTACATGATTTTTGGACAAATACTTGGAAGTATTTGAATTACTGTAAAATTCTCAGTACTAAATAGATGAAGTATCTAAAAATAGATAATGTGTAGCAGATGTAGTGCTGCATGTAAACAGTATTTTTATAAATAGTTATATAAGAGTACAGCTGTAAAAATTGCCAGCTTGCAAAGTTATGTTAAAATGCTGGAAAAAATATGACAATTTTTCATATATTTTTATCACGTATCTTTGTACATTTCTTTCTGGTTGTAATTTTTTTATGAGGTTTTGAGGGATGATTTTATATAATGTTTCTCAGAATTTTCTGGTTTTGATAACATTTCTGAGGCCAATTCACTGTGTAATTTTTCTTTCAGGGGAACTTACTGCCATTTGTTCTCCTGTATTTTTGCAACTGTTTTGAAAGAGAAGTGGATGAAGACTTCCACAGAAAATTTTCTGAAGTGTAACAGGGTTCCTCTGGAAAGCTCTTTTTTTTTTTTTTTTTTTTTTTTTAAATTTATTCTCCTGAATAAGTGCACCAAGCTATTTTCTGCCATATTGACATACTACCTGCTTTTCATTTCCTAATACATATTGGCATTTCATAAAGATTCAAGGCAGCCACTCACAAGGTGACACATGGAACCAGCTTAATAGTGGCGAGGAACCTTTCCTAACGTGATTTAGGCTAGTGAATGAAAAATACTGCACCCAGATGAAACATCAGCTTAAAATGTTCTGAAGTAGAATGCTCAGACTAAAATTTGATGAAACTCTCACCTGAAAGTGGCTGGCTTGACACAAGGACCCACAAACTCACTTTTTACTCACAGCGCAGATCATGTAATCTAACAGATAGCTTGAATGTGAGGCATCTGGATCTAACCTAGTCATCATGGACTCCTGAAAGGTAATTCTTCTCATCCTTAAGTAGGTGTTTGAAATAGGCAGGATTGATCTTTATAGGGATCTGTTTCCTTACATTGACTAATAGCCTAAGAAGATATTTGATTTGAAAGCTTAAATTACATCTGATTAACCGTATTTCCAAATGACCAAATGCTTTTCTACTGTGGAGGTCCCAGTAATCCTCTGTTTTGTTTTGTTTCACTGACTATTAAGTGGAAATTAATGCGATCTCTTTTTTGGTCACTGTTGTTTGTGTCTTGGGGACGTTGTAGCAGCTTTCACCTTAAGTGCACCAGAGGACAGCAGGGAAGATGCCAGATGCTGTTGAGCTATAAAATAGGTGCTAGACTGTGTCTCTGGTCAAAATCTTAGTCCGAGGACAAAGTGCAATATCAGTGCAGTGCAGAAAGAACCTATTGAGAACTCTTGAAGATGTGCAATAGATAAGGAACCACATCATTCCCACCTCTGAAAAAAAAAAAAAAAAAATTCTGCTAGAAGTTTGCCAATGACCTGCCCAACCTTATTTTTGATAGCTACTGATTTTACAGGATTGTAAGTAATCTTTTGCAGTAGTCCTAATGTTTTTTTAGGTCATCGTCAATGTTGGTTTTGTTAGTAGGAGATCATTTCCAGTTTCAATACATTTGTCTTTATATGTAGATGGTTAAAGGCTATCATATGTAAAATATGGGTAAATTATGTGTGAATTTGAGAGATGAAATATATTGCTGTCCTGGATTTCAGATTTTATTTGAATTACTCAAGTTTGAGGTTCATTTAATGACAAACAGCAGTTATATGATAGATTATTTTAATACAGTCTTCATATAGTATGTAACCATTGCAACCTGCATATGCCTTAATTTCACCTGCAAAACCTGGTGCCACAGTTACAGGATTTCAGCTACAGAGTGTTTAGAGAAACTGTAGAAATTGATACAACTACTCAGAACCGAATTACTGTATACAGCAAAGTCATAATATTAAACTTTGATTTCTTACAGCTCTGCAGGGATAAGGGAGTACTGAATCTTGCTGGAGGCTTGAGGAACCATGCTTTATATTTCCAAATAACTTCTATTTCAATCTCTGTTTTCCTCAAAAAATTGCAATACTTTTAGCTGTAGGGGAACTGTTGCTGGTACAGAAAGAATTGTTGTTCATTACTGAGATGTTGTTGACTGCTTAAAAAAAAGAGCTCCACCAAAACAGTCCTTCTCTAAAGTCAGATTTTTAATTACAAAAGCCTTCTTGACTCTTCTTAATACTTATGTAAACGTCCATTAAATGTATTATTTAGTGTAGTTTCTGCTCTTTTGTTCAGTACCAGTGTCAGGTTTACAGGCTTGCAATTCCCTGGATCTTCCTCAGAACTCTTTTCTTTTAAGGGAAATGTTCTGACATTTGCCATACATTATTGTTAAGTTGTCTAATCCTTAAGATCTCTTGGAACTCAAGGGGTAACCATTAACTCCTGGGTATACTACTTAATCATGGTCACGTTCTGATGCTAATTTTGTCAACTTTTTCAGTAACCTCTTCTACAGTCACTTTAGTTTTAGATGGATCCTCTGATGAATCCCTATGCAAAAAATGGTAGAGGTGGGAACCTCCCCAGCTTTTTCAAAGCAGACATTGATGCCAAGAAGTCATTTAGATCCTGTGCAATTCCTTGTCCTTTCTAAGTGTTCCTTTTACATCCTGATCATTAAGAGGACCTGCAGGCGCTCTGCCAGGATGTCTGATCTTGATTTGCTTGAATAAGGCTTACTGTTACCTCTGAATCTCTTTTACTAGCAATTTATCAAATTTATTTTCTGGTCTGCCTTATCTGCTAGAGTTATTTTCTTCATTTAAACTCAACTTTGGCTTTTTTAAAATGCCTTCGTGCTTCTAATAACCTCCTTTACCTTGCTAGTTAGCAAGGGTTTTCAGTCCTTTTGTGTCTTTTCAGTCTTTTCTAAAGAGGTGGTGTGCATTGGCACTGTGATTCTAATGTAGTTTTTTTATGAAAGCTCCATGCTGTCAGTAAAGATTTCATTCTCCAGGTTGCCCCTTTCAACTTCTTTTTGATGAGCTTTCTGCTTTTTAGATGTTGTCTCGTTCAAAAATTAAATACAACCTTGGAATTCCTAGCCTTGTTCTGCATCTGCATTCATACTGCGTTGAAGTACCTTAAGGTAAAAATATTGACACTTAACGATGATAGCAATAGCAATGTATTTTAATTCCTGCATAAACGCAATTGGAGAAAAAGCAAAATAGTTAATTACACAATGTTGGGACATTAGTCTTGTCCGTCACAGAGCATTTTCATAACTGTAGTCTTTCTTTCATGTGTCAGGTGGAATAACATGATATTGTGTCTGTTTGTATAAGTTTTTCCTATCATAACCTCCTGTCACTGATGATTACTGACTGATTGATTGATGGATTTATTAATGGTCGATTTCACATTTTCCAGTGGACTAGCTAAAATGAGGAAACAGTCTTGACAGGGTGACTGTTACCCTCCTGTCTTTTCCTCTCTGACATTTATTACATCTCCACTGCACAAACTATGGTTTCTAAGTCTTCTGATCCCCCTCTTCCACTTCTGATTATAGTTTTCAATTTAGTTTTAGCTTAACAGCCTGTCAGCGGAATTCACTGGCATGTTCTTGAGGCCTAAAGCACTTTCATTTTTTAACTCTGGTTATCTATTGAAATAGTCAGCAAACAACTGAATTGAATAGAATTCCACCTCCATGCAAATGCATGAAGTAAAATATATGTGACTGAAAATCTGAAGCACCCGGTGTTCATGAGAATTAGAACTATAGCACAATACTAAAAAAACAGCAAGTAAATTCCCTTGAAAAAATATTGTTTCCAATAATCTGCTTTTCATAAAATTTTAGAAAATGAGGGGCAAAGGTCTCTTGTATATTAACTATAGCACCATGTGACTGGTTTTCTTTATCAGTTGCTGAGCAACGGTCATACTCTGAATTTTTAAACTCATTAGCAATCTGAACAGGCTGGCATTTGGCAGATGTTGTTTGATTTTGTTTGGAGACAAGTCAATGGGGGAGACAGGAGAGACATTGAGCTCATTTTCTTATCTTCCTTCTCTTATTCTCATGATATTTTAAACACATCTAAGGAGACTGGAAAGAACTTCTTAATTTCCAGGTTATCCACAGAACTTTTACATGATTGATGTACTTATATAAAGCACATGAACTGAACTTGGTTAGCTTCAAACACGTTGTACTCTGTCCCTAACATTTTCTTGAAGTGTTTCAGTTAATAATCATGGCAGAAGTAGCTCTATTGGCATCCTCCAATCAGGCAAGCATTTCTTAAATAGCTCTGCCAATGTACCTCATCCTTGACCGGGAATAAAACTTTAGTGTTTAAAT
The DNA here is from genome assembly GCF_037038585.1 of Patagioenas fasciata. Classification (NCBI taxonomy): domain Eukaryota; kingdom Metazoa; phylum Chordata; class Aves; order Columbiformes; family Columbidae; genus Patagioenas; species Patagioenas fasciata. The sequence goes on from NC_092522.1 coordinate 102,220,380, forward strand.
TGTAGCCCTTTTAATAGAAGAACTATCAGTTGTTACAAATCTTTCTCTTCTATGTGATAGAAATGTGATGTGGCCATGCATTCACAAACAACACACTTCTCTTGTAATTTAACACAGTGATGGCTGAACATCAAAAGTCCTGACAAGGAGCTTAAGTAAGTTTAAACCACTACAATTTTGAACTAATGAGTTATAAACCAGCAGGGGACCTGAGCATGGTATAAATATAAGGGAAACCAGATACTGCCATACTCGCGACACTAACTCAAGAGCACGAATCTCCAACTAAAATACCAGATGTCATTGTACGATTGTACGATTTTGTTGACTCACTTTCATTAATGGCAGTTTTAGTATGTTTGCTTTTTTTTTTTCTGACATTCTGAAGCTGATTGACAAACTAGAGCTCAAAGGATCATTATGAATTACTGCTTTACTATCATTAGTTCGTGTCTCAGCAGCAGACATGGAGCCCAACTCAGGTCTTTCACAGCTGGCATTATGTAAAAGTCTACATGAAGAAATGACTCAGACTGTCATCTGGAGTACATGTTTTTAATTCCTCCAAAATTGTTAAAATCACAAATTTCCGACAGTTTTGTAAGTAGCTGCTGAGCAATTCTGGAAACTAATATTGCTTGCCTTCTGGGTATTTTGGAGTTTTTCCAACCTCATTTGCCTGGCCACACATAGTGTCTACATATTAATCTCAATAACAGGTACTACTAAAATTGTAGGAAGTACGGTCTGTCAAAGGTATGGAACTGGTTTCTAAGACAAAAAAAAAAAAACAACAAAAAACCAAAAACCAACAAACACAAAACCAACAAACAAACAGAAACAGCTGGGTAGACTAGCACGCTTCAATCAGTAACATAAGTCAACAAAAAAGAGAATATCAGAGTAATATCCATAAATTGAAACTAGCAAGAAAAAGATATATAGGGAATGTCTGATCTAGTTAAATAATCTGTTTTATTTGAAACAGGGAACATCAGACCAGACTCAAAAATAAGAGGGAGATTCATAATATGAAAAAAGCTTGTTCTGCATACACAGTGTAGTTAGGCTAAGTCAACTTCTTGCTGAAGGATATTATGGATGCTACACAAGAACTCTCCCCACTACCTCCTTCCTGCACTATGGAGTCACTGATAATTATCTACTACTGTCTACCAAAACTATTGTTTAGAGCGTGAAGTGGCTTACAGTTGAAAGGGAAAGAATTCCTGTAAATTTGAAAATCTTCCTGCTTGGTGAAACTTTGGAGCCTCCTTATGCAGGTTCAAACTTACGGTTTCAGATAGTTTTGTATTTCAGAATTCAATAATATCAGCACAGTTCTCATCAAATATAAATCTCTATCTAGCACGAAGAGAGTGTCTTCGAATCTTTAAGCTGCAGCTCTATAGGATGGGGCAGATGCTGCCAGGTAATTGTACAGTTTGGGACTTACTGCTAGCAGAAACACATTATAAATTAATTTGATGAGATGGAACCTCAATTGTTGCTGTGCCTTTGCAAGCTATGTATATTATTGAGAACAGGAAAAAATAATACAGCCTAGCTTCCTCGTTTTCTCCTCTGTTTCCCTCCCTCTCCCTTCTTTCTTTTCTTCTTTACCATTATCACTAACAAACTACGTAAATTTAGAAAATAACGATGATTTGGTACGGTATACCTTTAGTACACATAAGCTGACAGAATTGTTGAGTTTGGAAAAGACCACTGGAGGTCACCCTGTCCAACTCCCTTGCTCAGGCAAAGCCACCTAAAGCCGGTTGCCCAGGGCCATGTCTAGAGAGACTTTTGAATATCTCCAAGCACAGAGACTCCACGACCTCTCAGCGAAACCTGTGCTAGTGCTCAGTCACCCCCATAGTAAAAAGTGTTTTCTGATGTTCAGGTGACAACTCCTGTGCATTAGTTTGTGCCCATTGCCTCTGGTCATGTTACTGGGCACCACTGAAAAGAGCCTGGCACTTTCTTCATTCCACCTCCCTTCGGGTATTTACATACTTTGATGTAAGGAGAGGTGCATTTTCCTGAATCTGGCTTCTTGAGTAGGAGAGACCAAGAGAAGCCTAAACTATGATCTAAGCTAGAAACACTGATTGCCAGCAGTGCAGCCAACTAACAAGAGATGAAAACTTGTCATGGGAGGTTTGGGTGGTGTGTCTTCAGGAATAAAACCCTACTGCTCAGTACTTAGATGGATGGGAAGAGTGAGGTGAATAACAGATTTTATTTTAACATTTCTGTTCTGTGGCATCTGCCCTTCCTTATCTTAAGCAAATCCATTCCTGTTCATATGCATTTAAAAAAAGGAACATTTAGTGCAGTGTACATATTATACAAATATGCACAAACATGCTATCAGCATACTACTGACTGAAAACTGAGAGAATTAAGCATAACTGGTGTAATTGCTACTGAATGATTTAGGTGTCTATAAAAGCCTCAGATAAAGAAAAAAATATCATAGAAGACCTGCATTTCCTTATTTCCTTTGAAAGATACTTTTTCTTTTTTTTTTTTTTTTTCTGAAATACTGTGTAGAAGAAATCTGCAATTTGAATTAAAAACTCACAGGAACCTACCATCATTTCCCAAGTTTGTGGAGCCAATTAAAAAAAAATTATCTTTTTGCACAGGAGACCTAGCAGCAAAAATCAGTTGGGTAGTCTCACCTTAGTCTTGATTTTTTTCACAGCTCATAAAAAAACACTGGAAATGTGCTATGATTGGCAGTCTCTGTACGAGAGAGGCCAAGGACTAGAATAGCAAGGTAGTTTGCAGGTCAAGAGAAAAAGGTGAGTCAGTAGAGTTGGAGTAAGAAACTTGTACAGTCTGGATAGTCTGTGTAGCTTGGTCAGTGCTGTTAGTCTTACACTTTAATGAACACTAAATTCACTGAGAAAAGGCAGAAAAGAAGTAATAGAGGAAGGTCTGGATGGATCCAGGCACTGGAAATGTGATAAAGAACCTTTCACCTCACCTTTTATTTCAAATTAAAGCAGAGTTTTGTAAAAGGCTGCTACAGGGAGTTTCTTAAATGAATCTAGCCAAGGTCAGGGTTTTTCAGTATTCTTAATTTTTATTGACACTTCTGTGATCCCTGAATAATATGGTCTTGGTCCCACTTTATGATGGACAGGTGAAAAATCCCCATAGTATTCAATACTTTTAACAAATTCAGGAAAATGTGCAGGAAGTAAATAGATACTGAAATAAATCAGATAATGAATCAAACTTAGGGTTGAATGTAGCCTTTCTTAAGATCAATGTGCTATTGTCACTTCATTACGAAGACCATTTCATGTTGATATTTTCCATGGTATTCTGTACGATTTTTCTGAAAAAATATTATTCCTCTGTTAACCATTTGTCCTTCCCAGAGAAGTCCAAATAAAATGCACGGTTCAGATTAAAGCCTATATTCATTTATTCAGAGCAGATTTATTAAGCAGCAGAAGACAAAATGTTCAAAATAATTTAAAACAGGAAGATCCAACAGCAGGGAAGGAGAAAGAAATATAATTTCCTTTTTCCTGTACTCGGAACACTTTCTTCTCACTCATTGCTACTTTTCATTATCAGCTATTTACTTCCTTTTGTGGCATCTTTGGCTCAAAATACCAACAGGACTATTTTGAGACAGTCCTCACAAAATATGTCTTACTATTTCAGTGTCTTATTTTTGTGTTAGCAGCATGCTGGAGAGTAAAGGCATAAATCAAGATACAATGCTGATTTATTAATGGTCTTATTTTATAAATAATATCCATAAATATTTCAAAATATGTCAAGTAACAGCATATGTAGGCATTCTATGGATTGGTGTGCAAAGTTAATGAAAAACAAAATGTTTTTAATGTATTTGTTTACTTCAAGAAGTTAACGCTGCAGTATCTCAAGATTTATTTAGAATACTCCCTGTTTTGATGATGAATGTATTTGAAGTTAAAATTCCATTTTAAATGAAGTAGTTATCCTGCTTCACCATAAATAGCATTAAAGTTCAGGTTTTTTTCCTTAATTAATCTATGTTAGTCAAGTGAATTTCAAGACTTCAAACAAAAAGATATGGTCCTAATGTAATATAAATAAAACAAAACATGAGCTAAACAAACAACAACAAGAAGAAACCAAACAAGTAAACATCACTGAAAAAACAGAATGCCAGTGATCTGGTAAATATGTCCGTATGATAACAAAGCAAACTGTGAAGATATTTTTAATATGTAACTGGTAATATAGCATAGCATAAGCACAGTTTCAAATTAGCTAATCTCTGCAGTAATTTCACAATATAAGCAATTATTTTGGAAAGTGTTGAAGCCATTTGGATTACACAGTTTTTGTTGAGAGAATAGAGTGGAAATACTTGTGTGACCTAAGTGATACTCGCATGCCTCTCAGTATTTGCAAACCCGCAAATTATCTTTGCTGTCTTGCAGAATAAATATTTAACTTTTGAATACATAAGTAAATACATGAAAATTTGTAAGTTCATATACACAACACCTCAGTCTGATCATGATTTCCTTATGTTCATGTGGGCATAATTCTTTAAAGGTTTTATTGTAATTAAAATCATAAAAAATAATAGGGATAGAAAAAGTTCTAGAAAATATTCTTGGAAAAGTATTGCATAATGAACAATGCCAAGATTTCGTTAAAAAGCTGAACATAAGGCACTCTCCAGATCTTCAGCACATGTGTGAAGGTATGAGTTAGCCAAACTCTCTTAATAGATCAGGTACCTTCTAACACTGTTCAAGTAATTACATCAGTGATGAACTTTTATTTTCCCTGCTTTAGAACTCATGGGGGTGTGAATACAAATTTCCTTTGTTGAGTTTAATCCTTCAAACTGACAGATGACACATTATCATGAGGAAGCTGAGATTCATGGTCATTGGGAAAGAATTCTAGCCTCTTGGCTTAGTAAACAGATAAGAGCTGTCTGCACTGACCAGCACACAGGGGTAACAACCTGGTTTACCATCTTCCTGTGTTATATGTTGGAGCATTCTGAACATTACTTACTGTCATAGTTCCATAGATACCGCGGGCATCCCTTACCTGTGTGTCCAAATCACTTATTTCTTTACTTGTATCAGCAAGTAGTAACTGGTGTGCTTATTTGACCACTAAAATCCAGCTATGTTTTCATGATGGATTTTGAATTTTATACTGATTTTTCCCAAATATTATAGTCTGACTGTTTTTGGTGTGGAAGGACTACGGTAGTTATGACTGAACCAAACAGAGAAAGTATAATTACTGTTGGGATAGGAAGATCATAGAAGGTTTTTTTCGTTCTTATGAATTATGCCATTCTCTATAAATAATCTGAATAAATCCTAAATTGTGTTAGATACTGTCATTATGAATGACTCAAGTCACCTTGATAGTGCTTTTCTTCTGTTTATACACTGAAAAGCTTATAATGATGTCTTATATTTATTTTTGTGCCCTCTTTTTAATGTATAGAGCTTCTTGTTTGATGAGGACTTAAACTCTGGAGGTTAATTTAGCGTCATTTAAATACCAGAGTCACGTAAGCTATTAAGGTCCTTTGGATTTAACTGTAATTTTTCACTTCATAGTGATATAGCTAGATTCTGATTGCCTTCACACTAATCTAAACCAAAATAGTAACACCAAGAGACTTTGACTTGGTAATTTTTCTATAGTTTTTTGTGATACAGACAGGACTACTGTAGAACAGGACCATTACTGAAAAAATATATTTCCCATGTGTTTCTTAATCAGAAAGTGACAGTATCATTTGAGTTTCTGAGAATTTTTTCTCCTGCATTATGCACCTGTACCTGAATTTATCTGTGCTAAACAGAAAGTTCAGGTTTTTTCTATCAAATTGCTGAAGTAGTTTCTTTAGCAAGCTTGACATAATTCAAATCTTGAAGAGTGAGAACAGACATGAGAGCAGGATCTGGCCTGGTCACTTCAAATAAAGCATACTTGTGAACTTGTAACACGTAGTCAGTTGTTTTCTGTTCTAAAAATAACAAATACTGTAGAAACTTCACTATCAATACAATATTCTCTCTGCAAAGCGTATGGGTAACTCTTCAAGAAAAGTAACATAATTACTGCTTCCAAAAAGATTTCAAGAAATATTCACAGTAGGAAAAGCAATGCTTATTCGGTTAGTGTAAACTATTAAGACATGCTAGGGAAGCCACAGCAGTAAGATGTCTATTGCAAAAGTCAACCCAGCCAACCTTTGCCTTGTGACTCCTCTTGCTCATTCTTGTTTGAAGCCTTTCATCTGCAGTCCAGATTGTGGTCTACTGAGCAGACATTTCTCATTCACAAAGTACCCATTGTGATAAGAGGTTTTTTTTCCAAGGAGTTATGTTGAGATAAAGAAAGAGTGTGTCCAACTCATTCAGAAATTTAGCTGTAGACTGCAAATGTCTCTACAGCTCTGGAGCTTGTTGTGCACCCCTGGGTTCCAGTGAGAGTGTGCAAGTTCCCTGTCTTCACTTCCACTCTCTGATTAGCAGAATGCTGGCAAGCTTGTAGAACTGTGCTAGCAACAACCATACTGGATATCAAGAAACAGCACTGTGGGTAACCTAAACTGGGATCTATGGAGGATTGCCATAGAAACATAGAACCACAGAATCATAGAATAGTTTGGGTTGGAAGGGACCTTCAAAGGTCATCTAGTCTAACCCCCCTGCAACGGGCAGGGACGTCTTCAGCTAGACCAGGTTGCTCAGAACCCTGTCAACCATGGCCTTGAATGTTTCCAGGGATGAGGCTTCTACCACCTGTCTGGACAACCTGTGCCAGTGTTTCACCACCCTCATGAAAAATGTCATCCTTGTATCTAGTCTAGATCTCCCCTCTTTTGCTTTAAAAGCATTACCCTTTTAAGTACTGGAAGGTTGCAATAAGGTCTCTCCAGAGCCTTCTCCAGGCTGAACAACCCCAACTCTCTCAGCCTTTATTATAGGAGAGGTGTTCCATCCCTCCAATCATTTTTGTTGCCTTTCTCTGGACCCTTTCCAACAGGTCCATGTCTTTCCTGTACTGAAGGCTCCAGAGATGGACACAGTACTGCAGGTGGGGTCTCACCAGAGTGGAGGGGAAGGAGGCCCCTCAACCTGATGGCCACACTTGTTTTGATGTAGCCCAGGATACAGCTGGCTTTCTGGGCTGCAAACAGACATTGCTGGCTCATGTCCAATCTTTAATCCACCAGTACCCCCAAGTGTCTCTTCACAGGGCTGCTCTCAGTCCCTTCATTCCCCAGCCTGTATTGATACTGGGGGTTGCCCTGACCCAGGTGCAGGACATTGCACTTGGCCTTGTTGAACCTCATGAGCCCACTCCTTGAGGTTGTGCAGGTTATGGAGGAGTTTCTGGTTTATTCTGCCAGCTGGCCCAGCTTGGGAAATGGAAAGGGTTTTCTAGTCCTTTTCATTAAAGAAATATAAGGATAGAAGTCCCTGGAAAGAAAGCAGGACTGATTACTCGCCTGTATGACAGTGGAGTGTTGTGTGCAGATAAGTTAAAGGATGATTTTAAAGGGACATATGTTTTTGGGATATGAAGTAGTATAGGATGTCTGTTATGCTATGGAGCATTCAAGCTGAAGTGCTGGATAGACATGGTCTATTCCAAAAAGCCTAAGGCCTTCAACCATACATCTGTGATCCAGGGCATAACATTTAGCAGAGGGAACTGAGGTAGTCCAAGTTGTTGGGGTACTCTCTAATAAGTCTGCATGAGAAAGTGTGGAAAAGTTTAGTTTTGTTTTCAAGCAGCCAAATTACAGACTTCATCCACTCTTTCAATACAATAAAATCAATTTCTATGAGGGTATGAGTACATGGACTGTATGCCATATGGGTCCTACTTTGCATCTCTGTGCATAAGCAGTTCATGGTGCCACAGTGTAAATCACTTGACCAAATCACTATGACAGCTCATCCTCAAACACTTCCTAATGCAGGAAAATAGATGCATGAAACTTTAATGGACATATTTTTGCCCTTTTGACTTTTATTTTTAAATGCAAAATTGTCATGTATCTTTTCAAATTTAAACAACAGGGAATACCAGTCTCTTGAGTTCTTCATGCAAAATCTTGTTCTTCTAATTAATTAATTTAGTTTCTACTCAGCCATATAGGGACAAGTATGTCAAAATTATATCATATGGATGAAGAACAGACAATGTTCTACTTACAAATTTATCATTCTTAGAATAAAGTTGCCATTCTTTTTCTTTTCCACAGAAGGTGAAAACGTATACAGATTCCTCTAAAATAGTATGATGAGGTAGATTATTTTCAACTGGTCTTATGCTTCCAGTATTTGAAGATCTGAATTAATTAAATGTAAAGATTGAGTGGATGACATGTGAATACTCTCCCCATGACTGAAGAATCTAAATACTTGTAAGGATGCTTGTATGCTTTGAAAAGCATTACAGGCTTATTAAATTAATTTCATTATGTGTCTAACTGCAGTTGATCACAAAGCACAGTTTCTAGAGATCTTGTAAATAGTTGTGTAGAGTGAAGACAGTAGAAAGACCTCTGTTAACCCCTATTTAATCTGTAAAGGTAAATTGTATCAATCTGAACTCTACTGAAAATCCCATACCCCTTTGTAGTGTGATCTGCGAGCCATTTTTATTGGGCTTGGGAGGGACATGATAGAAAAAGAAATCAGATATTTTAAAAATATATTAGTTCAGCTTCTTTTTATCTTCTGTGCTGTATTAAGATTAAATACAGCTTTGTTATGCTGTACTTAGATGAAATACAGCTTTGTTTTGAAAAACGTATTTAATTTGCACATGAACATTTTAGTTTGCATCAGAAGTTCACTTCTAAGGTGTCTCTCCCTATTGTTTTCCTTTACCTTTCTGAACAGTCCTAAAGCACACAAACTACTTTCAGATACTAACCAGATTAAACTGCTGTTCGGCTATTCATAAGTAGTTGGTACGCTAAACTAAGACAGAGTTAATCTGGAGTAAATCTCTGCAAAAAACCTCAATGGTGATAAAACTGTTTTCTCGGGCCTGCAAACAGTCCTCCTCCAGAAGCACTGGAGGGAGTGTGCTGCAGCAGCACTCTCCTCTCCTTGGCCCCCTGTTAAATAGGCAGACATTCTATATGTAAGGAAAGACTTAGCTGATGTAAAGTAGTTACAGTAAAATAACTCTCCAAATATGATTTAATAAAAATTTTAGGTTGCTGATTCTTTCTTTCATAAGCTCATCCTATTCCCACTGTCCTTTTCATAAGCAGTACAGAATAAAACAAAGCACTGATAATGCAATTATACTTTAGCTGGTGAAGCTTTCAAAAATAGATATTAGCACAGCATGTTTAATGATTTATCCTGCTTTATTAAACATGAAAAAAATTTCTAGAGGTTCTTCCTTTAAATATCTATTGACTTGCTTTTTAAAATGTTGTATTCTATTTAAATCGTTATTGGATTAAAGGGTGATATTAATACTGTACTTAGATAGTAACGAATGGAAAGCCAAATGTCTAATGGACAAATTGATTCCATGTAAACTAGATTTTTTTTCCAATTTATGTGACAGCAGTCTTTTAACTATAATCAGAATTAATTCTTTAGCTAAAATACTAGTTTCATCATTGTATCTTCTAAAAAGTGTGATCTTAAATGAGTTTATAAATTTTTTTTCGTAATTTTTCTTTGATAAACACTTGACTACACGCTGCATCTTTCTTCTATTTCTGATGACATTGATGCAGTGATTACATTCTCCTTGTAATCACAGAATGAAATGTAACTTCTGAGTAACAGCTAAACAAATCTGACTGAACAGCATATTTGGAATCTGAAATCTTTCTATTTGCCATTAACTGTGTGTGTACAGTAGACATTTATGTATGAACAAATATATGCATTAGTAAGTGTACAAGCACTTAAGATGAACAGGAAGTAGTACAAGAAGTGTGTGAGATGTATAAAAGGGACAGATTGTCATCTTATCTACTCAAGGATTGTGCTTCAATTGATTGTGCCTTTAGAAAGAACTTGAGAAATGTCATGCATTTTTACCTTCACAAATACAGGAAGAAATGAAAAATGAAACACAATGATGAAGCTTCAAGAGCCATGTGAGGTGGCTCACTGCTAGAATAATAAACTTTACTTCTCTGAAACACTAGTGAAATGTACCCAGTTCCAAGTGTACTGCAGAGTGACCTGTTCTACACAGCTGGAAGTAACACATATAAGATTAGAAAAACCTAAGAAAAAGGAACAGAATGGTTATTGTTCAGGCTTCTTTATTAGTCTGGTTTGTAGGTCAATATGCCAAACATCACCTGACTTATTATGTTGAAACTTTCATTAAATAGGCATGTCTTCCTTTTTTTTTCTTTTTTTTTATTAAAGATAATGTGTTATCCTTTAAAAAAGATTTTTTCAAAACATGTCAGACTCTTTCTGATACACTGATATTTTTTAAAAAGTATTAATAATACTGTCTAATAAATATGAGCAGTAATACGAGTGAACTTTCACTGTGTGATACAGACCAAGTTAGAATGGAAAATGAGATGCTGAAAAGGAATCCATTTGTTCAGTTTCTCAGATATTCAGATTTGTAACACATAAGACAGATGAATGTTCATATATATGCATATGTTTTGTACTGTGTAGTTCAATTCTGAAGCCTGTTGGGATATCTAAGACAAGGAAGAATGATATTCATACTTCAGTGGTGCCCTTAAAATTCCTTTTCTGCTTAAAAAAAAAAAAAAAAAAAAGGAAGTATTGCTGATGACTTGATTGACTGTGCAGGACATGAATTTTAAATAGATTTTGTTTTTTTCTAGTTGTCAATTTAGCAAACAGCATAGGACATCTTTTCTTTTGGAAATCAAGTTCAGAGAGGTTCTCCTGGTTTGCATCTGTAGCAATATATATTTCATGACCCTTCATGTTTCATACTGAGAGAAAAGTATTACTGACTTATCTTTCTTACTTTTATGGTCATTTGCTATAAGCCAGCGCCTCAAGCAAATTTAACGGCCTATGCGATGCTTAATAATCTGTGGCATGTACAAGTAAGAAGTACCAAGTGACTGCATATGTTAAGACACTGCAACTAGTGCTTATTTTAATGTGAAAATCTGTATGAAATTGAGCCAAGTGTGCTGTATGATATAATTGGCTCAGTACAACCTATTCTTGTAAAAGCATTCTTTCTGATGGCAAGAACTGAATCCCAGTGGGTGATTTCCTCTGTTACTAAAATATATTTTGAATCCTATTATAGATATAGTGCTCCAGATCTTATGGCTGGGTTGTGAGTTGAATGATATCTACTGTTTCTTGAAGCCTTCACTCTGTGAATCAAATAAATATGTTTAGAATCTTAGTCGTTCTAATTTTTTTAAAACAGAAAAATGCCATTCCTCATATATATAGGAAGAAAACCCATAGTTGCTCAAAACCAATGTAACAAAACAGACATTAAGTGAAATAAATAACAGTTCTCAATTCATTATCTCATTTTGGAGATATTTTTTGACAGTTTGGAGCTTGAATATTAAATACACTTTGTGATACTGGGTCCTGTATTTGACTATTATACCTTAAATCTCCAGCAAGTTTAAAATAAGACTAGCACATGAAATATCAACTACCTTAAAAAAAAAAAAATCCTGAAAAATATCTTGATGTTCAGCTAACTCAATAATCTGTTAATCTTTTTTCTTTTGATTTTCAAAAAAACAGAATGTATAGTAAAAATTGTTACTAAAGCATATAGCTACTCTTTTCTGCTACTGTAAACTTAATGGATTGTATTCTAGATTTGAATTTTACTCAAGGGCAACACTCATCCTCCTTGAATAGCATAAAGATTATATCAAGTACCGTTAAGTGAAACAGTAAACAGTGGAAAATGTAAATCTGCAGTATTTTTCAATACTAGTCTTGAATATACAAAGTATTTAATAAAATTATGTCAAACATAGCACTAGACAGCTCATACATTAGAAGTATGGCAAGTATCCTCAATTACATTTGATATTCAAACCGTTCTACTTTTAAGAAAACTGTAAACTGCATAAAAGTTGTTTCCATGAAAAAGCCCCTGCATCTTTGTTTATACTGATCTGAACAGCTTGTGTAGGAGTGGACTGAGCCACTGATTTTAAATGAGATTTCTATCTGAAATATTTTGTCAGAATATTTGTGGTCACCTAAAATACCATCTAGCCATTGTCATAGGTCTCTATAACTGAAGTATATTTCTGTAGCCCAGAAAAGCTCAGCTAGTTTTGCATTTTAATAACTACAATTGCATTTATGCAACAGGTGCTATCCTGAAACCTCTATCCTGTCAGTAAATGTACTTTCTCCAGGAAAAAGTTTGAACAGGTTCTATCAACTTATTCAAATATCACTTTACTGTTTCATGTATACAACAGTTATTATACTGACCACAGCAGACACATGCATTGTTTCCTAATCCCATTTTTCTTTTTAGATAATTTTTTAACTGATTATTTATGTAGACAAATATAAGACATGAAAGGAGAGGTATTTCCAAGTAGATGCTTGAATTTGTTTACCCAGTCTTTGGGAAATTTTAGATCCTTCTGTAGCAGGGGTTGGATGGAGCTAGACATTGAAGTAGAATTGAGTAAGCAAAAGGTCATACTTTTCCCTCACAATTTCTCATCAACAGCCTGTATTTGGGTGGAAATGTACATCTAAAACTGCTGCCTTTGGCTTGTGCACTTTCCCTCACTCTCTTTGCATTCAAGCTTAGTCACTGTTATATCCTTCTTTATGCTGGGAGAAAAAAAGTAGTCCTCAACCTCCAATGTGAAACCACTGTTGCAGTGCAGTGATTGAAAAAATTACAGTGTTAGTCTTGTAAGGAAAGCAGAAGAGTCTTCTGTCTGCCTGCCTAGAGATTTAATCTGTTGGAGCACAGTAAGAAACCACTTGGTTAAGCTTCATACTCTCAAAGATTTCAAATTACTTTCCATTGTCTAAAACTAGTAAAATAGTATGGCATTTTAACTGCGACCTATGCTGGTGGCAAAATATTCAAATTATGATATCAAATTGATATTATTTCTAAAAGCTTTTGGCATTTGTGTTTTCAATTTGTGCCAAAGGCCTAAATATCTAGGTGTGACAAAGTGTGATATAGAACACTGAAAGAGTTTCGTAAGAGGGAACAGGCAGCCAGTCAATATATCAGTAATAATCTATTTATTATCCATGGTAACAGACAGTCTATAGATAGGTGGGTAAGTACTGAACAGGTTTGGTAAGTTTTTGTAGTTCTAAGGTGACAGGATGCTTATTTAATACTTGAATAAAATTGCTATGATTCCTCTAAAGCTTGTCTTGCTATACTTATATTATTAAATATTATTTATCTGAACTCCCTTCAATGGGACTTATTTACATGACTAAAAGATGTATTTCAATATCCTTTCAGTGACTAAGAGGGTCTTGCTAAAATTGTTTATACACTCTTTGCTCAATTCTAATAAAATGTTTATTGACCAAAGATTGTTTTACTAAGTGTTAATATGGTACACCAAGGCAATCAACTTTCAAAAGACAGGCAGTATCTATATAATTATTTAGACACTAATATAAAGAAAATAAATGCACTTATTAATATCAATTTTTTCAGGATAAAATAAAAATATAGGTTAAAAAAAGATTAAATCATCTACTTTCTTTATTTCTGGTACATAGATAAAGTGCCAGAAAATGAAGGCTCTGATGTGAAGTAGTATTTCAAGTGAAAATGGCTTGATAGCTTGTAAACCAGATAAGAATCTTATTGACAAAGTGACTAATTTTCATTTTACCTTTTCATTTTTTTATTTATACTTTTGCTATTAATTTCCAATTTGGTTTAAAAAGAAGGAAATGTCAAGAAGACTGAGGATACATTTTTCTAGCTTTATATTGTTTAAATAACCTGTGTTGAAGATGGAGCACAGGAATTGACAAAGCATTTTTTTTTGTGTGTTAAGGAAATAATTATCTGCTAGCTTAGTCATATATGCAAAAACATGCAAATATTTTTGCTGTCTGCTTTGTACAGTTGATAGATAAACATAGCTTGTATATTGTACACAGAAAATACGTGGAATTGCATTTGTAAATGGGTAGGAAATGGATAGACTTTTCAAATGCTACAGAGTACAAAATTGTGAATGATGCTAAAGGTACTCAGCAACTCACACAGATACACATGTCAAAAATGCTTAGTGAGTTCACATATGTGATGAAACTGCATGAATCTGTGGAAGTTTGAGATTCACAAGAATCAATAGTAACAGAAGCAGTGATACAGAAAGCACACTGCTGTCCCTATTTAGAGCCTGGCATCTGGTACTTAGGTTTTGTCATACTGCTGGAATAATCTTCAGATACTAATCTTCTGCACAATGGTATTGAAAATTTCTTGGTATTGAATAAAGCTAATCTGACTTTATTGATCATAGTTATCTGTCTGTCTTTGGTTTTGACAGAATGCACAGGAAGCAGATTTGTTTCATTTAGAATGCTTGCGTAAAATATTCTTTGTGTCGTACACTGAAAAATTGTATTCATTGGATTCAGTCACGCTGAATGTATATGAATAAGATTACTAGTATTGATTTATGGAGAATTTCAACTAGGATCAAGCAGTACTATATCATACTGTGTTTTAATGATTCATGTGGTCTCTTCTCTTTTGCACATACATAGCAAAATCAACTAGTTTCTTGACTGAGACTTCCGATTATGTAGCTGAGAATGTTTTGTGTGTGTGATATTGCAGTTTACTATGAAACAAGTTGCTTTAGTTCCTAGATTACTTCTATCTTCTCATGAATACTTTTTCTTTGTCATGCAGGATATAGTATATCATTATTGGGGAAAGCAATTTATGACGAATACCAATGGTAATTCGCTTTAGAGTGCCTTGGTAAATGAAAATGTAGAATTCATCATGATTTAAGAAGTGAAGGAAACACTTAATGCTTTTTTATTCCTATGTACTGTTTGGCTGAACAAACAGCACTGTTAATTCCCCTTTTAAATTGGTCATAATTTGGGAACACAATTATCACACTAAGCTGCATGATATATTAGGATACAAGGTAAATAGTGTGGTGTATTGTAATTCTAAAACAGCTTGGTCGAAATGAAATCTTCTTAAATGAAATAAGTGGAAGAAGAGGTTAGATTTTAAGCAAGTTGTACGTGTAAGCTGGCTATTTCTCCTGAATGCTGTTGCTACCAATCATAATCCAGCAAAAGGAGTAAGGAGCTTTCCTGCATCTTTATTCTGGGAGAGTTCTCTTCAACATTTTGAGGATTATAATTCTTTTCTATCTTTCTTTTTTATATCTCTAGGAACCTATGATATAGTGATATTTTCCATGCCTTACAATCATTCTTTTTCTGCTTTATCTTCTATTTCTCATTTCAGGGATTTCCTAAAGGATTGAGAGAGAAGCAAATTATTAGTAAATTCAATTTGCAGACAACAATTTTTAAAAAAGCAACCTAAGGGTATCCTGTATTAAATTACACTTTTAGAAGATCAGAAATTGTGTAGTGAAGAATTTCAATAGAGTAGATCCCATTTGTTTCCTGTGTTAGAGGCAGCCAAGCCTGAATCGTTGGTCATAAGAAGGTCAATAAAATAGCATTTGTTACTTGGAGGAGCGAGACAGGGCTATCTGTCAACTTCACCTTTTAATAAAATTTCCCAAAGGAGACACACTGAAAAAAAAAAAAAAAAGAAACTAGATTATTTAGATTATTAGAATGACCCTCACAGTTACTTTTCATTTTTCCTCACTGGAATGTCACCCACCACTTTGCTACTGTGAGGCTGTTTCCAGACATTTTACATAAGCTCAAGTGATTAAATGTTTATTGGAAATGCTTTCACTTGATTTTAATCAGATTCCAAAATGAGTAAGGGTATTTGTGACAAAAGTTTGCAGGATCAAGACTTGTCTAGGGAAATTAATGTATTTTGTGATATGTGAAATTCCATTCCCTCTATTGTGGGACCTGATTTTCAATAGAATTCTTCCTGAACAAGAAATAGTTAATACATAATTTGGCAGTTATTAATCACCAAGCTACAGGATATTGCATGCAAGAGTACTTTGCCATATCACCTATCAAAACTCTATATTTATGTATTGAAGAATAGAATTTAATCTGTTCAAAAGAACAAAGGAAGCTCAGTGATTAGGGTGCATGGTTGAATGTAGGCAGCCTTCAGTTTTAAGGCTTCCTACCTAAAGCTCTTATGTATGACTCTGCTTTTTATGTGGGTTTGGTGTTAAATGAAACTATTTTTTTATTTACATAGCCATATCCCCCTACATTTCACTTGTGCTGCTGCATTGGCATGTAATGACAACAACAGGACTAACTATTTAATCAAGGTTGATTTACTGTGTTCTATGAAGAAAGTAGCATATAAATAAGTTGTCAGATTCAGATCCAGTATATCAGCCATATTTTTTCACTGCTTTGTTTGGTAGTGATGCTGATTACACTGGTGGTATAGTACATTTGTTTTAGAATTGTTAGTGAAGAACAGTAATATATATTTTTGAATTTGTTAACTATTATTGATTAACTATGGAATCCTGGACTAGTAATTTTTCCTCTCTACCTCACTTCTGTAAAACAAAGATAAACAATCTTTAGCTAATTACATAGATGTTCTTTAAGAATCAATGCATTTTAAACACTTTGCAAATGTAAAGTATTGCCTCTGAGATGAAAGGTATGGTTGTAGTAGAAGTATTTTTATTTGTGTTGAGTATTTAAACTAAATGCAGTGGTCAGCAAGCAACATGAGTTATAAAAAAAATACTGGTTTTCTCATTAACATTTATTAAAAGCACCTGTCTGTCCCACTCAGTGCTTGACACATTTGAAACTCACATATCTTCTTATTAATAGAATTAATAAAATTCTTCTGTAAATACAGGTATATTTACTCATATACATATTATAAGGGATCTTAAATATCTTGCCTGATTTACTTACTCTCTTCTTTCTGAGACCTTTGAAAAAAAACATTTCAGGAAAAAATTTATATCTATTTATCATTGTTACACAAACATTTTAATCTAGGTTTTATTTTTTTTATGAAGGATATCAATAATCTCAGTTATCTCACATACTAGTGCTATAGAGGTTGGCAGCAATGCTATGTATGCTAAACTGCTTAAACTATGAGTGCCAACCTCCAATAATTTATTCTGCTGCTGAACTTTCCTTCAAATCGCTCATGCTGTTGAATTTGAAAACGAGAATTGTTTTCTTCCCATAATCTTCCTACTGTTTTCTGAGAGAAAAATGACCCAGCCTTCTTAGAATATTATATTGTGGTTAAAGGGAAAAATCATGCTTCCAGAGTTCTCCCCTTTCATTATGAACTAACAACAAAATATTGCAGTCTGGTTTCCACTTCCCATATCTTTGCAGGAGTAACCTTTTCTTGCTTTCGTACCATGCTCTGGCAAAATCCACAGAAGAAGAAGGAAGACACCCATAGGTTTTCCAGAAATTTGTGATTCATTCCAGAATGGGAAACAGCTTTCTGATAGCTTAATTTCAGTACTTCTGAGTGCATTACTATAATAAAATACAGTATATGCAATTTAAAAGATCAAACCAAAAGACTGGCTAATTCACTACACTGTCCCTAAAGACTAAAATACTGACTTCAGAATTGAATTGGGAATGAATTTGACATATTGCTTTATTGGATGTGTGAATGCATCTTTTCCATACTTGAATGATTCTCTGCATAGACTGCCGGAACTACCTTTTTTCTTGCATATCTTACATAGGCGCTGAAGAACAATAAATAGTATGTGTGTTATAGTTGTTTAAAGATATTTGACAAAGCTAAAGGAGATGAGAGAGCACACTAGAAAACAGGGGAAAAAAATCAAAACACCTTTTATTAACTTTTTTTTTTTCTTTCTCCAGTTACATCATCTTACAACCTAGGAAGCTATGTCACCAAAATTCTTGACAGCCTGTTTGTCAGAGGCACATGTTCTGAGAGGAAAAAAATTTTTCTTGCAGCCACTGAAACAGAGAGACAGTCATCAGAGGAAGTGAATGATTACTGTAACCTGAATTTCCTTTAAGAACACCACAGGGATGAGTTAGCATATTGGGATCAAACGAAGTCTCATGGATATGAGGGCTAGGGGTTTAGTTGCATTGAGATAAAAATTGCATTTCTCTCATTTTTGTCTGTTTACATAATCTTTTATGAAATAAACTAATGATTTTAGTAGCTTCACTAAAAAAAATGATCTTGAGGTTGTACTAAAGCCTTCACAGTCAGTGTTATCAAATACCTTTGTTATACTGGTAAAGGCAGGGTTTTTTGTCTGAATGTCTGTGGTCTTTTTGTATAGCACTCATAATATCTGTTGTTGTATACTCTTCTCCAAAACCTTTCTGTTAGCTGAGGAAAATTTTATCAGTTATAACATGAAAACAAAAACACTACAAACAAACAAAAAAAACAATCAAACAAAACAACAACAACAACAACAACAAAACAAACAATGGCTGAACTTCATTTATTCATTAATTTGTACCATATTTTAGAGAGTGATCATCAGAAGTGAGGCATTTTACTTTATCCACAAAGAATCAGGCTTTTAGTATTAGGATATTACTGCTATTTTCACTAAAAATTCTTTATACTGATTTTACTTTATCCCCAAAGAATCAGGCTTTTAGTATTGGGATATTACTGCTATTTTCACTAAAAATTCTTTATCCTGTGCCAAATTAAATAATCTTTTGTACCATGTACAATAGATCACAATTATATACAAGTCTCAGCCAAATCAAGAGCACTATTCAGTTTTTGCAAGAGTTTGTATGAATTAGGGTATACTGAGGCAACTGGTTAATAGCCTCATCAGTAATGCTAGACTTTGTATTTAGGCGGGGTTTCTGAGTGGTTTAGAAACCAGTTTTTAGAATACAGCTACTTTCATTTAGAAAAGCACTTTATCTGAAGTCCATAAATAAAGGATGTTTGAAGCACATTCATTCTTTTTGGAACATCATATATTTCTTAATTTACTTTATTTGCAATATGATTGTAGCTCTTCTACTTCACATACTATCTCATACAACTTTCACTTTAAGTAGAGAAATGCTACAAGAATTAAAAAACACACAAACAAACAATATAATGCTCTATAATGCTCTATCAGTCACTTAGGATATAAGCTAATAATTTCTCATCAAATGAAAAACTTTAGGGTACTCAACATTCCTTGAGCTCCCTAAACTTCACAGATTTAATTTTGATATACATTACTTTCCCAAACTTTAAAAAGAATAATGACGTTCCATCATTTGAAAGAAAAAGCTTGACCCTCGCCTTTCTCATAAATAGTTCATTTGTTTTGAAAGAGGCTTCATAGATGCCCGTTGCTGATTCAGGGCTTCTAGGTTCCTTTCCATGTTTTGGAAGAAAACGTATTTCTACTGACATACATCATCTTTCCGTTTTCCCTAAACTTGATGATTTTGCCTCTTACTCAAAGATTCTTAGCTTCTAATAGCTTTCCCAACTTCTTTCTTCCTTGCCCTTCCACCCCCTTAGTCTTTTACTCCTTTGTAAATTTCCTTGGTCTTCCCAAACATTTCCAGAAATCTCAGTTGCCATGCTCAATAACCAGTCTCAGCTGAACTCTCTCACTTTTCCCAGTCTTTTGCCAAATTCACCATCTACTTGAAGTTCCTTCCCTATTACATATATTTTCCAGGTTCTTACAGCTTTCTTCTCCCATTCCCTTTCTCATGGTGCAGCCCATTCTAGTTGCTGTCATGGCCAGTCTCCCTGTCTTTAAAACCAATATCCTTGTCCTAAACAATTTAAGTAAATCTGCAATCTGTTCTTCATAACTACAGGGAAAGCTGTCATTCTGTAATGAACTTTTACTTTCTTTATTATTGTGCATACATGGAGAGAGGCACAAAATACGAAAACAAACAAATGATCAAACAAACCAACCCCCACCACCTTAAATCAGTTCCAAAGTCTGACAAGGTATAACTTGTACGAACAGCATGGCCATAAAATCTTATCACAAGTGACAACAAGTTTGACATTGGGCAATGTTATTGATCCTGTGTATAATATATAGAACAAGGTTATTTTAGAATGCATTGCATGTTTATCTGTAATGAAATCTGAAAGATAAAAGAGTCACAGGAAGAAATCCACATCCTTTATAGTGTGTTTACAAAGTTTAAAAGCATTGCATGGTGCCTTTTGGTTCTCATTAGGGGAGGATATTTTTGAGGTAGTACGTACTCCATCCCAACAGTTGTGCAGGATGCTAGAGACAGAGTCGCTTCACTATTTGATAAGACCTTTGGAGCACTTACCAAACAATCTTTGGGAGTACTTTTTAGGGTCCAGTCTTGGTTCAATAGAGCCTTACTGACAGAGAGTGAGAGACACTGGTGGGGTGGAGAGGAGGCTGCAGCTTCTCCTCTGCCTCCTTGCTTCAGCCAGGTGCATTTTACTGTGATGCCTCTGTGACAAGGAACTGTGGAGTGCTACCAAAAGATCAGTCACTCAAAGCGCGGAGTATGGCTAAGTAGGTGCATAGCATCCTTCTTTTTCTGTCAGATAACTGGTATCCCATTTAAAGTAAATGCACCAGAAATTGTGAGAGGTGGTATAGAACGGGGGGGAAATTACAGAGGATGGTATGGCACATGGAAATCACAGGATGGCTCACCTAATAACTAAAAGGAAATATTCAAAAATCTTCCTCTTTCATGCACCTAATTTAATAATTACTTCATGAGTTGTCCTTTACAACCAATAATTTACAGTTTAATTTTAGTGTTTGCGTGAGTATATTACAACTGTGTGTTTTGAGGCTGTCACTCTAACTAGAATAGTGAATGCTAGATATTTCTGTCAGGACAAGATACGAACTATTGAAGGAAAAAGCAAAATATTTCATGGATAGCAGTTATGTGGTAATCTGTTCTTGGCCTCTTTCTTCTTCCTGGGCTATGGAAAATCTACAGTTACTTCAGCCCTGGGGCAATAGTGACATGTTATCTATGGCTCCAGCGCTTCTGACAGAAGACATTTGCATAACTGATAAATAAAATATAAACCTGCTAGAGTATGAGGGGGGTTTATCTTTTCTATTGCTAACGTCCATGATGAGCCTTCTTTCCCATGAGAATCTTCTATTTCTCTGTATTCACACAGAGAAATGTATATACTGAAGCCCCACAAAGCTGCCATATTTGATTTACCTTCTTTAAGGAGGTTACTTTTCATGGCCAAAACACATTGGTAACATCCTTTAATGTAAATAAGCTCTCTCAGTCTAATTCACTGCTGCATGTTGAGAAAATTTGTAAAGTGTAATCACACCTAACACTCTTTTACAATAGTAATCTCTGGTATTGGGGCAGTGACTGAAGCTTTGCTTTGCTGTGTACTTTTCTCATAATAGGATGGTTTTTAGAGGACTTAAATTACTAGGGGATTTTAGAAAAGCATGGTGATTCGAATGTCTCATAGTTGACAAATTATGCTAATATTATTACAGACCGAACACTCTTCTGCTTATTGGAATGGGACCTGCCAGCTTCCTTCAGATGAAAACACTGAAATTAGTCAATGAGAATAAATAAGTTTTTCTGGTGTATGAGTGTTGGTGGACTGAAAAGGGAAAAGATGCATCAGAAAGGGGAACACACAGAAGTATTAGAGAACATACACTTCTTTCAGGAGCAGACCCAGTTGCGAGGAGCTGTAAAGACTTCCTCAGTAATTATATGTACTCCATCGTAGTGGTTTTCACTTCCCAACACTTCCATGATTTTTTTAGGGAGCATGGAAATGCTGTATTCAACATTCAGTAGAGCCCAGCTTTGAATATTAGGACCATATTCATAGCTAGACAAAGCTTCCTGTGATATATCTGTGCTTGAGCCACTCTGTGAGGATATTTGTAACTATGGTGTGTCTGAGGCAGGAATCTGTCTTGAGTTACATGAATTTGGGTTATAAGGAGCTAAACTGATCTCTGATAAAATAACTGGGAAAGCAACTCTGGCGTAGAGTATGCTCCAGGCCACAGCTTAAATGACACAAACTTTTTATCCTTACATAATTAATTTACCAACTACTTACTTCATCTCTCATGTGTTGGTAATCTATTTTTTAATTTCCTCTGTGCATGTTATGCACATTCAAAAATTGCTTGCACACAAAACTCTGTTTAAAACAGTTCACAATTAAAATGACACATAATTTTCAAGACTATTTCAGACATCGTTACCAACAGTCAGATGGATTGTGTACTTATTTTAAGGCAATATATCACTTAAAAGGCAAATAAAAGAACAAGGTGATTATAAGGAAAGTTAAGGATATTGAAAGTGGATGAAGAAAGTTGGCTTGGAAGCGTTTTTGATAGTATTTTAATGTCTTCTGAAAATATAATTTGTTTTATAATGTAGAACACATTTCAAAATTAAATTGTGACTTAATGTGATGGTAAACTGTACCTACAGTATGTCCCAGTAATTACGTTTAAAGGAAGCCTGAATATTTGTTATTATACTGAGCAGAAACTTTTGCTTTCAAAAGTCTGAATTTTTCCTCAGTCTAATAAAGAAGAGCATGGAATAGATGGGAGGAAAAAAAATGTGCTTTTGCTGTCCAGGAAGGAAAGTAGAATAATTAGAGGAAGAAAAATGTGAAATGGAAAGTCAAGGATGTCTGGGAGAAAAGTTCTGGTGAAATGTAACCGAGTGCAGGTAGAAGGATGTGACTGTTGACTGTGAGTGGCTGAAAGCTCACTCAAAATCTAAGTTAGAATTTTCTGTAAGCAAGGGAAAGATCTTTCTGACTTCATAAGGCTTTTTACCTGCTTTTGTAAGAAACTTAGATATCATGATATTAAAAATTAGATATATAACTCTAAGTGTGAAATTTATGAACGTATGTTTGGACCTTAATTCTGTGTTTAGTGACCAAGATTCATTGTATTATAGAAAGGAAATGCAGAGTATTTAGCACTTGAATTAGGGATGGTTATACCCGTCAGTAGAAAGCATTAAAAAGAATGTATAGCTAAAATTCTGAATGAGATACATACGTGTGTCTCTCTCTCTATATATTTATCTGTATGTAGGCACAGATGTTATTACACCCCCAGAGTGACTCCTACACTTATTCAACTGCATTGTGCCATCTTTCTTTTTCCTTCCGGACATGTTGCTGCTGTGCCTTGTGGTGAATTCAGGCTTGTCTGTTCATGTTATATGTACTGTGAGAAGCCCCTCTGGGGCTTTAACTTTCGGGACATTGAACTTGTGAAACCTAATTGGGAATAGAAGGCAGAGGAGTACATCAAAAGTTCCAGCCACTAGGAGAGAGGCACCCTTAGAAGTGCATGATATGCTCTGGAGAAAGAGCATCCAGCTACACCTTCTCAAATGCTTACCTAGGACATGCTTTTCTTACAAATCCACCCTTACATCCTTGTGAATTAGACCTATGAAATATTTTTGATATCTTTAATGACTCTTTTACTCCAGTGCTGCTAGATTACAGGGGAAGCTGGATGAGGAAGAGAAACTATAAAACAAAAAGCAGGAGAGAAAAGGTTAAGGGTTATAAATGAGTCTAGTGGAATTACAGGACTGATAAACCTTTTAATATATTTGAAGCTGCATTAATTAATTTAACTCTGCTCCAATTTTGATAAAAGGCAAATCTGAGTCCTGAAAAACTGCAAAAACAATTCTAACATTTACTTCTAAAAATATGGCAGTTTATATGATGATTTCTACTAGTTGCAAAGTATATGGAACTTTGATATAGGTTATCAAAGAAATGAAGGTGTTAAACTCTTTCTTGAGTTAGGTATCTGAATATTTTTTGAGCATCTTGGTTTAAGAATCTCTTCATTTTATGACCTCTAGAATGGAATAATATTGCTTAATAAACTTCCAAGGTACACAGAGACACACATTTGTGGATTTTTACATTTGAAATTGCAATGTATGATATCTGTAATGAAGAAGAAAAGTAATACAAGTAATTAAAAAATTGACATTTTTATACTTTTGGGGGAATAAATATAAATGCTGTAATACAGTTATGTTTAGAAAGGATCTTTTATTTGATAAATGTTACCTGTTTAAAAAACAAGTTCCGTTTTATAGTTAATGACATAATACATAAAAGACTGAAATATACTGCAGTAGTATAAATACAGAGAATGTAGTTTACTTTTTATTTGAGTATGGGGTTTTTTTGTAATTAAGCTTACTGTAATATTTTACATATACTTTGGTATAAATATATATATACACACTTCCCTGAGACAATTCAGTAAACTTTTCAAATGAGTGCACAGACTGTGTAATAGTCTCAACCTTATGGCAAATGTGTGCTTGAAATGATTTGGCAGCAATTTTTATTTTCAGTATGTCTGAATATGATTGATGCTGTCAGTTTAAGAGCTGTTTATTCTATCTTACCATGTACAGCTCCCTAAAGAGTTAAAAACTAACCTGAAATACCTGAGTTAAGACTATTCATTAAGAACTTCGACTGATATCACTGAATAGTTTGAGAATGAGCTTTAATTACACTGAGTCAAGTTTGGGGTGGAAACAAGATGCAGGGTCCTAAGAAAAACAAAACAAAGCAAAAGACAAACCAACACACAACACAAAACAAAACAACAATGACAAACAAACAAACAAAACAAAACAAACAACATGTTTGAACATACACTTTCTTTAAAGGTTAATAAAATTTCTGTAGGAAATTCCTAACTCCCCATCTTTGGACATATGCATAGTAATAGTGAGTAGATCACAGACTATGACTTCTGTTATTTGTTTTGCTACCATCTTGTTTGTCAGTTTCACTATTTTTAGAAGTTTTCAGGGTCCATCTTCTTAAAAATACCTAAACATCCTAACATTTTAAAGATCTTTCTGTAAGAGCTATAACCCCCCATTTTCATGTCAAAAATCAACCATCTGCTATCCTAATGCCATTTAAAGGAACAAATTTCATGTCACTTGATTTGATCTGATTTTATTTGGGAATGGATGACAGGATGGGTATATTACTTTTCAAAACAGTGTAGTACTTTTTGAGGACTCACTCTGTTATGTTCTTTGTCTCACATCTGACTGTGGACTTACCAGTATGGTCTTGATTTTGTTCTCTGATTTTACATGGTTTGTAAAAATCCATTCAAATTTTTCCATTAAAACATTGAGTGAATTACACAAAACTGAACTTGATTTTTAAATAAGTTCATTTACAGGGATTTGAAAAATAGTATGGAAAAAATATATTGCCCTGTAAACTCTTGGAATTTTTAAAATTGTTTTAAGTGTTATTTAGGGATGCTAGGAAAGAAATGTCATCAGGAGATTCTGTGGTGGTTCTAGTCTTTCACATAGTTGATATTTCTCAACTTCGTGATCTTCATAGACAATGAAATCCGTCCAAGTCAATGTTTAAACAAGGTAAACATTTGCTTCTCACCAGCACTGCTAAAGTAACTTGAAAACTACTGTAGCCTTCTGTATTCTTCTGTTTTCCTTCAATTCAATAAATCTTGTATGCAGAAGACCATATGAAGAGGGAAGAAATCCCAGAAGGTTATGTGGGAGGTGTGATAAAACCCCTGCATTGAATCTTTTAAAAGAGCTCTAAACTTCAGATTTCCAGCAGAGCTCCCATCACTATGGAGCTCTGTTCCCCACACCATTAATTTTCATAATTGGTGCAGGCTTATGACACTGGAATTGGTTCTCCTACTAAAATCTGTATTTACATGCCTTCAAGAAAAACAAACCCACAGCAGAGGATGTTTTTAGGTGTATTTTATAAAGGGGATCACAAAGATCCTCTTTTTCTCATAAATGGGCAACTTCATACACAGGGCAGCGTCTTCATTAAGCAGTGCTAAGCAGTAAGATGGATGAGCCATTCTCTACATTGTCATGCTGACACAGAAAGCCAGTTGCCACTAATTACATTTATAATAATGATTATAATAAATGAATAAATTAATATGAAGTTTCCTTCCATTTTTTATTGATAAATATAATTGAACCTAGTCACACATAGATAAAACACCATAAAGACAGTCAGTGTATGAGTACACTTAACATGTTATCTACTTTTTATGTTTTCAAGACAGTTATTATCTCACATCTATCATATGCTTAAGAACATATTTTTTATTTTTCAAACATGCTGTCTTTTGAACAAGTTGTTCAAAATAATAAGAGCTAAATTTGGCATATTATACAAAGTTCTGTTGAAGAGCTAGGAAAAGCTAATTAGAAAGACTGAAAGAATCTGTTGGAATGTAAAACCCACACCGAGCTCTTGTCTGGTAAGCAAGACAAGACCTGATCTTTTGTGGTGTGTGTGATGAGAAAGACAATTACACCATCACAACATTTCAGAGGGTAATTAAAGACCCAATGAGACATCATAAGTTGGCACTGTCATCAGGTAAAACAAACTTGAAGGATTTATCATATTTTCTTCTACCTACACACTCTTCCACAACCTTGGAATCTGATTGCGCATCGTCATAATCTTGAAAGTTTATGCAGCACAGGTCATGAAAGTACATACTTCATCACCCTCTTCATTTTTTTTTTTTTTTGTTCTAGAAACTAAGATTACGATTCTCTAACAGTCATTAGGTAATCTTTGTCTCTTTACTGTCTTATATCAGAATCCAATATTTTCTATCCAGGCTCTTTTAGATAGTCTAAACATAAATGTTTAGTACCAAAGTTACTTATTCGGAGTTACTTGACATTACATGGGATTTTGATTTATCAGAGTGATGTAGCAACACACTTAAATTCTAGTGTAAATACAAAACTTGCTAGAGACAGGTTTCAGGTATTTGTTCCAACCTTCAGTGTTCCTGTGGTGATCAGATAATATCACGTTTTCTTTCATGAGAAGATGACCAGATGTCAGACATAATAGAAGCCTTGTTTTTTGTTAAAGTATTCCTTTCAGTGTTTATAGCATTCCATACTCTTTTACAAAATGGTCACCCAGATTGATCCCCAGTTGAATGTTTAACTGCAACCTCTTCTCCAGCACTTCAGTAGGATTTTTCTTGTATTTTAATAGGAATCTCACATGAACCAATTGTGAACAGAACTTACCATGGGATTTGTTGCTTATGTAGTGAATTTACAACTTTCCACAAGTGGGGTTCGCTCCTGGACACATTAACAGATTCATTCTTTTGCATCTATCATTTTAGTGGTCCGTTCCATCATTCTGTTGTTCTATTGCTTTGAGGTTGGGCAGCCCTTTGTACATTGAAGTACACCATTTACACTTCGTTGCTCTTACTGTGATCTGTTATAAAACTGGATTTCTCAGGACAAGTAGCAAACCATTGATTTAAACCAGCCAGGCAGGTTACCCCAACTATTTCTACTTCTGTAACGATGTATTTCCAGTCTTCTGGTTCTCGCTGTAAGGGACAAGTACATGATAATCTACTTGCCAAGTTGCCCAAACAGATTATCAAAGTGGTGTCCTTTTGATATATGTTGTACCATTGTTTGAGAAAAAATTATTTAAGTCTACAATTTCTTTTGGCAGAGCTTTTCTCACAGGACATTCTCCCATCACAGCTTATTTAAATAAAGCTGGGGTCCAAGCATCTTCCCTGCAGGTTTCAATAGCTTTGCATGCTGTGTCTCATCCCCACTACTGCTCAG
The DNA here is from genome assembly GCF_037038585.1 of Patagioenas fasciata. Lineage (NCBI taxonomy): Eukaryota > Metazoa > Chordata > Aves > Columbiformes > Columbidae > Patagioenas > Patagioenas fasciata. The sequence continues at coordinate 102,248,255 of NC_092522.1, forward strand.
GGAACACAGGATATGGGGGTCCTGCTACTTGAGCCTGGTCCTGGCCACCAGCTCTCTCAGCACAGTAGTGAGTAGCCCATACACTGGCCACCTCATTAGTTCCTTGCCTAAAAATTACCTCCAATCACAGGGGCTCTCCCTCGGCACACCATCTGTAGTGTGTGTGCCTTTAGTATTCGTGGGTGCAGTCAAAGGCTATGGTGACTGGGCTTAACCACCCCTATGTGCTGAAGTACCACCCTAAAGCCTGGTCTTTTATGTCTCCCATGTCTGTGCCTAGCTCAGCCATGCTGTTCATCCAGCCTAAAGTCCCCTGGGTACCCTCAGCACTGTGTGAAGCTCTGCTCCCTTTGCAGTACCCTGGCTTGGTCGTGCCGTTCTATCCCCTTGGGGCCCCCTACCACCTCAGGTGCTCACCAACCAGTCCCACCTTCTTTCTTCAAAACATCTAGTATCTTTTTCTTGCAAAACATATTGAGTAAGTGGTTCATACAATTGTGGGCCATCTGTACTTTTTCCGTCACAAGTGATGCAATAGTGAAAAACAGAAGTTTTCAGTCTTTGGCACTTGTACTTTTCCCTTTTGGTGTGTGTGGGTTTTTTGTTGTTTGTTTTGTGTTGTTTGTTTGTTTGTTTGTTTGTTTTTTGTGGTTTTTTTTGTTGTTTTGTTGTTGTTGTTATTTTGTTTTTTTAAATGCTGAATCAGATTGTAGACGTAGATTTATCGGTAATTTACCCTGCTTCAGTGTTTATTGATTTTTTTCTACCGCACTATAATTTCCATCTAGGCTAAAGGACATATAGTCAAGGAACTTTTTAAAAACAAAAACTCTCAGTACAAGAAATAAATAACTATGTTGTATCGTTAGAAGATGACTTTTATTATCTCATTGTATTTTCAAGGCCTGAGCTGTTCCCCTCCCCCATCCATATTAGTGGTTTAAAATATTCAGCTATGTTATTGTCATGGTTTAGCTAGCAAATTAAGGTCTTTAAATCCCAAATTTAATTTACATAAACAGTGTTGAACAGTAACAGATGCATTCATGGTAACAACTTTACGCCAGCATTCCAAAAAAAATGAGGAGGACCACATTCTACTATGTCAGTAGAACAAAACTCATAATGAAGTAAATAAAATATTAAGATAAGACTAAATGTAATTTTTATTAGTAGATAAACAAAACAAAAAGAAAATCCAGCATAAATGTGGTTTACATTTAATAATTTTGTTCAGCTGGAAAATCATGGCTTATTTACTGTCCACATGTTATATTAACAAACACATTTCTTTTGGGTTGCTTCAGAGTATCTGGCTGCTACTTCATCCTAGAAAAATGGTTTCCAGGTTCTTAATAAAACCAGCAAGTTTCTTGAATTTGATCTGCAACTGCGGTCTGAAAAAATGATAGACTGAGCTCCGCAATGCTAATTATGTGGTTTGGGAACTAACCCTTATTAGTTACCGAATGACTCATCAACTGCTGAGACAACTTTTTCATAATCTGAGCTTGAAGCTGAATGGCTCCTTAACGGGTATTTAAATAAGTGTAATACTTTGCTGATTTTAATTGTCACACCTATAAATGTCCTTATTTTGGGTAACAGCTTTAATTAGATGTTATTTTTTGTTGTTTCTTGGTTTTTAGATATAACTTTTAAGCATGTGTATGTGCACTTTTTCTTTGTTGGAAGTGTCATCAGCATAAGCATTTTTCATATTTTTATTTATATGGATTTCAGATTTTTATGTAAATGCATCTGTGAGTAAAAAGAGTGTTCTCTTCAGTAATACCTAAGATGATGCTTGGACCACAAAGTCTGTAAAATTATACATAATTGATACTGTCAGCATAAATCCAGCTTTTAAATAGCAGATACCCAATGAATGACATTACATTTATTGTGAATGCCGAATGTACACTACTGCTAATGTGTACTACTGACCTGATATCTATTTAAAAGTTATGATTCATTGCAAATCTCTTCAAATGCAGTGCTGGTCTGGATTAATGCAGAAAATGTTTCCCCGTGGAAGAAAATAACTTTTTATATTAAATTATACTTCTCAATTTTAAGGCTGCTATTACAATTTAGATTCATATATATTTGATTACGTAACATAAAGAACCACAATTTCCAAAGACAATTAAAACAGAGAGCTTATCACAGCTTCAATCTCAGATTCATTTAGCAATCACAAATAAACACATTAATACTCATAAATCTTATACTCTCAGATTTGATTGTATTTTCCCAATACCATTCTTCATGACCGTAACATCTACAGCTTATGTATACTGTAAAGACATCACCTTGAAATGCCAACATGATATTTAGAGTCAGTTAAATTAAGTTTGTACAATTCACCTATCCCTGAATTCATCTTAACTTTTATGATTTTACAGTCACATCTTCCCTTTCTTTTTCTTTTTTTGTTTGGTTGTTGTTGTTGTTAGATTTTTTAATTTTTAAAAATTATTATTCTTTTTAAAAAACTGCTCCCTCTCACACTTAAAAAATTATTTTAAGGATAACTTCAGACACTCATTTTCTCTGGAGAAAACATTCACTTTCTCTGACCAGTTCTGCTATCCTAGACTTTGGCTGGTTCCTTGCTTTGAAAAGAAGATCTTCTCTACAGTCTATCTCCTGCTCTCTAAGTTCTCCCACAGACTATATGTGGATAATTCCATAGATTTTATTACCAGACTTTTGTTTTCTTTTAGGTTACAAAAACACATTCCACTCTCTGTTCCTTATTCCTCCCTTATAGTTTTTAAAGATGCTCTCCTAGTGAAGTACTTGACTTTATCACAGGCATCATTCAATCATTAACTACAGTAAGTAAGATTAATTCACTATTCTGTCAGATCTGGAGACCACATCTCATAGTACAGACAGTGAAGTGTTTTAGACATGCATAGAGGCATTGCCAAAATGCAGAATTTAATCCTGTTATGTGTGTTCATACATTAACTATCAATTATCCACATTTTCAGACTGACAGGTTAAACTAACAATACACAGAAAACCTTTCCAAAGATACACTACATGAAACTGAGACTTCTTTAATGTGTATTTTCCACTTTCCGTTATTTCAATTATTTCCACTATTTTATTACATTGTGTCTAAGAAAGTAGTACGCAAGTAACTTATTTTTATTTTTGAAGGTAATTCTTTATGTTGAATAGTCCAAAGTGAATATAGAATGATGAAGAAAATAGAATAGCCTGAAGCAAAGTAGTCCAGCGTGTGTATCTGTTCAAATACGAATTATAAATTGCACAGGGAATACTAATATTTTTCTACATCAGCCTATTCAGTTTTAATATCTACTCTATCTTGCTATAACTGATTAGAAATAAAGGCACTGAAAATTATTTTCACTGTAATTGATTTCCCTCCCATTGAAATTGTAAAGGAATATACCTAAAAAGGCAGCAGCTGAACTTGGGACGAATACATTTTTCTACTAGATAATAAAATGAGACACGTACTGGTCTTTCCACACTAGCATTCATATTCTGCTATATGAACTTTGACAAATGTTCTCAATTTCAATCATCAGATCACCTCTTTTACTCCTTAGGAGGTGTGCACTGTGAAAATGACTTCCCTGGAATAAAGACCTCATCAAAACAAAATTCTGATAACTGATAAAATTAAGCCATTAGGGATAGATTGAAGAAGAAGAATGTTAAGATTTGTTATCCACAAATAATATATCCTTTGGATATGGTGGCATTCATTTCCAGAAATCATGTCCATCATACTGTTGCTGCTAATGCTAACAATGACATGTAACAGCTTGTGTAAAAATATTGAAGGGAAATCCTTTTTCAGTATGATTAAGGCACTGTTCATTTCCTATGGAAGCAGAAGTTGCTCATATTATCAGGACAGCTAGTAACAGAGCCCAAGCCTTTACCATAGCAGTGTTGGGGTTGACAGTTGTTAGCAGATTCTCATTGTTTGAATTTTTAAAACATAATTTATCCTGAGCAAATAGTGTCTAACAGCTATCCAGTAGAGACATACAGCATGAATATTTGGCCAGTGACAATGATCCAGATGTATCAAAGAAGCAGCCACGCAAAACCAGTTTTTGTCTTTGTCAAAGGCTGATGTGGTTTTGATAAGCTCTGCCTTACGTTAGGTATTAAAGCTGGTCCCTCACTGTAGTAGAAAAATGCCCAAGCATCATACCACTTGGATCCTCAGCATTTTTTTTTTCTAATTAATACATATAGCATCTTCACTGCTAGTTTGCCAGACCACCTACAGAGATATAACCCACTTTTAAAAACTACCCAGCCAAACATTCAGTCTGTGTTAGTCTCTTCAAAATGCTGGATGATATGCCGAAAGATTCATTATGTCTTCCACAGCTTTGGCATACACCCCTTTTTCTGTCACCTTTTGGAGGTGAGTTGTCTGCTTAGCTCCTGTAGGTTCTTTTGGTTCTCTTTGATAAAGTAGAGAGAAGATACCCTACTGATTATTTCACAATTAACATTTTACTTGCAGCGGAGACTGTAACCTCAGCCACTTGTTTCTTAGAGAGAACTGGAAATTTCGGAGGCTGACTTTTCCTAACTCTCATTTACAAGTGTACCAGAATAGGGAAGTAGAAGTCATTTATTTGTAAAACAAATTAGATATAATCAAAGGAATTATTCAAATAAATGATGTGTGGTATGAAGATTCCGTTGTTGGATTTTTTTTTAGTACCAAGAAGTGATCTAATTTCAAGAGTGTAATTTCCCAACTAGTTGGAAGAGACTTAGTAAGTACAATACTGAGATATCTCTTTTTTATTTTTTATTTTTTTTTTAAATAAGTGTAGTGTCTATAGGCTAATCAAAGTGTTTTATCTGTGTCTTTTAGCTTACTTAGTTTTAATTGCTAGAATAGCAAGTTAAAAGAACTGTATTTTTGTTTGTTTTCTTTATTGAATATTACCAAATAGAAACTAACTAATGAAGCCTTGGTGTAGGGTATGTGCCAAACATTATTAAACCTGGTGAAATAGAGGTCTGAACACCTGTTCCTTCCTGTGAAAATGTAGCCGACCATCACTAGAAGGAATCTGTGTAAAAATTTAGCGCACTTAGCTTTCCTGCTGTTAAATACCTAATTAACTTTCACTCTATTTCTGGTATGAATGAAAATGAATTTAATATTCTGCTTCAGATCTATGGAATACTTTTGTGCCAGTACTTTACAAGCAGAATTTCCTGAAATCTAAGTTTATCATCATCTCATGAGGATTATTTTGAAACAGAATATTCACATTTTTATTCTCGTAGATTTACAATGTTTGTATCATACTCCATGATACTTACATAAAAACCCCACTTGTCAGAAGCTGTGTATTTTTTTTTTTTTTTTGTCATTCTTGCTGTGGGCTGTGTAATAATAAAGAACAAATTCTGGGCTTGCTCTGACTTTTGAATCAACTAGCCCTGCTACCTTAAGCAGGTGGAGTTAATTAACTCCATCATGCTGTATTGCTATTCTGCTGCTGGTATGTGTGAGCCAACTTGTTCTGAACCTCCCAGGTACCTCTTATTTCCTCTTCCTCTCTACATCCCATTTTTGAAGTTTTATAATTGTGTGTAAGGGAGTCCAAGCTTTACTGGTTTAGAATGAAAAATACAGAAACCGAAGAAGACTGTGTGACTAGTCCTTTGAGTACTTACTGGTGAATGGGAAGCTTCATACCTGCATTAAGTATCAGTTTGATAAGATCCAAACCCGTAGGAATATGGACTAAAATGTGATTTTCCCCACTTCTGTGTAACTGTCCTAACCCTAAAGTTCCTGTGTAATTTTTCTTTCTGTCCTTGTTTTGCTTCATTTTGTTTGGAAGGGTATTATTTTGAGTTTGTTTTTTTGTTTTCTCTTTCGTTTAAATTGTTTGTTTTGTTGTTGCTGAGTTTTGTTCTTGTTGTTCTTTGGTTGATTTCTTTAGATTTCTTGGTTTTGAGTTCCTGCCTGTCTGGTAATAGAGGTTCAATAAGGAGAGTGGTAGAGGTGCCCAAACTGAGTAGTCCAAAGCCTGATGGCTAGGACTGCCTGTCTCTTGAGAAATACGGGTATCTGCACAATGAAGAGCAAGCTGAGACATTGTAATCTGTGCAAATCATGGAACCAAACTAAATGGGTCACCATCTGTGCAAGATCCTGCATGATCTATAAAAAAGTATAATCCTTATGAAGGTTTCGGTTTAAAAGATGATAAAAGGGTTTTTTTGGTACTTTGCAATATATTTGATGACTGACAAAGTTCTACAGTCCAAAATATTTACAGACCGACAACCCAGGTTTCCGTATAAAGGTATGGGACCTAAGAGAATTATCTCCAATCTTCTCCATTTGCCAGCCTGAAGAGTACTCAGATCTTCACATAAAAATCCTAGGTGACATTCGGAAGGTTTTTCAGGCCTATAAATGCAAGAGACTGGATGCAGCAACTTGCTGCCCTGAGCCACAGGGTCTGGAGACAGCAGCATTCAACTTTGTGTGTAGCATTTCCACATTACTATCTCCAGGCAGCTGTGTCTGCTGCCTTAGATTGCTCTATAAACTATTGGATCCTAATTCAGACCTGTTGAACTCTGCCCATTTACTCTGGAGTGACGTTCAGGAGATCCACGTTCCTGATTCTAGTTCCCTACTCCAGATAACATGCACCTTTTTTATTGACAAGCCAATCCCCAAGTTAGAATTAACATCAGGTAACTACAGACATGTGCAGAACAGCTGTCTAGATGATCCTAGAATAATTTTATATTCAGTAAATAGAAAAAGGTACAATTCATCCGACCTGTTTCAGATGTTTCCCTTATATTAAGAGGAATCACATTGTGAAAATGTTTCTTTCTATCCCTTGCCTTTGAGGGAATTTAGATTAATTTACACTGTGCCAGCCTTTAATCGGCTGTATAGCTCTATTTCCATCAAATAGGGAAAAGACCTCACGGGAAGTATTTACTTGGTTTGTGGGACTAGGAGCTATGTAAGGCAAGGTATACAGATGCTAATCAATGAAGTCAAATAAAAAATGTGTTGAATATATAATAAATATTTAAATTGTAGACAATCTGAAGTATTTCAGACAGCTGTGAGATGCAGTGAGCTATAACACCCTGTACATGCTTCAGGCTAAGCAGAGATTTATGTAAATAAGAAAATGTAAATTTTTATGGTGACATGGGGTTTAATATTTATGTTATAAAAGAGCCCATTGCCTTCAACAGGATAACTCAGGCACGACATCCAGGGAATAATATTACAGGCCAGGGCCTATTCAATGATCAGAAGAGCAAAGCCTCAAAATGCTTAAATATTGGTTGTCACAAAACTACCCAAGTAACCATACCAATGCGTTGTATTAGAAGGGTCATGTCTCTATGGGCAGTTTTCTGACCCCAGAAAAACTGAGATTATAGTGGCCTATACTTAGTTTCATTCAATTTAATTCAGTATCAAAACTACTTTCTTCCTTTGTCAGAGTTTTTGTTTTGGAATTTTGTATTTCATTAATTTCCCCTGATTTACTTAATTTAGCACAGGAGGTTAAGAGGGGTACTTATTAATAACTTTTTTTTACCCTCCACAATGTTTTAGAAAAAAATGTTTTCTGCAAAATTGTACTCAGGAGTGAAGAGATATTAATAATTATGAATCGATTTACATAGAAATAAGCTACTTATTAAGTTGGCTGCATGAAATGATTCATCATTTAAAATTTTAAATTCTGTGGTTTTTTTTTTTTATTTTTTTTAATTTTAAGGGAATTCTTAATGCTTTATAGAGTATCCCATAGCATAATCTCTAGTTGGCTTTGAATTTCCTAAAACTCAGCCACAGATGTTTTTCATTACTTTAACAAGAGACAAAAGCTGTTTTTGTAATACATGTTACATTTCAGCTAGTTTTAAAAGTGTTAAGGGGACTCCTTTTGGTAACACCTGTCTTCAGATAAAAGATGAGAGAATTTGGTAAATCACATCTTATTTTGTTTCTCTGTAGAATTAGCGATACCATTTTTTCTTAAACTTCCTAATTTTTCTGGGTAATGTAATTATTTCCTAATTGCTTTATTTGCAAATACCCAGAAAAAGCTACAGTAGTTGTTTATCACACCTCTGAAACATTGCTTCATGCAGCAAAATATGGTATATGTCCATTACATATTGACATTGGCTATGTTATGTAAAAAGTAAAATAAAATTTTGGAAACATATTATCTTGTTTCCTTGACATTTACATTAGTATAAGATAAAAATTCCAACCGTTGCTGTTTGTAGTGTGAGTTACCCATGTAAAGGATGTAAAGCATATGTCTGATATAATTTATCTGTATGGAGGGATCAAGGCAGTGTGAGGAGTTCGCTGCTGAGGCGGGCTGCATGGGGAGGTTTCACTCTGCCACAGCAGAGCTGGCCAGTGCAAAGGAAGGGATGAGGGCGAATAACTGAGAGTGAAAGATAAAAACAAAGATAAATGTATTTTATACTATATTACTAGGGCCAGAACTAAGCTATGCATTTAAAGTTTTGTTTTGGTTTTGTTTTTTTCAGGTATGACTCATTTTTCTTATCATGTGAAGTTGTTGATATGCTATTACATACTGTTTAACTACTACATAAAACACTGTAAACACTCAAAATAACTGCACATAAAATCCATGTAACAGAATTAAGTTTCAGTATTCTGTCAGGAAATTTTAAATCAGAAACAAAAAGTACTCCCAGTTTTCCACAAACTTACACTTTTACAGATACTCTTAGACAAATTTTGTTTTGATCATCTCTGGCTTTTACTATGAAGTGGTTAGTGTAATGGCTGTACTTCACTACTAGTGTGTTTCATTTCAACCATATTACCTGGGAAAAACCTCTCTCTCTAGCATCTGGCTGCAACATTGTTTTTTGTGGGTTTTTTGGTTTGTGGTTTTGTTTGTTTGTTTGTTTGTTTTAGGTTGTTGTTGTTTGTTTGTTTGTTCTTCTTTTTCTTTTTTAACTAATGAGTGGTTGATCTTAAATTGTTGGAGACATCTATAATTACACCTTAAAATAATTAAATGATTCAGTCTCTGTAAGACAGATGGCTGAAGCAAAGAAATCAGCTTCACAATTTGCTCTAATTAACACCCTTGTTGGAATCTCAGCAGTGGCCAAAATATTAAATGGGTATCAAAACTAAATCACTCAGCTAGAGAGAGTTTGTCCAAGTCAATATATTTATAAGAAATGGTGAATGCCTTAATTGCATGGCTGCTCACTCTGAAAACAAATAGGTGACTTCACACTCCTGTAAATATCGTATTTACTATTAAATTAAAATCAAAATGTTCCTTGTTTGTGTGAAGTGAGGAAATGCATTATAGGAGCTAGCAGCTCCATGCCTTCATGACAAACTTATGACGAAGAATACCCACAATAAAAAAAACAAACAAACAAAACCAAAACCAAACAAAAAACAACCATCCAAAAAAAACCAAACAACCCCTGATAACTGCTAAATATGTGGAAACTAACTGTGACTTAGGAAGTCTGAGTTGCAATTGTTGGAAGCAAAAAGAGTATTAAGGAAGTTTTATCATGGAATGTTTGCTGTGCTCCTACACTTTTCCTTAGATATCCATTATTGGCCGGTGTCTGATGCAGAATACTGAAGCAGCAGACTGTTGGTCTGATCCACCACAGTGGATCTTATGTTAACTGACACGGCTATGGGAAGTAGGTTGGGAGAGTTGGCTGGTGTTGAAAGACTGGCTAGAAAAACTTATTTATTAGATTAGATTATTTGTATACTGCTGAGTTTTCATGGTATTGTTATTACTGATTTATTAGGATACTTAGAGCTTTAGGTATCTTTCAGAATGATTATTTAAAACGAAATACAGAAGATAAAAATAGATTGAAAAAGTTATGTAGTAGGGAAAAAACATTCAATACTGCTTTACCTAAAGTAAAAGTCACATGACATAGTGTATGGAACACAAATAACTAAGGTTATAAATCATTAGTCTATGAATCACCCTTCATATAGAGGTTATTATACCTATTTTATCATATATTCTTCTGTCCTGTCATAAGAATGTGAGAAATAGCAATTTACAAAGTCAACTAATTAAACACATTTTAAAGAAGAAAAGGAACATTGGGAACAATGATTAACAAAGCTTAAAACAGAGATCCAGTTAGGAGAGTGACTTAGAAAATCATATTAAATTGAAGATACTGTTCTGAGTGTGCAGGTATTTTCACAATTCCACCAATAGATTAGGGACTTCCTAATATTTCCTGGAAGCTGCATCAGCAGTGTGCATTATCATAGCAGAGTTTCCTAATCTGAAGCAACTAACTCTTTCCAAGGCAAATTATAGGGCATGATTTCAACTGCAGGCTGGAAATAGATAAAAAATATTAAAGCAAGTAGCATGAGAACATTATGTTGTAACCCTTTGCCATGTTTCGTAGCTTATCACAGCTTTGAGAGTATCCAGGTTGATTGGTGATTGAATGATGATCCGAACATGCAACTGAAACAAGGACCTATAGCATAGAGCTTTCTTCTCTGATCTGGAACCTGCATTACACTGCCTCCAACTGCGACTTGCTCATTTGCAATGTGCCTCAAGGATCTTTGTGAGGCTCAGCAGTAGGTGCTTATCAGCACAGTGTGATTTAGCAGATGAAAGGTGTGCAGAGTACAGTTTTACTTTAACTATTTCTACAGTGATCATCTTTTCTGGGGTGTTCAATTATGTGTTTCACAGTAGCGAGTATCTCCAGTTTCTCTTTATTCTCTTCCCTTTGAGACAGTCTGTCGGTGCATGGATTTTTTCACTTAACTAGAAAAAGATAACATCGAAAGTTGACCAGTGTAAACTCTTAGGCATAAACAGAGTTTGTCATGGCTCTGCAGGCTCACAGGTATGAGAATAATTCTCAGTATTTTTACCTTGATTGCATTTGGTAAAAGTATGAACACCAAAGTCTTCTGTATGATCTCCAGAGCTGTACATTTTAGCACTGTAGTGCAAAGCACAAAAGACAGGTTCTTCCAGATCATATGTTGAAAAAAATATTTCTGCAATAGATGAAAGAATGATCAATGGAACTTCCTTTCAATGAGGAATGATCAAACTTTTATCAAAATTTCCATGAAATATTTGTTTCTGCATATAAAGGAGATCAACAGAGCAGCCTTAGAGAAATGGTTTCAATATGTATTAAAATAGGGATAAACAAGGTTTCTGGGACCATTTATTTTGTAATTTGAATTGAAAAAAAAATCTTATAAAGATCCTCTTAGTATATGAAGAGATGCGATGTCATAATTTGTAATTGAAAGGAAAGATATCAGAGAAAGTTGTGAGCAGTGGAAGTGTTATGCTGACTGCTGTGGTTTAGTGTTAAGTGTTTCGTCAAATGTGTAGAATACTAGTCAGACCATCTCAAATAATTTTGTATTAATAAAACTTAACACTTTAACAGAAATAAGCAGCTTAAAAAAACCCAAGAATACAAAAGCTTATGTATTTTGACAGTGTTTCTTCTTATTTCTTCTATGGAGATACCAGAAATCAGACTTATTTTCTCCTCAAAGCTTGACCTTCTGGTCTAAGCTGTATTAAAAAATGTCTCCAACCAAAATTACACATTCAGAAGGTTGATTTTGGAAAAGCCTCTCATACTCAGCCTAAAACAGTTCTGTGGAGTATTGCATTATTTAATTTAAGAAAGAGTTATTCCTTATAAAAACTATATGAGATAACATCAACCTTAGTTGGGTAACTAAGGTCATACGCAAAAGCATGGTCAGACCGCTGTATAAGCTGGCTGACTTCTCAGTGGGACGTGGTGCTTTTCTTTTCCCCAGGCTGCCCAGTTTACCCAGGGAAATGAAATGCCTACGCTCCTGCCTACACTGAGCTCTAAGGAGGGGTGATGTTAATAGATCTTCACTATACTAAGAAGGGAAAGTTTAGATTTTTTTTTTTTTAAGGTTTCTCAGGTTCTGTAGTAAAATATGCTGTTGGTTTTGGCAATACAGCAGCTTATAAATTCAATATGTCAACTATAAGGGTTGCCAGTATGCTAATAGATAAAAATACTGCATGGAACACTTATAATAAAGTATAACATGCTGTTAGAAAATTTACTTGCATAGATGTGTATTTTTCTGTTAAGAATACACAAACTGAAATAGCTTTTGTATGCGCTTGTTTTCATAAAGCTTTGATTCAAAGCATTGCTATGGCCCTAGCATGTGACTAACTATTTAAACATGGTTGTGAAGACTGTCGTTATGTTTCCTGAACACAGTTTCCAAAAGTTGACGTCATATTGCAATTCCTACTGCAACACCAGTCAGAACTGTTGTACATTTAAAAGTAACAATTGTGTTTTAATGACTTCTTTCTCTGCTGTTTCCACTTAATATTTTATAGATTTACCAAGCTATTTTAGAAATTGAATAAGGAACCTTTAATAGATGTTTCCATTTTATTTATAAATGTCTGTATGTATGGAATTTATTAAGAATGCAATATTTTGGAGAAGGGTGTCTAGTTAGTTTATAAACGATATTTTTTTCAGTGTGGCTTACTACAGGAAATGATAATGAATTCACTTTGGGCATTACTTTGTACTTCATCACTTCCTAATCATATTAATAAGAATTCATATTAGGAAATGCATTATTATTTCAAGCAACTCATGGAGTATTGTTATTCTGATGTGACAGTCAATTAGCATTAATAATAGAACTGAAGTTATGCTGCTTTTTATACCCTTCTGCCTGAACCCTGTGATTGGCATATTTAATGTAATCTTACACTGTGGCTTAGCTGACCATGGGGAATATTTTTAGCCTCAGCCATCCAATTAAGTATAAGGGAACTGAGATCAAAATCCACCATGCTCCTTGTTTGGAATTAACTACGGCACTATTAGCCAAATCTTCTGAAGAAAATTATTTTCTACCTTATAAATATGGCTGTCTAACTCTCTGAATAAATTGCTAAATTTAGGTTTCCTTTTGTAGCAGCTTTCCTTGCAAATGTAGCAAATAACAGGAATTCTGTAAGTAAAAGGCAAATAAAACTGCATGTGCATACAGAGCAATATTTCCCTGCAGAAAATGGTTCTCTTGCTTAGGTTCTGCTGTTTGTCTGAACAAGACTGTCATAACCCCAATAGAACAGAGCTGCCAAGGTGTCCTATTGAACCGAGCAGATAGATTGAGCAGCCTCCTGGGAATGTGAAACCATTGTCCGGCACAGTATAGGCTCAGAGCTGTTAGTAAGTGGAGTGCTTTTGTAAAGATCGCTAATTTATAAAAGACTTGTTTTAATTTGGTGCTTATCTTGATTTATTATTATTTTATGCACCATTATCATTTTTCTACATTTGTTTAAATATCTATTATCTGCCAACACATGGTGTTTCAGTCCTTAGGGGAATGCTTGCAACTGGAGTTATTTTGTTCTCTACTCTGTAAATCCTTTGATATATCAGCTGAGAGAAGTTTAATGTTCTGATTTACAAATTAATCATGTGGCATGGTCACTTACAGTTCTGCTAGGTTGTGGGAAAATACAATATTGCTAGATGTGTCTGCAGGGAGTTGTGTGACCAGGAATGTATCCTCAGATACAGAAGATTGTCAAAATACTGTTTTCTCTGAAAGAAGATGAGAAGCTCTTGATTGAGCACCATGAAACCAAACTCCTAAAAAAAAAAAAAAGAGGTTTGATATACATAAGGATGACATGCACAGATTTAAAGTGATTCAATTTGTCTCTGTCAATAGGCTATATGTACTGCTATATGTAGGCTCTACAGTAAGGAAAAGCTAAGGTGTGGAGTATGATGACTGTAACAGAAGGTTTGTTCTGGACTACAGGTCACTTGTGCTTGAGGCTTTTAATCTGCTTCACATGAAAGATCATTAAAGCAGTACTCTCCCAGCTGCTGGCGGTACTAAAAATCATTTCATACAACTGTGCTTGCGGCGAAGTTCATACACGGTCTGATAAGAGGGCAAAGCAAGACTGAAGGGAATGTGAAGAGTGAAAGTGGAAAAAAAAAAATAAAGGGAAGAAACTATCGTAGTGATAAGAGAAAAGGGAAGGAAAGATGAAAGACATTCAGCCCTCAAGGCTGATGAAGGAGTATGAGACAGTATGGGCAAGGGAAGTGAAATGGAAGGTCAGGATGGGAATGCAGATATTCAGCATCAGACAAGACAGACTGTGGCATGATTTTGGATATGGGAAGGAACATAATTAACTTTTTTATGGGCATGCAGGAACAGGCCAACTCCCTTTCTCAGTCTGCACAAGATATGTTTGTAATTTTGTCTGTAGCAATGTATGTTTTTAATAGATCTTGATTTTATTTCAGTCTTTATTTCAGGATTTCTTAAATTATCTGATGTGAAATGCAGCTTAGTTTGAGTAATCTCTGTGAACAGCAAAATGGTAGGCTCAAGTGAAACTAAAATTTTAAATAGCAATTATGATTTATATTTTTCATCACACAATACTTCCATAAGGATGGTGACATGCATTTTATTTTAAGGAAGTTAATTTTGTTGTCTCTCTTGTCTGTATTCTCTCCATTATTCTTTTGTGTACTCTTCCTGTAAAAATCAAATGTGGTTAAAAGGAACTGACATTTTAGTAAAACACATTATAATGAACTAGAGACCCATGTCCTTATAAAAGAGAAACAAAAGCAGTATATATTAGGGAAATTATTTGGTTAACATTCATATTTCTTTCCATGAAATTATTTGCTTACCATTCATGTTCCTTTCCATGAATTTATCTGCCAAAATCTTATATTTCTCCCCACCCTGAGATAAAATAAATTTGTTTTAGAAAGCTGAAAAAAACCCTTAACAACTGTGTGTCAGGGAACTGTTTCGCTAAATTATCAGTGATGGGCAAACAGTAGTCAATAAACATTAATGCCAGCATTTAGACCAATCGGTGTTTGAAAAGTACAATTGAGAATAAAGGTAGAGCTCCAGTGTTTCTTCTGTATTTCAGTAATTACAGTTGAAGTGTTGCTCTGCCTGTAAATAAATGCTAGATGGAGAATGAAATGCCTGAGCTTAATTTCCTGCATGTTGGGCAGGTGCAGAGAACAGAGGACAAAATGGTGGGTAAGCTGCAAATTTAGTGAAACTTGATTTCACATGAAAAGCTGCTTGACTTAATTGAGAAGGGGTTCCTCTCCCTCTGCTCAGCTTTTCCAAGCTGAAGAAGCCCAGGGTAGGATGGGATCTTGCAGCACCTCTGCCAGGTTGTCTCATTGAGTGGGTGATCAGCAGCACAACTGAGCCAGTTCTTTCTCCGGGGACCACCATGTCCACGCAGCGACAAAGAGAAGTGTGGTAAATAGGGTACCAAGACCCAGCACCAGGGAGGCTGTGCACAATTCTAGGTGTTATTAGGGGGTGATTAATTATCTTACCACGTCCTGATCAAATGAACTAAAGCAGAGTGGACCTTGGCTCAAGTGGGGCTTGTTATATGTTGATAGCAGGAAGAGTGTTTTCTCCCAGTGGATATATTGAGAATTTTCGGGGAACGGGGGGAAGTGCATGAGCTACCCTGAAATTATCAAGCTACTCCACCACAGAGAAATTTAAGAGCTTAAATATGAACTTTGTTATTTAATATAACACTTATAAGACAGATAGCCATGATGTTTTATGTAAACTTCATTTCTAACATCAATTCTCTCAATAAAGCAGTACGATGATCTCCACAGAGCAATATCTCTGTTTAATTACTACTTCATTACAATCATTACCAGGTGGGAGGTGATTTATAAATCAGTTCTGAGTGAAACATTTGCATTTTGAAAGTAGTTTCATCAACCTGTAAACTAAAATTCACACATCCAAAATGTACCTACCAGAATCTTTAACTGCATACGGCAGAATATAATAATTATTAAACTGGCAGCATGTGATGAAAAGGTGACTGAATTTATCGTGTAATTTGCGCTGTCATCTCTGAACACTGAGCTACAGTCCTACTCCTATATCTGCAGAATCTCAGGCCTAACTAGTTCTGAATTTCCATTTCCTAGCAGGTACAGTGTCAAATACCCTTGCAGTGAATGAACACTGAAACATCTTGTATTATATTTTCAGACAATTTTACTAGGACGTAATGTGAGTTCACTATGGTGTGATGTTAAAAATAATGCTAATAATAAAAGAAAACGAAACAACCAAAAAACACACAAAACCTGTGCAATACCTTAATGCACTGCTGTACATGAATTATTCACCTGCAGGACACTTCCTCTGAAAAACTTCTGATTCATTAAAAAATATATAGGTCAGAAAAAAATATCTAGGATATGAGACTAATGCCAACAGTGGATGCTGCAATGCATGAGTTTTATGTATAATATTATCTTTTTCCTTCCTGATGCTTGTTATTCCCATTAACTTGATCACAATCCAGAAAAGGTGCTCCTTTGCCTAAACCCTTGAGGCTCACAATCTGATCCATTGGCATTTTTTAGAGTACCTACAATATAGAAGTTTCAGTTACAGCAGCTTTCTTTTAAAACACAGGTGAAAAAGAAGGTGTTGATGATGCTCGACTTTCATATATTACATCTCATTTTAGTTTGACTGTCTAAAAATTCAATATTTAGTAAAGCTAGCTGTCTGCATTCTCTATGCAGCTGAACATACAGAAATGAAATAATCAGATTGATTTTTGTATATTTTAAATAATGATAAATAAAAAAGCAACAACACCAGTGGCAAAAAATGCTTTTTTAACTGATGATAATTTTAAACAGAAAACAATATTTGATACTGTGAGTGGTTTGGAATGACAAATCATGTAACTACTGATTATTTTTGTTGAGCCTCTGACATATTATGAAATCATAACATCTTCCCTTTCCTAATGTAATCAAAAATATTCAGTCATTGTAATAAAGTTCTGACAAATGGCAATTAGATGAAATTGCTGTGTGATTCCCTGGACTAATTTAGCAAACTCTTCTTTAACAATACTTACTCTGGCATGAACTGCATGTAAACACAGCAACTGCTGTACTGCTTGCAAGGATAGAAACTTCTTAATTGCTGGTGCCCTTATCTTTCTAGCATAAATGGGCATTATATGAAGACTCGGTCAAACCAAACAAAATGGATGTAAATGAATTTCTCATTTTTCCTGCACAAAGATACACCTTCAACAGAAGAAGCAAAGACTGCCAACCAGCTCAGTTATGAAGTCACTGTTGAATACTATGGAAATTGTTTGAATTCTGTCATGCAGAGGGTAAAATAAAGTTGTTTTCTCCATATCCTGTGGAGTGCACACATCATTAGCTCCTGAATATCAAAAAGAGGGAGCACAACAGCAACTGTTCTGCTGTCATTTGGTTCAGGCTCCTCAGTGGTTGAGTATAGAACAGTTCATTGAGGCACAGCTGAGTTGTACAACCCTATCAAGGTTTGAGTTGCAAAGCTCCCTGCAGGGTTAGATGCTCTGTGTTAAGCAGCATCTGCATGGAAAGTTTTTAAGGTCAAAATTAGGAAGTTAGCTACTCTACTCTTCTGCTAGATGTTGAATTTTATTTTATTTCTGTTACTTTTTTTTTTGCAGATGATTAAATACCATTTCCAAAAGTGATGTTAACACTTAAATTCCTACATCTATTTACCTTTCTGGAGACAGCAGTAATAACAATAATAAAAGAATCAAGGGCTGTCATGACAACTGTAAGTGGCTATATAACCACCTAAAAACATATATAGCGTTCTTGCTGTTTTGACTTCAGCGGCTGAAGTTTCAAGTTGCTTTGTTTCCTTCACATTTCACCTTTCCAAGGTTCAGTACAAATGAAATATAAGAGAGATTTTCATTCATTTTAGCAAAAAGGTTTATATACCATACCCAAGGCATTTTGCAGCAGATTCACAAAATCTGCTTTGTTTATAAGATATAGCAGTAGTCTGAGTTAATTTCCAGAAAAACAGTATGCCAAGAAATGATTTGTAGAACTGAACAGGCACTGATTTCTTGATGAAAATCATCCTAAAATGTAATTATCTTTAATGTACTTAATTGTTTCATTTTTTGTTTGTTTTGAGTTTTTGTTTATTTATATTTGGTAATACAGTGAGTGTCAATTCCTGAGATCTCTGAGACTTGCTAATATGGTTACTCAGTCACCAGCTTCAGGAGTTTTGTGATCTGGAGAAATGTAAAATTCATATATGGAAAACCACAAAAGGCATCCCAGAAGAATTGAAGCAACTGAGCTTTTAGACTGAATAATTCATTTCACTGTCATATCTGCTGCAGTAAAGCATTTTCTTCCTTTCCAAAAACTCATTGTAAGCATTTTCTCATGGAGGAAAAAAAGAGGAAAAAAAAAAAAAAAAAAAAAGAAGAGGATTTTATTAAGGGAACTTCTGGAATCTGTTGCAGAATTCTTCTTGTGCCATTCTCTTATATGAGTGTTGGTCCAGTGACACTGCTGTGCTGCAGCAGACACGAGGGGACGCTGGAGCTGGGTGACAGGGTTTCCTACTGTTTCTAGCACTTCTGTGAATCACCCAAGAAATGTCTCTTTTGCAGACAGAATGAAGAGCAAACAAGTGACTGACCCTAATCTTGTGCTGTTGACAGATGTAAGAGAGGGAGGTGGTTAACTGAGAAACTGACCAAAGTTTTTGAAAAAGAAAAAGTATAAGGCACTGTAAGAGAATGAAACAAGGTATCTTCAATGGAAAAGTGCTTCAGCAGATTGTTAGTTCTGATCTCAGGCAGAAGCTATGACTATAGCATGAGAATAAGCAATTTATTTTATAAGAAATGAAGATGAAATGACAGAGCCACAAAATAGGATCACATGGTAGACAATCACTTTTCCAGTGTAAACAAATTGTATCCTAAATGGGATTCAGTGCTTTGCATGTTATTCTGGAACTGCAATTCAAAAAAGACCTTGTAAGAATATTCTCATATATATTCAAATATGTGATTTAAATAAATGCCGGTATTGCAGGGATTAGTGAACTCTTGTTAATGGGAGGAGAAATGGAAAAGATGAATCAGATATTTCTGTGAAGAACATTTCCCTATGTTCCTTTCAAATAAATGTTGTTTTGCTTGTCTTTATTCACATATCCAAGCTTACTCCCATTCAGGCTTCTTCTCAGAAATCTTCTTATTGCTTTCTTAAGTTTGCATTCAGTTTCATCTGCCCTTCCTGATCCATGAATTTAGCTACTGCCCAGCCTGGAGTATAGCCTGCAACTTGAAGAGTCTCTTGTTTTAGTCATTACTCTGGAAAGGAATTTAACTGCTTCCTACATTCACATCCTAAATGAAGGGTTGCTAATAAATTCCAACCAAATTTTGTCCAGTTTTCATTGTAACACTCTGTGAGGCTGAACACCATAATGCTGTACGAGGCAGTCTGTTCTCATGAAACGCAGTAGCAATCTAGTTTCTTCAACTTCAGTATTAAAATACTTATTTTACGTTTAGAAGGTGGATGATGTGGAATTTCAAAACATCCTGTGGAAGGAGGATTGATTGTTTGTATTTAGGATTTTAATATTATCTTAATCTCTAAATGATTTTGTGTGTGTGTTTACAATACCTATTGCAGTTTGCCTGAAAAACATAGCTAGATCAGTAATATATAGACAAGCAGTCTTTGAACACTATTATAATAGAATTCACTTAACTAGGATGCACATAATAGACAGTTCTCTTAAGTGGAAGTTTTGCTTGGAACCAAGTTTCATGTAATTAATTTCAATTAACAAATCCCTTAGCTTATTGGTATGTTGCTTTGTTCATCTGCAGACAGAGCAAACATTCCAGGGTTGCTGATCCAGTGTGATCTATGGAGTAAACACATTATTTTTCCAAGTTAATTAGAAGTTCAAAGGAGATTGGATAAAATATGAGCACGTGTGTAGCTTTCTATAGCTGATGAAGTTCCTTCAGAGGGACTTAGATGAGAATGAGCTACTTGTAGTGTTCCATTTGTTAGTGCTCTGATAGTGAAGATCGCTGTCATGTGATGGCTCATTTTTATTTAAGAACCTGAACTTGTAATTTAGAGGCATACTTGCTTAAAGAGCTTATTTTATTACCTGTCACACCAGGTAAACATTTCTAATTTATTGTTGCTTTGGTTCACTTGCAATTTTTAGTCTTTGGAGTAATTTTATTTGGAGAACAAATAAGGAAGATGGATTCTGATATATTTTTGGTATGATTAGATTTAGCTAGAGTTATATTTCCCAAGAGGTATTTACATTAGTAACAATAGGAATGTACAACATGAAAATACTACAATCTCTTTTCAAACATAGCAAACACAAGCTTTTATCTCATATTTCTATTACTTCACCTGTCATATTAAGGTTTCTCTTGGCTACTAAAGAGAGCTACTAAAGAGCTCTAATTTGAAACCCAGGAACCCCTGACAGTTCCCTTTTCCACCTGTGAATGTGAGCTTACAATGCTGACTTCAGGTATAAATCACACCCACAGAATAATTAGGTAGGAAGGGAACCCTGGAGAGATTCTGTGATTCTAAAACACAGCTGAATCTCCACTCAAAGTAGAGGTAGCTTTGAAAATGATCTGTTCCATAACCTTCCCACATACTGAGTTGAGACTGACTTGCCTTATTTCCCTCCATATTTCTTGCCTTTCTTTAAGCAGTGGGTAATTTTTCCTTATTTGCAGTCATTAATAACTTCTTTCTATCACTGTGGTGTTTCAAAGTAGGTAGAGGTGGACATTGGAAAGCTCCCTCAACACACTGGGTGCATGCCATTAGATCCCATGCTCTCCACAACTCTTTCTTCTTCTACTGAGGCTAATGCTTTACTCCAGCAGATCTCTGTTAGGCTTGTGGAACTGCAGGCCAGAGGGCAGACCTTTCCAGTGAAAACTAAGGTAAAAAGACCACTGAGTACTCTGTTTTTTTATCATTAGATGAAAGACATACCTATGCTCTTCATCATTAGATCCCTTGTCCCATTGAACATTGTGCCACATACTCTTTACTCTGTCTTTTGCTGCCTGAGTATATATGGAAGTATATAATTCCCTCTTTCTGTATTTCACCTCCCTGACCTTTTCCAGTTCCAGCTGTGCTATGATTTCCTTAGCTCCATCCCTTCATGCAGGACAACATTTCTATCTCTGTCATGAGTAGTTTATTCTTGCCTCCACCTTCTGGATACTTTTTTTTTATCATTTAATCTAAATTGGGAGGTCTGTATTTATCATCGCTGGACTGCTATGCTCATTCTGCTTTCTTCATGTCCAAGTGGATGGTATTCTGCATAGAGGAAGTTGCCCTTGAAGACTGAGCAGCTTTGCTGGGCCTCTCTACTTTCCAAGGCAGCCTGCAATGAGATCCTGCCAAGCAGATCCCTGGGCAACTCAAGATTAATAATCCTGAAACACAGGATTATAATTCTATTATTTATAATTCTACTATTTTTCTTGCTCATATTTCCCAGGACTTTAAACTTCATAGTTTCGTAGTCACTGCAGCCCAGGCTGTCCTTGGCCTTCGCATCTTCGACCCATTCTTCTGTTTTGTGATTAACGGGTCCAGCAGAACATCTCCCTAGTCAGTTTGTTAATCACCTGCATCAAGAAATAGTCATCAACACACTGCAGGAGCCTCCTGGGCTGTTCACACCCAAGCTTATTCCCTTCTCAGCAGATATAATGGCGGTTGAAGTTCTCCATGAGCACCGGTCATGACCAGGAGATTTCCTTTCATTGTTTAAAGAAGGCTTTTTCTGTTTCCTCTTGATCAGGTGGTTTACAGCAGATACCTACCATGACATCCCATATGTTAGTCTATCCTCTGATCCCAGGTAGAACACTGTTTATTTGAGCCACTCCTCAACACAAAGCAAAACTGTTCCTCCTCCTTTTAAGAAATATAATTTCGTAATTAACCTACAGTTTTCCACGTTAAACCATTTACAAGATCAGAGTGTAAAAGGCAAAAAACTGTAACTGAAAAGTGGCAAATTTTGATAGCCAGAATTTTAATCTGCACACAAACTGGTGAGGCACTAGTGTCGTTTTTATACGAGAGGGAATCTAATGAGATCTTTTGATAACATTTACGATTTACTAGGCATACAGCAGTCACCTGTGCAACTTTAAGCAGAACCAAAAGCAGACTATAAAGCAACAGAAGATAGAACAGGTGTAGACAAACAAAATCCAGTGTGTTTTTTTTTTTCAGTGAAGCTCATTAGGCAGAAACATTCATTTCGGTGTAATTCACATGCTTTATTAAATTCTTGTCAGTTCTTCTGTTCGTCTTTGTGCGGTTATTAGCATTCAGTATTGCAGTATTTAGGTGCTTACTCACATGCTGAAGTTTACAAAACCTCTTTGAATTCACTGTGCTAACAGACAGCTACAGACTTAGGTGTAATCAATGCTTATTAAGAGTTAGGTGTAATTTGTCTTATAATTTTAATTTAAAAGATATACACAAAACCTGTACTTTCCTAACAGCAGGATCTGGAAGTTTTGTTCCTTACATAGCTGTATGGATGTTACAGGTTTTTTGCTTATTTTCTTCAACTGTGTACTCATGATGCTTTTGTAAGCAATGCTTTTAATGGACTAGTTAATTGGCATATCCATTAAGTATGGGTAAAAGAGGTAATCTAGGAGCACAAGAAAACTAGATAATTTCACAATTTTGGATGAATAGGAAACTTATTTATGAAAAAGAATATAATAAAAATTGTTATTTATTCCCACATATGTATTAGGGCTAATATGAACACACTGAGGTGTAAAAGAAGCCAATTTACTCAGAGGAACAATGGAAAATGTATGAAAATTATTCAGAGTTCCTTTTGCAGTACATCACTCTCTTTTCTGCTACATGTATTATTCAACTGAAGAAATTAGTCAAAGTCAAAATTAGTCAAAAATTAGTCAAAAGCAACCAAATTGGTGAACTGGTCTGGCTGAAAACAGATATCCAGATTAAAAAAAAAACGAAAAACAAAAAAAATGGGATTTTTCCAGCTAAACACTAAATCAGGTACAGTCCCTTGGTTGGAGTGCAGCTGACCAAATTCTTGTCTTAGCATAGTTGAAAAAGTAGCATAAAAATGAAAAGCAAATAATCGTGAAGCTGTGCAATCTGCTTTTCCAGGTTAAAGGCACAGCAGACTGCAGTATAAATCTTGCTTAGGGAGACCAAAGGCCATATTAGCCAGGTTAGGAACCTGCCTAATTACACATAAATCCAAGTTTAATACAGATCAGAAAAAAAAAAAAAAAAAAGGCAAACGGCCAAAAAAACAACAACCACATAAAAACAACAAGGAAACACAAAAAGCCTAAGATTTACCTTCTCTCAACATTGATGTTTAATTCTACTTTTATTCTTGATTTTTTAAAAACACTTAAAATTGTTTTTTGTTGATAATACAGGCTCTTCTTTGGTACTTTTAAAGGCAATTTGTTGTTATGCATTAACACAGTTAATTCAGCATTCATTTCTGTTACTGTGATTTTTAAAATGGAATATAAATGGCATATATATGAGGTTTAATGTATCAGATTTTGTAATTTCTCAGTCAGATCTGAAACAGATATAGCAACCTAGCAAAACTAATGTGCTCTGAGGAAAAGCAAGGGAATACTTCATAGCTATTTTAGGAATCTCTGAAGTGCTGTTGATGTAGGAACAACTGATAAGAAACAAAAGGCATATATTTTATTTATGCACATTGCAGTTAATGTGAGATTAGTATTTTCATGATGAGAGAAAAGTCATAAGAACCTGAAGTGGAAATATCTCTTTGCAGAGGAACTAAAGGGAAATAAAGAACAAAAGACAAATATCCTAAAGAAAACGCAGGTCAAAACAACTTAAGGAGACACGTATCTATATTTTTTTCAGAGCCAGTATAATATGTTTAAATGAAGACTGCTTTGATCCTAATCTGTTACGGATACAAAGAGTAAGAAAACCTCTAAAATTTTGGATTAACACACTAAATGGAAAGACATAGTAAGCATAACAAATTCCAAAGGCAATTCTTCTTGAACACAGAAGTTAATTAGTACCAAGGGAATATGTTTTGCTTTCTAAACTATTACACTTTCAAACTCAGTTTCTTGTGTGTTTAAGATAATAAAAAAAATCATGATCTTCTGCCACTTTTGAAGGTAATGTCAGAACTTCTATTGCCAAAATGACAAGTTGCTCCTAGCTGCCATAACAATAAATCACTTAAATATTTGGAGCTTGATCCAAAAATGAAGTGACATTACCTATACCTGTGTGGTGAGAAACTTTGAGGATAACATTATGTCTTTAATTCTTGTCACTTAGTCAGTCTTCAGGGAATGATCCTTGATACCTGGTTCAAGCCTGTGTAGCCTCCTTTAAAAATAATAACAATAACAAAATATTGTACATTTATGAAAGTAGATGAAGGAATAGTTAACTTTATGTCGTATACATTTTAGGCATGAGATGTCAGCTGACTTCCCAAACCCCATCAAGCACCTACAGGCAAATCAATAAGTGAAACTTAATGCAAATAAGTGGGGAGACAATAATTAAAAGAACATTTGAATTTTGCACATGCATACCTTATGTATAAATATAATTTTGCAAACATTGTGATTTAGAAATGGAAGGAGTTTTTGGTTTTGAATATGATGGCTGATATGACAGAAGAGCTTTTCTTTAAATTCTTAATGTAACATTTTGTCTAAACTAGAATACTAATTATCTTTGTGGTG
The DNA here is from genome assembly GCF_037038585.1 of Patagioenas fasciata. Classification (NCBI taxonomy): domain Eukaryota; kingdom Metazoa; phylum Chordata; class Aves; order Columbiformes; family Columbidae; genus Patagioenas; species Patagioenas fasciata. The sequence continues at coordinate 102,273,112 of NC_092522.1, forward strand.
CAGGACAATATGTATTAATAAAAAAGACCTTAGTGCTAGTAACATCTCATGCGGATGACTAGAATCACAAGGCAGTGGTCTTTCATGTCATCTGCAACTGTAGATTCAACTGTCATAATCTGCAGCTACTGAGACCTTGCAGACTTGTGAAACCCAAACTGAGAAGAGAGGGAAAGAATTAAACAGTGTTTACCCAAATATTTTGAGTAACTGGTGTGGCTTGGAAATATAACCTGTAGGTTGTAGTTATGGCTAGCATGCTAGAATTACTCGATATGCTGCATAGGCTCTAGAAGTAACATTCATCCTAAAGTTTGTTAACATAATTTTTTTCCTTATATTCAACAGACCAATTAGCTATAGTAAGACAGTCCTCAAGAGGAGCTCAGCAGATGAAAATAAGGAATTTCAGAGAGCAGGTTTAAGAGAAAGTACAGTGGAGTATGAGCCAGTTCGAAGTTAAGACACAAGGCATACCGTGTCAAACACAAATTATAAGAAGGGAATGTAATTTCAAAGTTTCATAGATTTTTTCACAAAAAATATTAAAGAAGGAAATACCTTTATTGTTGGAAGACATGTAATTGAAATGGAATTGTAAAAACAAATTGTAGCCAACTAGCAGGGGTTCTTTAAATAAACTTGTAGAAGCCAGTTTGAGTGCTGTGGCTCTCCTTCATTATTTTATCTGATTTCCTGACACAATGTGGTTTACAACAGTGAAGATTTTTTCTGCCTGACATAACTGAAGTATGTGGCCAGTCTAACTAACTTCTTTATTCCAAAATATGCATAGGGAACCTATCTCCAAACCTATAGGAAAAATCAGTATCAAACAAATTGAGAATAAAATTACAAAGTTGCAACAATTCCTTTGTAATGTTAGGAGGATAGAATCAAAACATGTGAAGTGAAAATCACTGTGGAGAATGTATACTGAATAAAGTGTACCGATATATCCTTTTATCAAGCCCACAAAATTAATGTAAGTGCCTTGCAATGCATGATGGAGAATGGTAATAACAACCAGTCTAAGTGTAATGCCCACAGATGATCCATTTTGCAAGGGCTTCCTTGTTAGCAGTCGAGTGCTGGAGCTGAGACTTCCAGACGGTTGTCACAAAGGCTGAAATTAGTTCACTAATCCCCATCATTGCCGCCTTCTGCACTCTTGTCTACTGACATATTCATTAAAGCTGTAGGTGTATAACCTGGCAATATCTTCTAGATCCACAGGAAGCAAGTACTCAGTGTTTGGTAGTTCAGTGGTGAGGTTTGGGGTCTGGAAGAGATAGTTAAATGAAGCATTTAGATACAAGGAAACAATGCATTGCAGGTTATTTTTCAGTTACCATTTTATCAAAATGTTAAACAAGGATAGATTTTACTAATGCTATGACTCCAAAGTGATTGCTCCTGATTTAAGTCAGAGATAGCCTTCCTATTTTGGCATTCCGGATAGCTGCAATGTGCTAACACTTTTAAAATTTTGTTCAGACTGAGGGCTCTCCACCAGGTGACACTTTTCCTGCTTGTTTGTGTTATAGCCTCACGTGTGAACTGGTTCGTTTCCAGGCAGTGATCAGTATAGCCCTCTTGGTAATACTTAAAATGGCTGAAAAAGTATTGGGAAAAAATTTCAGATACTAGCATTGGAAATATAGCATGACTGAAAAAGTCAGGCTAAGCTAACTTTTGGATCATCTGATTGTGACTACAAGTATACATATTGGTGTGAATTCACTTATTACTTTTTTCTGGTTTGTAAGTTATTTTAGTTTTTATGGTTATGTATATTGCATGTTAGGTGCATGTATGATAATGAAGTCTATAGTTACAAACACCATGTAAATTTATACTCAGCTAACTTCTCTGTTTTGACAGTGTCTTAGAATGGTGAGTCCTGTTTTAGCTGCATGTTGTTTTTATGCATCCTGTTTCCCACAAATATCTCCGGTTGCCTTTTTTTTTTTCAAGGGAGAATAATTTATTACTGATCTATACCAGTAAGGTATATCTAATGCCTTCCACAAAAAACACTGGTTCACACAGAGAAATAAATGAATCATCCAGGATGTGCCCACTCTTGCCTCTCACTGATCTGTAGGGGAGGGGAAACAGGACTAGAGGTGCTGCTTTTCAACTTGGTTCAGGGCAATTACATTAGGTCAGCAAGAAGATGCATATTACTGCATGATGTCCTTGCACAGCTAAGAAAGAGAGACATTTTCATACCCTGGGTAAGCATGCAGAATCAAAATACTGCTTATGCACCACCTTTGAGCACAAAACAGTTCCTAAAATAAATACATAATTATTACATGTGTTTTTATGTCTAATTATATAAAGAAACACTCTATAAACAAATTTTTTTTACTCTTTTTCTTCTTATCATAAGCCTCACTTCATATTTATAACATAAATATAACTAACAACATGAAACAATATAGTTGCAGAACCAAATAGATGAAGAAACCTTTAAAATTGCACAGCTTTAGAAGTAAAATGCTGATGCTCTGTTCCTCGCTGTATATTAATGGACAATGATATTAGATCGTTATTAGGAATGTTCGTTGGAAGATGGGCTTCATGACTCCAAGAACCTCACTTTAATCTCATGTCAAAGTTAATAAGCTGGCTGAAGAAAGCTTTTAAGATGACTTAAGCTTATTGTAAGAGAACAACTGTGAATTTCTAACCTCTGCCACCACACCATCAAGGCTAGATGAGGTATTGCTAAGAGGAAGCGCTAGTGCCGTGTTTTGTGTGGCATGGGATACAGGTGGCCTTTTCTAGGGAATGAGTTACTAGTAATGTTTAATTGACAGATACGGTGTTTGCCTCTCAGGATTCTTGTGTCCATCTATTTTCAGGACAAACCCCACACAAATGGTTCATGATTCACAACTGAAGTGACCACAAGTGACCTCTGATACAAGACACTTTGTATGCAGTAAGACCTTAGACCATTTGATAACCATTCTACAACTGGAAAGTACAAAATAATACTACTCTGTTGTAAAAATAACTGCTGATAAAGACTGCTCTTAGTTTTTTACAATCAGTGAGTATTGTAATGGATTGACATGAGAGTCATTCAGGTGCAAATGATTTATAGTGTTCCAAGTGTATCACTTATTAAAACAATCACAATACTGACATTACATTACATTGCTCCTACTTTCAGTTATTTTCTTCTAGGTAGAGACACATCCAACAAAAAAATAAAAAAAACCCAAAACCCAAGTTTTTCAGTTTATAGTGGCTTTTATATATGTTGTTGTTGCAGGATCATGATGTATAACAGAACTCACTACTTAGAATGGTTTAAAAAAGGGCAAAGAAACTTTGAAAACAGTAGAAATGTTTTCCATCCCTCACAATTTCCCTTGAGCCAGCATCAATTTTAGCATTTATTTTTATTGTCATATACCAGGACTCCATTATATCAGGTCCGTACCATGACCTGAATATGTACTTCTCTCTGTCTGTCTCTGTCTATGCATTTCCAAAGATCTTAAACTAGAACTAAAAAAGACCAAAGGAAAGCAATTTGATCACAGGAAGTGCTCTTCGGACTGTTCCAGATTAAATGTCTATTGCACTGATAACTTTCCTGAAGGCCTTTTGATTCTTTTTTTTTTTCTTTTTTTTTTTTTTTTCTGCTCATATATGTGTTCACCTGGTTCCTTTGATATCATAGATTACATGACTGCTACTGGGGGGAGCTGGACCTTATGCACCCCTATGGGAAGACAAAGAGTGTCTGAACTGCTCCTCAAGAGGCTTTTAGGAAGTTGTCGACTCAAGCAGTCCACAGTGCAATGCTCTGGGATTGAATTTATCTCGACTGATCAGTCTCAGTTCTTAGTGATAAACTGAAATTGAATCATTATCACAAATAATTTTGTGGTATATCTTGGATTCCAGCATAAATTTTCTGTCTTAAAACGGGAACATTTTATTTATTTGCTAGGTCACTACTGTTATGCAACAAGATTTCTCAAATGAAAATTTCTCAGACTGGAAACTACATTTTCTCTCTAATGGGTTTTAAATTGTACATAAATTGTGCAGTTTTCAAAGGTGATGCAATTTTTCTGTCACAGTGTTTTGTAATTCGGAGGCTGTTTCCATTAAAGTGACAAGTCTGTACAGATGGACTACAATACTCTCAGTTTCAAAAACATCCACCTGTAGTGCTATCATATACCGGCTAAGATTTTTTAAATATTTCTGCTTGTCTTTATCTTGACTAACATCAGTAACCACTATTGCAAAAGAGTGGAGTCTTCTAATAAAAACATTTGAATGTGTTTTATATATATATATATATATATATATATATATAAAACCCAAATATGTTAACATCTTACCATTCAGTTTCATGAATCTAAGCATTATCTGGTTTCTTTTTGTCTTTTTTTATAACCCAGTAATTTATTTACATGACTCTGTTAACATGTGGCACCATAGGCAGATATCCTCCTCTTCCACATTGGCACAGACAGATTCAAAACTCATGGCTATTGGTGTTATTGCCTTTTTTTACCTCCCATTGAAGGATAAGAGATATGGGACTTCAGTTCAGGATCCAATTAAGTCTTCAAAACCAAAACAACTAAAAATCCTCTTTAAGTTTACACAGCTTAAATCGATCATCTGAATCTCACGCTTTGATTCATTTTTCTTCTTTCTTTTTTTTTCAGAAGTAATTATGACAAACTTAGTAATCAGGTCTGTTAGCAGGTCACTTGAAATGTTTAGTGGTGTCTGTGGCAAGTGAAAACTAAGGGAGCAGTTCTTTTGTAATATGAGAGGAAAAAGATAACCTGGACATGGAACAGCGTAAATTCTGTGAACACCACAGTCTCAGACATAATAGCCTTGCTTATAAGTAAATAATTAAAAATGTAGAATTAAACATTTCTGTTTGGCCTCAGAAATGTATGTCTGTAATCCAATCATGTCAAGCAGCACCCACGTACTGCATTACACTGGCATACACAGGCAACATCAAATACGTTTGTTTTTGCTTTCCTTTCTGTACACTCTGTAAATTGGGATTGGGCACACAACTGGGTTTTCTCAGGGATTTCTCATACACTCTCTTGTCTGTCTGATACTGTTCCCAAATACAAAGTTGTTGAGAAGCTCATACCAATTGCAGTATTCTCTCCAAGGAGTAATTCAGTACATTTACAGGAAGAAGCATGATCTAAAGGATACCTTGTTCTCCTTGTATAGGAAAGAACTGGCTATGGACCTCTGCTGTGAGAATCAGCTGTGCAAAGACTTAGGAAGGCAGTAAACTAATCTCTTTTTTTCACATCACCTGAAATGAACACTTAGAGGACTAAGAAGAGAAAATGTAGCTAAAGGTCACTTTTTATTCCCCTCAGCTTTAGACTGTATTTTAGAAACTGTTGCCAATTTGGGCTTCTTTTTCTTCCCCCCCCGCCTCTTTTCTCTATGTGGATTCAGAGCATTATGAGCTCTGTTTTAGCAATCTTTGTGCAACTTGAATTCACAGGAACCCGGTGGATTTTTAAAAGCATCTTGAGAGTGAAACCCCTGCTGATATGTGCTGTTAGACAGATATGGGTCTTTAAATCGTATTTGAGCAAGTGAACAAGTCTGATTTTAAACTGGCATTCTATCATGCCAGTATTTTAATGAAATCCTAACCGTAAACATCAGTTCAGCAGCTAGAAAGAAAAGTGATGAAAAGGAGCACACAGTGTAAACTTCTACAACAGGTTATTAATGTGGATCTTTTTCTGATAATCTGGCTCATTACACATTACAATCTTATCAATTTTATTTTTTCAATTCGATCTTCTTTTCATGCTGACTTTGTTCCTGACACTTTGCTTTTATGTGCTTATGTATCTATTTTTGTTTGTATTTACTGCAGTTCTCCACTACTTTTATTCCTAGGCATTTGTATCTGTTATTAATAGCAGATGGGATGGAGAGGAACATAATCATGTGATTCAACAGCAATCATGTCTGTTTAATTGGTAGCATCTGACACACCATGCATTTACTGCATGATTGCGCTGTCATGTTTGACAAAAGTGATGGATTACTACTCCAAATAAGCTTTCAATATTTGTGCCTCAGTTTTTCTTAAGAGCAGTGACTAAAAAATCTATTTAGGTTCTTAGCTCTGAAGTTCTGTTTATTAGAAGCAAATTAGGATATAATAACCATATCTGTGAGGTGAAGCAATCAGAAAAAATGGTGTGAAATCAAACTTTTCCCTTCCATTCTGCTTTTGTCTCTCCTCTGGAGTTCCTGAGTTCCCACTTGTACTGCAGATAATTTCTGCTTGCTGCCTCCCAATCTTTGTTGGTTCCCTAGAAGCTGCTTTCAGTTGAGTCTGGCGTTCTCCTGAGAACACTTCAGCAATTTCTCTTTTTTTTGTTCCAGAGCACATGGTGCAGCAAGGCAGCATGGCACCAGCCCACTGAATAGCCACAGACTTCTGAAACCATGAGCAAAAAATGAAACATGTGTTGTCTACCACAAATCATTTACCGGGGAATGATGAGTTAACTTCTCAGAAGAGCAATCATGTTACTACATTTAAAAAAAAAAAAAAAAACAAAACTCACAAAAACAGCAACAAAAAACCTCGCAAAGTTACCTTTGAAAGGAAGAGAAATGTCACAGAGTTTTGCCGTACATTAGAATATAGATGATAGACATGCATGATCAGAAACTCCACAACTGTGAATGCTCGCCTTCACTTCATCCCAGGCCTGTTCTTCCTCAGGTACAGGTGAACTAGAAGGTGAAAAAAAAAAAAATCTGTAGAAGGAATGGAATGATACAAGGAGGGAAGGAGAAAAACCTAAATTAATGTTAAGTTTCATATATGGAATCTTGAAGCAGGAGATGAGGACAGACCTGAGCACTTTACTTCCCTTGGTTTATCAAAGCTGAATCAGTAGCTGAGGGAAAAGTAAGTGATGGTGATGTATCAGTGGTGTGAACCCATTCAGGTGAGGCTTTTAGACTGTGATGGCAAAAAAATGACAGTGGAGTCACTGTGCCATATTTGATCGTGATATATGCAGTAGGTACTGGCAGCAGCCTTTTGAAAATAGTATGTTGCAATAATACTTACTTCTCTTACCAGATTGTGCATTTTTAAGTGTATGATTTATTAAAGTCTCCATTAGAACTGAAGAGCTTTGTGTAGCTGATGGAAGCAATAGTCAGATATTTCAATAGCTGGCTTCAGGCAAGCAAAATGTGTGATTCCTGGAAATGTTCTTTATAAAGGGACATTATGCACTGCAGTTCTTTCCTACTTTCGGCTTAAGTGTTTACTATTGTTTTGCCCTGAGTGAAGGTATGGTTGATTTAAATATAGCAGGTGTACTGATGTCATTGCATTTTATGGCAGGAGATGACACACCCTAAGGGTGATGGAGAGGTCAGAAATTATTGAGCTCTCTTGAATTTAAACCTTAGTAAAACTATGCCTCTTCTGTAACATAAAGCAATTCTGCAGCTATACAAATGTTAGAGCTACTTCAAGCCATAGAAATCACTTATAGAATGTAACAAATGATTTATTCACAAAAATCATTGTATCTTTCCCCCCTGTCTTTGGGTGATATTAAGCATAGTAATAAGACAAACTTCAAAAAATCAATTATGTGCTAGTTAAATTATTTATTTATAATGTGCAGCAAGATGAAGTATAGATAAAGTATGCATAGCAGAATGACTGTCCAGAGCTTGTGTTTACAAAAGATAATTACTGGCTAAAGATGGACACCTAGGGCTTATCTCAATACCAGTGAATTAAATGGTGCAGAGAACTCGCTACTGAGTCTTGATGGTCTGTACAGTTAGAGTGATACAATGGTCCCTCGTGTGATTTCTGCCTCCAGTCAAATAATTCCTGGCACAGTTCACAAAATCACTGCAGAGGCAGTTTGGAGCTTATCATCTCCTTTTGTATTGTGCTACTTTGCTTAAGGGGCATAAAAAATAAGCTCTGACATGCTTAATTTACTTGTATATATAGCCCTAGTAGTACTGGAAAGTACTTAGCTAATCCTTAGTATTCTCCCATGCTTTCTGTTTAGTATTATAATAAAGCCATGAGAAAATGAAGAATTAAAATAATGTCTAAACTACAAGAAGGAGCTACTAAACCTCAAAGACAGTTCTTGAGTAGGCAGCTATTAGAAGTGCAACATACAATTTCTAAGAAATGTAGACTAGCCTTTATAACAACTTATAGGTTAAAGTGTTTTCACAGCTTCACAAAAGAAAATCATACCTAGGTATTATATGAATATATAAATAGATACCAAGACTGATCTTCTATATGTAAGGGTATGGGGAAGATGAGAGAGTCTGATCCACTGAGCTTATGCGATGAAGGATGTTTTTGATGCTGAAGAGGGAAGCAATAAACAGGAACACAGAGACCGTACCTGAGGACACAAGGGAGGCAATGCCAAAGACCAGAATTCTCAAGCTACTAATTGATGTGCCATCAAAAGTGCAGACAGAACTTTGGAGAGGGCTATCTGGACTTCGTGACTTATAAGAAAGTGGAAACAAAGAACATGAGGCTTTGTGATGTTCAGGGGTGGCCTGAGCAACTACGCAGAGTTTACAAAGGAAGGTTTAGGGGAAAGGAACTGAGGACAAAAAAAGCTGGGGCAGGCAGAGAGGGGTATAAAAGAGCTGGTCTTGTGTAAAACAGGGCTGGTCAGCATGCGTGTCCAATCAAGCCCCATGCCTGATCACCACAGCTTGTCCTGCCTTATTTACAGACCCTCCTAACTCTCTCCCTGCATGACCTCACTCTCCATCCCGTGTGTGTGAGTGCCAGCTACTGGAGAAACTGGCATGAGTGGACTGGGTACAAGCTACTTGATTCAGACCAGGGGTTGTGGGTGTTCCTGGACTATGGTGCCAGCAACTGGGTGGGTGGGGGTCTTACAGATGCTGGGGAGGGACTGTGTGGGTCCCGTAAACCAGCTACTGGAGGGATGAGGACAAGTGAGGTGCTCAGCACAGGTGGCTTGAGTGGGACCAGGGGTCACAGCCCATTTTCCTGTTGGCATCCATAGGGGTGGAGAGTGTCTGTATCACTCCCAAACAGGGTGTTCATGTGTATTTGTCAGAAAACTCCAAGCTGAATTCACTAGCATGTAGGAGGCTCCAGGTCTGGGCAGGGGTATCAGGTGAATGGAAGGTCTGTGCAGGTATGTGAGGGCACCTGCAGGTGTGGGATGCCTGTGGGATGAGTGTGCCTGTTGGCAGCAAGCACTGGCCTGGAGCAGCTGGCAAGTTGGAGACCTGTGGGGTGGGAGAGTGTCATGTGTGCGCCCACACAATTAACCTCCTGTCTCTAGCAGCCCAAGAGGAGGAGGGGACAGGGTTATCTGTGCTTATATGACGCCTGCTAGTGTTCAGCTGGGCAGGGCTGGCCTGTGGGCATCTTCCCTGTGAGAGTCCCTGATGGTCATTGTCTGTAACACTCATGAAATTAGACTTCACTGAATGTTAAATGGTCCATCTTGTTCTTAAGAGCACTCAGAGATACTGTAAGCTTTTACAAAGTTTCTGTTTTGTTTTGTTTCTTCCTGAAGTGTCCAAACACTTAATTGCTGTGGAGTTACTCCATAATAAAATAAAAAAAAAAAATAGAGCTGAATTTTGAAAATTTAAACATTAAGATAATCTGTATGCTGGCCAGCATAGCATCCTAGCCTCCTGAAGAGCTGACACTTCCAGCAGTTGAGCTTCTTGATGTCAGTTATCTGTTCAGCAAAGAATGGCACTGCATGACTGGCAGTTCTCATATCAGCGTGGGATTGACCATGGAGATCTTTAAACATGTTGTGACAGTAACAATCTGAGTCAGCTTTGATGGGGTTAGCACAGTAAATTACCAATGTTGAACTTCAACACTGGGTACAGAAGAAGGTATGAGACTCTTGTGTGGGACTTGCATTAAGGAAGGAAATTTTTAAAAAATCCATGTCTTAGCTGCTACTATTCTCTCTGTAATATGCAATTAGAAGTTTGTGAATATAAGATCAAGAGGAGCTTTTGTTCTGAAAAGTATAAACTGCAATAATAAAATATACTGTTGCTTCATTAAGTGAGTGAAACACTTAAACTTTATCAATATTCAATGCTACTGATATAAAACTTTTAAAGGAGAAGCTGTGTGTGAATTTACTCCTCTTGCTATAAATAAACAAGCTGTCTCAGTAATTGGATTTGTAGAGATCCAGTCTCCTGGTGGTGAAGAACAGGCTACAGGAATGAAATTGAAGATTAAATTGGTTTCAAAAGAGGCTCAGAAGAGGCTCATACACATATGCCACAAGATCTCTTAGAGGGGACTGAGACACCCGAGTTCATCTGGGATACAGAATCTTCTCCCTAATGAAGGAAAACTTTATTTCTAAACTGTGATCAAGAATTACTCTTTTTCTTTGGAATGGAAGTAACTTCCATGCTTTTCTGTTACTTTAAAGAAAATAATATTTAGTGGAATTCACTCTTTGCTGTATGTGTCTGAAGCTTTTCAGACTGCTTTTCTCAATTGGCTGTTAGTGATCTCTGCTGTGTCTGAAGTGGAGTCGGGACCGCCTTCTAAAAATTCATTTAAAACCAAACAAAACCAAAGGGGAGCCTGCACATGTAGGTATGCTTTAGAGCCATGCTTCTAGTACTCTCTCTTTTCTTATTGTATTACTTCTGCATTTGTTTCTGCCATGTGACAGTGATTTGGCAGGAAGAGTTGCAATTATCTTTATGCCAATAAAGGCTAAATGAACAAGTAAGGCAGTAAAATTGTATTCACTCCAACTCAACAGGGGCTTGAAATTAGGGGATTTAACTTCCCAGAAGATTGTTTTACTGGAGTTCTCTAATTTTAGAATTTCTTCTTCTAAGATTCATAGGAAAGTGTTTTGTTAAAAAATAATAATAATAAAATACATATTTTGTTTTGAACCCAGTTGATCTATGACATTGTTAGAGCATTCTTACCAGCCCCTCCAAGGGCATAAGTGTAGGAATGCCTGGTTCCAGCATTAGGTGAGGCAAATGAAAGATACCATGCTACTTGATGGGGTAGTTTTGTATATATATGGAAATATAACTTAAATAACTATAATAGGTTTTTAAAATCAATCATATAGGTAACTAGTGAAATTTATCTTTCCAAAATAAGGTATTTGACAAGATGTGGTGTTTATTTTGATTTGTAGTACTGTCTTAATCCTGTTCCAAAATAGCTGAGAAGGTATCATACTCAAGCCAAGCAGCATTCTTTCTCATGACAAAGTAAAGCAGTAGCACCACTTGTGTCTGATGTAAGACTGTGCCATCAAACAAGCAGATTCTCATGCAAAACAATCCTGCTTTTGTTAAAGGTATGTGTTAAGAAAGAACTCTGCAGGAGAATGTCCAGTCTGTCTTTACAACTCCATTTCTGTTTTCAGCAAGGTTCAGTGTAAACAATTGAAATAAGAAGCACAACTTATATACGATTAATGTATGAACCTACTATAAGGTCAGAATATTCAAGACTTCCCTGTATAAATATACTATGATATAAAGGAAGTTGCTATGTGGCAGGTCTTATAATAACATGAATAAAAGCTGGTCACTAAAATGAAATATTTAGTAAAATCAAGCTCAAACAGCTGTCATTTGTTCTTTATATATTTCCTACTGCTTGTGTTGGGGAAGAAGATGCATATCTGGGTACAAAAAACTTTTCACAAATCCTGTGTAAGACTTTAGCTGTGAAAGGCTCTTAGTTATTTATTAAAAATATTTAATTGCACTTATGACTGTTGTTACAACTAGTCCTGTAGTAATCCCTAAAGGCAGTAATATAGCTAGACACCTTGTAGAATTTGATTGCCCTTTACAAAAGCATATGTAATTCCACATAGACGTCCCTTTACTTGTGAACATAGCCTACTCCTTTTGTGTAATTAGTCTGGGCCTAGCTTCAGTTTTCTTAATTTGTCCTTAGTGAGAGAAATCCTTTAGTATTGGTACGTTTGTTTCTGGGTTAATTGCAATGCAGTCAAGTTAGGGAGGTTTAAGGTGATGCTCAGAGGGATCAAAAGCAAGGCAATACCATGTGCTGATTAGAAATGGCAAGACAAGCAATCTCCTTCTTTGTATTTTTCTGTCATGGGGAATTTTATGGTGTATGGGGGAAGTATCTGGGCTTGAGCCAGCTCAGTTTTTCTGGTTGAGAGAATAAGTAGTCGGAGTAAACTGCATACATGACACCTTGTTGTGGGTTAGCCACAGCCAACAACTGGGCCCCAGCCAGCCACTCGATCACTCCCTGCAGTGACATGGGTGAGAGAATCAGAGGGGGAAAAGCAAGAAAACTTGTGGGTTAAAATAAAGACAGTTTAATAGATGAAGCAAAAGCTGTACATGCAAGCAAACCAAAACAAGAAATTAATTCACTGCTTCCCATCCGCAGGCAGGTGTTCAGCGATCTCCAGGAAAGCAGGGCTCCATCACACATAATCATTACTGAAGAAGAAAAATACCAAGTTTTGTTTGTGTTTCTCCACATTGCCCTGGCTTTTATTGCTGAGTACTGTGTCACAGGGTAGGAAATATCCATTTGGTCACTTGGAGTCAGCTGTCCCAGCTGTGTCCCATCCCAATTCTTAGTGCATCCCCAGCCCACTCACTGGTGGGGTGGTATGAGAAACATGGAGGCCTTGATGCTGTGCAAGCACTGCTCAGCGATAGCAAAAACATCCCTATATTATCAGCAGCACAATGGGAGTTGCTATGAAGAAATTTAACTCTATCTCAGACAAAACTAGTATGCATCTAGAATTTCCATTAATTCACATATTACCATGGCTTGAGTAAAAAATACCGTACAGTATTTTTGTCCTAATTGTGTCTTTAGTTGACATATTTTGAAATTATTTTGAAGTGAAATATGCGTGTGGGGTTGCTCCTTAATGTCTTCTTTTCCTTTCTACAGTAGGTTCTTATTTTACTATAAAGCTTACAATACTTCATCAGCTTCTAAAATCAGCAGTGCATATGGGTTTTTAACCATAATTATACTCTGCTGAAGAGTTAGATCAAATCCTCGCTAGATACATGGCTTGTGCTTTATCTGTATAATGTTGGCCTTGTTAACATACTTTTCTTTTACTAATTTGTAACTCTGCATGCTTCAAAAGTTCTTTAATCATATCTTTTAGATTACAAGGACTACACTTAAACTTTGTTTTTCATAGCTTGATTGGATACTCCGTTAGTATGCAAAGGGAACTTCTCTGTAGATGGTAGAACTGTAAGGTAACGCTGTTGCAGAGTGAAATACTCTGAATCAAATCCTTCTCCCCATTTGCCATTTTATTAAGATTTCACTTTTTGGTACTATATACCAACAGCAAAATATTTAAGAAATCATGTTGTAAAGTCTTTGGTGGAACATGCAGTAATTTCAACCTTAAATGAAAGAAAAAAAATAAAGTATGTGGGAGGGAGTCCTTACTGGGACATATTTCTTGCTCCTAACCATCTCTTGTAAAGCGTTCTGAATTTTTGCTCATCTTTGCTCTTATTATGTCTGATCTTGGTACAACTTAGTAAAGGAAAATAGCTTTCAATGCTGTATGAAAATGACACCATATAATATAAAATACTTTACATAGTACATTTATTTGTAATAGATAGTAAGCATAATAATGTACAATGCAAACTTATTCTGATATGAAATTCATTTTTGTATCACACTTATTCTCTCTAGCATAGTAATATATGCTTTTTCTTTTCTATCATTTTTATTTGGGTTTAGTGATGAATTATAAACAACCTATTCTTTAGTATGTTTGGTTGTTTTTCTTTAATAGTAATAGCATTAAAATGCTCTCTAAATAATAAAGACACCAGGTAGTTGTATTATCACCAGCTTGGAGAAATGTTGATCCTTCCTCAGATAAATTAGCTCCTTTCCAAATCTCCAGAGACATGGGGAACAAGGAACTGAATTATTTTCAGATGTAGCTCCTCAGAGTGTTTTGGTGTATTCAGGATGAAGAAACAGTGGAACCAATGCCTTGCACTTGTTCCCCACATGCTTCGTGGTAATGCAACATGATTGCTGCTGAACTTCATGTATCCAGACTATTGTGAAGATAGAAAATAAGTACAAATCTTGTCTATCAGTCTTCAGTCAGTGTCCGTCTCTAAAATGACTCCAGTTTGGTGTGTCATTATGCCTAACTGACCTCTTTTCTGACTTTAAACACTTTCAACATCTTTCCTTGAGAATGACAATAAGCTTACATTTCATAGTTATGGGTGCTAGCTTTCTTGAGAATTGCCCATTCCATCCGTAGGTGGTTGTTTCAAATCCTTTGTTAGCAATACTATATTACAGCCTGTGTTGTGCTACTGTCTGCATTCTAGAAAAACTGATGACCAGCCCCTTTTTAAGCAGTGTAAGATTTTTTACTTCAGTTTCATCAACTGTTGTCTATATACGCCATAGACTGCAGAGGTTGTTGTTCTCAATGGCGGTTACACTTGTGTAGCTTCTAATTCATACAGGAAAACATACAAAATCTTAAAAATTCTCAAGTAAAAAGAGAGGCCTGTTTACCCGAGTATGAATTTGCAATTATAAGAATTATCTGGCAGTTTTCTGCCAATCTTTCTCCACCTTTGATGATTACATCTGTCTGAGCTAAAGCCTGTCTTTCTTAAGTAAATAATTTGAACATATTTTGATGCACAGTATGTGAATTCCAAATGAAAGAAAAAAATGCTGAAGCTCTTTTTTTTTTTTGTTTGGCTTTTTTTTGTTGTTTGTTTGTTTTTGTTTTTGTTTTGTTTTTTTTTTTGTTTGTTTGTTTTTGAAGAAGACGAAACCTGGGAATAGGAAGGAGGAAAGAAAATTACACCAAAAATTGAAAGTGAGAAATGGTATTTTATTGCTGAATTGCACTTGGGAAAAATCATTTGTCAATCCCTTCTCGTCAACTGCAGATGCAGCTGATGGAAAGATTCGATTAGAAAGCATGTGTACCTTCACAGAGGAGAAAAATAGAACGATTTTTACTCAGGAAGAACCATAACAGTAGATAGAAAATATAACCAAAAATGCAAATATAAAATTAGATATACATTTTAACTGAAAGATTGATTAATCACCAGGGAAAAATTACAGTGCTTTATGCATCTAATAAGATGTTTCTGCGTTTCTGGGAGTTATATTTTAGTATACAAGTCATTGGGTTCAAATGGAGTAACTACGTGACATTTGGGACTTGATTATAGGAAACCCTAAGGTCACGTAATATATTTGATGTAAAATGTATACAACTCTCCCAATTTCCTATTGTAATCCTTCTGATCATTTTTTCCTATTTTTGGAAAGGTTTTAAAGTGGTATGTAATTTGAACCTATATTTTCCTGATAAAAGCTCTGGACAAGATTACAAGTTCTCGAAATGGCTAGAAATTCTTAGAAGTCAAATATTGTAACTGAGGAAAAGTGTTTTCTTTTGGGTTATTTTGTGAGGGTGTCCCCTGTGCTCCATCCAGTGTGTGTCCCCACATTCCTTCCCTCATGAATCTGCGCTCCCTGAAGGGTCAGGTAGCTGATAATACCAGCCCCAGACTTTATGAACGTGTAGATGTGGGTGAGACCTCTTGTGGCTTTGGCAGTTCGACTTATTCTATCCTAATTCTAATTCTAATTCTAACTCTAACTCTAATTAATTCTAATTCTAATTCTAATTCTAATTCTAATTCTAATTCTAATAATGTATAACAAAATGCTTCAAGGTTATTAAATTTCAGCACTAATCCTAGAAAGGCATCTTCCAAAAACATTTAGATTTGTGTTAAATAATTCTGCTTACAGGAACTATCACAAGTCTTTTGAGTGTTTGTTTGTTTTGTTTGTTTATTTGTTTGTTTTTACTTCCTTTCTATTTTTTGTCAGTATGATTACTTGTTTTCTCAAATGAAAAGATAAGAAGTCTTGGAAGAAATTAGTTATCTGACTTAAAAAACAAATACGAAAAAAAAAATCACTGACATAACCTAGGCAGGTATATCATAGACTGGGTGTAATTACCAAAGTGGTATTCTGCAACTGAAACCTGGAAACAGCACTCAATACATGAGACAGGAAAGTGTCCACTTCTTCCATCCATGTAGAATTGTCTGTGGCCTTGTACACTGAGAAAGCTCATCTGCTTTTGTCCACCAACAGCAGGGAAATCAGCCTGGTATGAAGGGCAAGAGAATGACAAAGTATCTTCTATGCAGCGCTGCCTTGCTTGGAACTGTAAAGCTGATGAGCAAATGGGTTTTTCTCCTGTGATCTACAACACCAAGTTCCTCTGAATGTTTAAGCCATCAAATGCTTTTAAACTTTATAGTATATTTTAAGACAGTAAGGTTACTTTGTGTAGTGCTAGAAGAAATCCGAAGTTTCCTCACTTAATACCATGCAAAACACAGGAAGAGCTAAGCTAACAATTTTACATTTTATGAAGAGTAGATGTGATCTACGGCATTTCTATTTTGAGAAAAATCAGCCCAATAAGATCCTACACAGCTTATATTTAAAAGGAGGAAGCAAAACACTTTTTTAATCAGTCTAGTGTATGTATATGCCCAGCTTGAAATGGGACCTGCACACAATGAATCTGTCCATTGGTTATCCAGATTTAAAAGAAAAAAAGGTCCTGCATAAGTCTGTAAAAACCATCTGAGTTCTGCTGAGTTCTCCCTTAGAGCACCTCAGATGGCTATTACTTTTTTATTACTCATTCACTGCTGTGCTTGCTGTCCTTCTGTTTGACAACTGCAAAATGATTTGATTTTTACAAAATTAATCTTAGCCCATGAAATGGTAGAAATTTTTCCATTGCATGTTATTCATTGCAGCAGATAAGTCAAAACTTCTGTTTGCCCAATTCCTCTGCAGTTGTTAGTTAACTGACAAATACTCAAAGGTGTCTCAGAAGTATAGTGGGATTTGGGGGGCAGGGAAGACAATGCTGCTCTTAAGAAAACTTTGGATCAAAGTATAACTTAGAGGCTAACAATTTCATCTAACATTAATGTACTTTTTCAGTATTTCTACAGCCCTTAGCCCACTTCATGCCATTCTGATTGAGAAATGGTTTCTGATTGGTACAATGTATATTAATTTTTCTGAGATGGTTGAGTAACATCTCATTCCAGATTTCCTTTTATGTTTTTGTGAAAATTCTCCCTACTCTGTTATAGATAATTTTTTCCTCATTCTGCTTCACATATTGACTTGATATGTGAATTCTGTGTCATGTTCCCAAAAGAAGCATGTGTGTATGAGGAAGAAGTAGGCAAATGCACCCTTACATGTTGCCTATTCTTGTCAATACCAATATGTGTTCTGGTGGCAGAATTGTTGTACTTCTGGTGGTCTACAAATATAAGCCAGGCAAAATTTGTGGACAGAAATGACATTTTTTATTTAAGCTAAGTCAGAATTGAGAAGATGCATAACTTTTGGATACGAAGCCCTTTTGCAGGTCAGGTTCTCGCTGAGCAAGCCTTATGCTTTCTATTTATATCAGCTAATCAAATGAAAGATGCTACTTATTTCTGTATGTCTTGCCTCCTTAATTCTAAAATGGAGCTTTTCTCAGTTTGGCATGTGGAAAAATACTGAATATTATCTTTTATGATGGGAAATGTTGGAAGCTACAAACAGTGACTAGAAGTGTGGATTGTTTTAATTTTGGTGGGGTTTTCTGTGTTTTGTTTTTTTTTTTTTTTTTTCTTCCCCACAAGCATACCCATAGTCCAGGTGTATATGAGCTGCATACAGCAATTATTTAAGCTCTGTAAACCAAAGCTTTTATTTGTATTTGTATCTCATAACTTGTAACTTCAGAGTTTTTCAAGTGTGACAGTTACAGATTGAATTGCTGACATTATCCTGTTGTTACATGTAAACCACCACTCTGGCTGTAGGAAGCAGTGTAGATCATTATCTTGAAACAGAATGAGTGTTCTCAACTTCTGGAAACTAAATCAAGGAGATTTTGTGTATTCCTGAGACTTTGACTGTGGATAGGAATAGTAGCTGGACCTCCAGGAGAGGGTGTGTTCTTGGGGCCCTTAAACTGAAACATGAAACATGCAACTTGTTGGGCTGCTTGTTGATAGGAAAGATTTCACTTTGTGCCCATAATCAAATTTAACTGCTGTGAAAGGGTTTTGAGTAAAATTATTCATTATAAATGCCAAAAATCCCATACAACAGAAACTTTAAATTTCAGTAGTGTTAAATCACCTCTATTTGGGGATGTGTAAGCACCAGTTGCAAGAAAATACTTTGCACAACTCTACCCTGAAGTACATTGATTCCTGTGCAACTTTCATGACTCACATATCTGCTCAGTTGTATTTTATTTGCAACTGAGTACATCAGAAATACTTTGCCAAAGAGGAGTGTGTGTCTTTCATAAGCAAACCTTTGGTGTACAGTATTATTAAAGACCATCAGAGAGAAGAGTTTTGATAAATCAAAATATTAGAAGAAAAAAACCCTCTTGATTTCTAACAATTTGTTCCTAATGATTTTGTTGCTTTACAATTTTTATTTGCTGGATTTAGACATCTAATTTGTATATAATTTGAATTTCTGTCAATGAATTCTTTGACTAAATACTTACGATTAAAGATGTGCATGGGTAGAACTATGCCACTGGATTTTGACTTCCTTCAAATAAAAGGCAAACAAAACCATGAGAATTCTAAATCTCATCCTGTTACATGTAGAGGCTACATCTCAGAGTTTTGAGAAAAAGTTTTGCAATTGGGAGATACAAAGACTCAAAATGCTTCTTTTCTAATAAGCTATTCCATGCTTTCTAATTTTGTTCAATAAGATCATTGCACAGCTGAGATTGAAATTCTGGAATTTTCCTTTGGATTTTAGTGTGCCACATAAAACCAAGAGTAATATCTATTTGTGTCAGATACAATTTTTTGAACTGTCTACGACACTCTTTATGTTTTATAGGAATAGCTTTTGCAAAATCCATTTAATAAACTACTTTTTTTAGCTCTTAGTGAAAATATTTTCAGGAGAGATTCAATATGTAACAGTTCTTACAATGTTATTAGTATACCTTTATTGCTTCAGCATTCAGCATCTAAAATAAGTTGCAGCAAACTCTCAACTTTTCCAGCTATCAGGAAACATGAAGTTCTCTAATATTTGTAAATGCAACCTATTGCAGGTGTTGAAGTGATACTTAATAATTTGAACTATTCTGTTGGTTTCATAAAGATTTCTTATGTTGTTGGGAGATATTTCATAGCCAGCCTTGGAACCACATTAAAAACGTGGGTGAATGATGATGGCAGAATGTATTTGTCTCTTGAGATGTTACCCCTCACCTTGACAAGCTCTTTATAAGTGGAAAACTAGTTTAGGGAAAAACCAGCTGCTTTTATTACTGAATGAACATAAAGTTTTCATTTATCTGCCATTTAACAGCTGGCAGGTTACAGAATTGCCTTTCAGTGGGAAAATTTAATAGGTTAGTATTAACAGACAGATACATAAAATCAGTTTTCTCTTGTAGGGTTAACGTGAAGCAAATTGATGTGCCAGGCTGCACTGCACCTTAGAGGGACAGCACAGTGAGAACTGTCACCTTTAAAACTTCTGAAGCCCATACAAGGCCATAGATAGCTCTTCAACAGGCTAAAATTGTTGTAAAATGTTGTCTAAAATGTTGTATGAAAGTCTTTGGAAAAAAAGCCTGTTTGATCTATTTTAGTATTCTCAATTTGTGTAGATATCATGCTTGCTATGTGTATAGTGCAGATTTTATCCTTGCTTCATTCTTGCATATCCTGTGAGGTTGTACTTTTAACTGATTTTTAATAATATATTTTTTGCATATCCAAGCTGATGAGAATGGTTATTTCTCAAAAACAAACACAAAAATCTCCTTGGTTGTATGTGAGAAGGTTGTCCCATTCCATCAGAGGTAGCAGCAGAGATAACTTTATGATTTCTCCCCTGGAATAGTCATCGTAAAGGGAAAGCTGATCTTCTTAGTGCTTCTTTGTATATATTCTGGGATATATCACAAAACTATTTCAGAGCTAAACAGGTTTGAAGTGCTCTCTGAGGGACAGCAAAAAGAGGACAGTGATCACATAGCCATCCAAAAGTTTAGTGTCCACCTACCACATGATCCCTTGATGTTCTTTCTCTTCCTTACCTGGTATGAGTGAGCAATCAACATGGTCCCAGTGTCTTAGTCTGCACCAGCATATTAACCCCTGTCAGAACCGGGGCAGGGACACTGACAGCCATTTATACTATTGTTGGATGGATTGCAGCACAAGTTTTTTTGGGGCCAAGTAACACTTTCCTGAATGAGTCCTGGGAATGACTCAGAAGCTGGTACAGCCTGGTGACTGTTCTGAACAGGCAATCTGGATGCAGCCATTCTGCTTTGCAGGCTCAGAAAGTGTAATAATAGTGTGCCAGCTGGCCTTAGTTCCGGCTCATTTTAGCGTATGGTGTAGTCAGCATGTCTCCTTATCCTAATCTAGTGACTCACATGTGTGTGAAGTATCTGAAAGTGCAGCATGGTGCCCAGTGAAATAAGTCTGCTGGGGTTTTGAGTAGAAGATACTTGGTTTTGTTTTTTTGGTTGTTTGTTTTTGTTTTGTTTTGTTGTTGTTGTTGTTTTGGTTTTTTTTTGTGTTTTTTGTTTGTTTGTTTGTTTGTTTTTTTCAGATTTGGAGATTGCCCTTCCCCCTTTGCACACTTGTAGTACAGAAACGAACATGAAGTTAATGAAATCTGGTACAATTTCAGTATTAAACTCTCTTCTGTTGCCTCAAGTAAATAATCTTTTAGACAAATAATTGCAGACAATCTCCTTTAGCTGCACATTGAACAAGTATTGTAGTAAACTTTTCCTTCGATATGGCATCAGCCTCACAGATGGCTTCATTGTTCAAATAGCCACAATACTAATTTGTCTGTCAAGATTGTGATAAAACTGAGGCGGATGAAAATACCTTCTGGTGTTCCATATGTTGTTTTGAGTTTAGGGTTAAAACAGACAACCACAACCAAAGTGGACAGAATGTCATATTACATAAAAATATTACAAAGAACTAGTGTGTTTCTGCTTTGTTTTATCTTTTACCACATTGGTGATGTTTGACTCCCAAAATAATTATTGAGATGTAGAACACATGGAAATTGTTTAATAGTATCTCTCTGCGAGTGTCAGTTATAGCCATGATCTCATAAGAGGTAGATGAGAATGTAGTGTCATCTCCAGATACAAACAGTCCTGAGAGTTAGTCCTCTACAGAATAAGTTTTGATTAGACCATTACTGAGCATATGAACTACAAATGAGGCTACTACAGAACTCAGTGGGATAGGAGATATTGTTTGGGTGGACTCCGAAATGTCGGTTGTGCAAAATGAGTTTGAGGGTAAGTTTTAAGGGAAAAGAAGAACACCTGTGTTTGTAACTACAGGTTAGGAAATATTCACTCATTAAGAATCCCTGAAATCTAAACCAAATAAAATTCAAGCCTGAGGACCAAAAATATCAAGGGAATAGTATGCCAAATTTTTCAGAAGTCTTGAGAAATCTGTTCACTCGCTTCTTGCCACTCTTCAGTTCTTTACAAGTTTATTACTTAATAAAAAACGTCCATGGGTTTCACTCTGTCCAGTCAGATTCTTCTTCTGGGAACAACCACAGGTCTTTGTTAGGAGATTGAACTGGAATACCTTGAGTTGTTATTTTTTACTTACTTTTTCAGGTTTTTTGTAACAGTGTGAAATTGAACACTACTACTCCCTATGATTAGCTCTACAGCTACATTTGAAACAGAGAGATCTGTGCAAGCAGTTAACTTTCCTGGAAACTGTTGTTCAGAGCCAGCTGCGTGCAGCTGGATGCTGTTGGCCACCGTACAGCACTGGAAGCAGGTGTGTAGTTATGGAAAAGGCTAAACTGGCTTACTTGCTAGGGTGAAGTGCTGTAGTTATTTGGCCATGATGCTTTCAGGACTTTAATGTTCTCTCCATACTTCACTGTGTTTTGTGAAAATACAAGTGTGTTGGAAACTCTTCACAATCTGCTCCTTTGAATGATGGTTATGCACCGTAACTCAGGTTTGAAAGTACTTCTCTGTGTTTGGATAATTTCTGTGCTGCCTGAAAGTTTATGTAATAAAAGGCTCTCACCGGTATTTTCAAGTGAATGTTTGCTCTCACAGATGCATGCACACATTTACTTGGTTTCTGTGTCGTCTGCATGTAAATAATCATCTTTGTCCCTCAGAGTGATTCCAGGATTTTTTATTTTTGAAAGCTCTAAGATTTGGGGTTTAAAGTTTTTGTTTCCTTTTTCTGAAATGTTTATTTGTTTAAATGGATAACATGCTACTTTGTCACTCTTTTAATAAATTGAAACAAAACGCAGCATTTCTAACAAGCACAGCACTGTTTTAATTTAAGTGTGCAGTGGATCTGTGACTTTTTTTTCTCTAGACCCCTGCTTCTTTATCCCATCAGTGCAGCAGGACTTTTAGCAGAGTGCTCACATATAATGAACGTACAGGGACATCAGCTTGGCATGATTCAAACTTAAGGACTTTCGAAGGAGCTTTTATTTTTATTTTTATTTTTTTTTTTACTGTCAAAACTGACTAATTAAAAAAAATCACATTTGTCAGCTAAAAAATAATTACTAAAATATGTACTTACATGACAGAAGTTCTGAAGGTATCACTGCATTTTGCTGAGAGAGAATTTTATGAAACAAGCAAACAAACAAAACCAAAAACAATTTAAGCTTTTATTTTCAATTTAAGCCTTAAAATTCTCATTTTCTGATTAATTAGGATGCCACAAGTAGTATTATGTCAAATTGCAGATGTAGGGCTTTGCTTTTCTTTACTTACATATTTCTCCTGTTGCTGTCATTTGTGCAAGAGTCCTTTTACCAGATATTTGTTCTAATTGTCATGTAAAGAATTTAACCCTAT
This sequence comes from Patagioenas fasciata, assembly GCF_037038585.1. NCBI lineage: Eukaryota > Metazoa > Chordata > Aves > Columbiformes > Columbidae > Patagioenas > Patagioenas fasciata. The sequence goes on from NC_092522.1 coordinate 102,296,223, forward strand.
AGAAAGGAGGTATCATTAAGGAACTTTAGATTGTGGTTTCATAATGTGGTTCATTCTGGTATCTGAACTTGTTTTCTTCTTGCCACTGTTCATTCTTACTCCTGTACTGAAGCTAATCAGCATCTCAGCCACACAATCATCTACATATTTTTTTCCCCAAGCTGTGATGTTAACCACTCCAGCTTAAACATCTTGCCAAATATGCATTTACATGTGTGTTTGAGGGATTTTTTTTCCTTTCAAAGGCAGATCAGTTCTCTGCACTTATTCACAGATTGGTCATGTAAACCACTGTAAGAAACAGGAGAGTAGTACAAGGCAGTATTGAAAAAAAACAATTGAAAATAAGCAACAGAAATTCATATTGTTGTGTTGTAAATGGAGGTTTGGTGACAGAATTTAGTGTTTATAAAGCACTCTGTCTGCCTCACCTTGGCTGGTTAAATAGAAAATGTCACATGTTGTGAGACTGAGATACGAACATAATTAGTTTGGAATCCTTTCTCCCCTGTGAATTTGTCTGAGTCTTGAAAGCTTACAAATTCTCACTTCACTAAACTCACATTAAAATTGGTATTTACATCAAAGCTATGTTAACTTTCATAGACTATAGCTGTGGAGTGCAAAACACTTTTCTGTTTCATTTAGTTCCATGAAATGGTGTACATAGAAATGTATGTTACCTGAGGACTTCCCAGGTAGCGACCTATTAATACATGTAATTCTCCTGTAGCTAAAGCTTTTGAGATGATAGATTCTTCTGCCCTTAGAGTGCTTTTTTTCCATATTGCTGAAGCAGAGAGGAAGTTACTTAACACCTATGTTGAAATATGAGCCTGCAAATGCTAATTAGACAAAAGCCTTCATAACTCAAATAACTTTCTGATGCAATTTTTAAGGACAAATGGGAACATTGTTGAAAAAGGCATTGGTGCATTTCTGTTATCACAAAGATTTCTAGCAACAGCAGCAAAATTAAATATTGAATTAGGGGAAGGGAAAAACCCCTCACCATTCCTACATGAAACTGAAAGGATGGAGACTGTAGGGGCTTGAGAACTGTGATGTTCTCATCCATGGCTTTAAGCATACATGTTCCCGGCATGATTTTAACCTGCGTCCAAGACAATTGTTAGCATCAATTAGGGAACAGGACAGGACAGAACCTTTTCTAGACTCTATATCTACAAGGGGTGAGAAGAAAAATTTAGTTACACCACTATGACTTTTGCAGTGCCACTTGTATTCGGGACCTAAGTACAAGCCCTAATTACTTCTATTTTTGGTTACAGTCACTGACAATGGGCTTGTATGTCATACTGAATTCCTGTTAAAAATGTGTTTCGTGTGTGTCTGTGAGCAAGATGAAGTTTGAAGTCTTTGGTGGAAATGGAGTGCTGCTTAACAAAGCATTAAGGGCAAGAGAAGAGTTATGGAAACCTTGCAAGACCCCACAGTCCAGCTTTGTTAGAAGCCACTGTACCAGTGGAAGTGGGGGAGTACATGAAACAGAGCAGAAAGCACTCCTGCTGCTGGGACAATGTGCTATCAGGGATCTTCTGTAATCTCAGTGGACAGTAATTTGGGGGATAGGAAAGAAAGAAAGAAAGAAAGAAAGAAAGAAAGAAAGAAGGAAGGAAGGAGGGAAAAATAAACTTTTTTTTTTTTTTTTTTAAGGAATATTGCCTTATTTAGTAATAAGGAACTGCAGATATGATGGTAAGCTGGTGATATCTGAAGACAGGTCTCTATTAAATCAAGAGTAATGTATCTGTTACCAAAGCTCATTTTTTACAAGTTTAATCTGTCATTACTTCCTTTCTTGTCCTTGTTTTAGTCTCATAAGATTTTTCCTGACCTATTAGTACTTAGCCTTGAGAACAAAAAAGTGGTACACACAGGTGTTCCACAGTTTTTATTTATTGAATAATACATTGCATTGAGTACTTTGCATTAAGATTTATCTGTTCAGAGTTAAAGACTAATTCTTCTTTAATGTATTTTACTGAAACATAAAGCATTTTGATTACATTTAATAAACATGATTTCAAGTGTCTCTAGGGTATATGTATATAACATGATTACAACTTTTTAACTTACAGAAGAGTAAGCTCTTGCCTTATTCTATTAAAATTACTGTCCTTACCTAGTATGACAGGTCTTAATAGTTCAAAATCCAATTTGATTTAGTAATAACAATAAATGCAGAGAATGTTGGGAGCAACAGAGAGAATATCTGTTTGTGAAAACTTTCTCCAACAGTTTTTATTCATAATACATCTGTACAGTTGTGATATGTATTTTATTGTCTTGCCCTCATTAAGTATAAGCTTGTTATGTCATCTTAGTAACATAATTCTCAGTATTGGTCAGGCAGTCTCCTCTTTCAAGGAGTTTCCAGGAAAAAAAAACAAGTATTAGGAAAAAATAGGCTTCAGATTGCTGAATGTATAATCTTTCAGTGTCCCACTGGTTTTTAAATAATAACAAGAACATAAATAGTAAGAACATAAAAATTTTGATTGTGCAATATATTTCCCTTAATCATTTAAGTGTATCAATATAATAATATCTTGGTGCATTCCTGTCTGCCACCTTGAACTAAGTTTACTTTTCCATGTAAAATCTCTCTCTCTGGTAAAATCAATTTTAAGTGTCTCAATGACACTTAAATGTCAGACACAAATGTCTGTGTGATGTCAGGCTGACAGAATAGGAGGTGCACAAGTGGGTCTCTTAGACCTGTCGTCTCCTCTTGTTTTGGCCAGATAAGGAAGCTTCCTTTATTAGACTCCTGAATACAGTGGGAGTTATTTTTTTTGTATAAAATTGTTGTATAAATTAAGGTCAGCTTCAATCATATTCCCCCAGATTCCTCTCTCCATATGACTGCATGGGAACTGCCCCATAGTTTCAAGTTTTGCTTAGAATACTTCTAATAATTGTGATTTGCTCACGCACTTTCATTTTTGCCTTTAACTAACATAATATTTCTTATGACCTGGTGTTTGCCTTACAATGGCTTCACAGTGACTGCACTTTAATCTTAATTTCTCAGATTAAAGCTGTAAAAATCTTCCAATATCCTTTTAAAAGCTCTCCAATTCCTTGATCACTTTGGTAGTTCTGCTCTGCATTTGCTTCTGATTGAATTACTCTTATTTGAACATGAGTAATCAGATTTGTATGGAGGCCTCCAGGTCTGATCAGTTTCTTGTATTATACTTATCTTTCTGTTTGATAAGTACCTTGCTAAACACACAGAGAGACTGTCATTTTTACCTTCACACACTCTGGGCTTTCAAGCACAGGATGGATTTGATTTTTATGGGTTGGGTGTAGGTCTTTTGACTAATTGGATCGTCAAAAATGGTCTGGTTAAAAAAGGTATTTGCTTGCTATTATTTGTTATCATGCATGAGGTGGTGAGCTAGACACACTGAACATTTTAGAGGAGTTGGGAAAGCATGATTTTGGTATTTTTAAATATACAACTAATGACTTCTGGTCTCTGGTAGCTGGCAAAGTTTCCCTTCATAAATTTTACACAGCCTCAAATGTTTCTTTAGCTTTGGCTTGGACTGTCATTCTCTGCTCATTTTTCTTCTATTTCAAGAAGAGAAAACTAAAATCTAGAAATATTGTTCACTGATCTTAGCTTGTATAGGAAAGTGTGTAGTACATCTGAGACAAAATTAGTATGAAGAAATAGAAAGTTTTATCTTTAATTTCAGATGGCCTTTGAACTTGAGAGTTTTCTGGCATTGTTTATACAATATTGACTTTTATGGTCTTATAACAAATGGCAAGACATTTGTTGCATACTTTATAATGAAAGTAAACACACTAAAAATAAAATCCATCAATCTTTCGTTATTACCTGCACAAGAAAATTAAAATATCAGTCTCAATGTGGAAGATATATTAGAGTTTTAAGTTGCTGAATACTCCCAGATGATTTTCATGGCTTTGCAATCCAATACAATTTTGCACATCCTTAGAGATGGACAGACACCATTGGGTAAATACTTGTGGAACAAGAAAGCTGTAACTTTCAGAAGTTATATGATTCAAGTATTTTATCTGAAAAGTATTGCAATGATTTATGAATGTACAGATACAGAAACAAACACACAACAGGTAAGAGATTTCCTCTTATCTTTGGATTCTATGAAAATATAGGTTTCTCCATTCTCAGCTAACGATAATAAATGTAACAGCTTTCTTTCTGTAAGCTAGTAAGGCTGTAGGGGTTTTTTTGGTTTTTAAAGAAAAAAAAATCTCAAGTAGGCCCAACAAAGACAGACTAAACAAAAAAGTTTCCAGCAGATAAGTAGTGAACCACATTTGATGCTACAATATGTGTGTTTCTGTACTGTGTAGATTCTTGAAGGCTGCATTTGGCACCTCGAAGTCTAAATATGGCTTGATTGTCAGGTATTCCACAAACTTCTACTTTGGACGTTTTGGTTGCTGGGAGTGAACTCTTCCTTCCCCTACATAAACCAAATGAAATACATTATTTTTGATAAAATAATTTTTTAAAAGGATGTAAATAACCGTTGTTAGGTAACTTGCAGATTAAAGCTTTCAGGGTTAGTTTTGTGTCTGTGTGGATGTGTGGATGTGCACACTTGTTGGTGACAAAAATTTTTGTGTTACCCTTCTAGTAGTAGATTCTGATAATAATTTTGTTGAACTCTGGGATAGAGAAAAATGTCATCATTTCATTTTGGGGGTAATAAAGATGAAAACTCTCTGCATATTTATTTTATTTTATTTTCCTTGACACCTCCCCCACCAAATAGATTAATAATAAGCTTAGATTGTTGTATTTTGTGAGATTTGTTTTCTGACATACCAGCTACTGGAAGAGGTTTTGCAAAAATCCCGAGATCATCTATTAAGAAACAAATTAAAACTGGAGGCATTCAAACCAAATATTTCCTGTTTTGATCTAATGTGCATATGTGTGTATCTACCTATAATATATATATATATATACACTAAATAAATAAAGTAGGCTAAAAATTGAGTGTTTGTAGAAGTCTTTATTAAATACATAAAAAACTATTGTGTAGAGTAAAAATTAATTTAGTGATAGTTGTTAAATTATATTTCCTGTGGGAGGCATTCCTTTTACATATTATTTTTCTTATTATGTGTTTTCACCTTATCTGTATAATACCAAGGACTTTTTAAGTATCAGAACTTCAATACAGAATTATTTTTTTATTATTTCTATAGAAACCAGGGCCCTAGCTGTGGACCAATACTCTGTATTACATTAGATACTAGCATTTTGTCTGTGAGTGCATGATCTGTGTTCCACAACCATATAACCCAAGTCACAAGTATATTTGAAGCTCAGGATCATAACAATTAGGAAAAAAGCTATAATCAGATTAGCTAGCACTAGCTACCATTGGTTTTAAAGGGGGTCGTTTGCCAGCAAACTTCTTGAACATGGAAACATAGACTGATTTAAATTGGAAAGGGTCTCTGGTGTTTGATTAGCACTCACTCATCCCTACAAAAGAAGGGCCAAATTATATAAGACTGCATAGGGCCTTGTCCTGTCATGGTTTGAATACTTCCAAGGACAGATTTTGGAGTCTTTCTGGGCAACTTATTTCAATCCATGGCTGCCTTCAAGCTGGAAAAAAAATGAACAAACATTCTAAATTCTACATGCAATTTCCTTTGTTGCAACTTACATCCATTGCCTCCCATCGTGTCACCATGCACCTTGGAGAAAAGTCTTCTCTATGCTCTCACATTAGGTATATGGAAACAGGATTAAGGTTCCCTCTTTCCAAATCAGTCATCCAAGGGTGCTTAAAGAACTGACTGATAACATAACGAGGCTTCTCTCCATGATTTTTCAATGCTCCTGGGAATCTGGAGAAGTCCCAGTTGATTAGAAGCTGTCAAACGTTGTCCCAATCTATTATTTAAGAAGACCAATAGGGATGATCTCGGCCTGTCAACCTCACTTCTGTTTCTGGCAAAATTATGGAGAAGATTGTTGTCGGAGTTATTGAAAAACATCTGATTGACAACACAGTCACTGGTCGCAGCCAGCACTGATTCATGAGGTGAAAGTCCTGCTTAACAAGGTTACCCAATCAGTTGACCAAGGGAAGCCTGTCAATGTGATATTTTTGGATTTCACTAAAGCCTTAAATACTGTATCTCATAGTCTCCTCCTGGACAAGAATATACACATAATGCAGTGGGTGAGCAATTGGCTGATGGGCTGTGCCCAAAAGGTTCTAGTAAATGCGGTTATGTGGAGCTGGTGACCAGTCACTAGCAGGTTCTGCAGGGATCCATTTTAGGGCCAGCCCTCTTCAATGTCTTCATAAATGACTTAGACTCAGGACTTGAGGGAATGCTAAGTAGGTTCACTGGTGACACAAAATTGAGAGGAGGTCCTGCAGAGGGATCTGGACAAACTGAAGAACTGGGCAATCACCAAATGCATAAAGTTCAACAACGGCAAGTGCCAGATTTTGCACCTGAGACATGGCAACCCTGGCTGTACATACAGACTGTGGGATGAGAGGATGGAAAGCAGCTCCGCAGAGAGGGATCTGGAGATTCTGGTGGATGGCAAGTTGAACATGAACCAACAATGCACCCTGGCAGCCAAGAGGGACAACCGTGTCCTGGGGTGCCTCAAGCACAGCATTCCCAGCCGGGCGAGAGAGGTGATTGTCCCTCTCTGCTCTGCACTGGTGCAGCCTCACCTGGAGCACTGTGTGCAGTTCTGAGCACCACAGGATAAAAAAGATATAAAGCTACTAGAGGGTGTCCAGAAGAGGGCTATAAAGTTGGTGAAGGGTTTGGAGAGGAAGCCATATGAGGAGCAGCTGAGTCACTTGGTTTGTTCAGCCTGGAGAAGAGGAGACTAAGGGGAGGCCTCATCACGGTCCACAGCTTCCTCACAAGGAGAGGAGGAAGAATAGAAGCCGAACTCTTCTCTTTAGTGATCGATGACAGAAGCCAAGGGAATGGCAGGAAGATGTCCCAGGGGAGGTTTAGGTCAGACATTAGGAAAAGGTTCTTCACCCAGAGGGTGATGGAACACTGGAACAGGCTCCCCAGGGAGGCAGTCATGGTTCCAAGCTTGACAGTGTTCAAGAAGAGACTGGACAATGGCCTCAGACACATGGTGTGAACTGTGGGGCTGTCATATGCAAGGATAGAAGTTAGACTTGATGATCCTTGTGGGTCCCTTCCAACTCAGAACATTCTGCTATTTTCTCCAGGCTGAAAAAATGCAGCTCTCTTATCCTCCCATCACAGGACAAGTGCCCCAGAAGACAAGTGCCTCAGTGGCCCTCCACTGAACTTAATGTGTTATGTTATTGTCCTCCTTGTAGTGTAAAGCCCCAGATGGAACACAGTGCTTCAGCTGTGGACTCACAAACACAATATAGAGGTGACGAATAATTTCCGTTGGTCTGTTGGCTGCTCTTTTACTCTTTTACAGCTTGGGGTACAGTTGTGTGTCTTTGCTGCCAAAGCGCATCGCCAGGTCCCTTTCTGCCAAACTGCTTCCCAGCCAGCTGGCACCATAGTGTACAGTTGCATAGTTTTATGCTGTCTGGGGGGAAAAACTTTACATTTGCCTTTGTTGAATTTCATTATATTTGTGTCATGATGTTTCAAAGGGATCTTGTCAATCTGGAGAACGGCAGTTCTGACCTTAGTGTATGGCCCCTCCCTCGTTTGGTGTCATCCTGAGCTCTGAGATAATTCATTCCTGCTCCCATTCCAATAAAAGGTATTAAAGAATATCAGCTCTGTTATCAACCCTCAAGTAATCAACTAGCAACCAGTTTCCAGCTGAGCTCTTTACTGGTGGTCACAACACTCTGAATCTTGCATTCCAGCCAATTTCCACCTATCTTACCATTTCATGCTGCACTGTCACTCTTACAAGGCTACTATGGAGAGCCTTGTCAAAAGCTTCGCTGAAGGCAAAGTAAACATCATCCACTGCTGTTCCCTAGTCCTTTAAGCCAGTCATCTCTTCACAGAAGGCAATCAGATTGATCAGGCATGATTAACCCTCAGTGACTTCATGCTGACTCTTCCAGCCTCCTATTGAACTGGAAGTTAAAATCTGGAAAAGATGCTCAGTTTGCTGGAGGCCCATCACTGTTGAAGTACAAATGGGGTCATTACTGAGCCCAGTACTTTTTAACATATTCATTAATGACATGGACAACAAAGCACATGCTCAGTGTGTTTGCAAGTGATACAAAACTTGGAGGAATGGCTGATATACCAGATGGTTTGTCTGCCATTCAAAGGGGTCTTGACAGGATGGAGAAGTAGGCAAACAGAAGTCTCATAGTGCTCAACAAAGAAAAATCCCAAGTCTTACACCTGGGAGAAAATAACCCCAGACACAAGTAATGGATGGGGACTGACCATCTGGAAAGCATCTCTGCAGAGAAGAACCCAGGATCCTAGTGGACAACTTGTTGATCACAGGTCAGCAATATACCCTTATGGCAAAGAAGACCAATAACCTTCTGGGTTGCTTTAGACAGAGCGCTGCCAGCAGGTTGAGGTAGATGAATATTCAATTCTGCTTAGCACTAGTGAGACGACACCTGGAGTGGTGTGTCCAGTTCTGAGCTCCCCAGTACAAGAGAGAGGCAAGCACATACTGAAGTGAGTCCAGCAAAGGGCCACAAAGGTGGTTAAGATTTTGGCACATTTGACCTGAAAAGAAACAGAGATCTGGGACTGTCTGTCCTGGAGAAGAGACTGCTCAGGGGAATCATACTGAAGTGTGTAAATTCCCTTGTGAGAAGGGGTAAAGATCTTGCAGCTGGACTTTTCCCAGTGGTGGCCACTGGCAGGCCAAGAGGCTATGGACATGAGGAGAAATGTAGAAAATTCCACTTAAACATAAGAAAAAGGGGTTTTTATGTCTATCTATATATATCTACATATATTTTTTTGTTTCTTCTGTGAGGTTCATTAAACACTGCAAAAGGTTTCCCAGAGAGCCTAAGGAGTTTCCATTTTTGGAGATGCTCGAAACTGAAACAGACATAGTCTGGGCAACCTGCTGTAGCTTCTTCATCTCTTTCACTTTCCAAAAAGTGTCCTATCCATGAAAGCAGATTTGTCAGCCATGTTGGTCCTGAGAATAAAGAAAATTTTTTTGAAGGGTAGGACTGTGCAGTTTCTGTCCTGTAACAAATGACCTATATGCATCTACAGTGTTCCATAATAAAATATGAAAGCAGCATTAGTAGATCAATTAACTACTCATTCTATATAGCTCCTGGAAATAGAAAGGACAAAGTTGTTTAATAAGTTGACAGTGAAATATTACAAGCTTTTAAATTTATTAACCATTTGGAATTATTTAAAAAAAAGGAAGGTTGAAATGTTCTGTAATGGAACTTAATGTAAGACATTAGAAACTTAAATAAAAGATATTGATTTTGTAGTCTTCTTTCTAGGTAGAAATGGCAAGTACAGTTCTACAGAATTCTTTAAAACTAGTTTTTAAAAGCAAATTTCATTACTTACACCTTAGAAAAGAAATATATATATTATTTCCAAAAGAGATTTATTGAAAAAAATACTTGTACATGTATATACATATATATATCTTACTAAGTCTGTCTTTTGTTCAGTACAGCACTTTTATTTTGGTAGATTGAAAGGCTATTAATTTTCTTTTTCCCCTGAGTTCCTTTTCAAATGAAGCTGCTTTTCTGAGTTGGAGCAGAGACTTTCATTTCAGTGTCATTCTTGCAAGAAATTCCAATGTTTTTTCCTCTCCTATTTGTAAGCATATTTTGTTCTGTTTTCATAACAAGTACAGTTAATATCTTCCTCAAAATTTTTTTTCTTCTTCTCTGACTCCAGAAATACAGTTGTATGTATATCATCTATTTGTGCATGAAACCGCAAAGTACACTGTTTACGGTAGCCATGCGGACAGGGTATCATGGGCTGTGCATCACACCTATTAAACATCTTTACATCTGCCCTGAAATTTTTTGTAACCCAAATTTTCTCCACAGAGCTGCTGAAATTCCCTCCAGTGTTGTAATTCCAAAGCTATCAACCATATCAAGGGACTTCTTGCTAACTTACATTCTTTCATTTGTGTGTGGTTTTGCCTGTGGCCGCCAGTGTAAGAAGGTAATGTCAGGAAACACTAGGGGGACTGTGATAGAAGGACCATGAACAGCAAAAAAGTAGCTAAGTTTACAATTATTAACACATTTGGCTGAATTTAGGTACAACCCAGAAAACTTCTCCAATCATTTCAGAAAGAACAGGAAAAAGAACAAATAACATGTATCCTTTTAAAGTCCTGTAAAGCTGTAGAATAAGTGAAGGGAAAACATGTACCTTCCTCTTTCCTTTCCTCCTTCCGCTTCCTGCTTTTCTTAATTTGAATTAAGCTGTTTTTTGAATTGTTACTCTCTAGTTCCAACTACCATGTGTGTCACTGGCCTGTAAAAGCTGACCAGCTGACTCACAGAAGGGTGAAATTGTTATCTTTAATTGACATAAGCAGTATGAGCTTTTTGCTATTAAGGCCTCCAGGCAATCTTTGCAATCTAGTTGATGATCATGACATCTGAAGGAAAAAATATCCAGTATGTTCTCTTGAAATCATTGTCAGATTAAAACTGAATAGCACTCTCAACAAAGTTTGGGAGGGTAATTTTCATAGTTTTGTAATTAATTTCAAATCTAGATGCCTTATTCTTGCAAAAAAATAATAGGAGTTGGGCTGAAAGAGATCTCAAAACCTTCCAAGTTTATTAGAAAGTATCTTTTTTAACTTGACCTTTCAAATCAAAGTACAAAAAATGCCATACTGAAACAGGACATTGCATTTCCAGGAGCTGTCATGAAGGGTTTGAAGTAAACATGAGAAAAACATATAGGCACTGCTTGTTGGATATTTAAAGACTCCTGCATTCTAGTGTGATGACTGCAGTAAGAAAACTTAGGTGGAATAAAACAGTCATTCAAAAGTTTATTCAGTTCAATGACATTTGTATTTTGTTTTGTTTTTTTCATTATCACCCACTGCTGTCTAATTTTATGTGATTTCTCTGTTACAATATATCAGAAAGGGGTAGGTGATGAAATCTAATATACAATAAAATGAAGGAAACTGTTCATAAGTGAAAGCAAAGGATGACTACATTCAAGGTCCTATGAATATGCTCTCAAGTAGCCTGTGTTGCAAATAAATATGGAGTTTAGATCCAGAAAGAATATTGAAAAGGCTGTGTAAATAAATAATCTGCTACGGGCCATCTGAGAATAAGTAATTTGTTAAATATGAGTTTATTTAACAACCTTCAGTTGATTATTCATATATCGTCAAAAAATTGTGCCATTTCTCTATTATGTTTCACAGTACTGCTGTGGTTTAGCCTTTTGCCACTGTCTGATAATGAACATTAGTGTTATGTTTTAGCATATAGGTTATGAACTTTTGAGTGCTTTTCTAAAAAAAAGAAAAAAACAACAACAAACCAACAAACTACATAACATGTACATAGTTTAAGTAGTGAGTTAAAACCTTCGGCGTGTTTTCATTAGGGATTTTGATCATGTGCATTCATCGAATAGTGCAACTGTCTAAGAAGGTGCAGGTAATGTATGAAGAAGACCCATCTTTTAGCTTTAATTTAACAAATAAATCTTACTGCAGATTGCTCCAGATTGGTCTGTACAAGGAAGTGAAGTCCACACAGGTTCTTATGTCTGTCATAATGGTAAAGATAGACTTTTGAGGAGAAAATCTTAGGAGATGGGTCCACTTGTCTATACCATTGTAAATATTTTTGCTCTTAAAACACTAACAAGATTATTTTCCAAACACTGTAGTATTTTTTTTTTCCAAACATGAGAAGGATTGGAATGAAGAAACATGAGATAAAGCATGCTGCGAACACCCAAATAAGTTAGGTCAGTATAAATCATTATGTTCAGTGCTTCTGTGTAGTATAGTGTATATTTGCTCTCAATGCACAGTAAGCATCAAATTATTTCTTGAATAATAAAAGATGCTGTGACACTGGTGATTCTACTACCTTCCTCCAGAAAGAGACTGCACATTTCCAATCTTATTAACAGGACACCTCAGTAACACTACAGAAAAATATGAATCTTTTACTGAAAACTTGGCAAAGAATTTAAAGCTTGATGGACATATATATCTTTTGCATATGGTGGCTTTGGTCAGCTATAACTCTCATAACCCAAAGATTAAACTATTTTGGTTACTGTTATTAAACTTCAAAGGATAATTCATTTGAGATCCAGACTAGAATCAGTAAAGTCTGTGCAGAATAAATTTTGCAGCTACCTTAATATGCTTCAATCAAAGTTCTAGAAAAGCACATAAATAATGAACTTGAATGCTTGATCTTGACAAGTGGTGAAATCCTGTGAAGTATTACATGTATTATTGAACATGACTGTCATTCTCTGATCACTCATCTTTTACTGGTTTTTAGGAGGTTGTGGTAAAATGTGTGCCAGTTTTAGGATGCCAAGACCCATTTTTTTCTGGAGTTCTTGACAGATGTAGTGGTAAGAAGAGGCAAAAAACCATCCTATTGTTGGAGACCTTTTTACATAGAAGACTGATTTGTTGCAATATAATTTCAGCAGTTGTCATGTGTAGGGCAGATAGAGACTTACTTTGATGTGTGTTCCTTGGGAAGGCAGTTTATGAGAAATCATAGCATCTTTGAACAGTGTTTGGTTTTGTTGGTTGGTTGGTTGGTTTTTTGGTTTGTGGTTGGGTTTTTTTGTTTGTTTTTGTTTGATTTGGCTTTTTTTTTGTTGTTTGTTTGTTTTTTTCTTTTTTTTTTTGATAGAACACCCAATCATAAAAAATAAATGCCAATTTTTGCATTGCATGGTTGTTGCACCAGAGCTTATGATGAAACTACTTCATATTACAGTGTCTTGTAAAAATGCTTTGGTTGGAAAATAACAGAAAAAAGAGATTCTTATTTCAAATGCAGATATTCTCCTGTGTCAAAGCATGTAACAAATATTTATTGCTTGACTTGTCTTGCAAAATTACTTGTATTAACCTATCACTACTAAAGCAACAAAAAGGAGAAAATTTGCCAAAAGAGATATAGCATTTTTGATAGTTCTATAAAGCACATAACAATGTATGCCTTAACATATAATGGACCACTGTTTACAACTTCCTCAAATGTAAATTAGTATCTTAATTGTATTCCAATTATTTCAAGGATTTAAAATCACTTTCTCATTTTATTTTGTATATTCTCATTCTCCTACATGTGGATCAAACACTGACTTTCTCGCTAATGTGATTGAACCCGTCGAAATAGATGTGCTATTCTATTAAGTCTGCTGAAACAACACAAGATAATTCAGTTATCATACTGTTTGTTTCTAGCTTTGGTAGCTACTTGCTCAACAACCTGAAGTAGTTCCTGTAATGCACAGAAATCCTAGATCTCTGATCTGCAAGACTGGTAGAAAATTCATCTAACTCTATCATTCATTAGAGTATGATGTGGATTTTGTTACCTTGTTAGTATTTATAGAAGATTTTAGAATTTTTCTTATAAAAGGATGTTGTAAGTGAAAGTGTTCTCTCTTAATTTTCTTAGCTTTATGTTTTTTGGGCCATTTTGAAATTTTCCTGTATAATTTGCATTGTAACTGAAGTGCAATCATGAACATTTAAATGCCGGTATGACTAACTGTTTGAGTAATGAATTAAGAGTGTACATTCAATAATTTGACTTACATGGTATAATGGGGCCTAATTAGCACAGGTATATCGATATAATGCTCTACAACGCTCTGAGGATGTGCATGTATTGAGTGATTAATCCTCTCTACATGCAGATTGGTGAGGTTAGTATGGTTATGTAGATTGTGCAGATGGGTAGATTGAGGAAAGAGAGAAGTGTGGCACAAAAGATTTTGTCCATGAAACATGGGGTTTTTGAAACAATACCTGAATTACATGTGAGCTTTTCAGACCACCATTTCCCTGATGAACACATTTATCTTTTGTGCTCTATTTGTGACATATTTCAGCTTCCTGCACTTATTTGTTCTGCTTTAAACAAAATTAAACAATTTTAATTCGTACTACGTCATTGAAAGGAATGACTTGCCAATAGTAATTTTCAAATGAGATTAAGAACACAAACAGTTGCATTTTTGTCCTCACCAACACATGCTTTTGCTTCTCCTAGATGGAGGACTATCATCTTGAAACTGATGACTAGTTAAGACAATCTCTTCCAAATAATTAGTGCTTATAAATGGTAGTAACCTTCTGTAATAGAAAATAAGTATGTCCATTCATAACAGCCCAATGTCACTGCTTAGTCTTTGTTTCTGTCATATTTTATGTTTATATTCACAAAGATTGACTTAATTTATTTTCTAGAACCTAAGGTAATTTGAAAATGAGCAGGAATCAAACTTTTAAAATGTAATATGGACTAATTTATTGTCAGAGACCAGTTAATTATTGATTTCTTTTAAATTGGTATTCTGCCAACTAAAATGAAAACTGTACATAAAGTGCCTTGTACTGCCTGAATCCATAATTGTGTTGTGTAAGTGTTTTTGCAGTAGTTACAAAAGAAAAAAAAAAAAACAAACCCAACTTATTTTACTTCATTCAGAGTTTTGGTAGAAACAGCTAGATGTATAGGATATTTTGCTTGAAAATAGATCTGTAAAGAACTTCTCTGAAGGACTGTTAAATGAAAAACTGAGTTTGAAATTGGCTTTGAAAGTGATGGTGCATGTTATAAACTGAAATATTTTGCGAAAGTACATTCCATAACCTAATTTTGCCTTAATTATCAATTGCCAAATAATCAATTATTTAGTTACAGTTGTTTGACAAACATTTATTACTTTGTTTGGCATATTTTAACTGTAACACTTTTCCTTCTTTCTTTTGACAGTTTTACCTAGTCATACTTGTGGCAACCCAGGAGAAATACCTAAAGGAGTACTTCATGGAACAAGATTCAACATTGGAGATAAAATCCGATATAGTTGTATCTCTGGTTACATCCTGGAAGGTCATGCCATGTTGACATGTATTGTGAGTCCTGGAAATGGTGCATCATGGGATTTTCCAGTTCCTTTTTGCAGAGGTAAAAATGAAGACATGAAATATCTTTAAAATATTAAGACAATAATAAAATAGTAGATTAAATAAATTCATATATTATTTTAATTTAATTTAATTTAATTTAATTTAATTTAATTTAATTTAATTTAATTTAATTTAATTTTATTTTATTTTATTTCATTTTATTTTATTTTATTTTATTTTATTCTATTAACTTTATTTGTGTAAATGTACTAACATGCTGCCTAAAAATCTACACCATTTAAAGCAGTAATCGCAATTCAGAAGCAATGGCTCTCCAGAGTTTACATTCAGAGGCAGATATAATCTACTGATCCTTTTTCCTTTTCATTTACATGAGGGATAGCTATAGCAATTTGACAGCAGGACCTGGCAAATGCTTTCGCAGGTTTCCGCTTTTGGAAACTTTCTGCCAGGAAGGAGAAGCTTGAAATCCTCAACCATATGATCTTTGAAAAGGACGTCTGGTGTTCTAATCCCTTTGAGTCTAATTCCTGCTCAAAGCACGGATAACTTCGAAGTTAGATCAGGTCGCTCAGGGCTTTGCCTAGTTGAAATTTTAATATCTCCATGGATGGAGATTCTAAAGCCTCTCTGGAAACATTTTCTAATGCTTAGCTTTCCTTATTTTCATGTCTGATTGGAATTACATTTTTACAGATTATATCCATTTCCTCTTCTCGTCTTGTGGACCTAGGAAAAGATTCTGGCTCCATCTTTCCTAAACTAAAGAGCAAAGTTAGATTTTCTTATAGCTTCTTCTTGTCTGGGCTGAAAAATCCATTTTGTTCATTCTCTAGTCTTATATATCATGTTCTTCAGCATCTTCACCATTTTAGCGGCCCTTCTCTGGACTTGTTCTAGTCTGTCAATGTCAGTGTCTTGTTTGTACTGGAGGACCCTGTGGTGAACACAGCATTTCAGATGGGGCCTCCTGAGTCTCAAGTAGATGAACTAACTCTCTTTAACTCTTTACCTGCTGGCTATGTTCTTGCTCATGCACCGCAATATGAGGTAAGCCTTCGATGCTGTGAAAGTCCACCACTGACTCAGTTTGTGTTTCGCCAGGACCTTAGGTCATTTGGTCAGAGCTGTCACCTAGCAAATATGTTTTGCATGTGATGATTGTCTTCAGGGTATAACACTTTTCATTTCCGTTTTGGAACTTCATGAGATTCCTGTCATCTCATCTTTCTAGCTTATCAAAGCCTGTCATTGAAGCCTGTCTGAATGGCAGCCCCGTCACCCAAAGCATTTGCCTTATTTATCTTGGTGTTGAAATCTTGTGCAGTACAAGTCTAAAACATTTTGAAAGTTAATTTCATTATCTGCAGTAACTCCACTAACAGCTGATTTATGACATGTGACTAGTTCTAAATGAACTTTGTATAAATAGGTTCTCAATTCTCAGTAATTTTGAGAATCCCTAGTTGATTATAGTTACATGAACCTAGATTTTTATGAAGATAACATTAGGAATACTAATTGGATTAGTGGTATTACAATGGTAAGCTTTTTCTTACAATGAAAATACATGTGATGAAAAGAGCATGTAAATGTTATGAAAAAGACACCCGATTATTGGAGGGAAAATAAAGAATAAATAAAAACGACAAACCAGTAAAAAAGATCAGATGTCAGAAAGGTCAAGTTCCAGATTTAAGAAATATTATTGGAGAAATACTTTGGTGAAGAATATATAAACAAGAAGGTGTTCTTAGAACACATAAATGGAGAAAGAAAGAAGAGTTCATGATTCACTATAGAGTAAGATAAGATAAATACAGAGATTCAGAGTTGATATTTTAAAAACATCTGGCAAAGATAAATTGACAGTTTTTGTGTTATCCATACTTTCTGAGGTAACAAGAAATTCTCTCGTAATTTTTTTTCAACATCTGAGGTCAGACAAATGTGATTTTATAAGTTTAAGGAGGAGAAAAATATGTTCTGATCTCAGCATTTATCCTTTTATTAAAACAAACAAACAAAAAAAACCCCCTAAAAATTATAAAGGTAAAGAAAAAGAAATTTACCAACAATTCTGCTTATTGGTGTTTCATTAAATGACAAAGTGAGAGTGTTTTCCCAACTCTAATTTTTACAGTGACATGGCAGATTCCTGCCTGAACAATTTTGTTCATTTTCAGAAAAATCTGAAAGTGTGATGCAATGTTTACATTGATATGAAATTTCAATGAAACTCATTGTCACTGGTCAAATAAGAGGTCAAAGACGTGTTTCAGGAAAAGCAGGCAGGATATACTTTACAAGTTCTTACACAGTAGTGTAGGACTGACTAGCCCACAGCCCATGGAGATACAGACACAGCTACAAGTATTCTTTTTTTATATATATGTGTGTCTAAGTACTAATATTTACACACACACATATTTATATGTATATATTATTGTTTTAATGTCTATCAGTAGGAATGGAGGGACCTGATAAAAGAAATTAAAAGATGCCCGGTCAAAGCTGGATCTGCTCAATAAAATGACTGGAAGACAGGAACAAGAAGTGAAAAATGAGATGAAAGTACAGTGAAAGTAAGGTGAACATACCCAGAATGATATAGTAAATTCAAATAATTCAAAAGAGGACTTCAGTCTGAACTTATGAACATGAGCAAAGTTAACATCAGAGGAAGTTTCAATGACTTACTAAAATTGAAAAACAAACATAAGGGACTGTCATAAAAAATGAAGCATTTTGTAACTGCGCACAAACTTCTTGAAATAACTGGATTAACTTTCTAATTATAAATATATATATATATATATATGTATGTGAAATCTGCAACAGTAATAAAATTGCCCTTAAAGATTTCAACCTTTTCTCTTTTTGCTTCAAAGTTAGGTCTTTACTATTAATTTGTCATAGGCTGTTATTCTAAGGGATCATTATCAGCATTAAAATAAAAATACATTCTGAAGTGCTGTATCATCGTATCACTGGAAAACAGCTTAGGATACTTAACTGAAAAAGAAGACACTCTTTATAAGGTATCCAGAAGACTGATTCTTTTTTTTTTTCTGTGGGAGAGTATGAGATTACAGACTATTCATTAATCTTGAACTTCTTAATCTAGCTATCCACTCTTAAGATCATGTTTTTGCATAAAAAAGGTGGCAGAGTTGGAGTTTTGATTTTAAGTTTGCTCAAGCGTGTACTATCAGTTATTATAGTAACTGAACTTTTCTACCAGGTAAACAAGTTTGTCCATTACTATTTCTGTCTTATTTGAAGTTTGTACCTATGTTAACTAATAGATCAAATTTACTCTCCAGAGTGGATGGAGGGGACATAGGTCTTTGATAAGATAGAATAAATGAGAATTGTAAAAGGCTACTAAATTAATCACAATGTTTACAAAGAAAAAAATGGACCAATCTCAAGCCTCAGAAATGACAAGACTACCCCATTGAGTCCGGTATTTTCAGGGCAAATAACTTTGCACAACCCCACTAGACACTGGAGTCTGCTTAGATCAAGCTTACTGAAACATCAGAGCTAAAATATTCAAAGTAGTCCTACAGCTGCAATTGATGCCTACAGGTGCCTAAACAAATGACAACAATTACTGTATTTTTGTTTTGCACATACTATTAACTTGAAGTGAGAAATCTGACTTTTTAATATACATAAGATAGACAACATTTTCCTAAACCACAGTAATTTCTGAAATTTTAACAAAATAAATCCCTGTCTACTTAGAGAGCAATCCAAATTATTTTGAAGTGTCCTTTGAAAACCCTTGAAAGTAAAAGATTAATCTTAGATGCATGGTCTAATGAGTATTTAATTTATGTGAAGTTGATCAACAGCAAGAGAATCAATTGAGAAAGGGAGGCAAACTGATTACAGAACCTATTTGGGATGCAGTACATCTGGGTTAAAGTGATGATAGACATAAAACCCCAACCTTCTGACAACTTTCTAATTTTTAAAACACAGAACAGAAGAACAGGTGTTGGCTTTTATCTATTCAAAATAAAGTATATAAAAACCTAAAATATATATATTAAAAAAAAAAAAAAGATTAGCAAGTAGAATTTAATATTTCGATGGTTAAAAAGCTGGCTGCCAGTTGGAACTAAGTTAGATCAGTGAGTTTTCTGATGATTGTGTAACATTACACCGTTGTAACACATAACAGGGGTTTTGATCTTCATGAATCTTGCAGTTCGTCTTCTTGGCATTTGGCATTGACACACTGAAACTCAGCATTAATATACCATGGCTTAGTTTCAGGTTTTAATCAGTAGCTTTTTAAAATGGTAATTTTAAAGCCTTATTTTAAAAAGTCATGTAACTCCTCATATTAACCATTTACAAAATATCCAAAACATATATCTGGGAAAACATTCATGTTTATTTCATAGTTGTATTTTCTGTACTAGAAAAATTTTATTAAATGAGGTACAATTATCTACTTTTTCACAAATGAACTACAGAAAAATGCCATTAAATAATGAATTTAATAAATCATAGAATCAAAGAGTACCTCAATGTCCCGTCTGAACTTCCCCTGACACAGCTTCATCCCATTTCCTCATGTCTTGTCGCTGGTCACCAGAGAGAGGAGATCAGAAACTCTCCCTCTGCTGCCCACCTTGAGGAAGTTGTACAGTACAATGAGGTCACCTCTCAGACTTCTCTTCCCCAAGATGAACAAGCCAAGTGACCTCCACCACTCCTCCTAAGTCTTGCCCTTGAGGCCTTTCACCTTCTTGGTCACCCTCCTCTGGACACAGTCTGATAGTTTGATGTCCTTCTCGTATTGAGACACCCCAAACTGCACACAGTGCATGAGGTGAGGCTGCACCAGTACAGTGTAGAATGGGACAAGCACCTCCCTCAACCAGGTGGCAATGCCGTACATGATGCACCCCAGGACACAGTTGGTCCTTTTGTCTACTAGGGCACACTGTTGGCTCATGTTCAACTTACCATTCACTGAAACCCAAACACTCAGATCTCTCACTGCAGGGCTATGCTCCAACCTCAATAAATAAAAAAATTTTTCAGTGGTATTTTTAATAAGGGATGCTAAATAATGAATTTTCTTTAATTGATATAACTTAGAAAATAAGACTCTAGATGGCGATATGTCATTTGATGGCAATTCACAACATTTCATTGACGTTTTTAATTGTATCTATTCTGTTGCTAGTGATAAAGAGGTAAGAAAATTATTACAAATGACATAACAATAATAACATTTTTTATTACTATGAATTCTTCTCTGCAAGTCAGAGATGTTTTTTTAATAGTTATGTTATAATAGTAATGTAGTAAAAGGATCTTTCAGGTGAGGACCTTTCAGTATAAACTAAAGTTGAATAGTCCATTCTTATTATTTAAATTCAGATTCTAAGTTAATTCCAAAAGATTAGATGAGTTTTATATGTTGAGGGTTTTTTGGTTTTGCTATTATGGAATAATATTATGGAATATTATGGAATAAACATTTTTCACTTGCTTAAATGTTTTATTAGTTTTTATATTAAAAAAAAGGAACACGCAACATTGCACACTGGAAGGCATTTGTGTGGGAAGGAGAGGAAAGTCCCGTAAAAATGACTGAATGTTCAAAAGATATCTAAACCAATTTAAATAAAGAATTTTTCTAAGTTACTGTTTCTATTCTTACTGCATCCTTGAATATCTGCTTCGCAGGATGTGCATCTTACAGCAAGATCTCATTTATGCAAAACACAGTTCACCAAAAATTTCAGATTGTTATTTTTGGTGAAATGACTCTTCCTAGTTTGAAGAAAAATGTAAGATTTTTTCTTGACTGCCATGGTTCCTCAGTGATCCTTTTGATTTTCACAGACATTAACTTGATGGATATGTTTATCTCTATTATCTAAGCTACGTATCTATACAACATATATTTTTTATCAAATGTTGCCAGCCGTATGTGTTTTCATGCGTGCTATATATAAAATGCATATTCTCTAAATTCAGAGCACTTAATTTCAGATTACTGACAGACCCAAATGTTTGTAGCTTTATACTTCAAGTAGTCATTTCTGCTGATACAAACAGCACTTTGTGCAGTTGCTTACAACTTGAAAATAACCATAAGTGCTTGGAATTAATTACTTGCACATTATGAAATGCTATTTGTTAATCACTTAGAGTATGAATTCATGAACACTGAGGCACTATCTGCTATCAAATTACTCCAAGCACAGTGACACATTTAGATTGCCAAGCACTGTTCTAGCACTCTCAAAAGCATAACAGAGAAGGCCACAGTCAAGAAAGATGATCAGTCCAAGGTGGCCAAATAGCTCTGAGGCTAGCTAGTGAAACACAGCATATGTCTGAACGATTTATGTCTCCTACCCTCTGAGCACTGTGTCTCCTACCCTCCTGCCTTCCTGTGCTCATTCTTAGGCAATTCATTACATTTTAGCATTCAACAACCTGGTTGCCTTAGCCTGGGTGCCACCTATGATGAAAGAAGTCCTCAAAACACAGGCTTCTGGAAGATGGGAAATATGTCAGAGGAAAGATAATTCTGTGCAGCTGCTGTTTTCTGTAGTCTTTCCCTAATACATCCACATCTGTCAGAGAGAAAATATCAGCTTTCTGGTCTGAGTTAGTTTCTGTGGTCTTACCTGGCTAATATTCCCTTTCCATTTCTGAGCTAACTTGATTTCTCACAAACCTCTTAGAAATTCTCTTATGAACAGATTAAAAACCTATGCATCCCTGTAGGCAGATATTTGTGGTAGCCTGAATTCCTTTGGCTTTCATTGGTAATGCACAGCTTATAAATTTAGATTTTTGCATGTTGTTCCCAGAAATAATCAACTATACAAGCCTTCCTTGTTAGCTATAAAAGTCAGTGCTTTTTAGAGCTCAAAGCTTATTCAAGGGCTCTGCAGCAGAAACACTGAGTAGCATTGTAATTACCACTAGCATGTTACTTAGCGTCAGTATAAACATAGTGGGAGATGGTGTAATTGAGAATGTTGTCATAACAAAATTTATCAGCAAGCAGCTAGTACCAAAGACTTATGGCTGATTTAGGATTTTGCACATCCTACTGGTTACCCTGGATAGAAAAAAAAAACTGCTTGCTGGCTTTCAAGGATGCAGGTAGAAGCTGTATTCATTGTTAACTGGAACTCATACTCTTACATTTTGATTATTTAGAAAAAAATGAAATCCCACGCTGTTATGACAAAATATGAACAAGTAGGAAAAAAGAGAGTGTGGAAATCATAAGTTTTTGGGTTTTGATGGTTCAGTAAAACTTTGATACTGATTATGACCACAGTGGAAATCAATAACTCAATGTTAGTTTCTGTACCGAATTATTGGCACAGGATGTATCAAGTTAATTTGTTTTTCTTTTCTGGGTTAGATGATGTTTTGAAGTGCTTGAAAGCTATACAATTTAAAAAAAAAAAAAAAGTGTCATTCTAGATATTATTGGATAAAATGCCTTGATTTTCCTTTCTGATTTATTAGTTTTACAACAATTTCTAATTATTGTAATCTTTGCATGTATCATGCACCAGGAATTTGAATTCTGATTCTCAGCTTTAACCATGAGTTCAAATTTTGCTTCCTTTCCCCTTTTACCCCTCAGAGGCACAATGGACCTTTCAATATGCACTGTGCAAAAAGCTAAGAATTGATGGAGGAATCAGAAAAGTGGCCTGATTTCACCAGCAAAAAGAAATCTATTAGGATTGTAGATCTATTGCACCCCTAAATCTTCTTCATTTTAAAAAAAGAACACATAAATTTCAGGGTCTGCAAGTAAGATACGAAATTTGTCAAAAAAAAGCTGCCTTCCTCTAAGAAATTTGTGTGCCAAGAAATCATGAACCTCAAAAAGGCTTAGATAGCCAAGGTCATGTTACATTTCTTTATGTCAAAACTAATTTTGCAAATAGAAAAGTAAAGATAACTACTTGTTCAAATCTCCTTAGCAGCTTTCTCTCCTTCTTTTAATAAATTAGTGGTCTGTATAATACTTATTCTGTGTCTGCATTTCTCTCAGTTCTTCCTGTTATTTCAGTCCCTGATTAACTATTTATCCTCTTTTACCAGTCTCCTTGTTTGTTTTTTTTTTTTTTTTTTGATGTCCTGCCACAGTATCCCTCTTTGAATCAGGTGAATCCTTTTTCCTTCAAATCTTCCCTTAAAACTCACTTTCACTGACAAGCTTTCAACTGTGATTGAGAAGAGCAGCTCTACTCCTACCCATCTCTGTTGTCTTAATTAGTCATTCAGTTTTTATCCTAATTAGACTGTAAGTTCCTTCTGTCGTACACCTTGCCAAGCTATTTGTTTTTAAATCTCCACATGCACTTATAGTATGCAAATAATATCTAATGATAATAGCAGTAAGTAAAGATGATAAAATGGGGAAAAATTAAATGCTTCTCTTCTGACCATTCACCTATGCAGAAATATTTTTAATTACTATTTTTGCAGCTTTGATAGCCGCATTACAGCACATCAAAAGCCACTTCGTGTGTTTTTAATTTCTTATTTCAATGGATTGCATGGATGACTTTTTTTTAAGAAAAAAAAAATATTGATATTTTAATATCCAATGCTAATAAAATCAATTTATCTTTAAAGCTTCAGTGAAATGTTATTGGTTAAAGAACAGTACAAAAAGTCTGCTAAACACTTTGGTAACCTATTTAACAACATTCCAGTCTTCCTGTAGTTTGTATTTTTTGGAATTGAGTTCATAGTCATTAAAAAAAAAAATGTTAACAACTGATGATATGTGATGATATGTGGACCTTTGGCAACAAAACTTTCTGAATTTATTTGCCATCTGTAAACATATTTTTTCATAACAAATAACTTGAGAATTGTAAGTATAATTTTATTAACGCTTCCTAGTTCAGGACAGTATTTAAATCTATGATTTTTTTTTTTCTACTGTTTTTTTATAGTTAAAACAAATTAGAAAGAACTTCAGAAAATAAATGTTAATGATTTTTTAAATCTGTATCACAGGGAGACTAACTATATTTCTGTGATTCTCTGCCCAGTTTTTGGGCTTTTTCTGTCAACACTTTTGCAGAGCCATAGTACAGGTTCTGCAAATCAGCTCGTACAAGGTCTCTCTACTGATCTTGTCCTTGCTTGTCCTGCAATAAAGTGTCACCAACAAGGAAAAAGCAAACAAACAAAACCCCCAAACACAACAAACCACACCCCAAACAAAGAAATAAACAAATCTCTGCAGTTTTAAGGCCAGAAAAAATGTACTATTCAGTTCACCTGGATGGAATTTTGTTTCTGTATATATTTATGGATACTATATGCACAGAAGACCTGGGTTTGCTGTGCAGAAACAAAGATGATGCTTGACTTGTTTAAAGTGCAGCTCCACTAGTAATCGATATTCTGTTCATCAGCTGAAGGAGCTTGTGGAGGGACACTACGTGGGACAAGTGGAACTATTGCAAGTCCTCACTTCCCTTCTGAGTATGAAAATAATGCTGATTGCACCTGGACTATATTGGCTGAACCAGGAGATACCATTGCTTTGGTTTTTACTGACTTCCAGTTAGAAGAAGGATATGACTTCTTAGAGATCAGTGGAACAGAAGCACCATCAATATGGTAAGTCAGAGATCTTGCAAAGATCTTAATTTTTATTTTTCTGTTTTTTGATATTTTGAAAAGATGTTAAAGGATATTTAAGATATTTTCTACCTGTTAATAGTTAGTCGTTATGTTATGTATTTTCCTTTAGTTCTTTCCACACTACAGAATTGAAAAAAAAAAGACAGTAACTTGCTTCTGCTCCTTTCCAAGTCTTGATCCTTTCTCTTATTTTCCTCCATCTTCAAGAAGTATATTTGTAAGGTGCCTTAGCAGTGAGCATTTGTTGATGTTACATATTCAAACTTGGTATTGGAACATTTTCTGATGAGTCTTGCATGGCTTATCATGATATTGTATGCTAAAAATGAAAGTAGTGAGCATAATTCAGACTCACAGTAAACCAGGAATATATAGAGAGCAAATAGATGCTGTCTTGTCCTAAACAGGTTATAATTCAGTCTTACTACATATACTCAGGTATGCATGTATTATTATCTTAAGTTATCTGATGTTAAAACTGTTTGCTTTGCAATATTAGGGCTTAGTAATTACAATACTAAATCTACATTCTCTGTCCTAAGTAAAAGATGCTAATTCTGTCTATTGGAATGGATTAAATTGCAGAACAGTTTGTATTAGGATTTCTTTGTATGCTGCATATATAGATTTTATTTTTTTTTAATCTCTGAGAACATCTTGTGCTTGACATTGCTCTAAAATGTAGCCTAGAAAAAAAATACAGATCTGCTGCTTACAGATGACTGATGGTTATTATCATCAGAATGCCTTATTGAAGATCTGAAGCAACCTCACTATTATTTTAACGTCATGATAGGCTAGACAGGACAATATATTAATAATTGCAAAATTCTAGGTAGCATCTGATTTGTTGAAAAAATCTATTAAATAAAAATGTGTGGTAACCATGCTTGGCAAATATGCAAAACCTGGATCTGTATCAGAAGATTATTCCTTCACATTTCCACATGACCAAAAATTGTGTAACAGAAGTCAGTGAAAGAGCTTTGTATCAAATTAAGTGCTGTGTCTGACTGTATGAACTACAATATGTGAGTACCCCTTTTGCCTGTCATGCACAGACATGTATGACAGTTATCGTGGTCAATGTTTTCTTAGTAAGAGTTCTAAGGGCTAGAAGCTGAAATCTTGAAGGAGAAGAAAGAACATAAAAATCTATCAATTTAATTTTGTGTGTGAGGCTCTAGTAGACACCAACAACATATTTACAACTTTGTTGCAAGAAATTAGCCCGTCACTGAAATGAACGTGCAAATATAGGAAAAAAAATTCATTTACAGTCATATGTACATATACATTCCCCAGAAGATTTCTGCAGTAGAAAATGTAGAAGAATATGAGCAGAAAGCAGTGGAAACATATTCTGTATTGATCTCATACGGTATTGATCAATGTTACATTGGAAATCAGAGATATTATAAGAAACCTATTTCTTCTAAAATTCAATAGAAATATTTTTATAATTTTCCCTGATATTTGTTATTTGGGTTGGAGATTTTTATTTTTTTTAAAATAGTGTTAAACTCTGATAATTAAAAGCTAAGGATTTATATGTTCCTAGGATCACTGACAGAAGTGTGAAGAAGCTAGGGGAAGTTTTATAAGAAATGTTTAAAGGATTATTGGATAATTTGGAATGAAGCTACACATTCATCTATATTTAAGCCAGAACAGTTGCCACAGCAACTTTAGAGCCATGCTAAATGTAGTGCATGTTGTAATCTGCTAAAATCAATCGTGTTTTTAAATGTGAAGTTGCTTTGTACTTAGAACTAGTGGTCTAGAGGTGTATTGTCTTAAAATGTGACTGTTTTTTTAAATCGCTCCCTTTTCTTATATCTGGCATTGTGTCAACAGCTTTATACAGTAATTCTGTGTTAGAAGACACATATTCCACTAGCACAATCTGGTAATTATGATCATTTTTTCATATAAAGGAATATTTGGTGTAAAGTAAGCCTAGTGAATGAATAGAAAGACATAGAAAGACAGAATAGGAGCACTGCAAAAGCTAAAAAAAAGAGTGAGAATAAAGAAAATAATTTCAGACTGATAATTCTTTAGTGGTTTTACTGTATGGTGCAATAGGTCTGGATTACGCTCTGCAGACATATCAACAAGATTAGAAGCAGTTCCAGCATGATTACAGTAAAAACTGGATGGACCTTTTTTAAGTAGAGCAGTGGAATTCAAGTTTGTGGGGGTTTGTTTGTCTTTGGTTTCTTGTTTATTTGTTTTTTTCTAAAGAGCAGTTATATAGCTCTGGATCTTGAATAGATGTTCACATATGGATGACCACATTTTTAATCCTGCTTCGAATCAATATGAGTGTCAACAGGCTTAGAAAGATGAACATTAGTGTTTGAAAATGAATGCAAACCAGGTAGAATAAGCTTTTTAATCTGTGAAGGATTTAAAAGTATTATTAGTTAGACTGTAAAGGAAAGAGATCTTTTGGAATTTTAATAACTTGCTTAACTTGCACAATATGATATTACATAAAGGAGTTTTAGATGTAAAACATGTTTATCTTGAGTTGGTAAGTTCTTGTTCGCAGTGCCGAATACAGTACTTCTGGGAGTGTAACGGAAAGAGCCTCTTTGCACTGTCTGGTTTCCATCTCCATGTCTACCAAATGGCTGGCTTTTTTGAATCTGAAGGGCTACTCTATTGTTAACTATGAGAAATAAGAAAAGAATTTAAAAAGAAGAGTTGTTTGCATAATTTTTGAGCATTAAATATAACTTTTTACATCCTTCCAAACATGACCCTTTAGACTTCAGCTTAAGTTATATGGTACTTAAATGAAGCTTGAATCTAGAGATAGTGTCAAGAAGTATTTGAAAAGCCCAGGCTGAATGAACATGGTATTATATTAAAATCAGGAATATATCACTTGAGGAAAGCATCCTTTTGAAAATCTTAAGACTCCCTAAGACTGAGGTGGATTGTTTTTTGTGTCTTTATTTGTTTATATTTTAAATTTGAACTGAGTATTTTATTGTTTGCAGGTTAGGTAAAGCTGGACAACTCACATGAGCATAGATTGGTCCGACTCAGGCTTTTTCATGTAAATATGCCTTTGTCATAATTTTTGCAAGACTGAAAACTAATTTAACGAAAAAAATATCTTAGACTATTGCAGTATGTGTGAAAGGTGATTATGATGCTAAGAATTATCCTAAAATTATTATATTTTAACTTAGAATCTTAATATTGACATATTTAGTTTTAAAATTTATTTTTTCCTCTTTACAATACTGATGTTATATTACTGTATTCCCACTTAAGCCTAAAATTATTCACAGTATCACAGTATGTTTGGGATTGGAAGGGACCTCAAAAGATCATCTAGGGACTGTGTCAAAGGCTTTACTGAAGTCAAGGTAGACCACATCCACCGCCCTGCCATCATCCATCCACCTTGTTACACTCTCATAAAAGGCTATGAGGTTGGTCAAGCATGACTTACCTTTTGTCACTATTTG
Source organism: Patagioenas fasciata (assembly GCF_037038585.1). Lineage (NCBI taxonomy): Eukaryota > Metazoa > Chordata > Aves > Columbiformes > Columbidae > Patagioenas > Patagioenas fasciata. The sequence goes on from NC_092522.1 coordinate 102,324,546, forward strand.
CCAATACAAGAGAATGATCTACACATTATATTTTTAGGTCAAATTAATTTTCTAATACTATTTAAAAATACTTTTGAGATTATTCTGACCTCCTTATAAATCATCTCAATATCCTAGTGCAAAGCCACAAAAATGCATGGGGATGGGAGTGATTTGGAAGCAGCAATAATGAATTACTATAAGCTTGGCATACAATTTGGTGTAAGTACCTGGAGTCATCTGAAACTCACTTCTTATTTCTGTGTTAATGAATAACTCTTACAACAGCTGCGTCATAATACTAATTTGAGTTTCTTAGATAAATACACCAGTCTAAGTATTTAGATATAATTCAAACCAATAGTATTTCACTCTGCATGTTTCCTGTCCTGTTTATGAAGATCTATCTTAATCTTACCACCCCCATTGTGAGAGATCTCTAACAAAGTAATGCATGAGATTATGAAGTGGTCTAAATCACCTTTTTGATAGGCACCTATGGCAGCAGTTCCATACAAAGTGTGCTGAATATTTAGCTCAGAATTACATAATTATACAGCTAAACAGCACCATCTATTGGCTTACTGTGAAAAGATGGACTGCTTGTGGATGCAGCTTCAAAGTTGTTGTTATACACCACAAAAAAGGGATTGTGATGTCCTCTTGGCAATATAGTTCTATTTTCTTTTCCTTCTCCAACAGAAGAGAAAGGATGTGCCATGGCCATGCAATGAGAGGAACAGCATTATCATTTGGGAACACTTTTACAAATTTTAATAATGCATTTATAATTAGTCACTAATTTTAGCCTCTTTAGAGACCTGCTGACAGTCATTCTTTTTTGTCACCTATGAAACTCTACAAAGCCGTATGTTTGTATTGTAGATGCTGGTAAAAAAAGGGTTCTCTTACTGCCTTTTGTGAGCTCTTACATTTCTCTAGTTTTAACTAGATTTCCCCTTTTACCTGTTTTGGTTAGGAAACTGGATTCAATAAGTGTAAGCTTCTGTACTTCATAACTTGTCTGTTTGACCTGCAATGAACCACTTATTTTTTTTTTTTGCCAGGAAAAGAAGTTGCATAGTTATCCTCAATTCTTTCTCTTAACTTCCACATTGCAAAGTTTCCAGTTACTGTGTAAAAATCCCATAGTCTATCACATTTGAAAATCAGCATTAATGTTGTTCAGCACTTGAACACTATCAATCAGGTTTATGTAGCATACCCCATTTGTTCAGACTCCTACTACAGTACGCATCATCATTAGGCATTTGAATACTGCAAACTGAATAGCTGATAGAAGAATCCCTAAAATAAGAAATATGGAAAATCCTGTACCTCTGTTAAATACTCAGTGAAATACACATGTTCTCCAGCTTCTGCATCCTGCCAGTTGCTGCCTTTGCTGCTGATGCTTGTTTCTCTTGGTTTCTCCTAGCCATTTTCTTATGGCAACACCAGTGCTCCCACTGCTCCCTTCCCCTCTCACCAACATTTCCAGCTTCTGCATCCTTCCTCAGTATTTGCTGTCATCTTTGATCATTTCTGTTTAAAATGCAAACAATGTGCTGAACTTGAGTGCCTGTGGAGTTCTGTAATCTTGGAATGAATGTCTCACTGGTGTCAGAGTTGTTATGCATAATCTCAAGATCATCCCACTCACAGATAAGGAATTTGGAAAGAAAACAGACACGGTGTTTTGCACAGATGCCAGCTATTTATATAAAACATTTCATATAGGCATCTGATATACCCTAGTTATTTATGTATTGCTTTCCAGAGACTCTTAAAATTCCCTAAGTGGGAAACAACATGTTTTAATTCAGTAGCTATATCCAGTTCTTTGGCATAGCAGTTTTGATACCCAAACTCGTGTAGATAAACAGTTTCTTCACTCCTACAGTTTTTCAATAATAAAGATTAATAAATTGATCTCATCAGTGACGTATCTTGTACTTTGCTATATTTATCAAAATCGTCACGTTCCAAAATGGATTTTCTGCAGACATTCAAAGGCCTGCTTGAAAAAATGAGTTATCAACAGTTGTAAGTAAATTCTGAGCAGACTTGGGAAAATATGATGAACACTGCTAAGTACCTTTGGAGTCCATACAAAGAAAAAACAACATTGATGGGAGAGGTAGTGAACAGTCCCTCCCCCTAACATTTCTTTACAAGGAATGAAGAATCCAGACTACTGCTTGTATGAAAACAAAACTACAAAGAAATTGTCATTTTAAAACAGGGTTACATTCTTTCTCACATCCTGGACATTGTCTTCCTTTTCCTTTCAGCATTCTAAAGGCAATTTTTTGTCTGTTTGTTGTTTGTTTGTTTTATACAGGCAAACGCATGTGATTTTGCTTGTTTTATTATTTAAGTGTATATTAAATAATATAGTATATATTACATGAGGAGATGTGTTGTGCTGGTTGCAGTGAGGAACCCTCAAATTCTAATTCTTAAAATGACTATAATGAAGAAGTGAATAAAGAGTGCAAGTAGTGGTTTCAAAAATAAGTTGAAATGTAACCTCTGAATTTTGATGTGATCTCTGAGTTGCTGGCATTGCACTGGAATAAAGAGGATGACTGAGGGAATACATGACTGGAGTTGGGGAATTGGAAGACAAGAATGAATCTAACATTAGAAGAATTTTATTTGGGTAGGTTGAGGGATAGTGTGGCAGATTTTAGAGAGTTGGTAAGATTTTGGAAACAGCTTCAGGATGGGTTGGAGGGGCTGGGGAATGTGAGCTTCAGAGCAGCAATGTGTGAATTTGGTGTTCTCGGTCAAAAGAGCCTTTGAAGCGTGATGTCTCAAATGAGCCTGGGGAATGTACTTGAGTCAGCCTTTCCACTTGCAGAGTGAACAAAAACATCCTAAACACACAGGAAATACCATTGTCACTAATGTTGTCACTTTCATCCAGCAAAAATATCCTCTCTCCTTTCCTCTTCCTTCAAAATAGGATTGTTTTGGCACATATACCTGTGCTATGCAGGACAGCAGTCATAGCTGGCCTGCCCTCCTCTTTCATGGTAAGATACATGGTAGCTGTATCACTGTCCTGTGGACTTTTCCCCAGATACAGGGCCATATAATGGTGGCAAGTGCTGAAATATATATGTAATTCTCTGAGAACTTCTGGGAGAAATGTAACAGAACAGTTTCCTATTCTCCCTTTTGGACCACAGCTTTTATTTGGATTATATATTAATCTTGTGTTCAGAGATGGATGTGATGGAAAACAACAACAACAATAACAACAACCAAACAAAATAAACAAATAAACCAAACAAACAAAAGCTTGGTAGAGTCCTGATGCAAAGGCAAATCTATTTAAAGCCTAGTTAATAATTATGTTTAGTTAATGGTAATATCTCACATAGAAATCTTGCAAAACTGCTTAGGCTTGTATTTAAAGAAACAGTATCTGAAATGCATTGTTTATCTTTTGTAGTATCTTTATGCTAAATAATATATATTTTAATTATATGCATAAAAGTATGTGGAAGATTTTACCAAGTTTTTAACCCTAAAATAAATAAGATGGTAAATGTGCTTCATGGTAGTAGTAGTGACTAAACTAATATAATCTCATGCTTGTGCTAGCTATAATGATATAGAGACCACTTAGCTGTTAACACCTGCATGTGAATGGTGTATGAGATGAGAAGTACAGAAGCAGTAAATTGATGCTTTGCACCTATTAACTTACAGCCTACTGTGCTGAAGATGTGTAAAGACTTCATTCATATCACATCACAAACTGACAGGAACATAAGAGTGAGAGAACTAACTTAAGGAAGCACTGTGACCTACAGTATAATTTTTCACCACATTTAAAATAAGATGAAAAGTGCCAGATTTTTAAAATTAACTATGTAAACAAGGTTTAAATACATTAACAACGAACTTGGATTGCTTAAAATACCACTAGCATTACTATCTTTCTAAAGATACTGTCTAACCTTGGGGATTCAGTATGCTCCTAGAATTTCCTTCTGCTACGTCTGTTGCATTTTTCCAGAATATCTATACAGGTAGCCTAGTCTTCTCACAAAATCCTTGAAAATATATTCAGGAAAATATATTTTAATGATTATACCAGCTCATACCAGTGTAATCAGCTACTGTTAGAAGCTTTTTTTAGAGATATTTATGAATCACTGCATTTCTCTACCTATCCATTGCAGTCAGCCTCAAGTGTAGCTTCCTAGTAAGACAAAATCTACAGATATTTTGACTTCTGGAATTGTATATTACAACTTTTTTTCCTGTTTTTGCCATGTAGCTCTACCAGTGATTCTAGATTTAGTTACAATAATTACAGTAGTTCTAAAAACCCACACCTACTCCCTTGTTTAAAAACAAAATCCAAGCAAATCCAAGTCAAAACAACCAACCAACCAACAACAACAAAAACAACGACAACAAACAAAACCACAAAAGCAAACAAAAAAACCCCATAAACAAATTAAAACTGGAGTTGACTAATATTTGTATCTGTGGAGATCTTTGTTAGCATGTGAGAAGGAAAGAGTTTAGTTATAAAATCTTGCTGAGAACATGTGTATGCATGTAAATATGAAGAGTTACAAAACTGATGTAGTAATATGCTTCACTTCATCTGGGTAAATCAAAATTTACAGATATTAGTACTGGGAATATTAGATCAGTCTGTAAAAATAAATTATTCCCTGGAGCTTAAGCCAAGTTCTAGTTTTGTTGCTGGTACCCAGTTTAGGAATAACATAATAAAGAAAAACAGTCATGGTGTATCAAAGCTACATTGACAAGGGTAGTGTTCTCTTATCCCATTAGGATCAGTGAGAATGAAGGATAAATGGCACCTTGCCAAAGTGGTCTTTTTTGATGTACTGTGGTTTTCTATGTTTAATTTAAAATATATTAGAATTATAAAACTAACTATTGTCATTTTCTTAAATATATACTAGGGGCTTTTAAATACATGTTGATTTTTTAAACATATTTTTTCAAACATCTGAGCATATGAAAATCTGATTGGCAGGAGCTGGCATAGTTGAATGCATTCTTACTTTCCAGCAAGCTAGAAGGCAAATAAAACAATCTCTGCAATTATTATATATATATGGGGTTTTTTTAATTTTTTTTTTTTTTTTTTTTAATAGGGATAGACTTTTTAGGATATAAGAATGAAATGTGAATATGTCTGTTTTATTTTTGTCCTGGATGTAATGAAAACTACTAAAACATGGCACAAAACAACTAAAACATTTGTAAGTAGGGAGTTTTGTTTTGTGTGTTTTTTTCCAACAAGATATACAGAAGTGGACACACTCCCTCAGGAAACTTTTCCTGAATCTCCACCGTAAGCTTCTTTGACTAACTACTCATCAGTTTTTTTCATGGTTTTTCTGGTACAATCAGTGCTATAATCTACAGCAGTTCAGAGTAAACTTGTCAATGAACTGTTCTTACAGTTAATAAATAACTTGGCCCCTGGTATCTTTGTTTAGTTAGCACACAGAATGCATTGATTGCTTCTTTGACTCTAAAAGAATGTTAAATTGAATTTAAATAACATGTTCATTGATGGTTACTCTTTTTTAAATATCTGCACAGTAGGCTAGCAATTGGACTTAATGGATCTTCTGCAGAGGTCTGCACTTAGAAAACACCGTGCTGTTTTGTATCTCTGGTGTTTTAAAGCAATAGTTACAGCACAGAAAGTTAAGATATGATGTGTAGCAGTGACTGAACACCGTTTCTGTTTTTCTCATCTCCTAAGTAGGCAAGGGAGGGGATAACTACCTGGGAAGGGAATTTCCTGTGGAAAAAAGGAAAGACAAGGATTTATCTGGTTAGACAGTTTAGCCAAGTTTGCAGCAGTACCACAGTAAAGAGCATGAACTTCAAATATAAACAATCTAAAATAGAATTAAAAATGCAAGTGCTAAGAATTATTTCTATACACTGGATGCTTCGTAGCTGATAAGTATCTTAAATGAAAAACTATTCAGTATGCTAATAAGATTGGCAAATAATTGCATCCCAGTGTTAGTGAAGCAGATACGATAGGAGAGGTAGAAAGGAGATGCAAGTATTTCAGGTCAGAAAGTGACAACTTATATTAGGACAATTGTTATTGTATTTTTACCCAGGTATTAAAATCTATTGGTTAGAAATAATACAGTAAAATATTATGTGAAGATCTGACTAACAGAATGGAATTGTGTAATTCTAGATTTGGGCAAAACACTATGTAGAGATATGTGATTGTCTGCATTAGGAAGAGACTATTCATGTGGTTTTATTTTGTATTCAGATCTTTTGGAAATTATACATAAGATAGCGAAAGAAAAGCTCAATTCCAGATACTATTCTGTACCAGAACAAAATTTATACTTTTATTACAATGTATTCATTTTGCTCACCTGTTTTAAAATTAGAACAGCAGGACCAAACTACTAAACAAACATACAGGAAGTAACACGTAAATTAATTTCAGTAACTTCAAATGAGGCTTATAAATGTTGTAGTTAGTTGTGTTGCCACAATAATCTACAGTTGTCATTTTTAGCTGACTGAAGTAAGGTCAGTTTAATTTACAATACACACTGAAAGAGAAGGATAAATTCTAGCAGAGTATATATGCAGATTTACTGGAGTGTCATTTGTCATTTTTCTGTGTACATAAAAATATCATTAATATTACAAGGTTGAGCACTCAAGAAGAAAGGATGCCAGCTTTAGTTTGACCCACTTGTACATAAAAGTTGACTTAGCTTTTTAATTATGCCATCGAATGCTCTTATTTCTCACTGTACTCTGAGACTGAATTACTGTTGTGCATTTAAAGAGATGTTATTCAGTAGGATGGCTGCTACATATGTTGAAATGAGTCGTTGTGCACATTATCCAGGATATTAATAGCAAAGAAAGGAATGATTAAAACAAACTGAGCACTACTTTAAAAACTGTGTCTTATACATGTTTTTTCGCAGGGTTGCTGTGTCATGTTAATACCTCTAGACAAGATTTCTGCAGGTTCTTGCTGATATTGTGAGCTTAATTTCTCGTATAGTTGGGTCCAGCTCCTTTAGCTATTCTTTTAGCTGCAACTAGAGCACATGGGAGCTTGAACAGAACAAATAGAATACCAGGTACTCAAGACTGACATGTGCTTTGGGCTTTTTTGTTTGTTTTTGTGTTTGTTTTTTTTTTTTTTTTCTCTTTTATCAAATTTGTTTGGTGCTGTTTCTAATATTCTGACTTTAGTCCTTATTGGATTAAAAGAATCTTTAAAATATGAATACCAAATAGTATGTTCCATGTTTTTAAAGTTTATATGCATCCCTTTTGTTCAGTAAGAAAATATTGTGCAATTATAAACAAAAAAAAGATGCTTTAAGGTTCAGCAGTATTGTAAGCGAGCACACTTAAAGATAGAGAAAATCTTTTTCTTCCCTCATTATTTATGTATACTTTTAAATTGTTTCCAGTCATGTTTAACCACATGAATGAATCTAATTTTTTTTTAAGGAATGAATAAATTTGAAATATTATTATTTAAAAAAATGCCACTTTGGAACTTGAATTTCCTTCTAGTAGTTATATCACAGGAATTGCTCAAGACTCTTCCGTAAATCATATAATGTTAGAAATTTCTACAGAAGACTGAGGGCAGTATCTCAGTTTCACAGACTGAGAGCGTTTCTTGGATATACTGTTTAAGACCATAAACAATTTACTTATCTTCACTCTCTGGGGGAAAAAAAATGTTTTATCTACTTTGAAAGAAATGGCAATTTTTGATAGAGCAAAGTATAGCATTCCACTTTGTTAAGTAATAAACATATTTTTAAAAATAGACAGCAGTTTTCCTCTGGAAGCTTCTAAAAATTTAAATATATTTTTAGAAAAAATGTGAAAGCATTAAAAATCACCATTAGTATTTTCCGTTTCTGAGGTCCAAACTGTAGTTTGCTAAAATGTTCTTTTGATATTGTCTCCTCAAAGATGTTAGGACAAGTGCTGCCTACTACCTTGATGTTGTTCCCAATTGTTGTTCTCTATTTATTGCTCTTTCATTCAGCCATGATGGATGCTTAAAGGTAGAAAGAGTAAAGAATTTCTTCTGTATGTCATGTGCACCCCTTGTCTGATGTGGATAGAAGAGATTGACTTCCAAATAAGGGTATAATGGATTATAACATTCATATGCAGTTAATTACATTTCAGTCCAACTATGTGTTTATATAACAGATTAGCTCAGTGATAGGCTGGCAAATTTAAAATTGAGGCCAAGAATTCAACTGCCAGGAAAAACGCTTGTTCTTATAACCTTGGAAGTGAAGCAGAGGAGGAGGATGCATGAGCTGCTCACCTGAATCTCTGTGACATGGTTCTTGGTGTAGTATTGCAATGAACAAACCTTTGTTAAGCATATTAGAAAGGTGTATGTAAAACAGCATTAGACCAAAACTAGAACACTGAAGCCAAACTGTTCACAAGTTTTAAAGGATGTTTGAAAACTAGATAGGTAATTTTAAAAGAATGAAAAGGTGATTGAAGAACCACGCTTGTATCATCAAAAAACTGTTTCAGAGGTGAAGTTTTAGAGCATATAAATATATCCACTCAAAGAAAATATTAAGTCATACCAAGCTAAAATAACAAAGGTATGGTTAAGACTAAGAACCAGAATCTGTTACCACATTGAAAGAGAAAAATGGCTTTATTACATGTTTTAGCAAATTTCAAAATTGATGTTGAATTCTTCATCTCCTCATTTCTTCAAAGTGACATTGGATGTCTGTCTTTGATTTGTGCTGTAATCAGGTGTAAAATATTAGGTACAACCCAGGGGTAACAACAGGATTTCTAGTTTTAGTATACGGAACCTAGATCTGAAGACCAACTGTATGAGAAGTCTTCATTCTGCCAGTTGTTTTTCTGTCTTCATTGTGGAAAGAAATTTCGAAGTAACAAATCTTTTATTTAGCACTAAAGGCGTGGGATTCCAGAATTTGGTATTATTTGCTAGGAGGGTTTCTAAAGCGGAGGGTTGCAACCCTTCTGCAGAGGATGGCTATCAAGAGAAATCTTGGTTTCTTCAAAGCTGGTGTACAGATTTTCATAATAAATATTTAGAATTAGCACACTGTCCCCCTGGGTAGCAATACGGTAATAGAAAACATGAATAGTGTGTTTGCTTCAGCTGCTGAGTTTGAAAGCAATCCACTGCAATCCCATTGGGCTAGATGAAGCTCTTAAAATGTTTATTTTCTGTGTACAGTAAGTAACAGTAAAGCCCTGCAAATCTACATAGACTTGAGAACTGAATTAATAAGTTTTATTTATATTTGGGGTTTATCCACATTTTAAATGGTTCTTTACTGGGAGAATCTCAAGTCATTGTCAAATTTTAGACAATAATCACTGAGTTTACAACAAAAGAAAATCACAGAATCACAAAATGTTAGGGATTGGAAGGGACCTCGAAAGATCATCTAGTCCAATCCCCCTGCCAGAGCAGGAACAAACACCTAGATGAGGTTACACAGGAAGGCATCCAGGTAGGTTTTGAATGCCTCCACAACCTCCCTGGGCAGCCTGTTCCAGTGTTCTGTCACCCTCACTGTGAAGAAGTTTCTTCTCAAATTTAAATGGAACCTTTTGTGTTCCAGTTTGTACCCATTACCCCTTGTCCTATCATTGGTTGTCACTGCGAAGAGCCTGGCTTCATCCTCATGATACTCACCCTTTACATATTTATAAACATTAATGAGGTCACCCCTCAGTCTCCTCTTCCCCAAACTAAAGAGACCTAGCTTCCTCAGCCTTTCCTCATAAGGGAGATGCTCCACACCCTTAATCATCTTTGTTGCCCTCTAACCTTTCAAAAAAATTAAGGATTTTAATATGTTTCTGAGAAAAGAAAAACTGAAAAAAAAATTACTTCTTTAATATGAAGATGTTTTAAAGAGTTTGCAACTCCTGTTTGTTTCAATTTTTTCTGTTTTTTCAGAAACATTCTACTTTTCAGGAATTATAATAACAGCTTCCCATTTCCTCAAAGCAAATAAAGTATAGCATTTTCCCATTGTTTAGAAGTTTTTATACAACTGATTTGCACTTTCTGTCTTAGGCTTCACTTAGTAAGAACCTAGTATATGAAGCATTGATATATTGATATATCATGTTTATATCAATGCTTATCCTTGGCCGAGGGAGCCGACATCAAGACCTACTTGTGGGCCAGGTACCATGAGATGAAAAAGCTGGTCTACGACCTCCTTCCACCAGGAGTTTGCAATCTCCTCAACACAGCCGCTATCTATGCTAACAATGAGATCAGCCTGGGCGATATTGAGATCTATGGCTTTGACTACGATTACACATTAGCACAGTATTCTAATTTACTACACTCTGTGATTTGCAACACTGCCAGAGGCATCCTCATAGAACAATTTAAGTATCCAGAAGGGCTTGGGAAGTATGACTACATTCCAGGCTTTGCCATACGCGAACTCCACTATGATGTACAAAAGAGCCTTCTGATGAAGAGTGATGCTTTCCATTATGTCCAACTGGGGACAGCATATAGAGGACTCAAACCAGTGCCTGATGAAGAGGTAATTGAACTCTATGGTGGTACACAGCACATCCCCCTGTACCAGATGAGTGACTTCTATGGCAAGGGTCCTTCACTTAAGCAGTTTATGGACATTTTTTCTCTTTGTGAAATGACTCTGCTCTCTTCAGTCATTGATTACTTCGTAACACATGGCATTGAGTTTGACCAGGTGCATCTTTACAAGGATATATCTGATGCAATTAGAGATGTACATGTGAAAGGAGTGATGTACAAATGGATTGAAAAAGATCTGGAACAGTATATTCTGCATGGAGATGAAATCTACGCTGTGCTAAACCACTTGGTGAACCATGAGAAGAAATTCTTCCTCATATTGATATCCATTGATATAAACATGGACAAGTTTTCTCCTCTCGTTATTCTAGGATTATGACTGATTTAATTAACAAACCAAACTACCTATATTTTTATGCGTTTCTGATGCAGAACTGATATACAATTTTGTTAAGATAACATGATCTGATAAATTCAGGCAACAGATATGGAAATCATAATTAGGAACAAGACATTTCCATTCTAATCATCAACTGTAAACTGGGTAAAATAAACCATAAAAACTCTCCATGTGAAGAAGAGCATATTTTTCAGAAAAAAAAAAAAAAAAAATTAGATCTGTCCATCATTTAGCATTCTCCAGTCATTTAGAAGCTTTTGTTATATGTTCCAACAGTCAATTAGCCTTATTGTTAAAATCAAGCATCTTATTTCCAAGCTTGCATATAGGTGGTTTCAGGTACCATCCATAACATGCTGTTCTGTCTTTCTCTACAAGACTGAAGAGCTTTTATCAGGCTACAGTTCCTAGTAAGTGCCTACAAACCACTTACAGAATTACAGACCAGTTGGGCTTGGAAGCAACCTCTGGAGAGCATCTAGTCATATATGATTTTTTTTTTCCAAATCCTCTGCAAATTGCATTATCTTCTTGGTTACAAACTGAAACTGTGAAATAGAAAGAGCAAACATTTGCTTGAGATTTGCTTACCACCATAACACAAGCTCGTGTTAAGCAGGTTACACATTGGTCCCCATGTCACTTGGTGCAGTGTCTGGCTTTGTTTACTTTGTGGTCTAGACATGTCCTGGGATATAGCTCAAAAATTTTGTTTGGATGGAAACCGATTTATGTAAAGTAGAGAAGAAGCATAGATATGATATGTGTTTGTACTCTCTGTGCGTTCATCAAGTTACAACTGGCTAATCTTCCCTCTTGACAACCCAGAGCTCTGAGTGCTGTAACATCTCTCATGATCAGACTTTGTCAAGAATTCTAACAAAAACAGTAAAGGAGTTGGGCCCAATGAATCGTGTAAAAACTTGTCCCCTTTGAGACAGATAGCAGAAGCTTCCAGTCAATTGAAGCAAAGGAACTCTCTGGGATGCACTTTTGCAGACTTCCTTTTGGAAGAGTACATTTATAAGAATAAAGAGCAAATACCTCTTTTTCCCTTTTTGGGATGGATTTTTACTCTTTTGTTCAGGGAATATTATTCTCAGATCCTTAACATTTACCATCATAAACCAAGTCCAACTATTTTTCAGGTCATTAAAGGACCTGAGAGGACTCAGAAATAAGGGTAAACAGATCAAGAGCAGAGCCTTGCAGTATCCATACAGAAAACACAAGAAACTTTTCCAGAACATGAGTTTGTAGCAAGTCAAGAGGTAGGAAAGTACACTGTGACTTGGAGTTTACTGTCCTCAGTGTTAAACAAAGGCAGTCTGTCCTCAATGAGTTTTCTCTGAGACACTAGAGATCTACCAGGAGTTTGTCTAATTTTGTGGCTGTAAGGCTGTCAAAGGGCAGTTTGGGGGAATGGAGCTGAAGAACAGCACCCCATCATTCATGGCATGTGGTCTAAAAATTGTTATACTGAGTAGCTTGGGTATATATCTATTTATATATGAACTCTATATATGTATATATGCACACATATGTGTACACACAAACATATATATACAGGTGGGTGGATAGTGATTTCTGTACTATGACATAGACACACAGCCCCCACACTCACACCAGCTGAGATACGACCCCTCTGATGGACCTGGGGGATCAGGACCACCGCATCAGCCGGTTGGCATGTCAAGTCTGTTGGTGGATTGCCTTCTCTGTGCTCCACCTTGTGCTCAGTTTTCTCCACCTTGTATTTAATGTCTGTGTATATCCCCCCTGAGAGTCTTTTGTTTCAATATTTCATACCTTTCTGTTACACTTAAAGTGGCTGGCATAAGCTGCTAACGGCCTCAGCCCCAGACCAAACTCTAACCAGCCAAAACTGACTGACCTCTACATGTGTCTTGAACAGAAACAGCAACATTAATTCCTGTCAGCACTTGATGAGTCCGAAGGAGCATGTTTTCCTTTGAAGCACTTAGTTGTGGAAGTGCAGCAATATCACAGTAATTCCTTGCCTGTAACAAGTGGTCAATGTCCTTGTGCATAGCAGGAGGTTGTTTCTTCACTAGGGTAAGTCGCTGCACAGAGGTAGTCATATTCAAAGCATTTAGGTTTCATGCTGACATCCAGATGTGTAGAGATAGGGGTTGTCACAAGGACCATGCATTTTTACACTGAACATACTGAAAAATGTATTTGTATTCATACATAACTTAGTTTAAGAATTCTTAATCTGACAAAAGCAGTAATATAAAATATACAGTACTGTGTCCTCTGCATAAAACAGATTTTATTACCTGCAGCTGGGAAATTATTTTGAATTTTTCCATGGATTCTTTCAGTGCCTAACCTTTCGAAAGTTGGGTTATTTTGTATTTAATAGATATGATAAACACAGATTTATCTAGCTTACATTGTAAATAAGAAAAAACATTGAAAATACAGTGTGACTATTTTTTTTTTAATGAAGTACCAATCTCTCTGTTTTCATTTTGCATAGAAAACCCAAAACAAAAACAACAAATCCCAAACAGAACAAAATAAAACAAAAAAAAAAACCTACAACACACAAGAAAAAAACAAAACAAAACAAAACAAAACAACAACAAAAACAAACAAAAAAACCAACCAACAAACCACAACCAACCTTCATATACTGAATGAAGCCAATAACTTTACCATTTGGAGGGCTATGCTTCAGTGACATTTGTAGGAGGTACTAAGCCAGATATATTTGACAAACTGTACAAGATCCAAAAACTTCAGCAGGTGTAGAGAAAGTAAATTTTGAAAAATAACGTATGAAAAATTATGAACAAATAATCTTTTTTTTCTCAGCATGTTACTAGAAATAGAGTACATCTGTCCAACCAAGCAGCTGCATCATCTTGAAGCTCTTGAAAGTGCTTGTGGAGATGAGGAGAACATAAATCACAAGTAGAACAATAAAAAAAAAGAGGTAGAGAGTCATAAATATAGTCTGTAAGTAAAATACATGAAAATGAAATAATGTGAGAGCTTTTTATTCCATTATTTAGAAAAAGAGAAACTGAAAATGTGAACTTTGTTTTTCTTTTAATTCCATGTCTTAATTTTAATGTATTACTTTGATAAAAGATCAATACAGAAGAAAATATATTGTTTTTAGACCCAACACAAAAATGCTAGTGTCTCATCTTTGAGGTATTTCCAGTAAAATTAGAGAGAGATTACATATCTATTTGCTCAATGGAGCTGCAGATAATTCTTGGTAAATCAAATGTACCATCTGTATTTATTTATTTATTTTTAGTATTCCTAATTATTTTCTTAATTATCTAGTCAGACTGAACAGAATTACTGCCATGAAGGTACCATGCTGAAAAACATCCCATTTCAACTTTAATTCAGAACTAAATGTTCTCATTCACTGATACAAACTGGTATTTATTTTCTTGAAAGTATTCCCTTAGCAGTACTCTTTCAAATTACTTTTTTCATATAACAGAGACCCCCATTCAGTTTCTAATCACTTTATCTAATAATTAGCTTTAGCTGCACTACAATAAAATAGTGCTTGCTGTGCTTATTTCATTTTAACTGCTGATGACTTTATTTACAAAGAATACTTTGAAGATCTTACCAAATTGCTTGTTCTTTTCTTTTGTTACATTTAATTAGGATATGCTTCTGCATTAACATTCTTTTTATCAGCTAAAACATGGAACTTCACTAGTTTTCTATTCATTACATGGAACACAGAATTATATAAAACTTTGATCTATCATTTATAACACTTCAGTTGCAGACACATTTCATTTCAATGCTCATTTTTATATAGTTGATACCTTATTTACTTTATACCTTGAAATAAATAAAAAATGAGCCCTGTTTGCTGACTAATAAGCTTCTACCATGAGTCAAGGGACTTTAAAATGAAAGCATTTTGAAGAATTCAGTTCCTGTTAATCACAAAGAGATTAACATTCTTTTACTGTCAGTATGTTTTCAAGGTCGATACATTTTATAGGAAAGATACCCTACACATATAATCAAATCTTGTTTTTCCACTGTGTAACATCTTTTTTTTAATAATGGAGAATAAATGTGAATGTAGATCATGAGTTTTCAGTACTAGCATTGCTAATTGCAAATTTTATTCTGCTGCAACTCTGAATCAGTCTTTCAAACCCAGGCTTAAGCTAGCTAAAGATGAACTCAGTGGCAATAGTTAGCAGGTAATGTTCATGAGGTGAAGCTCTTACTGCAAATAGCAGTCTGTTTGCGTTTTACTGTATAATTATAGAGAAAATGTAACCCTATGTCTTGATTTCATATCCATATAATAAAATACTAAATTATTTTTTAAAATGCAAAATTTTGCACTGATTCATAGAGAAAAATGTAGAGAGGGCAGATAGAGGTGCTTGTGCAAGTTTCCCCCTATTGCCAGTAAGCAGATGTCAAATACATAGTGAGTATTAAAAAACCTTGTATATCTCTAAGTTTCTTGAATTACCACCAGTTTTTAAAGATAATAATTTGACTTTTCAGGAAAGCAATGATATTATACATTTACCACATTTTAATATTCCTTAGTATTTTCATTAGGAAAAAAAAATATAATGAGAATTAAAACCACTATGTTTAGTAAGGTTAAAATGAAGCAAAGTACACAATCTCTAATTTTGAAATACAAGTTATATTAAAATTAATAAAAGAGATTAAGACTTCTTAAAGACATTTTAAGTCACTTATATATTGCTCTCTTTGAATTCTTGTAATGGAACCAACTTGATTTTGAGTCTCTTCTGGGCTTTAAACCAAACACTAGTATAAGGAAACTGCAAATTGTTTCTTATCTATTAAATAATAGAAAAAGGAAAAAACAATATAGCCCAGTAATACATTTTCTTCTAAATGATACGCTTTATTTGGTTATGCAGAGAGTGTTCAGCAGAACACATCTTTCTGTTTTAGAAAATGTCCAAAAATGTCAGAGATGAACAGTAAAGATGTTTGAAACTGAAGTTGATCAAGTTCCTTATTGTTCACAGTCTACATCTTTCTCAGTTAAAGCTAATTAGTTGTCATGCTGCTGCTGGAATAGTTTGTATAGAACTACTGGCATATTGAATCCATAAATACATTCCATTCATCCAATTTTATTTATATTTATGGGTACCTTAGTTTTCAAACTATATAATGACTTGATTCAGTGGTTTTACCAAACCATATTTTCTTTCCCCTAGCTTTCAAACTGCTGCTTGTGTTGAAGAGTGATCTGTCAACGGACTGAGTAGCTAAAGGAATTGAAAATGCATGTGCTGTGTTCTGAAATGCTGCTTTATTTTCAGACTTAATTACTGACAGATTTTTACTGAACTGTTGGGAAAAAAACAAACCCACAACTGATTTAAAATACAGATTTAATTCCTTTTGAACAGTGATAAATATTGGTAATTGGAGAATAATCTGGCCAACCTGAGTCTTTACAGTGTCATAAAAACAGAGAGCCATATTTCACCTTCTTCTTTTCAGCGATAACAGATTAATGATTTCTGAACTGTATTGACAGTCAGTTGTACGCATCTGATTTGATGACTGCATATAAGCAGTTTAGTGTAGCTAAGGCTGGCAATGGCTGGGAGCCAGAGCACTCTATAGCATCTTAGATTTCTGCAACACCCGCAGTTAGATTCTACCACATGAAATGTGATTTCTGTGACACTTTTCCCCCTTTTATCCTCCCACGATTATTGTATTCTCAAATGTAAAAAGGGCTGAACCAATGTATACAGTATAGAGATACACAAAAATAAATATTTTTTAAAAATACAATGGAGTAAGTGTATCTGCATAGTTGAAAGACCTATGTCTAATAAACTTAGAGAAAAAAATGTTCATTGGAATAAACAAAAAACACAAGAAGGGAAAAAAAAAAAGTATATGTGAGGGAATGCAGCATATGAATTTGGAGATGTGCATAGGAATAGACTGTGATGTTTGTCCAGAGTTCTATATTAGTGACAGTTAATTCAACCAAGCTGACAATTTCCTTAGCACTTTGCATGGGACTGCAATCAAATGGTTTCCTTGAATTTTAGAAGCTGTGGTTTGTTTTTTTTTTTTCTCTTCGCATTATTAAAATTTTTCATATATGTAATATGTCCTTTCTTGAGCACACTTACTTGTACAGATGTTTGCTAGATTTTCAAAGGCACATTCAATGAAAAAGAACAAGATCATAACACAAGTTCTCTTGAACATGTAACACTTAATGCATACCTGTATTTCATACCACTGAACAACATATGAGTAAATCTATTCCAGTTCTTATAGACTACTATACTCTCAAGGTTACTGAAGGAACAGGAGATAGGAAGTCTGGGAAGTAAGATCTAAATGAAAAACATTAGCGTCCATTATCTATATGATTACTACTAAAATGGCTATAACTGCACATAATATGAGGCCAGCAAACACTATTTTGTAATTGACATGAAGGAAATAAATGCCACTATCAAGCTATACCACAGAAGATACAACTTCTGATAAGAAGAATCTCGTCTTGTTCTCATAGATGATCTTTTAATATCAGATTTGGTTTTAAATATTACCTGAGTTTTGTGTGAAAACCTTATGTTATCAATAGTCAGTTAAAAACAAAGGAAAACTGAAGAAAAACCAACAGCTGCCAGTGCAAAATGATATCTGGCATCTTGGAGATATTGCCAAGAAAGAATTCTTGCATACTTCTAGTCAGGGAATGAAATACAAAAACTTGTGCATATAAAGCAAGAGGGATGGAAGAGTGTGTTTTTTGCCTGGAAGTTTCATGGTATCTGCCATAGGACCAGGGCATTTCCATTAGTAATGGGCACAGGGTCAGGCAGCTTTGGGTAAAACAAGTGATGTCCAAAATGGAAATTTAATATATGTTCAAAACTCCTGTATATTATTGTTGTTGAATAATACTTAAAAAAAAAAAAAAAAAAAACTAGAACTTTGTAAAGTTGATAAAGAAGCAAGTTTTTCTTGATGGCATTTCTGGTACTTCATTTCACTAACTTGTGTATCTTGATTAGAGTGCGTAATTTACAATAGTTACAGCAAGGAATTATGAGGAAGATAACCACAATAAGCAACTCCAAGTTAATAACATGTTAGGATGCAGTTGTTATTAAGAATGTATAGAATGTTTTCTTACAAATCTTCTTACTAAGTTGATCAAAGAAGCAAATTCTCTTAGGTTCTTCTTGTACTTTCATATACAATTTACTTGGTAAGATTTTTTTTCTCTGTGATATTGGTAAAAATTATTCAGCCAAGTACCTCACACTGTGCTATTGATTAAAATAATTTCTGTGAATCATGAATTCTTTTGTGTGATTTGTTAGCACTTCAAGTCCTTCTTTGTGAATGATTGTTTGTTAAATCCCACTGCTTTCTTTTCCAAAAAAGGGAAAACCCAATTTAAAATCAAACAGAAATTCAGGTATAAAATAAAAAGGCAAAGCTGCTCCTCAGTGTAAACTATCTACTTTTATTCTGTGATGAAAGAAAACATAGGTTTTTGCATATTTTGGTTTTGTGAAATAATGATATGAAATGAAGGATTCTTGGTATAATTGTCTTTTAACTAACAGTAGCTGTAAATGCAGACACTGCATTATTTGTCTTCGAAGCTTCGCTATTAAAAACACAAACTTCTAGTACTTCTGTACCTCTGCACCCACCTGACTGTCTCTCTATATTGTTTTAAAGTTCATTATTCATGAATAAAATGCTAAATCACTTATCTCCATCGGTGCAGATGAATTTTACCACCATATTATTCCGTAACTGTCACTTCTGTAAGGTAACATGCATACTGTAGAAGCTAATCCAGGGAAATTTGACATCACTTTCTAGCTCTCACGAAGTTAAAGAGAATATTTTAAACAAGTACTCAATAATGTTGAATTTGTTATCTGTCTGAGAAGGTAATGGAAGACTATTTTACAGAATGAGGCATCACTAAATGCACTCTCACTGCCATTTGTCTTCAATTACGGAAAGGGTATGCAAGTCAATGACTTTGATTTCCTCCTAAATGAGAAATTTTGCATCCACCTGCATCTTCCCATGCTATTTACTGAATTCTTCCATGGATCAAGAGAGTTTTGGATATATTCTTTATATTTCAGTTAAAAGTTATCCTAAATTAATTCTTTGAACCTAATTGTTACAAACAGGCACATTTCTGTCTTTATATTCAATTGTGAAGTTTCAAAACATAAGAAAATGCAGCTACCAAGCCTCAAAACTTTCTCATTTTCTTTCAGAAAAGTTAAAAGCTTATTTACACAGTTCTCCCTATTTAGTGCAAGTGCACTGTGAATGGTAATACAAATGGTATGGATTTATATACACCTAAATAAGTCTGTGTGTCATCCGATATGATTTACGTAGAATTTTTTATTACTTGGGCATTTACATAAATGTAATATAGAGTGAACACTGCCGTGCAGTAAAAATGCATAGTGCACATAGTAATTTATTATGTTTTTCCTGTCCCTGAGGAACTAAACTAGAAGCTTTTGATGTTCAGAGGAGATATCCTTTACCAGCTTAAGAAGTTACCACTGCATGTATTTACTGTAGCGTATGTTTTTTTGAGTAAACTTGTTTTCTGCAGTGTTTTTATTAGTGTGATTTATATTTATGATATTCTAAATCCATGTTAACACTCATACTAAAATAATACTTTTTTTTTTTCTATAACTGTAATTTTGTGTGTGTGCTTCAAATGCCTGCAAAAATGAGAACTTTGTAATGTGTATGGCACTGTGAAGGAAATTCAGAAATAAGGACAATTTTACAAAAAAATCAGAAGGGAAGAAGAGGCAAATGTGAGTCCTGTTGGTTTCACTAACAGAATGAACTCCTAAATGTTCTCCTCTTTTCTCTCTACTCCTGCATCACTAGAATTCTTTTTATCTTTTCTCTGCATCCAGGGAAGCAGTCACAGGTTATGAATGAGATTTTCTTCATCGATGGCTTCTTGTAGACTTTGGATCAACTGTCAATACAACTGTTTTGGTACATACATGGTAGACCAATTGATTTTAACCACTCTTTTTGACCTTCCTGCATTCAAAGCGACAATAATGCCCCAGGAAAAAAAGTATTATCGGTATTTTGGTATCTTTGTGATAACCAAACAAGGACTGTAGGAGTGCCACATCAAAGGTGTTTACCTTTGATCAGTTCTTCTCATGGTCAAAATTTTCCCTGATGTTTCCCCAGGCTGTCTTGTTAGCTCCTCTAATGGAGCCCCACTAAGTTTATTAGAGATCTGGAGCACAAGATATATGAGGAGATGGTGAGAGAATTGGGTTTACTCAACCTGGAAGGGAAAGTTTGAGCAGCTGGGAAACGTATTGCTGTTTTCAAGCTAATGTGAAGGTAGTAGATGGAAGAAAAACACACCCAGACTCTTTGTGGAGGTATATAGTGACAAGAGAAGAAAGGACATTCCAACTAAATATAAGGAAAAAAGAAAGTATCATGGGCACAGTTTGCCCAGAAAGGCTTAGGAATCTCCATCCTTGAATGTATTCAAAACTTCACTAAACAAGGCCCATAACATCACCACACAAGTGGATCTACTTTGACCTGGGGGCTGGAGTAAATGGTTTCCGTATCTCCCTTCCATTATAATTTGACCTATGTTTCTAAATTTACTTCAAATTGAAATGATAAATAGCATTTTCATTTTGGCCTGATTAATTTTGATTCCATAATCCTTTTAACCAGAAATTCCATCAGTGTTTGTATTTTCCAACTGAATTCTTTTACCAAGAGCCCACCATCATTCCATGAGCTTCTATGAAGTTCAGAAAGTCTATGTCTCTCCTATTCCTTCACTTGCCATTACTGCTAAGATAAACAAATAGTAAGCAGCAGTGCTTCTTACAGATACGGTTGAATGAAGCCCTATTTAAAACTGATAAAGTGCCAGAGAAATCTCACAGCCTTTATGTTGAGAAAGAGAAAACAGGAGAGTATATGTATATGTGAAATGTAGCACCACCAAACCTGTTTCATTTTAAAATTGTTTGTATTTTATTCCATTATTACATGACTATAACTGAAAAACTGTTTCTTCTGTCTTATCATCCATATTTCTATGAGCCTTTATAACAGTTTCAAAAACATGAACATTCAATCAATATCTCTCTTAAAATGAACAGAATGCATCAAGCTAAGCATTTTTTTTAAACACAGTGAATTCTCAGTGCTATAGACAATCAGTAAAATTTTTTTGTTATTATAATTTACATGTGTCTGAATATAAATGTAAATACTATAAATGAATCCTTTTCATATTTCTGGTAGTTTGTGATTTTTTTTTTTTTTTCTGCCACCTCATTTACAGACATCAGCTACATGACTGACAGTGTTAATTGTGGTGGAAAGACCCAAGATTTTCTCTGGAGCTTTGAAGTCAATGTTTATAGCTGTTACACAACATTTGAAATGTGTGAGGCTAATGTGATTTTATATTTTTGTCTTTGCAAGTGGTAGAGGAGCACTGTGTTACAGTACTACAGCCTGGGGATCATTCTGAGATGTTTGAAACCACTGGTTTCAAAAATACTGGCAATTATAGTGTAGTCAATCCGTCTTAATGAATGTCTATGTCAGAACCTCAAATGGAAGTGTGTCTTTGGATTATAGGTGTCAAAAAATTATGCTTTGGTTTTATTAGAACATTCAGAAATAGAATTTTGGGCAACTGCATGTGTTTCCAGATAGAAGTTTAATATGATGTTTATTATAAATAGAATGTTTTTTCTTTCCTCTTCTGTGATATTTCCCCATGCCATGTTCTGGCACTCGTCTGTTTGGATTTATTTGCACTACATGTTTCTCTAAACTCAAACTAACTGAAGGAAAAATTTCACGTGTTCATCAGAGTAGACTGTTTCATTAAATGCCTCTCTACCATTAGAAAGTACTTGTATTGCTTTTACTTGACTCCCACACATGGTAGATTGAAAACAATGGGTTAAGTCCATGCTTACAGCCTTTATTAGCCTAGTTTGTTGCTGACAAAATGCAAGGCAACTAGAGTCTGCAAGACTTGTAATGAATGGCAATTATTAAGTGTCCTATCAAGTTTTTATGCATCCTAACCTTGACTGCATTTAGTGTCTTGCAGTTTTTGGGATTCTTTGGCCTCAAGCTTTGTTTAAACATAGGCAAATTTTTGTTTTGTTTTGTTTTGTTTTGTTTTTTTTCTATTAACTGTAAATAACTTTTTGGTTGTACATTATATGCAACAATTAAAACAAAAGAAAATATAAAACAAAATATATCCCATGGCATTTTTTATGTACTTCTAGTATTACAAAAGATCGTTTAGGTCATTGAGCTTAGTTTCTTTACTCTCAATTGACCATCATTAATTCAAAAGAATGAAGACAATATATTCTGAGCACTAGCACAACTTATGCTGTCTAACAACTACTAAAACCTTGAAATTCTAAGGCTTAAATGGAATGTCTTACAAGAGAACAGCAGGAAAGACCAAGCAAGTTGTGAAGAGTTCCTGAAGAGCTTTATATTCTCCATGGAAGCACATCCTGCTATGGATTTGAGCAAATCCTAAACTGTGTTGTCCTTACTCATTCGACCAGAATGGAGACTTACTGCCTGGTTTCCAACATTAATTAATTCTGTGTGATAACTAGCTGATGAAATCTTAATTTCCTTTAAGGACATTCAGTCCCACCGAGTGTTTCTGTAGTTGTGGCTGAACTGATGTGTTTCAGAAGGGGATCAATAAATATTTATTTGAAGACAATAGGAGTAGGAAGAAAAAAATACTTTCTCAGCATTTTCAAATTCCCCGTAAAAACTCTGAAACATAGAACTAATAAGATACAATATAATGCAAAAAATCCACCCCAAAGTGGCCTTGCTAGATTACTTCAACTCCACTTGAAGTTACAACAGCTCAGAAATTGAAGGGCTAATATCAAATGCATATTTTTAATTTCAAGTAATTTTCTGAAATCTTCTTTGTATTCAATGGTTTTGCATGTGTGTTCTATAGTTTTTTCTTTGATTTAAGACAAAGATGTTCTCAATATGTTTCATGACTACATGTATGTAAGGTATGTGTAATAGTGCAGAAAACCTCCCAAACCCTACATTGTAGTGTTTTTATGTGCAGCACCTGTGGTATATTATTTTTTGTCTCCATCACAGGTCTTCTTTGTATATTTCTCGCTCTTTGTTTCTGTAGTTGTCATCTACACTGTTTGGGTACCTGATAACCAACTAAACATTACTGCATGCATCTTCACAGAACTATAGTAAAACAGAAAAATATAACCAACCCTATTTTATATAGAAAAATTGAAATGCTGAAGATCACACCGAAGCAAATGACAAAACCAGAGCAAATTTTCTAAGCCCTAAGAGGCATTCTGTCCTTGAAGTCTGCCTATAATGTAATTAATAACAGAAGCAATGTTACAAACTTCAGGTCCCAAGATCTCTCCCTCTGCCTTGTGCGCCAGCCTATGTGACCAGTATCCCATGTGGAAAAATACAGATATCTTGGGGGTGAATATGAACACAGAGGGGTTGCCACAGGAATGGACTGACTGTGGCTTATGAGCCTCCCTCAGATTATTTTTAATATTAGACAAGTATAACTATAAAACTAATTAATTTTGCTACAACACAAATGTTTTTAAAAATGCTTCTGCATTTTAGAGACATAAATAGGGTGAAAAAGAAAAAAACGTTCATAGAGGCTTCACTGTACATTCAAAATTGTTTGTTTTTCACCAAGTTAGTAAACATTCAGGAATTTACACAGTTTTAATGCTAGGATTTGTTTCTAGGGCATTCTGTTTAGTATTAGAACCTTGACTTGGAGACAAGCCTTTCTTTGTGCACACGTTTCATCCTTGGGTGTTCCATTCAGATTTAAATTTCAAATCAGAAATTCACTGTTTGCTATCAATATTGAACACTGCCTCCAAAAAAAATAATGACTATCACAACCTTTCTTTAGAAATCGTAATATTCTTCTGGCATGCATAAAGAACATTTTCTTTTGGTTGTCTGGTACAAAATTCTAGAATAGAATGGCTTTAGTTTAACTGAAATATTTTTCTGTTGAAAATGAAATACTCTGCAGTATTGTATGACAGATCTGAAGTCTTAGTAAATAAACTCCTTAAAAACTTAAAGTTTTATTTGAAATCAATGTGCACTGATAGCTGTAGATAAACTTGATAAGAGATATAAAGATATGAGGTAAAATGGTTTATTAGTAACTCTTAGTAGAACCTAGAAAGGAGGATAAGCAATTTTGAGAGAATCAGGAGCACTGAATCCAAACCTTATATACCTATCTTTGACTTGAAATTTAAGACAAAAAGAGATACTTATATTTCACTACAACAGTTTGCACAAAGGAGTGGGTAACATCTAAAATCTGAATTTGTATTAACTTTTTTTTTTACTTTTGATACAGTCATGAAATGTAGCAAAAACACCTGTATTTTGTGTTCAGTCATGTTTTATATTGCAGGGCACACCAAGCACATTTGAGAATCTTTGAAATGGTCTGTTGTATCCCTTTTCCAATTCGGGAGATCTTTAAGGGGCATGACAAATTTCAGTGTTTATGTATTTATTTTTATTTAAAAAGCTTTATATTTCCTATAGCTGTGCAGAGAGGTTTTACAGTGCAAAATACTCTTCAGATTGAAATGTGACATGGTGGTCCATTTCACTGGAGCATATCTCTTCACAGTGCAGGCTTCTGCTGTCTGCTGGTCTTTAGAAATTGCAGTCTGAACCAGCATTTGAAGAGTTAAAGCACTTCACAAGTCAAGGAAAATTTTGTCTGATGTTCATGGCTTCTTCTCAATGGACCATCTTTTCTGCTGAATTTATCCATCGTCTGGTCCATCTATTACTCTTTATTGTCAGTCTGTGCAGGCACCAAAGCACTCGGCTTAGGACAGCTATTGTTTCCTTCCCTTTTTTTACAAACATATTTGAAAATCGCCATGTTACTTATCTACTTATCTACACCGTGAAGGAAGCATTTGGACCGTGAGGAAATGAGAAGGAGCAGCAACCAGCTACTCCTCTCTGTGGCAGCTATTGCTCTCAAAGTGACCTACCAGCCTGATTCCATAAGCATAGGATACAGTCTATTAAATATAAAAAATGTATTTATTTTCTGATCTTTTCTGCCTCCTTACTTATTTTATACTTCTTTGTATTGTGGCATGGGAATTGATTGGTGTTAAGATTATAAACATTTACTCAATACTTATTTTACTTATAAACATTCCTTCATTATTTTACTCAATCTAAAAATTTGATCTACTGGCTGACAGAAATAATATTGAATAAATCACATTGTCTGATACCATCTCCATAATTACAATCTAAATTTTTTACTCTACCTAGGACTACTTTAATCCTTTCAGAATTTGTTTATGGAACTTTGTTGGAAAAAAAAAAAAAAAAAAGTTCTAGAGTAAATAGAATAGCTGGAGATCTATCACGTAAATTAGGAAGGAGAATTTAGCATTTTAATTATCTCAGATTTAGAAAGTTGAATTAAAAGTAGACGACTTCAGACAGTTTTGTTTGTTGTTTTTAATAGCTTTTAGAAAAGTTCCTAAAGAACTACCATCCACATTATAATATTTATTAAATGGAGCAATTAATTTAAATTCTCATTAGGTTTAAGGAACTCTGTGTACTTTTGATTTGTAAAAATTCTCACTCTAATCTGTTTTATCTTTGAACACAATTAATTTTCCTAAGTAAGTATTTAGCTTTGGTTCATAGTATTTAAAAAGAAATATTGGCTTTTCATTCAATATTTCAGTTTGATATTGAGCAACATACCGACAGACTTTTCAATAAATATATTCATCTAAAACCCTATGAATCCTATATTTATGACTATATTCTGAACAGACTATTTCGAGCTTCCCTACTGTAATTGAAACTTGAAGTATTTTTATTGATTTTAATATTATCTGGAAGTTAGCCAACAGTTCTCTTTGGGTTTTTGTTCGTGATTTTTTGTTTGTTTGTTTGTGTTTTGTTTGTTTGTTTGTTTTTGTTTTTGTTTGTTTGTATTTTTTTTGGGGGGGAGGGAGGTGTTTGTTTGGGTTTTTTTCTTACGTCAGAGTGTAATCTTATCATCAACATTCATACAGAACATTATGGTGTACTGGGACTTTCCATCATCTGTTGGACATTAATGACTTAGTTTAAATTGTTTGTGTGTGTGCTTAACACTGCCTATGAAACTGTTGGATGCAAAAGTGGTTCATTGGGTAAGATGGTAGCTTAGAAAACTAAACATAGTTTAAAAAAAGGTAAAGAAAAAAAATACCTAAATTAAGACATTTCCACTGTTAATTATTTCTCGAAACAGAATTTTAGAATTTCTTAATAAAATAATAGACATAAAACGTTTAAAACATCAAATTATCTTCAGAGAAACAAAATTGGAATAAAATCTCCTGGTGAACTATTTATTATGATGGGAGAAAATCACTCAGAAGAATGGAGGCAACCTTTATGAATTTGTCTTATTTTGAAATAAATAGATCATTAATGTAATTCTTGTCAAATAGATTGCTTCCCGATACTTCATTTTTAGAAAACTTTTGTGTGGATTCCTGCTAAATCCAGTTACCTGTTTGGAATTATTTTATTTTCTTTCATTTTCCCTCCCAAAGGACACAAAGTAATTTATTCATTTCTTGTGCTAAGACAGAAGCACACTATATGGAACTAGAGGATGACATACATTGTTCATTTGTAGTTTTATTGCTGTTTGGTTTTAGTTTTATTTTTGTCTCTGTTGCAGGTAATTTGGTGTTTATTTTTCTGTATTACTAAGATGCATGTTCATCAACATTGTTACTATTTTCCTTGTCTTTTTTTCATTATTATGCTGGCTTTTCACTAAATCCAGTATCTTTCCATTTACTAAGACATAAAAAATATTTTCATTAAAAGAAAATGAGGTGGGTGGATGAGGAACACTAATTTGGCAGCACTTGACAGTAAGTGGCAGTGATTCAACTACAGTAGTTACCCGTGAATTGATGTGTAATTTTCTAATAAAGACAAACGAAGACATCATGATGATAATTTTTTTATCCTTTAATTAAAAATACCAACAGTACTGTTCTAATGAATGCAAAAGTGTTGCTGTTAATTTTTCATTTGTCAGTCTGTCCATATATTTTTTAATTATATTAGTAGAATGATAAAATGCAGAAGTCCAAAGATTTTTTAAACATATTGAACTTCATTTTTTAAGGCCCATTATCTGAAAAAATGTTAATATATATATAAGCAATATTACTGCCAGTAAGTCTGGACTAAAACTTTTTTTTTTCTCTTTGGAGAATGCAGAACTAAGGTAAATAGAAATTGTCTGTGAGCCAGATATCACACATTGACACAGACTGAACTTTAAATACATGTGTAGGCAGTGAAGTCAGTACTAAAACTAAGTGTTGGAGGATAATTGCTGGCATAGAAAACGTTGGGAGATGAAACAGGAAGGAAAACACAAGCAGCACCTGTATGTTTAACTGATCATTAATTTCATAGAGGTCACAATATTTACTTTTCCCTATGTTTAAAACTTCAGTGCAGAGTCTATTAGAACATATCACCTGTATAGAAGTACTTAGAGCATAAGTTGTTATGGCAGGAGCAAATTTTTGAATGACTAAAAAAAATAAGGTTTATGTTTTAACGTAGATCTTTGTAGATTTTAGGACTTGTTTCTTCTTTTGGAAGTTATGTGAAACCAAACACTAAAATGTCTTTGTATTAACTTCAGCTGAACCATCACCTCAATTATTTTCATCCATAGGTTTCAATTCATGGAATTAAAGAATAAATGGAAATCTTCAGTCTTACATTTCATTTCTTAATTTCATCAGCCTGGTATTTTGGTACTTAATGGTGTTTCTGGAGAGAAGTGTGAAAAATGTATGTATACATGCTCCAGAAACACACAAAAAGTTTATCTCCCTTTTTTTGTCCCATTAACCACATAGTATTTTTAATTATATTAGAATTCTAGAGACAGTAACCTGGCCACTGAAACAAACCCTTCATGGATAACATATGTTAAAACTTCATGCTTATTCACCAAAATAACACAAAAAGAATTTTCAGGATGCAGTGAATCATTTTGTGCATCAGCTTCTAGCATGAGGCTTCTATCCATTTATCAAATACTCTGTAAATTCTGTCTTGCATCAGAACTAATTGCCTTGTTTTAGATTTGGTTGGGATGAGATTTATTTTCATTGCACTGTATAATTAAAACCCATGAATATATGGCATCTTACTTGGAGTCACTGTGTTTGCAAAGCTAGAATGCCTAAAAATTTAGTACGCTTGAAAGTAACCTAGATAGTGTTTAATTAACATGACTGGTGCAACATATAAGAAGATTGCAATTACTGTATTTTCACTTTTATACTTCTCCTGTGGCTCTCATCCATTAGCCTTTCTGTTTTCCAGGCAACCCTTGTTCTTTCTGTCCCACTTTGTCCTTTCCCAGTCTCTTGCTTCTCAAGAGTATTCACATTCTTATGAGTATTCACATTCTTACCTCATTTTGATATTACAGTTTAACATTATCTCAGTGTTAATGGTGATGATGGACAAGTGATAGAAATTATTTACTGTAATTAATACTGTATTCTACTAGTCGTATTTTGATAATGTTTTGCTAGACTGTTGATTTCAAAAGCAAATCCTGCAATACATGGATCAAGCAGAATCCCTTCTGATCTTTAGCTGATCTTTCTTATTGAGGCTGTTCTGGAGAACTGCAGATGCTAAAGGTGTATCAGTGAATAACTTCTAACACACTGTTTTTTCAAGACAACTCCAAGCTTCTAGCTTCCTTAACACGTATGGTACTACTCATCACCTCATAAGATGCCCTGATGAGATGGTCCTCAACATGTATGGCACTACTGAACACACACAAGAAAATCTTGTCTTGTACCTGCGAAAACTGATGTTATGGAAAATAAGTGGGTGTTTTTGTAGATCTTCTGGCAGATTTTTGTCTGTTTTTTGTTTGTTTGGTTGGCTGGTTGGTTGGTTTGGTTTGGTTTGGTTTGTTTGGTTTTTTTAATTAACCTGATCAGTTATTCCTTACTGAACACAATAATTCACAGTTTCCTCTGCAAATTGTGTATCTATTTATGACTTTAGTAATTGGCACACTACACTTTGACATAAGCTCTGCCTGCTTGGTTTGTTCTGTTGTATTTTTCAGGACTTTGGATATATATGAAGCTTGAGTAAAACTTTCAAAATTAGGTGAAACTAAGTAAATGAATGTTTTTAAAAGAAAATAGATATTCAGTCTATTAGCTGGTATGAATATTAAATGTCATACTTTTTAACACAGAGTGCCGTTGATTTTTTTTTATGTTCTTCAAGGAAAAACTGAATTTAAAATGCATTTTAAAACTAGCCTACAGATTTGCACAGGAGTAGTATAATAATACAATAGCACCAAAAAACATATTATTTGCCATTTATTGCATCTTTTTTTATTTTGAGAACGTACAATAAATGTCAAACTAGCTACATATTGTAACTTTATTGCTCAGACTATCGGTTGCTTACCTAATTTACAAAATGTCAGCCTAGGTTTTCAGTGAAAGTTGATACTGTATCTAGACTCAAACTAGACAGACTAATAATGAAGCTGCAAGGAGCAGAACTGTAACTATGTGAACGGATTGATTTAATAAGGTTAACATCTGTCACTTTCAGCAAGTTTAGCAATAACACCCTACAGATCAAGATCCTGTTGCTAGGCTCAAGATTAGTTGCTAGTGAGAAATACCAACAGGAAATGTCAATGTCTTTGGCATCTGTTTCAAGTAAAAAAAAGTTCTCAAATGGTGTTATTTGTCTTTACTGGTGACATAATGGATATTACAGGAAGGAGTAATATTTCTAAGGTTCTTCACCGATCCCATTAGCTGGAGAACTTCCAACATCAGAAGTTCAGGCCAAGCTAGCTTTAGCAGAGGCAGTGAAATACCAGAATGGTATTATTTCCTTAAGGGTAGCCATGAAAAATATATATATATTAGAAACAAGTATTTTGATTTTCCTTTCCTTTTTTTTTTTTTCTACATATTTTAATATTTTGTTTTGTACAAAAACAGGAGTAATGATCCTCTTCTGGCTTGATCACTCTTGGCTTTACTTGATTTCTTGCATGAAATATTAAAGGTAGAAGACTGGACAGGAGTCATATAAAATATGATCTATTATTAGCATTTCATCTGCACTTCACTGTCTATTTTTTATATTCTTTTAGTCAGATTATGGTATTGCTTTCCTTTATGCCTTCACTAGCAAAATGCAAGTGACTGTAACTTGCAGATGACAGTTTCTATATAAAACGTAGGGCAAAGCATCTTCAGACACTGCTTTTATTTTAATACTACTCATAATTGAATGAAAAAGCAAAAAGATATTGCATTTCCTACAGCTTAACTACAGGAATCCTCTAACAATTACATCATTCACTCTATTAAAATTCTGGCAATTTAACATAGATTTCAACCTATATACCTTACGCAGTTTACTTCTTAATCTGACCAACCATGGATGATGTGGCTCAGTTTATTCACTCTCTTTTTGAAGGATGGTTTTCCCCATTTTTACCAAATCTGTTCTTGAGATTGTGGAAAGCGAAATCTCCACTCTAATTATTGCAATGTCTCATCTCTTCTTTTTGGCCATCTTTTTTAGGTCTACTTGTTTATATTTTCAGTGATACATGAGTATGAGTTGGCAGGGCTGACAAGAGAACGACATGATAACCTAATGAGAAGCTCTTTCTTATTGCTAAGTAATATGATAGGAACTGGGGGTTGGACTAGATGATCTTTTCAGGTCCCTTCCAGCCCCAAACACACTGTGATACTGTAACTTCCCTTGCTAAATACAATCTATGGAAGTAATTAGGGACAGATTAATGGATGAGGCAGTTCAATACTTTGCACCTTCCTAGGCATTCTTGTGACCCACATATATTCTTCATAAATCCTGTAAGTGTGCTGACTAACATTTTATACCTTCACACCTGGCATTGGTGTGAAGGATTGCACAGAGCAAAAAAGGAAAAGACAATCACACCCACAGGAATATTCAGCACAAAGTTATGCACTTACAGAGTAGGTTTTTTTTTTTTTCCCAAATGAATCACTTCAATATTTATTTTTATGGATACATTTTAATATAAAAGAAGATTCCCACCTTCTGAAAACTTAAATAGGCCAACTCTGGAAAACTTCTTCCCTGCTCCTGCAAACTCACTGGTGTATGAAACTAACAAAAAGAAATCTCTTTCCTCCACAAAAAGCTTTTTTTAAAATTTTGGTCTAGAAAGTAGTTATTTCAGGAATAGTTCAGAGACCATACAAACAGTTTAAAAAAAAAAAAAAATTATCTTTTTTTAAGACTAAATCTCCTACGCACAAAACCAAATTGTATCTCATGCCATAGAAATTTTTATGTAAATATCCTGTGCAATTCTTAGGACATATAGTGGGTATTAAAATGAGAATAAATATTATCTATCAGACTCAAAGCTCTAAACCATGTTTGCCTGATGGTATTATTAGAATTACATTATAATTTTATTTTAGTGGAATGGATCTATGATTCTATTATTCTATTATTTTGTGTCTTTAGGGTCTTCTAGTAGGTGTTTTGTATAGCTCGTGGATACTGCGTAAATTATGTTTCTGCTTTAAAATAAATTTTTCATTTATTCTATATTCTATCCAACATATCCATCCATCATATTGTGTACTTTCTTCAGTAGGACTTAGGTTTCAAGTTCCTTATTATAGGACTATTATTTTATAAAATGTGTATTGAAATTGTATCCTGACTGATTGGAAGCTGGTTTTTTTTGGTTTTGTTTTTGTTTTTTGTTTTTTTTCATTATACATAGAATATTCTTATTTTTTCTTTTCAAAGGCTCTTTATAGAGATATAACATGACTCATCTGATATACACAGAGTAGATTGTTTTTCTGCACTTTTTACATAATTTTCTGTATCTCACAGGAGAGCATGGATATGTGAATCAGTCTAAAACTATACAGCTCTGTTCAAAGTTTTATGGAGTACCAATGGGATTAATTTTCAAATTGAGATATTTCTGAATTGGTTCATATTTGTCATTTATTTTTTCAAATTTTCCCCCTCCTGTTTTCTCAGTAATGGGTAAAAAAAAACCCAACAAACAATCCTTGTTTTCAAATACTAAAAAAAAAAAATGTTTCTTAAAGAAGGCAACATCTTGGAAGAAAAAATGCTGTATTTTCAAACCAAAACCACTGTCTACACTTTGTGCTTAGGTTTTATCTACTGAAACTTCAGTGCCTTAGTGTTTTGGAGATTGTCTCATAACAACTTCAATGTAAAACCAGGTGAAATTTTATTTCCCAGAGATGCTGTGAAAATCAAACTCTAATTAATCTGTAACATTTAAAAGTTAAGCATTACTAGTAATTTAATAATATACTGCAATCTTAACAGTATTGTTACTTGTTTGTATTTTTGCTAGTTAAAACTGAAATAGGAATTTAATACTAAATTGTTATTGAACTATGCTACAAGAAATTATCAGTTATATGTTTGTTTTGGTGTTTTGTTTTGTTGTTGTTGTTGGGGTTTTTTTTTTTGTTGTTGTTGTTGGTTTTTTTTTTAATCTTTTTGTTTGTGGCCTTTATAATGCATTGCAAGAATTCATTGTCCGACAAATTATTTCTGCAGGTGGAGAGACACTAGGACTGCTGCTATAACTTTAGTTGTTGCAATGATGAAAGGATAAATGACCAGAATTTAGACTTATTTGGTGCCTTAGACTACTATTTTTTGTGTACAGTACAGCCTTTCATTAAATACTAAAAAGCTTCCGTGTTTGTCCTTAACCCTCAAATTGCTACCTATATGACACCTGCTTTTTGCAGCTGACAGAATACTTACCTAAGGTGACCTGCTCATCTTATAGCTGATACTGAAGTAATGGAACAGCTCAGGCATAACCACTTTACGTGGTTGTGCCAACATTTATGGAACATAGTCAAACAAGTAACATTTAAAATTAAGTGATAATATTTTATTAAAATAAATGCAAACTGAAGATTTACAAGTTTCCAAATTTCAGAATGCAGGTTAAATGAACTTACATAGTGCTTTATCAATACTTTTGATATCAGTGCTCACACAAAGTACTGCTTTCAAAGGATATTTCATTATAGTTAAACTGGTGGCTTAATTAAGTGATTAAACATCCTGAAAACTAATCCATGTTCAAATAACTGAAACTGAATTAGAACAAAGGTAGATTATAATAGATAAATAACAGGAGGGGCTAATAAAGAGGTGACAGATGATTTAAAATACATGAATAAAACTCCAGTGGGTCGTAAAGAAATAAATCATTGGGATTAACTGTGGAAATTAGCTTGAACAAATAGAGCATGACTCAGTGGAAAAATACATCAAAAAGCCACAGTAGAGCATATATAAAATTAATTGAATAGTATATAATTTTGGGTTAGAATATGCCAATAGGAAAAAAATGTGTTCCATGAGTGAAGCAATCAACCTTTCACATTGACTGACAGAAGCTGACCATGTAAATTGCCTTCTAACTAAGTAGAGAGATTGTGGTATTTTCCAGATACTTAAATGAAGATTGCACGTTATACTGCTTTTTCTTAATAGCTTACAATGATCTTATTTTTTTCTGATAATGGTGGCCATTAAAAATTTAAACTTTGTGGGTGTTTTCTGTATTAAATGAAATACAAGGAAATCTAGGATAGTGACAATGATACTAGAATAAGTTAAACACACTTATTTGAATTCTGATATTCCTGCTCATCTTCTGGCTTTCAGGAGAAGGTAGAAACATTTGCTTCTCTGCTTCTTACTGCTTCCCTATATGGCTTACGTCAACAGAATGCAGGAATAAATACATAAATAATTAGAAAAACCCAAAGTCCTTAAAGCAGCCTGTTGGTCACAGCTGAGGATGTCCTCACCAAACAGGTACATTCAACCAGTGTTGAGCTGCCAGTGTAAGATTAGACACTTCAATTCTTCAACTTATGGGGTACACTAGAATACAAAAAGATAGAAGATGATGAGGCATAGCTAAGGATATGATGT
This sequence comes from Patagioenas fasciata, assembly GCF_037038585.1. Lineage (NCBI taxonomy): Eukaryota > Metazoa > Chordata > Aves > Columbiformes > Columbidae > Patagioenas > Patagioenas fasciata. Next base: position 102,358,859 of record NC_092522.1, read on the forward strand.
GGATAGAGATCAGTATTATCAGCTCTTGGGAATTCATTTTACACGAGGGTTTGTTGACACCCTTAGGGCTGTTGTAAAATCCAAGGGGTATACAAAGCGAGTTTGATGTTTTGGTTTCAAGCTCTAGACAGGTGAATGGCAGAGTGAATTCATTGAATCTAGCTATAATATCTAGATTTTTAGAAAAAAAAAAAGACTATTTGAGACCATATTGAGTAAATGGGAAATTTTTGCACACTTTTCCTATGGAACTGATTTTATTAAATTTTGATAGATTGTGGATGCACATTAACATACTCATTTTATTATCTTATGTTACAAATCACTACATTTTTATAAGTGTATTAGTGTTCTGTGTCTGTAAAAAGACTGACATTGATATCCATGAAGAATGTTGTCATGTATAGATAGATTCTGTACTATGCGAGTCTGTGACGTAAAGCTTAATGTTCTTCAGGTTTTATGTATTGCCTAGGAAAGATGTCCAATGGAAAAGAAAAATGAGTAGGTAGTGCATAAACAGAATCATCACCTTTAATACATTTTTTGCCTAAAATCAAATAAATAATATTATTGCACTTGGCCTTGTAACTTCAGGATGAAATGTTTTACCCTCCTTTGTCATTCAGATGACAAAAAAAGGTCAAATAACTGCTGAACTTAAATGTTTCAATTCGTTGGGAATAAGGATTTTTTTTTTTCCCCTTAGAGCTGTGTGTACTCATAAGCTCCTGAACAATCATAATCTTAATACAGGGTGTTTTAAAAAAAATGGACCCAATTTCAAAGTGGTATCTAAGGTGTTTCAAAAAGATGGACACAATTTGAAATCACTATATCTCTGCAACCATGAACTGCCCATGAATAAAACTCCTACCACTTAAAAGAGTGGGGCATGGAGTTTCAAACTATTACTGCTAGGTTCCTCACCCAGTACACAAACAGCCCTTAGTCTCAATCATTAGCTATATGGCAAACCCACAACTGCTTGAAATTGGGTCCATCTTTTCGAAACACTCTGAATAATTAAAATTTTTAAAAAATCTACAGCTTACACTCACTGTAAACATTAGCTCACAGTTACATCCTTTATAATATACTCTTTATTGTCTATTGCTATTTCTTGTTGGCATCTGTCCTAGGGAATGGCAACTTTGCAGTAAAAAAAAAAAAGTGATTTAAATTATTCTTGTTTTGAATAGTTGAAATACTTCTTTGTTATACATCTTTCTGCAGACAAAAGAGTTTCTCTTTACATCGGTGGAAATTTTCAGGATTTTATATAGGTTTTTCTTATTATACATTCAATATAACAGTTCGTGAATACGTTACAGACTTACTTGGTCAGAGACAGCCACAAATATGTGCAAAATATTCATACAACATGATTTCATCCTGCCCTGAGAAACTGAGAGCTCTTGTGGAAATTAATGAGACTTCTCTATAGACACAGATCCAAATGTTGAGTGTTTGTGTATGAGTTTTGGCATGCAAGTTCAGAAATTTTGACTTTGAATCTTGTATACATGATTTAGGAATACATACTGGTATTCAGGATAGTCTGTAGTGAGTGTGATACAGCAATATGAAGTTAAAACCTGTCTTAGTTTTTTTTCATGTTTTCTTCCTCTTTTATTTTACGATATAACTGTATACTCAAGATATCTTGTGTCACTGAAATAGCTGATCTGTTTGAAACAAATTTAAAAAATACATGTTGTAGAAGAATACGTGAAATATACAAGAAAAGCAAATGACAAAGCATGAAAACTGACCTTAAACATGTTAAGCAGATGGTTTTGAACTTATTTCCTGATTTGAGTAAAATATAGACAATTAGAAGTAAATATTCTGTGAGCCTTGCCATCCTCATTAAAACTAATAGAAGCTGGGTAGTTACTACTATATTTGTCTACATTTATCCCTGATAGAGCTTCACTGGAATCACTATAGCTTATTCTGGGGGAAAAAGGGGAAAAAAAAAAAAAAAGGAAAGACAAAGGAAAACGCCTATCTGCCTACTTTAAAATGTGTTTGGGTTTAATTTTATTTTCAACTTGAATGACCATGCAACTAAAAACAGATTAAACAGCAAGATTTCTGATAGATTTTTACATGATAAAAATTTATATGCATGCCTACAGGAAATATTCACTAACACCCAACTTTGTTATTGAAAATTATTATTTTTTTCCTAGGGCCTTTCTTCTTTATTAAAAAGAAAACACCCAACCTTTCAGAAACTAGAGTTATTAGTAAAATTCTTAAAACAAATTAGCTTAGATTGTTTCACCTTATCTGTCTGATAATCTAAATTATTTTCTATGTATTTAATACACCTGGAACCACTTCTCCAGTGGCATGCTCCAACAAAAGCTACATGTGTGAAGACATTTAGAGCAAATTAAATTTTTAAGATATCCTTTCTTATCCTATACTTAGCTAACTGCATTCATAATAGTGTGCTCTGGGAGTAAATATTGTACTAACACAACATTACCTGATTTCTTTTTATATTCCTAATGGTTTAGGGGAAGAAAATGCCCATGCATATAATAAAACTGAAACAGAGGATCTGACAAATAGCTTAATTAGCAATATTGAGCTGTTTTGCTACTAACTGTAATAGCAGTATATTAAAATAATTTGTCTTTCTCCATATTAAAACCAGAACACCAATATATTTGGAATAATTCCTACAAAACTTAGTTGCAGACTACCACAATAATACAAAAAAAAAAAAAAAAAAAAAAAAAAAAAGCTATGTTTGGTTGACTCAAGCATAGAACAAGCCACACCTTGTTCAAGTGTTACTACTATTTTGTTATTTTTGTCATGGAAACATTTTTGTGACCATTTATAAAATTCCTGACAGAGTAAGGAAAAGGGGCGAGATCCTCGTGATCTCCCACTTTTATATGAAGTATTCACGTGAATGGGATGTTATACTCCATTGGTCAGTTTCTTGGTCACCTGTTTCTCGTTGCCCCTCTCACGAGATATGCATTCATCCTTATCATAACCTTGCATTCCATTGCTATGTTTACCAAAACATGTATCTGTTTTTCCAGGAAAATGCAACTAATATGAAAGCTTTAGCTGACAGGCAAATTCACTAAAAGAGAAACCTATTTTTAACAAAACCAGGACAGTTTGGTGTTGTGTATTTTGGGAAATATCTTGTATTCCAATATCTAACAGTCATTTGTTTTTTTTTCATTTGGATTTTAATAATTGAGACTCAGGATTGTATACTTTTCACTATGGCTGTGATTTTGTCTTTCGATTTGTGATGAGGAAATATTTGTGGATTTGATGAAACAGCCACTCTTGGTGATACGTATGGGTTACTTTCAGGAATACGATGCACTTAAACCTCTAAAAGAGACCTGTGATGTCTTTAAGGTTTCTGGCATGGTAACATTGCATGGTTCCCTTCCTTTTTACCCTCTTTCATGTTATTTTTTCCATCATTACTGATCAGAGTAGTTGTATGGGTATGTGACCAAATGTATGACTGACCTCAGACAGAGTATAATGTATATATGTAATACATAAGAGAGAAATGCTCATCTAAAGGATCAATTGCCTCATATTTCCCTGTGGATTTTGCTGCTTTCTTTGCTGGAATCTTAATGATACCAGATTCCAATGCAGCTTTGTCTTTTTATTCACAATAACATACCAGTTTTGCTACAGGTGTGCTATGCAATAAATGTGTGGAAAACACTGTTTAATTGAGAGATATCATATTGGCTTATATCTGTGATTTTTGGCTTGTGTATATATCAATATTAGCTTAAAATCAGTTAAATATTTTTGTATGCATTTTGTTTTCAGTCAATCAAGACTGTTGTACAGAACAAGAGAAATAACTCCCAATAACAACATAACAAAGCAAAACTGAAATGTGTCATTGAAATTAAACAGTTTCTTATCATGCAGCTTGAGGACTTTACTGAGTAGTACCAAGAGCCAACAGATTTCACAGGCTGTGAGACAGAAGGATGAAGGAAAACAGACATGACAAGGCTTGCACTACTTTAGGAAGAGGCATGATGAAAAGTATCTGTAGAATTTAGATGAGAGTGATAGAAAAAAAGATCTGTATGGAATGAATTTAGTGTAAACTGTGACAAGTCATTATTTTTAGACGTAACTGAATATCAAATGTCAAAGAAAACTGGACCTATTTGCATGAGGCATTTAGTATTTGAGAACTGCAGCCTGAGTCTTGTCTGTAAGTGACTACATTAGATAATTCAAACTTGGGAAAAATGGTTTTGTGGGAAGTTAAAAAAGAAACATGTAGGTGTTTAGTAGGACCAGAAAGATTCAGACATATAATTAGAGTTGTTTTTTTACTTTTGGTGGTGATATGGGGAATATTTTAAAATGGAGTTTTACTCTCCCTCCTGATGGGATCACTATGGAACTGAAACAAGATAGATGCAATATTTCCTCATTCCATACAACTCAGCAACCTGTCTCAGAAACTGGGTCTCTCAGAATCATGATAAAATTAATACAGTGTATTTCCACACAGCCATAATGTTGATATGAGGATGACTGATTTACTTTCCTTGATGAGCTTGCACAGATGAGTATACATACAGAGAGGTTGAAATCCTTCATGGCTTGCTCCAGGGTGATTCTGTGGTTGTAGCCAAATGTTTATGTTTATGTTTGCATAAATGATAACAATCTCAGTGTTGTTCTAGAACAACCATGTAGTTTGATTAGTGATGTAAAATGTGTGTGCAACAGAGAGCATAAGGTTTTTGAGAGGGACCTTTCTGTACCATAATGGCTATGACATGTCACAGTGCGGTGACAGAGGTCACCTGTTGGACTGGTTTCTGATATGAAACCTGACTTGGGCCCTTCATTTATTTCAGAAATGTCTATATTTTTGTGTGGTAAGTAGATTTGCCTCTGACAATTTTCAGCATTTATTAAAAATAATTTTTTCAAGTGCTTCAATTCTCTTCAACCTCTGATCAGAAGCTGATGTGCAAGTGGGCCAGAACATGTTTTGTAAGCCTATCAGTATATTCTGTGTTCCTACAAATTTTAAAGTCTTACTTTTTTTCCTTTAGTTGTCATATTTAATGCTGAAGGCTGTATTTGTTTACTTTTACTTTTTAATATATTTTTTTTTCTCCTCCTTGAATATAAATAATATTTGTTAGATAAGTATGTACTTTGTACCTGGGTAGGAACAACCCCTGGTTCCAGTACAAGTTGGGGAACGACCTGCTAAAGACCAGTGTAGGCACTTGGGGATCATGGTGCACAGCAGGATGACCATGAGCCAGCACTGTGCCCTTGTGACCAAGAAGGCCAATGGCATCCTGGGGTGTATTAGAAGGGGGATGTTTAGTAGGTCGAGGGAGGTCCTCCTTCCCCTCTACTCTGCCCTGGTGAGACCACACCTGGAATATTATGTCCAGTTCTGGGCCCCTCAGTTTAAGAAGGACAGGGAACTGCTGGAGAGAGTCCAGCGCAGGGCAACGACAATGATTAAGGGAGTGGAGCATCTCCCTTATGAGGAAAGGCTGAGGGAGCTGTTTCTCTTTAGCTTGGAGAAGAGGAGACTGAGGGGTGACCTCATTAATGTTTACAAATACATAAAATGTGGGTGTCACGAGGACGGAGCCAGGCTCTTCTCGGTGACAACCAACGGTAGGACAAAGGATAATGGGTTCAAACTGGAACACAAGAGGTTCCACTTAAATTTGAGAAGAAACTTCTTCTCAGTAAGGGTGACAGAACACTGGAACAGGCTTCCCAGAGGGGGTTGTGGAGTCTCCTTCTCTGGAGACATTCAAAACCCGCCTGGACATGTTCCTGTGTAATTTCATCTGGGTGTTCCTGCTCCAGCAGACGGATTGGACTAGATGATCTTTTGAGGTCCCTTCCAATCCCTAACATTCTGTGATTCTGTGATTATTCGTGTCCATCTGCTCATATAAAGCTGCCTGATATACAGCCATTCTTATTGTCTTTTCTATACTTTTAGATTCCTGATCTCATAAAGAATGGATTTAGTTTACACCATATTCAGTGTGTAAGTATAAAATGAGAGTCAAAATTCTTCAATATCCAGCCATTTTATCTTCCTTCACATATGCTGCTAACTCATCAAATGTTTTGAAAATAGAATTTGCGCATGATTGCGCCAGAACTATTATATTACCAAAAAGCTACTTAGTGTAACAAAGGGATTTTCTAGCTTGAGTGTGGATTGTAAAATTAAGGATTGATATTTTTCTATTTTTGGACATTTAAACTTGAAATATATCCAGAATCCAAATGGTTAGTGATAAAGACTGTAGATCTTATGTCTTGTTAAAATACTTTACATATCAGTTTATATAATTGCAAATCCTAGACAAATTTAGTTTTCACTTTCAAAAATATGGATCATATATATGCATTTCTCTTTAGATAATAATGTAATTATTATGCTTTTCATATCGTCAGGCAAAGCTGGCAGGGAGTAGTAACAGAAAAGTTATCATGTCTATGTTTAAGTTTTCAAAATGTGTACCCTTGTTTGTGAGAGTTATGTGCACACACTGACCAACAGATTGCATCCTGATTCCCATTAATTCACATTAACTCCAACTCTCGCTGAGCTGGAGGAAGTACAAATCCCTCAAGCACTTGAACTCCCAGGAGGTGTACTGATTCCTGCAGCTGGTCAGCTCTGGCAGTCTGGAGAAGCAGAAGGTAGGCTGAGTCTCCAAGGATGTAATTCTGTCTCTCAAAGAGTTTGTAAGTGTACTCACAATGTAGAAAAAAACGCATTACAGAGAAGTCTGGATTCAGTTATCACAAAATTCCTGTGCAGCCTTGGGCAACTCATTCAGTCTCTGTCTTCTTCAAGACATGATCTGTAATATATGGAGTGTGTGATCTTTCCTTACATATTTCTGATTACCTCAATCTTTTTATATACTTGATATATTTGAGTCTGCTCTATATTGGGGTGATTTTTTCCTTTAGAAAGGTAGATAGGTAGGTAGGTAACCCTCCCAAAAGTAACCTTTAAAATAATACTTAATGATCCTTCACTGACAAGGTAGTGATTGCAGCCAGAGTACTGAATCTCTGATCCTCACTGACTTTTAATACATTCTGATCTACCTCTGTGTGTCAGAGTTGATTTCATGAAGGTCAAACAGAGTTCAATATTACAGGGAAAATGACAGCTGGGAGGGAACACAACCAGGCAGATGACCTGAACTAATTAAAGAGGTACTCCGTGCCATATAGTGTCCTTCTCAGCAACAAACTGGAGTGGAATGGGGTTTGGGGCGGTTAGCCATCTTTTGCTCAGGGCCTGGCTGGTCATTTGTCTGCCTGTGGGAGGTGATGAATGATCGACTTTGCATCACTTGTTTTGTTATCTTTCTCTCTTCTTCCACTGTTCCTTTGCTTATCAAACAAGGTTTATCTTAACCTCCAAGTTTTATTGCTTTTACTCTTCCTTTCCTCTTCTCCCATCCCAGTGTGGTTGGGGGAAGTGAGCAAGCAGCTGTGTCAAACTTAGCTGCCTGCTGGGGGTCAAATCCAGATTATGTTTCTTCACCTTCTTAAGGTTGTTAAAACTTAAACTTCGTACTCCCCAGGAACTTGATTTTATGGCCTCTCTGTGGCCATTCAAAGTGGAGACACATTCTGCTCCTGCTGAAGCTTCACCACTGTGCAGTGTTTCAATTTCAGCAGACAATAAAGGGTGCAAGAAAGAAGGAAGCACAACCTTAGTTTATATTTTATAGCATTCACGTGAGGACTTGGAAACCGAGGTTTCTAATCCCTGCTCATAGGACTGATTAATTATATTTTAAACCTTCAGTGGATGAATAAAATAATCCTTGAGATAGGAACTAGAATCTAAACCTGGGTAACCTGATGATTAGATTACATATCTGTGTTCTTCCCAAGACACCCTTAAGGCCTTTACATATCCTTAGCTCACTGTCCATTAGAGACTGTAGTGTATTGCAGCTGCTCCTGTATACTGCAATATTTTGCTAAATGTAGCTTGGATCGACGTGCAATTAATAGAAATTATATGTGGCAGCATCCCAACCCCTCGTGTGGCATGTTCTTAGAATAACTATTAAAACAGACCTGTCAAGGCATTTAGGAAGAAGAATAGTTAATTTCTGTTTCCTGATTAGATTTAGATTTTCAGTTCAAGCCAGTCCTGTACCTAACGAGAATCTAAACTCTAAGTATACAAACAGTGTGTATGTGCTGGCATACATGTATACAAGTCAGTGGAGTATAGCACAATGGTGAGAGCAGTATTTTACAGAACAAGAATGGTTTAGGTTATTCATTAGTAAGATGATGCCAACAAAACTATTGAGCTGATATGCTTTAGAAAAGGGAAAAAAACCCAAATGAACAAACAATCATTTGCTTATAGAAGACTGTAGCTTTCTCCTGTGTGTTGTTTTTTGTGCTTAGCCCGAGTTGCCATAGGTCCATCTCTGTGACTTTGAGAATAACTGGGGAAATCAACATTTAGGTGACCACACAACATGAAATACTTTGTTTCACCATGTTGTAATGCTTGGCCTTGCCCCAGCATAACCAATTGCTGTGCTTCATGCAAACATAAAACAAAATTCAGGAAAAGGTTGCTGAGATATATAAAGTTCTGGGGAAAAACTGCCTATGTAATCACCAAGGTAAACCCCGCTTTTTCTTCACCAGAAAAGTGATTCCAGTGGTGACTTCTGTAATTCCTGTGAAATAGCCACTTTGTCCTACACTTTGCATTGCTACAAGAAAGTATCAAATGATTGTGGGATTTCCATGAAATTATATGTCAATCCTTAGAGTCTGTTGTATAGTGAAGTCCTTAGACTGCCAGAGAACATAGCTGTAGTTAGTAGAGAGAACACTTAAAATTAATCAGGACTTGAGTTTTACTTCACATAGCTATTCTTTAAAATGATTACAAGCAAAGGTTCTGAAAAGTCTGTTTTAGAAATATTTATTATGCAAGAATGTAACATATAGAAATTATATTACTTGAGCGGTTGGTTCTCCTAGAAGTCCTCTAGAAGCTTTTCATGTTTAATACCAAACTTTTTTAAAAACATAAATCCAATAGCTCTTTTTATTACAGTTCATGTGATCATGTAAGGTGAATGTTGCGCCCCAGCCTTCCCTGGGGTCTTTGTTCCTCACCAGGTCCTTGTTTTTGTTGTGTTGTGGTCTTAATCATGTAACCCAGAAGGTAACAACAGAGGAAGCTTCAGAAAAGTTAAATATGATGATGATTGTCCAGCTGAAAATTGTTCAAACAAGAGTAATAAACCACAGATGCCTTTAATCAAGGTAGTTCCAGGTCTGAAAGTGTTTTGTTGATTGACTTACCTAATAGGTAGCATTTTTTTTTTTTTTTTTAAATGAGCCTTACATACCATCTCTAGGCATGTTGCAATTCTTTGAAAAACAAATTAGTCTTTAAAATCTCATGTGTTGGCAAGTGATTAAAAACAACCTTGAGTTCCTGCTTAAGTACTGGGTACTGTTGTATGTACTTTGGGATGGTATATTTGATGCAGGAATGTATAGGTTATTTTGTATTAGGAAACATTACTTATTTTTAAATACTAATTATGTGCATGTGTATGGTTTCCCTTTTAAATTCTGCATCTTAAGTATAAAGAGAAGAAAAAAAAGTAATAAAAGTTCATATGTGTGTTTCCAAAAAAAATATGTACAATGTTTGCATAATGTAATGCTGGTTTTGAGTTGTAAATGCATATACACACGTTATTGTCCCAGAAACTAGAAGCATTGTAGAGCTGCACTGCCATGTCTCTGAGTTTAGTTGTGAAATGCAACTGTAGGTAGAAGTTTTCTAAATTTGTCACTTACACTAAACTGGTGCTGGTTTTCTTTTGCATTGTTATAAATTCCCTAGAAGGACAAATAAAATGAACTTAAGATTATGATTTTTGTAGACCCATATGGAGGTAGCTTTGTCCTAGAAAACAGTAAGCATGGCATCTTTTTGTGTACACTTGTGTGACATTTTACAGGGACAGAATCATGGCCTACCTGTGTCATTACTCCTAAGGCAGACTGATGTGTTTGATGGCTAAAGCAGATAGTTAGCTTCTCTTCACTATAAGAAAGAGAAGCCTGAGGAAGGAATTTATCTGACAATTTTTTTGATAAATAATTTTAATTCATTTCCATCTGAAGCATTTTAATTCAGTGATACCTGAGATATTCTTAGGAAAAAAAAAAAAAAAAGTTTTTTAATAGGATTGTGGGAGAAGCCAGGATATACATGAATTGAGAAGATTAAATGGGCATACTGAATTTTTTGTGAAACTGATTCACCAGAGGTATTTTTGTGAGAGTGAAAATTAGGGTGTGATTCATCTGATCAAACATAGATGGATGAAGTGTAGTAAACGTCTACAACTGAGGCAATCACTTTGGGTTTCCTTTATAGTAATAAAGAAAAACCGCAAATGCCTAGTTGTGATTCACCTTGCCTAATGTAGATATCAAATAGGTCAAATGAATCATAAACTAAAATATACTGTTCTTAAGCTGTTCTATCCACCTTCTACAGGGACACGCACTTTTAACCACTCTGATGAACTTAGGCAGTAGCTGAAATACTTCCTTCTGATGTAGCTTGAAGGATGCCTTCTGCATCTCTCAGGTATCACAACACCCTAACGTCACAGCACAGGCTCATCATCATTGTCACAGAGAAGGAACTGGACATTCTCTTCATCCTTTACTAAAACACATTAGGATATAGATTGTGCTTTACTGTCTGCTGAGGAAGAAGAAGACTTCAAACTCGATTGCTGTCAGTTACCCATGCAGGGACTCCCTAAGACTGATTAGGTAGCTGAAGTGTCTTTCTTATGAGGAGAGACTGAGAAAGTTGAGTGTGTTCAGCCTGGAGAAGAGAAGGCTGAGAGGGAATCACATCAATGTTTATAAATAACTCAAGGGTGAATGTCAAGAGGATGAGACCAGACTCCTTTCAGTGGTGCCTAACGATAAGATGAGGGGCAACAGTCACAGACTGAAGTATATGAGGTTCCATCTGAATATACGGAAAAACTTCTTTACTTTGAGGGTGACGGAGCACTGGAACAGACTGCCCAGAGAGGTTGTGGAGTGTCCTTCTCTGGAGACATTCAAGACCCGCCTGGACACATTCTCATGTGATCTGCTCTGGGTGAACCTGCTTTAGCAGGTGGGTTGGACCAGATGACCTCCAGAGTTCCCTTCCAACCCCAACCATTCTGTCATTCTATGATTCTCTGATTTTAACAGTGACTTTATCAAAGCTTTGCCTTGCTTTAGTATAATGTTAGCAGCATATTCACATAAGTTTATTATATATGAGAACCAAATGAAAAAATCATAAGCAAAATTTAGCATAGACAAATATTTTCAAGGGACAGACACTGTCATAATTTCACTGATATGTTTCATATGGAAATTCCTTTAAATACTCTTGCACTATGCTTACAGTATAAATAAGGTAGCAGAATTCAGGTCCTCATTTTTTATGTTTAAGCATGTGTACTTTTCAACCTGTGAAGCTGTTTTTCCACATCATAAGTTTTGACAACAATTAGAAAAAAGTAAGTACCAAATTACTTCCTCACTGATCTAGATAGATTTGATGAGAATCAATCTCATTTTGATTCTTTAACATTATTTTTGTGTGAGTTTTTCTTTTTTTTTAGAAAATTTCTTTTGCTTCTCTCTTATATTTCTGTGAAATCTTAAATACAGTGCAGTAAGGAAATAGTCTAATAGAGCTGACATTATGCTTTGTTGTACCAGACTGGGTCAATGAAATCTGTTGTTCTTGTTGCAGGTGTTTTTGTTTAGGATCCCTACAGAGAAAGCAAGTGTAAACAGCTTTGCCTGTGGTTTCCTTCTGATTTATCTAGAAGTCTGAGCAATTTGTTAATCACAGAATATTATTTAATCAGCAGGGCAAATACTATGTGGGTGTTACACTTTTCTTGAACTGCACATGATTGATATGGAAAAAAGGAAGCAAAACAACATTGGGATTGCAGAACGGTTCATTGCTGGTTGGTGAACAGATATGCCTTTTTCAAAGAACTAAAAAGACTGAGCCAACTCAGTTATGTGAAAAACCTATTATGTGAAAAAGTTTAACCTGTCGTTAATACACAATATTACCTTTATGAACATATTTTTCATTATCACTCTGATAATGAATTTTGTCTCTTCTTTATTTTCCATATTCCTTGATGAAACCAGTGAGCTGGTAGCAAATATGTGCATAAGTATTCATTGTTCATTCTTATTGCCTCCTGTATTTCTTTTTCATCTTCTGGGACAAAGGAATTTTTTTTCTTTCAAATTCTAGCATGGCAAGTGTGCTAACATTTGGGAAAAAATAAAAAAAAAAAAAAGAAAATAAACAAACACAGACAAAATACACACACAAATACACACCATACAAACCCTCAACAACAAGAAGAACAGCAACAAACCAACCAACCAACAAAACAAAAAAGACACCCCCCCCAAAAAAAAAAAAAGGAAAAATAAAACAAACAAACAAACAAAAAAACAAACAAAAAACTCCAAACAAACAAAAGCCCCAACCAAAAAATCCCAACCAAAAACCCCCACATACTATGAGTGGAAGACTGCCTTTTTTTCTGATTGAAACAAATTGACTGATTAAGGGCTTATCCAACATATTAAACAGGATAGCTTTTGTTGCTGAAACCATAGCATCAGCTCAGCACATTTTGTTTTATTTTTCTTTTGGGGAGATATAATAATTTTTATTAAACTAGTTTTTAAATTGGAAAGAAATGGACAAACTTTCTGGGCCATCATTTTTACTGGATGTGATATCCAGTGGCTGGCTAAACTTCTACTCTTTTCTAATTATAGAATTCAATTACTCTGACCTGTGAAGTTTCTGAATCTAAACTATGGGTTTGAAATTGCATGGAGCAGATATTCACTTGAGAAGTCTGCTTGTTACTGGAAATAATAAAAAGACAGACATGCTTCTAATAGTGTGGAATTGCTATTTGGAGACGTCGAGGAAATGGAGAAACACAGAAAATCAAAGTGAGAAATATAATTGATTAAGAAGGTAAAATGCAATGTAAAACTGCTTTAGCTTAAGGTTGTTCCACATTAACTTAGAAAAAATGTTTTCTTTCATGCTCTGAGGGTAGAAACATATCTGATTCTCATGGCAGTGAATTATTTTACAGTAATCAAAAAAAAAACCTGATGTGGGAAAAAAAATAGTGTTCGCTAATCAGTATATGTCTAGGAATAATGAACTTGTTGTTAACGTGGATTATATTTCCGTTATACAAATCTTTCCTCTGACTATCATTTTCAACTCCCAAACTGTAGTCCCACAACAAATACAGTCACTTCATTTTCTTGGACTATGGTTAAATAAAAATACATCCTTAGGGAGAAAAGACTTCTTAATGTGTAGTGATGCAAAATATGAAAGGAGTTGTTGATGGGGCAACTTTAGTTTAAGAGGGGTGATGGACAAACTAGGCAAGACACCAAAGTTGTCTGTATTGTGAAAATTTTAAGAGGTTTTCCTTCCTGGCATGTGCAAGTAGTGCACTTTTCAGAATATAAATCATGGCTTAGTCTCCCTCTTATTTTAATAGCATAAATTCAAGAATTGTTTCCACTTTAAAGATAGTGATATTGAGCTAATAAACTTTCAATTGAAGTTCTTTAAAAAATATCGATGTCTTGTGGAAGAGGGGTCTTTGGAGTTTCCTTTGTCATTTACTGGTGTGTAGCAATCTGAATCAACCCTTTGCCAAATGGTGTTAAGCCAGGGGCACGCTGAAAATGTCTGCATGCTAACATAGATGTGCATGAGATATACAGTCAGGACCCTTGTGGACCTGAGCATTACAGCCTTAAAAATGTAAACTTAGATTATAAAGAATATTAAAGGTTATTAATTTACAAAGCCTAACATGTTGTTTAAAATATATATCAAGCATCTTAACTGCATTTTATGAATAGAATGTAAAATGTAAAAATACAATTTATAAGAAAAAAATAACGCTATTAAGATTGCAAAGCAAACATCTTCTAAATTTGAGATTACGGACTTGTAGACTAGTGGTTGGTGCTTGATGAATTGATGAATTTCTCATTAAGGCTTTGCAGAAGAACAAAAATTGCAGTTTAAATAAAATCGAACAGATTAGTTTTATAATTAGTTAGATAAAGGTATTTTCAGTGAAGAGTTTCTATGAACTGACTGTAGAGACTGAACAGGTTTTCACCGTGATCATCAGGAGGTCTTGAATTCTGCAGTCTAGCTATGGCCAAGTAATTTATAGTATTCTGTGATCAGGTGCTGTCCTCATAACTACTCCATTGGCAGCTTCAGGCATTTAGCTTTTCATTTAACAATATAAATGTTACTTGGAGTGCCAATAAATACCAGCAAATCCCTGAAAAGGTCAAATAGGTTCTATAACTCAAATACCTGCCTAATGCTAATGGCTTCCCAAGGTTTTTTGTGAAAACTTTAAAATAAACAGCCTTACATCAGTCTTCTGCAACTTGTTTTTTAATATAAGACTCTCCAATATATATGTATATATGTATATATGTATGTGTGTATTTACTTTATAGATGTTGCAATTTTTTATTGCACAGGTTCATTATGTTTGTTTGTTGTTGGTTTTGTTTTTTGTTGTTTTTGTTTGTTTGTGTTTTTTTTTTTTTTTTTTTTTTTTTTTTAAATACATTAAAAGGTGGGAAGATAGAACAAAAAGGGCGAAGGGCTAAGATAGCAAACTAGAAGCTAAATGTCCCTTGCCCAGACACCTCCTTCTGCACTGCTGTGGAAATTACTTCTGAACGTAGAGAGATTCATCCTCTCCTCCTGACTTCATGTTAATCCTTATCAGTTTTTATTGGTGTGTGCTCCATACCGCAGTTGGAAATAGCCTTCTCAGACTTCAACTTCAAATCCTCTTCTTGCCTGTGTCTGAATTGTCTACGTTTCATTTTTTTATTCATTACATCAGAAGAGAATAATTGGACATCCAGACACATTAAATGATAGTTAAATTATATAAATACATGTCATATATATATATGTATTATAAATATAAAATATATCATGAGTCCTGAAGCTGACCACCACATGGATATGAAGAAAAAAAGATAATAATGTAAAGGCAATAGGTAGCAAGACAGTGTAAAACTTGCAGAGCCGTAATCTTCCTGGCTTTTCTTGCCCATCCCAATTGCACTTCTAAAATAATATATGGACATAGCTTTTAGTTAATTTATAGTTACATTGGGAATTAATTGAAATTAGAAACTAAAACAACATCTTTAACACATTTCAAAAATTAACCAGTCATTTCAATTTATATTTTTAAGGTATCTCTTTTAAGTTATTTATAACTAAATCAGTTTTTCATTTGGTAGCTCTTATTTAATTTAATCAATGATTACATGGCTAGTAATATGCATCAATTCAGGAAAATAAAGAGCTAATCAAAAGGATATTTGTTTCCAGATTTTATCATTATGAATTTTTTATCAGTGACTTAGCAGATCAGAAAAGAAAGATGAAGTACCTGCAAGCTTTCCCTTAACGTGTCAGTGCAGCTTCATCTACCTTGGGGAGAGTAAAATCTTTCAAACCTTGAGCTGATTCATTCACCATATATTTTCAGCAAGAAATAGCAATTATATGTTACCTTTCAGGCTCTACAAGTCTAAAATTTCAGATGTATAAGCTACAAGAACAGAAGAAATACCTGTTTAAACAGATTTAAATCTGGTATGATTTTGTTCTGTCCCAAGTGTCTATGTAATATCTCCCAGGATTTTTATAAATTACTAGAAAAGTGAATACTGTTCCCTGCATTAGGTGATCTGAAGCCCTGTCTTCCTGCATCTATTGAACTAAAATTGTAGATATTAAATGCAAATTGTTTTTTTCAGTGATCATTTCTTACCTCTTGCATATGGCTTTGGAACTTTTTCTTGTTGCTTAACTTTTATTTAAATTAACATTTCTGAGGTTTTATTTTTTTTGTTGTTGTTGTTTTTGTTGTTGTTTTTTAATTGGAGCTAAATATAATGCTAGTTTTGAGAATTGCTTTCCAGACTCTCTCTTTTCATGACGTTACTGCGTACTTTTTGCCTAGTCTCTTATACAGCACATGCTAAAATTTGTCTAAACTTTTGTGTATTTTTTCCCCCAGTATATCTTTATACCCTATCTAAAACCACTTCTAACACTTGCAGAGATTTAAATCAGGGTGCTCCAATCTTTACAGATAGAGAGGGTGAATCCACACCTAGACGTGTGCTTCTGCCACAGAGGTCAGCTGGGTCATGAAGTCCTGCATTTGTATCTTCTTCCCTTTTCTTTCACCTTTTCAGCAGTTATGACTGAAGTGTGCCCTCTTGTACTGGTCACAGACAGACCAGAGATGAATTGTGACTGAGGATTTGTATCACAACTAGAGTTTGTTGGGCAAAGTACTTTTGATAAAACTTGTTCAAAATTTGACGAATTTTATCCTGGAAATGACATAGTAATTACATTTTTCTCCAAAACTGAGTTTCTTTAAAAAAAAATCTGCAATAACACTATTAATATATATTTTATGACATTAGTTTGTGTTACTGCTACTGATTTAGCATGATATCACAGTATTACTTGCAGAATGAAATTATTATTTTGCTTGTTTTAGAAACAGCATCTTTTTAATAATAGTTGAAAAATGTTGTACTGTTATAATGACACACATTACTTGAAAAAGAAAAAAAAGTCATTATTATTTCTAATATTTCAGGTGTCAAAACGTATAACTATAGGCTTCTACTGATATCACAAAACAGTGTGAAACATAAAAATAATAAAACTCATAAAATGTGGAATGAGTGTCCAAAATTCTTGTGGTCTGGGGATCAGAAATCAACCTTATGAAACACAAGTGATCAATAATTCATTTTGTGAGAAAGAAATGTAAAGAACAATAGTTTTCTTTCTGGATTTGGAATAATAAATTCTGATTTCCCAGCTATTTTACCATAATACACTTCAATTCTGTAGAAAGAGAACACTTTTCTTCTCTTCAGAAACTTTCCTTTTCCATTACATCAGTTTCCATAATAGGGTATTTGTAGATCAAGCCAAGGCTGTGTGTTGCCTAAAATCTACTTGGAGAAAATGCATTCACTAAAAAGTCCATGTTCTGATTTTTTTATATGACATCCAGCAGTGTCTTTTTATTGAACTGAATTTATTCAAATATAGTTCAGAAACCCCAATTAGTAACTTTTATCTATCTAAATCAGAAAAAAAAATCAATTAATGACTTAAAATTAAGTAGCAATCCTTTTAGATATTTAAGAGTCGTCTGTGTCCTAGAGGCCCTTTTGATGCACTAATAAAAGGCTTTTTTTTTTCCTTTTGTTCCTTTTCAACCAGAAGCTAAACCATTCATCTCACAAATTTTATGACTCAACTCATTCTTTAAAACATTTTTCTCTTTATATTGACTTAGACCAGAACTTTAACTGACTGGCAAAATGAGATCAGCCCCTTATTTCTGCCTTATCGTTATTCAACCCAGTGAATTCGAATCTCATTATAAGAAAAAAAGTACTGACAGAGTCGGGATGCTTTAAAGGAGGTAGATTTTTGATTGAAAATAAATAAACTGTCATAAAATTACCCAAATCCATTAAACTATTGACAAAATTATAGTAAAGGTTTTATTTTCTATTAATATATTTTAAGTATACTAAATTTGGAAAATTGTTTTATTGCATATATTTAAAACAAAATTAAATCACAACATAAGAAATTATGCTTCTTTCAGAAAGAAAAATATATTTAGTTTAAAACCAAATCCAAAATCATTATATTTCTTTATCTAACAAAAAAAAAAATTGTTTCTTTATCTATTAAGACATTACATTAAATTTGCATGCAAAACAATGAATGTGTCATTTTAGTAATTTGTTTTTTAAAAAGTTTAGTATTCAAAATATTAAATAACTTTCAAGAACAGTACCATATTTTAAAAATAAGAAAATTACTTTTGACCACTTTTTGAATCTTTTAATTTGGTTGTTGCAGAACACTTCAGGAGAAGAGTGTGTTTTTATAATGTAGTCTTAGAATTAGATGTTGTGTACCGAGCAGAGACCTGCACAGTTTTTTGGATGGTATCCTAGCCCGGAGAAGACAGAGAGTGTTATGAGAGAAGGCCTTACATACTTATGCTTTATTGTCCTAGGAACTTGCTGAGAAGTTACTTGAAAGTATATTATCTTCCAAAGTCTACATGTGCAGTGCTGAGATTTTAAACTGCCAATAAATTCTATATAAGTGTTCTGTACATAGGAAATAGGAATTCTAGAAAAAATATGCAGTGATTTTTTTTTCCTCCTAATGTGTCAGATGACTGCTGTGATCATGCACTGAGAAAATTAGAAGGGTCAAAACCCAACTAGAATGTGGTCTGACTACCACCGTAAAAGACAACAAATAATGTTTCTATAAATATGTTAGCAAAAAAAGGAGGGCTAAGGAAGATCTCCATCTTTATTGGATGCAGAGGGAATCATAGTGGCAAAGTATGAGGAAAAGGATGAGGTACTTAATGCCTTCTTTGCCTCAGTCTTTAATAGTAAGACCAGTTGTTCTCCAGGTACCCAGCTCCCTGAGTTGGAAGACAGAATCAGGGTGCAGAATGAAGCCCCCGTAATCCAAGGGGAAACAATTAATCTACTACACCACTTAGACAGACACAAGTCCATGGAGGCCAGATGGGATCCATCCAAAGTGCCATGACGCAGCACAAAGAAAACAACCACGTGATCAGACCCATTCAGCATGGGATTATGAAAGGCAGGTCCTGCTTAACTAACCTGATGCTCTTCTATGACAAGGTAACCTGCTTAGTGGAATATGGAAAGGCTGTAGACATTCTTTACCTAGACTTTTGTAAAGCCTTTGACACCATTTCCCATTGCATTCTCCTGGAGAAACTGGCAGCTCGTGGCTTGGATGGGTGTACTCTTTCCTAGCTAAAACACTGGCTGGATGGCCGGACCCAAAGAGTTGTGGTGAATGAAGTCAAATCCAGTTGGTGGCCAGTCAGGAGTGGTGTTCCCCAGACCTCAGTACTGGGGCCAATTCTGTTTCATATCTTTATCAATGATCTGGATTAGGGGATTGAGTGCACCCTGGGTAAGTTTGCAGGTGATACGAAGTTGAATGGGAGTGTTGATCTGCTGGAGGGCAGGAAGGCTCTATGGAGGGTTCTGGGCAGGCTGGATTGATGGGCTGAGGCCAACTGTATGAGGTTCAATAAGGCCAAGTGCCGGATCACAACAACCCCATGCAATGCTACAGGCTTGGGGAAGAGTGGCTATAAAGCTGCCTGGCAGAAAAGGACCTGGGGGTGTTGGTCAACAGTCAGCTGAATATGAGCCAGCGGTGTGCCCAGGTGGCCAAAAAGGCCAACAGCATCCTGACTTGTGTCAGAAGAAGTGAGGCCAACGTCACTAGGGCAGTGATCATGACACTGTATTCAGCATTGGTGAGGCCGCACCTCAGACATTGTGTTGAGTTCTTGGCCCTTCACTACAAGACACTGAGGTGCGGGAACGAGTTCAGAGAAGGGCAATGAAGTTGGTGGAGGGTCAGGAGCACAAGTTTTATGAGGAGCAGCTGAGGGAACTGGAGCTGTTTAGCCTAGAGAAAAGGAGACCGAGGGGAGACCTTATCGCTGTCTACAACTACCTGGAAGAAGGTTGTAGCATGGAGGATGTTGGTCTCTTCTCCCAAGTAGCAAGTGACAGGACAAGACGAAATGGCTTAAAGCTGTGCCAGGGGTGTTTTAGGTGGGATATGAGGAAAAAATTCTTCACAGAAAGGATTTTCAGTCATTGGAACAGGCTGCCTAGGGAACTGGTGGAGTCACCATCGCTGGAGTTCTTAGGGACATGGTTTAGATCCTGAGGGTCTCTTCCTACTGAAATGATTCTATGATTCTATAAAATATGCTAATAGATATAATATGGCAGAATATTTTAAATTAGATAAAAGTCAAAATACTTCTGCAGTTTCAAGACACAGAGAATGCGACAGGACTCCATGTATGCAAGGTTTACAGAATATTGTCTAGCTATTACAGGGACTGGTTTGTTGTTTGTGTTTTTTTTTTTTTCTTTTCTCCACAGAAAACGTAGTTCAAGTAACAAAACTTTGGATTAATTTAGAAGCCAAAGACATAGTTCTAATCCATCACTGTGGGACATGCTTTCACCAGAGAGAGATTAAATCCAATTTTGCCAACCTGCAAGGCACAAATAAAAGAACACTTGTTAAAAAGTAGATCTCTGCTTATAGAGAAAGATCAGATCTTGTTAGTTAGCTTAGAGTCTGAAATTTAAGCCTCGCAGCAAAGTTGAAACCTGTTTAAGAACATTTCCACTAAAGAGTTTTCATTGCTGTAAGTAGATTTCTTTTGAAATGAAACTATTCTTCAGGCATGGTTGTAAGAAACTCCATGAAAGCAGCCACGGTGGAAATTTAAATTAGTGATTCTTATTAAATGAGGATGCTATTTCTCTTGGTCCTGATGTTTTTCCCATGCCATTTGAAATTACTTAAGGCAGCTATATTACAATTCAAAGTAAATTAATTAAATTCCTATTCTTTATTTGCATCCACTCATTTCCCAAAAGATTAAGTTACGGAAGAAAAACTCTTTTTTGCAGAAGAGCTAAAAGTGAAATAATAAGGGAAAAGCCATGTCAATAAGAATTTGTTTGGGTGAGTGAAAACAGTAATTAATGAAAAATCTGTGTGATCAAGGACAAAGTTTTTACACTACTTAGTTATAAGGAGCATGTTCCTAACAAAACATAAACAAATTCTAAAATAATCAGAAATAGGAACAATAATTTTCTGAGCTGAATAAATTGCTGATGTTTCTGTACTGAAAAGTTTTATATCGACAACTTGAACCACTGAGAGAGATTTCAGTGGGAATAGAGTAGAATATTTCATAGAATCATTGAATCATCAAATAATTTTGGAAGACTACATGCCTGTCTTGGAGAACCCAGAGCACTGTAAATGAATTACACAGGTATTTTCAGTAACTGAATCCTGCACTTAATAGCTAAAAAGGTCTGTAGGCATCAATGAGTGAGATTATTGAGTGTAATGGAAGTAAAGACCAAGCATGCAAGATGATACCTTCCTGAGGTATTTTATTCTCAGAGCAAGTTTCATGTGGATGATGATGATCACCATGGTGATAGTCAATGGAAAAGCTAAATCACTGAAAAATGTGCTGATAACTGTCTAGAATGCGTGCTATACTTTGGTTCTCACATGGTTAAGAAAGAGGAAGTCAAGTCAGTAAAGGTTATTTCTTGTTATTTATTTCCGGAAGTCCTAGAAGGCTACTAGAATGATCAAGTAGTAGAGTTTACCAGAGGATGCTGAAAATGTAACCATAAATTATGTCTCTTCAAATATATCAGAGGTAAATACACCAAAGAGAGGAATAATCTATGTAACCAAAGTACTGCAGCCTAAGAAAAACTGTTCATAAATATATTGTAATTAAGTTTTGACTGGAAATTAGGGAGGTTCTGGAGTCACCAAATAAAGCAAGTACAAGAATATTAAAACAACAAGAGAAAAAAAAAATGGTGCAGGTTGATTAACTTAAGAAAAACTGAATACAGTTGCAGGGACATGACTGGACATCATAACTTTTCAACTATATTCTGCATTTGTCTGAGACAGTCTAACAACCACTATGAGATGGACAACAGTTTTTCCTTTGATAGAATCATTTTGTGACTGAAATTTGTATTGATTCTCCTTAAAATTGCAGCATATATACCATTGTGTTCAGTATTTACCATAATGAAATTATTTTGACATTTTCATGATGCTTTTGGTGTACCAAGCAGATGGATTAGTAAAATAAAATGGTAAAATAACCAACTAATCTACATTTATAAATTTATTAATCCCAATGATAAACTAACATAAAACTGTAAAGAAGAATAACAATTCAAATTTTAACAAAGTACTTTCACAGATCAGTATGCACTGGGATAAGTCTTTTCTTACAGGCCATATGGACAAGTAAATTTTTTTTTTATTTTTATTTTTTTTTTTTCTTGCCCCCTAGATTTCCCCAGATCAGTTATATAGGTGTTAGGTATTTTAATTTAAATTACAAATTTCAATTGTACATCACTTACACAAATTTGCACTGTATGTGTTTAATCTTTAAAGGTATATTTTTAGTCAGCATGTAAATACAAATTTTACTTTCTTGTATTTGGCTTAACAACTATATAAGCAGTATTAAGTTGAGCCAGTGCATAAAAACTTCAGAGTAAGCCAAAGTATTCACATAACTAATAATTATATTTTGTATACATTTCCAATGGTATCTTATAACTCAAGGTTTAGCAGCTAGTATTTATCTGTCCTTATGTCCTGCAGAAGTTACGGGTCAACCACCTCATTCCTTCTTAGCTTCCTCTTCTGTTTCATACCTATCAGCCACACTTTTCTTTCAAATTGTTGAACCGATTGACATAACAGTTAAACTCAGGCCAGCTGGTTTTAACTTCTGTGTATTATAAAATTCATAGCTTTTGAACTAAAAAAAAGAGGTCTGCTTCTTCCAACTGTAAATATCCTATGTCATTAAAGACAGTATCTTTATGTACATACTTTACCTTATTTATAACATCAGAGTATCACAGTCATGCTAATATTACTGTTGTGTTTGATGACAAATTATTCCGAGCTTCTGGACCAAATGCACTGGAATCTCCTTCCCCATCACAGCTTCCTCATATGGTCAGGAGCTTCAGTGATTAGTCCACTTCTTCATAGAGAAATAACACTTCTTACACTGAAAACAGACAATTCAGTCTTCTAATTTCTCATTACACAAACACAGAACTAATTGTTTCTCAGTTCCTACATACTCATCTATCTAACCGACTTTACATACAAGAAAAAATGAAGACTGATTTTCTTCTGTGATTTCGATAAAATTTTTCAAGATAGTATAAGGAGAGATGGAAACTAATATATAAACAATATAATGTATTTTCATTCCAAGGAGTCAGAAATGACTAAAATGTTATAAGAGTTAAACAAATGGATTGGTTGCCATTGCTTGCTGTAGTATTAAATGCACATGCTCTGTAGTGTAAAAATATATGCTGCAGCACTACATACACATTGTATACATATGTATACATGCATGAAAAAAATCTGTTAAAATTTGAGAGTTACTTATTAGTCTTCATGAACAGAGCTTGCCCATTAGTCATTTGTGTATTAGATATAAAACTAAGATAAATGTGGACTTTTTGTAACATCTTTTTCCTATGATATTGAAAAGTTGGCAGTACAAGCTTTCTTAAATTACGATAGAAACACCTGTAAGCTTTGAAATAGAAGAGTCTCAAAAGGATCTACCTTTCAATCAATGCTTTTGCTATATTTTTATCTATATGCATAACTATTATCTTGTCAGTTGTCCATGATTGTGGCCTCTTGAAAGACAAGCTAACAGAAAATACTGATCAGATTTTTGCCCTCCTACGAAATTAACCAGAAAAATGATGTAGAAACAAAAATGAAAATTCTCTAGTAAAATTATTTATAGTACAATGTAATTCGGTTATATGATTTTGTCTTTTAAACATTAAAACACTCTAACATTTTCTAATTAATGTTATTATATATGCTAATTCTTAGTAAGAGGGTTCTAAAGAGCACAGCTGAGAACATTCTTTCTTGTTTGCATAATTGCTCTCCACAGCTGTATACCTTATTTTTTCAATACAAAACAGTAAATACCAGTTAAAGCAGATAAACATTCACTAATGCCATTTCCAATCAGTAGATGATTGAAATTGCCATACACAAAAATACATTTGTTTTCTTGAGAAGTTTGAATTGGTGTATCTTTATCACATTCATAACTTCAAATGCATGTCCTCTAGATACCAAGAATCTGACAATCTGTTCACTTTTCCTTTTGTTTTGCCATGTGGTGTCATCAAGATGAAACTTGAAATAACATACAGTGTAAGAAAGCATCGCTGTGATTAATTTAATATTAGATAAAATTATGTATCCTGCAATTTTATTCTACTGGTTTCTGTTAAACCACATATTGGACATAAAACAGTGTAAAGTATGAAACAGAGATGCCATGTGTTGTGTGAAATACAAAATAGAGATGCCACGTGCTGTGCACAGTTAAATGAAAGATTGCAGAGTTCACCACCTTTTCATGGAAAAGCTGCAATATGATGTGCAGAAACAATGCTGCTTGTGCTAGGAAAGAACTTTTAACAGGATTCCTGGTTACTCTTTAATAAGCAGCATTAACCAGGAAAACCCTATACTAACCCACCACGGCTGGGGTCCAGTTTTTGTTTGTGTGGCATGGATATGTTTATAGGGGAGCTCTGCAGAAATGTTTCCTGCCTGCTGGAAGGGGACTGGCTGCCCATGACCACGGACACAGATGCAGAGGAGCCTGCTGGAGGTGGCTGGAGGAGCTGCCCCGGTGACACAGGGGGGGGACGTGCCATCCTCTGCTTTCCCTGCTCCCCTCTTCTGCACCACCAAGTCACAGCCTCCTCTGTTCCCATTACTGCCAATGAACCTTATTTTGGAGAATTCCTAGTTTAAAATATATATCAAAGAAAATTGCAGTTGTAATTTATGCGGGTTACTTTGCAGTTCAAAAAAAAAGAAATAAAAAATCTTGCCCCAGAAGTTGTCAGAAATATCTCAAGCCTTATCACCACTTTGAAGACAAATGCATAAATACACAGTATACTGGGCATTAACTTACACATTTCTGAATATTTTAGGTTCTATTTCTGATTTCTTTTCATTCATAAAGATGAAATTAACTTCCAGATACAATAAAATATCATTTTTCTAACTTAGATAGATTTTTTTATTTTTCCTCTGTTAGGGTCTTTGTTGCATTGCTGTAATACTTCATATGATATGCCTTTGGCTAGATCTAGGAGGTGTCACAGCTTCAACTTCCATTAGGTGCATGATATCATGCTACAATAGCAGGTTCTTGCTAAAATAACTTTGTATTCTTTTGTCAGGGAACATGTGAGCAAATTGATATATTGATGTCTGAGAGTAATGAAATGCTGGCACTTTAGACATCCATATATTCTATGTATTTGTTGTACACAATCTGTGTAAGACCTTCCTCAGAACAGCTAAAACCAATATTGAATTCATGTATATTTTATGGGAAAACACTGTGCACAGTTTGTCACTCCTTGTTCTGGTGTTACATGTGCTCTAACAAAAGCAGCCTCAGTGTTCAAACCTGCAAGATGATGAGCACTTTCTATTCTAAATCAAGTATTGTTGCTGCAAAAAAATGGTGTCTCTCAACTATTTAAACACTCTGGTGTAAGTTCCTTATGAGCCTTACACAGTATGTCTATGTGGCTGTGCTCACAAATGGAAATGCACTTGCAAAGTGCCCCTCACTGTGTGATACCACTCCTGGCTTTGCCTTCACTTGGCTTCTCCCTGGTACCCAGCCCCGTGGGTGCAGCATGTCCCAGGTGAACCCTGTGGGTGACTTGGTGATTCCATTGCCTACAGTCATCTTCAGCATGACCACTGATGTGATATCTGAAGTATTTAAAAAAGTTTGTCAGATTCATATCTAAAGAACACAGAACATGGCCGACTTACTTCAGGACTGTTAGATTTGTTAAATTTTAAAAGATGTGGGATGTAAATTGTGGCAGGTGATTTGTGTCTCTTTTTCATATTTACAAATTTTGTGTATCATAAGATCTGCCTGATAACAGTTTTACAGAAATATTTTAATTAGAAATCATAGAATCATAGAGTCATTATAGTTATAACCAGTTATATTTCAATGTGATCTGCTTTCATCAGTAGTTACTATTTTCCTCAGTATTTGTAGCCTTCATAACATACTGTTCAACCATAAGAAGATTTTATGTCAGTTTAAATCTTATGTATCCCATTTGATACTTTCCTAATGTTTCAAAACCTTTCCTACTCTGGTTGTTCATGGACCTCTATTTTGAATAATATTCATTATGAAAGCAATATTTTTACACATTGTGTGAACTGACCAGGAACCCCTTGATTTCAATATATCTATTAATTACTTGTAAATATTCACTGAGTAGCATATAAAAAGTTTTCAGCTAATGAGTGGATGGTGGGAGGCTCACTTGAGCTTTGTGTCATGTGACTGCTCCCTGAAAGCAGATACTCTGCCACTGCATCCTCCTTCCCCATTGTCAAACACACGAGCAGGATAGATTGGTAAATAACTAGTATTTATTGGTGTAAACTCAGAAATGAAGAAGCAAAAATACAGTTAAGTAAATTAAGAATGGGAGAGAAAGTAGTCCAGAGACTGTGGGAGCAGTTAAGACAGAGGAGGGAAGGCACAGCACAGGAGGCAAATAAAGAGCAGAATTAGAACCAAGGAATCAGAGATAACACAAGACAAAATAAAGATATCTGACCAAGACACCAGAAAGTTGGCTTATTTCCCATTGATGGATTCTGCCTTGCCTCAGATAATACAACTTCAGTCTTTTTATGATTTCAACCTCCTATTTATGAGTTACTTTCCTAATCAATGTGGCTTGCTTAGCAGTCAATGCATAAAAAGTCACTGATCTTGTAGTAATAGAGACCAGACTACAAAAGTGGATGGCGTTAAAACTACAAGGGTGTTAACATCTAAAAGCTATAAAATAGATGTGAGGGAATGACTGAAATAAAAAGTTAGGTGAATGTTTTTATTAGTATAGTGTTATATATGTAGATACCCGTGTGCCTGTGTAGGTTAGGGGAACTATATATCCAAAATGAATACCTGGACTTCTGTCAGTTACATGCATCACTTCACCCTGGAAATGGTAAGGTGTGACTTAAAGCCATTTTGACTTGAGTTGTGGCTTCACCTAAGAAAGGCAGCAGAGAATCAATAAATTAATTTTTATGCTAAAGGAAGTAATTGAGATATGTGTTGTACCAAGCTATAGAATACTTTTTATTAGCATGATTAGCTCATTTCAAATAAATAAACAAATAAAATACAAAATTGCATACTATTTGAACAAGTTTTCTCTGATTCCATATTTAGTAAAAGTGAACCTGCTTTAGCAGGTGGGTTTGACTAGGTGATCTCCAGAGGTCCCTTCCAACCCTAACAGCTCTGTGATTCTGTGAAAAGTAAAGATCAAATGTTTGTCAGCACAGTGGGAGATATTGTCCAACTTCATGTGGTTGTCTCTCCCAGTGCAGAGGTAGCTGGTCAGTCAGCAGTCCGGGCTGCCCTACCGGGCGTTACGCTGCATCCACTACAGGTGGTCAGTGAAGGCTATGTGGAGCCAGCACCCAGAGAAACCTTGCCAGGGTTGAACTGTTGTTCACAATGGATGTCATGTGCTAGCTTGGGTCTGTTTCTGGGGTTTTGATTTTGTTCTCAAGTCTGTTATTGAATGAAGTCTTTCTTATCTCAGTGACGATTGTCCTCATGCTTCCTCAGGTCAGCTACTTTCTGCAGTAATATTTTTAGCTCATAATTCTGTTTTTATTTATTTCAGGAAAGAGTAGGACATCTTATAGAACTGGAGTTAACAGCTTCAAGTAAAGATCTTTAAAGACAAGGTCATACAATGTGAACAACTGAGTATAGTGGTGACAAATGTATCAATCCTGCCAAGCTCAGAACTATTCACTAGCTCTTGTAATTAATTATAACCCATTAGCAACAACACTGGACAGGCATTCAGCAAAAGAGCTTAGGTAATATTCAGTGTTACAAATGTCTCTATTTAAGGATTCAGCTTCTCAAGTAAGATTCATAAGGCTGACTCCACATACTTGGAATAGATTGGTGGGAAATTTTGACTTCAGCCTGAATTTCATACTGGTGCTTTACTCCATATGTCAAAGTCAGTGAACAAGAAAGTCAAGGAACAGGAAAAGCTGAAGCCTAAACTTGTGGCTTCTACATAATTCAGTAACTTTTTATGCCTCTAGCAAGCCACCTTTGGGAAGCTGAAATGCATAGCCAAAGACATTTATTATATTTCATGGGTTCAGCAGGGTCTGAGAAGGTTGATAAAAGCAGTCTCTGTGCTGGATATCACTTTCTTGAATTTGAGACAGGCTGAACTTTGAAACAGGTGTCTAAACAGTCAGCAAGCTGGAAATAATACAGAGTATGACCAGTACTGTAACTTGAACTGAAATTTTTGTCTCAAACCATCAACACAGAGAGTATCTAAGTTTAAAGGTTCTTCAACCATGCTCCTGAATTTAAACATCTAAAACTCCACGCAGATGGGACTTTCAGCAGCTAAGTGGTTCACTGAATTCTTGACTTTGATATTTCTTAATGCAAAATGCTATGTAAGATCTTGGGATATAATGCCATCTACTGGCATTTTATTTGCTATTTATGCATGTTGCTCAGGCTTATGGAAGACCCCTTAGCTTCTACTGCAGGCCCTCAGGGTTACCTCAAACAACTGAAAATGACACTAAGAGGTTAACAGGTTTATTTACTGACAGATAGCAGCAAGTAGGCTGCTGGTCTAGAAGGTCACAGGGCTCCCATGGTTTCTGTGTCAGCTCTGCAAAACCCATGTGGATATTTTGTAGAATACCTAAAATATCCCCATATGCTTAAAGCCATACAGAAAACTGAAATTAGCCCTTTATCTTCTCTAAGGGGTTATTAAGTACCTCTTCATAGCCAACCTTCATGCAGAAAAAAAATTTGGTTTTTTAAAACTCAAAGTAAGAAAAGGGCAGTGGATTCTCCTAAAAGATGTGTGGGGACACAAGGCTAAATACCTCCACTCTGTCTCCTTTCACACAGAAGGAGCCAAGTTAACTGATTTTGACAGACATCTAACTTTAAGGTGCTTATGATCAGTGAAAAGTGAAGTATCCTGTAGTTCAAATATTTCTAGCATACTGAAATGTTACAGGTAGGCAGAGAAAAGAAATGAATGGGATCATTATTATTAAAGTGCTCAATTACGCAGAACAATTTAATGACAATTTACTAATACCCACTTTGACTTCAGTATTATTATATGTATTTTTCTATTACCTTTTATTGTTTTTTAAATATTGGTTTTATAAAGAATTTTTAGGTATTGGAGAAACTGCACTTGAGAAGGACTTGTTGAGAAATCTCCAAGTACTGAGCAAGTAGGCTGTCTGTAGCAGATAATGGATATTTCTTAATATGTATAAATATATAGAGTAAATGATCTTTGGCCTATCTGTTAGGAATAAAATTACTTTAAAATATCTCACTAAGACTGGAAGCATTAAATGCAATTTTAAAGATCTGAAAGAGAATAATTACACGTAGATTAAGGCTACCTCTAGAATTTAAAATAGGATCTTTTTTGGGTTTACATTGTAAAGTTCAACACATTCAACATATCTAAGTGATGTCTGATTTTTCTTCAGCTTTGGATATTGTTGAGGTTATAGAAAAAAACCACTTTGGTTAGGACAGTCCATTAGCACACTTAATAGATTGGTCAGATCCAGACTGCAATATTTGGTGTTTGTTTATGTGGTAAATCCCAACTTTGCAAAAATAATTACAAGTTAGAAACTGTTCTTAAAATTGATCTAGGTTGTCAAAATACTTAATAAATTTAGTTAACCGTAATTACATTTTGTTTTAATGTATTATTCTTTATTTTAAAGAAATTTTAAAGAACCTGCTGCACTTATACTGGGCTTTCCAATGGTGACTGTTCACTAACCTGGACAAAAGACTTATCCTGTGTCTGTTTTTTCCATTCATACCACTAATCACATTGACCAAATAGGATATTCAATAAAGCATCTGACAAGAATAATTTGTAAAAATGCTAGTTTTACCTACTCAGTATGACAGCTTCATACTGTTACTTGTCTCAAACCTAAAATTTATCACAGAATCACATAATGTTAGAGATTGGAAGGGACCTCAAAAGATCATCTAGTCCAATCCCCCTGCCAAAGCAGGAACACCTAGATGAGGTTACACAGGAAGGTGTCCAGGTGGGTTTTGAATGTCTCCAGAGAAGGAGACTCCACAACCCCCCTGGGCAGCCTGTTCCAGTGTTCTGTTACCCTTACTGAGAAGAAGTTTCTTCTCAAATTTAAGTGGAACCTCTTGTGTTCCAGTTTGAACCCATTACCCCTTGTCCTACTGTTGGTTGTCACCGAGAAGAGCCTGGCTCCATCCTCGTGACACTCACCCTTTATATATTCGTAAACATTAGTAAGATCACTTCTCAGCCTCCTCTTCTCCAAGCTAAAGAGCCCCAGCTCCTTCAGCTGTTCCTCAAAAGGGCGATGCTCCACACCCTTAATCATCTTAGTTGTCCTGCGCTGGACTCTCTCCAGCAGTTCCCTGTCCTTCTTGAACTGAGAGGCCCAGAACTGGACACAGCATTCCAGGTGTGGTCTCACCAGGGCAGAATAGAGGGGAAGGAGAACCTCTCTCGACTGCCCCCCTTCTGATACACCCCAGGATGCCATTTGCCTTGTTGTCCACAAGGGCACAGTGCTGGCTCGTGGTCATCCTCCTGTGCCCAGGACCCCCAGGTGCCTTTTCCCTGTGCTGCTCTTTAATAGGTCATTCCCCAGTTTATAATGGAAGCTGGTGTTGTTCCTGCCCAGATGCAATACTCTACACTTTCCCTTGTTAGATTTCATTAAAATTTTCCCCTCTCAACTCTCCAGCCTGTCCAGGTCTCGCTGGATGGCAGCACAGCCTTCTGGCATGTCAGCCACTCCTCCCATCTTGGTGTCATCAACAAACTTGCTGATAGTACACTCTATTCCATCATCCAAATAATTGATGAATATACCGACCCCAGTACTGACCCTTGAGGAACTCCGCTAGAAACAGGCCTCCAACTGGACTCTGCCCCATTGACTACAACTCTCTGGCTTCTTTCCTTCAGCCAGTTTGCAGTTCACCTCACTACCTGATCACCCAGACCTCACTCCCTCAGTTTAGCTGTGCGGATGCTGTGGAAGACTGTGTCAAATGCTTTTCTGAAGTCAAGGTAGACCACATCCACTGCTCTGCCATCATCCATCCATCCCATTATGTCCTCATAAAATGCGATGAGGTTAGTCAAACACGACTTCCCCTTGGTGAAGTCATGTTGACTGCCCCTAATGATGCTCTTATCCTTTATATACCTTGAGATGGCACCAAGAATATGTTGTTCCATCACTTTCCCAGGGATGGAGGTGAGGCTGACAGGTCTATAGTTACCTGGGTCCACCTTCTTGGCCTTTTTGAAGACTGGAGTGACATTTGCTTTCCTCCAGTCCTCAGGCACCTCTCCCATTTCCCAAGACTTGACAAAGATGATGGAGAGTGGTCCAGCAATGACCTCAGCCAGCTCCCCCAGCACCCGTGGGTGTTTTGTGTTCTGATCTACTCAAGGTTTTCAGAATTGCTTATGTATTTCATTCAATGACTGTATCTTACAAAACATCTAAACAAGCTGTGGAGCAGGGACTCAAAACCAAATCCTGTTTCTAGAATCCTATACTAGGTGGTAGTCTTGTTTTATGTCTGTTTTTAACCAAATAAATTTTAATTTATCTGTACAAGTTCATAAAAATTCAGCAGGAAAGGCTGAAAGTGTACTTACATCCAAACAGTTAAAATATTCTGGAGGAAATTGCACATGTAGGTTTACCGCAGGCACAAAAGGGGATTTATTCAGACTTGCTACATCACAGTGTTGTTGCATAAAAGCAACCATGTCCTTCTCTTTACATGATGTGAAAGCAAGCTGTGGTTCTAACTTTAGTACCTGCACAGATAAAACCTAAATTATAGAACAACTGGCTTTTCATCCTGAATGATCTGAATGCCAAATTGTTAATTGGTTTTCAACACTGAGGGTACATGCAGCAGCAGAATCTCAGGTGAACAGTAAAGTAAAATTAATAAATAAATTGAAGAAAGAGAATTAAACTCAGTTTAGCACTTCCATGGTCACCCTTATTTTACACAGATTTTAATATTAGAGTTTGGGTACTGGGTATTTAAATTCCACGGAAGTCACACTTTGAGTAATATATTCCTTGTTCTTGTTTTTTAATCAGGCTTCAAATGTATGTAGCTGTCCTACTAATGCAATTTTTCAGAGAGGAAAGTTCACCTAGGGCTTTCTAAATCTTACATGAGTATCATTACTCCTTAACCATCCTTCCTTAGTCATGATCGTACAATTTTGCTTGAAGTTTTATATATCAGTGTAATTTATTTGAACTGATGTTTTCAGTCTGGCACATTCTTCTCCGTCTTTCTTGTTGGGAAAACGTGTGAAAGATATCCAATAGAATCCTTAATTTATATAGAGTCTCTTCATTATCTGTTTGGTTTTAAAAGCGTAGTTCAGTGTTAGAAGCAAGTATAAAATAATGTTACCCATTCTTCGGTAGTGTGAAACTGGTAGGATTAAGTAGATATGCAATCTCTTCATATACATCTAACTAGTCAGTACTTTTGCATGTCTGCATCAATGTAAAAATGCAGGTCAGTTTGGTTGTTTTGCTCCTTTTTTTTTTTTTTTTTTTTTTTTAGAATTCATTCATGTAAATACTTGGTTCTGTGGTATTTTCTTTTTCAAAAGAAAAATAGATTTCCTCCCCCCAAAAAAATAAAAAAAACCCACAACCACAATGTAATATGTAGCATTCTTCTCCACAAGAGCAAGAGAAAATGACTCCAAAGAATACTGAAAACAAGATGAATGTATTTTTGTTCATGTAATGTATGTTTATGTATTTTTATTCATGTAATTTGATGATCAAAAGAACTGAATGCTTTCATAAGTGTTGTGGTTCAACCCTAGCCAGCAACTAAGCATCACACAGCTATTCACTCACTCCCTGCCAGTGGAACAGGGAAGAAAATCAGAAGAGTGAAAGTGAGAAAACTCATGGGTTGAGATAAAGGTAGTTTAATAGGTAATGCAGAAGCTGTGCACCCAAGCAAAGTGAAGAAAAGGGAATCATTAGGTGCTTCTCACTGACGGGCAGGTGTTCAGCCGCCTCCAGGATAGCAGGGCTCCATCAGACATAACAGTTACTCGGGAAAACAAAACACTGTAACTCCAAATGTCAACCTCCTTCCTCTTCTTCCACTAGCTTTATATGCTGAGCATAATGTCACATGATGTTGAATATCCCAGTTGAGGTCAGCTGTCTTGGCTTCATCCCAGCTTCTTGTGCTCTCTCAGCCTACTCGCTGGCAAAGTGGTATAGGAAGCAGAAAAGACCTTAACTCTGTGTTACTGCTCAACAGTAAATAAAACATCCCTGTGTTATCAACACTGCTTTCAGCACAAATCCAAAACAGAGCCCCATACTAGTTATTATCCCAGCCAAGACTGGCACAGGAATGACTAAGTTTTGAAGGAGAAACTCTTTAGTCTAGAAATTAGATGCCAGAGAATGGACATAATGGAAGTCCATAAGGCCATGAACTGACAGAAGGATGGGATGGGGGTAGGGGGAGACAGGAGAAGTGATAAAGAATTTGAGTGAATCATTTAAAGGAGTTATGGTAAAACAAACAAACAATCAAACAAACAAATAAACCAACCAACCAACCAACAAACCAACCTACAATTTGTGTTATCAAGGTATAAACTACACTGGTGCTGAATTACCAGGCTATTATTTTATTATTTCTCCTAAAAGAGAATGGATAGCTCCTAAGCTATAAGTGTTAATATGCAGTATTTTTTTTTTTTCCTTTTCAAATGAAGTCTGATAGCACTGTGTCACTGTGTCAGAACCATAAATGATTGGTTTGCATCTCAAATAATCCCTAGGATCTGAGAAGCTTATCTCTATCTCTAGGTCTTGTAGTTTTACCAACAAAGAATTCAAATGAGTTGCATGGGAGAGGAGATTGAAAGGTTTCTTTCCACATACTTTCACAAATCTTTGGATTTTGCCGCAGAAGGATATGCCTGGACATCAGTTGACTTTGTGTCAGGTCACATATTACATATCTGTACACCTTCATGATTTCATGAATTCATAAAGATATTGTCAAAACAGGCACAGGTGCGTGATACAAAAGAACATATATATGGCCACTCTCTTGAAATACTGGCCATAATGATCTTATTATAGCTAGCCTCTTTTTCCTGACAGCATGGAGAGAGCAGTACCACCTGTCCTTATGAATTTGATCATGGTTATTAGTCTTCTGGTTGATGTTTAAAAAAATATCGTAGTAGTAGAAGAAAGACTGATGCAGAGCTTAGGGGAAATACTGTCCAACTGACATGAAGATAGATTATATAACGGCAGGACTGTGAGAAATTCATAAAGATAACTTGGAGTGACAATGTATACATTTGCAACAGAGAGTTATCCTTCAGGCTATTCCAAATAAGCCAATGGATAGCATACAAAATAAACTACCATAGAGATGGAAATCCAACAGAGTTGACCAAACCCATAGAATAATAACAGCATCTAACAGTGCATTCTGTGCCTGCTTTTTCCATGATAAATAAAAAGCTGAATATGCAACAGAAATTATTGTGAGACTGTTAGGGTTTTTGTTGTTGGTGGTGGTTTTGTATTTGTTTGGTTTTTGTTTATTTGTTTGTTTTAATTGCATTATAATTTAAGACATTATGTTCTTTCTTTTTTCCATTTCTATAACTTATAATAACAAAGGGAGATAATTAATTAAATTTTAAACTTTGATTCAATGGTATTTGTCCAGGCTATACATTTTGGAAAACAGTAATTTAACAAGTTTATGAAAATCCCACCTATCATGAGCAAGAAATTAAATATTTAAACATAAAATAGCTTTTTTTTTTTTTTCTTACAGTTGCCTGATTAGATTGAATTTATCAAGGATTGATATCAGAAACATCAAAAACATGTATCAGAAATAAAAATATGTCTCAAATTTCTGAAAATAAAGTGGCAAGTATCGTTACTTCTGTTTTTAAAAGTATTATTTCTCAAAGAGAGAGAAAAGATGAATCCTGTTTCCTTTGCATTACAGATGAGCATTCACCATAGCAACCTCAAAATGTGATCTAAGAACCATTTGAAAACATCTCAAGCATTAATTTCCCTATTCTATATTTTTTAATTAGAATGTATTTGACTTCTGTTTAAACAAATAAAAATGGACTTATGTAATAATATGATTAAGATGACAGTAGACAACAGGCTTGTGGAAAAACAGGGGATTGAAATAGGGCCTAATATTTACTGTGAGTGATATCGAAATAGAGTCAAAGCACATTTATTTTTAATGTCTTATGAGTTTCAGGAAGAGAAGGGACGTTGAGAGCAGACTATACGTATGACAGTTTACTAGTGAGCTCTTAACCTATGTCAGCTTCTTCAGATTATTTGCTGCTGATGCACTGTAGTTAAGAAGAATTTGTTCCAGCCATGTGTCCAGGAAGAGTCTGGGGGGAAAAAGTTCTCTAAAGTAAAAACAAAACAAAACCCAAAACCGTGAAAAGCAGTCATTATACAAATATAATGTATAACAACAATTTTAATTTCTCTAAATCATTACTTCGGTGGCTGGTTCTGGCTCAGTCTACCTGTTTGATCATGTTGCATCCCCAGGCTAGAATATTCACTTTCAGATGGTGAACCAGAATTAACACTAGAGGAGTTTCCTGTGATGCTTTTTATCTTCCAGTGACTGCACAAGCCGTAAAGCACAAGTACATCTGCACAAATTGTGTCACAGAACAGTTAGTCTCAAAGTGGTCTCTAGGATCTAAGGGAGAAGCAGAAACTAGGGAATGTAGAAGTTAGGGGCTGAAGATAAAAAACAGGGAACAGGGGAAAGATGAACATTAGAAAATCTGCATATTCATGCAATGAAATACTATCAGGAACAGTCTAAGTACCAGAGATGAAGCAACAGCACCAAGAGACTCAGGAGCAGCATAATGCATAGATATTTGTCAGATAATTCCAAGCTTTTATATGCTCAGGAGTTCTTCCTGTAGGCTACTAATAATCTCCAGCAGTTGGGCAAACTGAACATTTGATGATGATTCGTCAGCTGATGACCCTTTGTGTGTCATTATCCTCAATGAATATGGTTGCAGATGCATTTATGGGTAAGTTGTTTGCACTGATTGCACATGAACCAATTCAGATAACATCCTGAGACAGTAGGTTGTCTTCACGGTCATAATTTGCCTGGGCTGTGCGATCTATAGGAAGAGTTTATGTATCAGCTCTTTGTAGACGTCCTTGACATTCCATGGTGTCTCAAATGGTGATACATGCCTATGTTTAATCAGCTGAATCCCACTTGAGGTGTTTACTTCAAACTGAGCTGAATCTCTTTCTAGGCCAGTTTGACTAAATCATCATTTATTAAGAAGGAAGTTTAGAAGCTAGCTCACCTAAATTAAGTCACAGAAATTCAGGTCTCTTAATCTGAATTTAAAATCCATCCTTAGTGTCCTTGTGTGGTATGTCAGGTAAATTTTATCAGTGATTCAGGTAGCTATGATCTTTTTGCTTGACTAGAAGCAAGCAAAACTGCTTTTTCATTGTAGGGAAAACTGTGCGGAAAGGATATATCCTCTGCATATGTGAATTTATTAGGAAAAGATTCTTTTACCCAGAGAGTGGTGGAGCACTGGAACAGGCTCCCTAGGGAGGTGTCATGGCCCCAAGCCTGCCAGTGTTCAAGAAGGGACTGGACAATGCTCTCAGACACATGGTGTGAACGGTGGGGTTGTCATATGCATGGACAGGAGTTGGACTTGATGATCCTTGTGGGTCCCTTCCAACTCAGGACATTCTATGATTTTATGATTATAAATAACATAATGAAGAGATGTTAACCAAATAGAAGGTCCATCATCTTCAACAAAAAATTATAATTCAGTCGAAGATACTGAACACTGTCAGTCTGGTTTGCTCTCTTTAGATATGGACCCAGACAAGAACTCATCTGAGTTAGATATTTCAATTAGGTATCTGCCTTTAGGTTGAATAAATGACTTGCTTACATATTTTTTAAAAATTTTGTTCCCAAACACTGGCAGTATAAAAAGTGACAATGTGACTAGTTTCTTTTGATAGTTTTTTTGTTTTGTTTTGTTTTGTTTTGTTTTTTTGCAAGCAAGCATGATATATATTATTTAGTGAGTAGATGGAAGTAATGATAGGTAGATGGAAAAGTAGATGTAACTGGAAATAATTTTGAATGCAACATTTGTGACTAAAATTCTGCATCTGCAAGAATTATAACAAATTCATATACCCAAGTAAAACACACTGACTTCTTTCAAATAACTTACATGTAAGGTTATACAATAGATTATTTTCTGAGTAATACTTTTAAACCATTTAATTTATTTTTCATAAAAGGAAAAAAAAAAGTCTTTGATATCTAATGATATTAGCATTGTTAGAGCATAATCTCACAGAATCACAGAATGGTTAGAGTTGAAGGGACCTCTGGAGATCATCTAGTCCAACAGACCTGCTGAAGCAGGTTCACCTGCACAGGAATGTGCCCAGACAGGTCTTGAATGTCTCCAGAAAAGGAAACTCTACAAGCTCTCTGGGCAGCCTGTTCCAGTGCTCTGGCACTCTCAAAGTAAAGAAGTTTTTCTTCATATTCAGATGGAACCTCCTATACTTCAGTCCGTGCCCATTGCCCCTCATCCTATCATCGGGCACCACTGAAAAGAATCTGGTCCCATCCTCTTGACATTCACGCTTGAGATATTTATGAACATTGATGTGATCCGCTCTCACCCTTCTCTAGGCTGAACAGACCCATCTCTCTCAGTCTTTCCTCAGAAGAAAGGTGCTCTGGGTCCCTAATAATCTTTGTAGCTCTCCGCTGGACTCCTTCCAGTAATTCGTTGTTCTTCTTAAACTGGGGAGCCCAGAACTGGACATGGTACTCCAGATGTGGCTTCACCAGGGCAGAGTGGAGGGGGAGGAGAACCTCACCTGCTGGCCACACTCTTCTTAACGCACCCCAGGATACCATTGGCCTTCTTGCTCACAAGGGCACATTGCTGGCTCATGGTTAACCTGTTGTTGACCAGAACTCCCAAGTCCTTCTCTGCAGTGCTGCTTTCCAGCAGGTCCGCCCCTAACCTGTACTGGTGCCTGGGGTTGTTCCTCCCCAGCTGCTGGACCCTACATTTGCCCTTGTCAAACTTCATTAGGTTCTTCTCTGCCCAGTCCTCCAGTCTGTCCAGATCTCACTGAATGGCAGCACAGCCTTCTGGTGTGTCAGCCCTTCCTCCCAGTTTGGCATCATCAGCAAGTTTGCTGATGGTGCACTCAGTCTCTTAATCCAGGTCACTGATGAGCAAGTTGAACAGGAACCCCTGGAGAACCCCACTAAGTACAGACCTCCAACCATACTCTGCACCATTGATCACAACCCTCTGAGCTCTGCCATCTAGCCCATTCATGATCCATGACACTGTGCATTCATCAAGACCACGCTTCCTGAGCTTCCATAGGAGGAGGTTGTGAGAGATGGTGTCAAAAGCCTTGCTGAAGTCAAGGTAGACAACATCCATTGCTCTTCCCTCATCTACCCAGCCAATCATACCATCATAGAAAGCTACGAGTTCGGTCAAACATGATTTCCCTTTGGTGAACCCACACTTACTACTGCTGATGACCTTCTTTTCCCCCACATGCTTGGAGATGATGAACCAGAATGTGCTGTTCCATCACCTTTCCAGGGATGGAGGTGAGCCTGACTGGCCTGTAGTTTCCTGGGTTGTCCTTCTTGCCCTCTTTGAAAACTGGAGTGACATTTGCTTTCCTCCAGTCCTCAGGCAGCTCTCCTCTTCTTCAAGACGTTTTGAGGATGATGGAGAGTGGCTTGGCAATAACATCTGCAAACTCTCTCAGCACTCATGGGTGCATCCCATTGGGGGCAATGGATTTGTGGATGTGCAGTTTGTGTCTCTAATCTGTTCTTCCTCAGCCAAGGGAAAGTCTTCCTTTTGCCAGTAAAATTGGTGTATAGTTAAATTGTGAAATGAATGATAGTTATATGTCCCTGTCTATTGCCATATGGATCCATTAGCAGGCATGTTCAGTGAAATTAAAATGGTAGGTTTTTCACATGTAGTATGATTACGTCTATACAAGGAGTGTCAAAAAGTATCAGGGTTGTTGTGTAATGTTAAAAACCATAATGAATAAAAATAATAGCACATGCTCTGAACAATGAAGTTAAAAACTTGGAAATTTATTGTAAAGAGTTCTGGCAACTTTGTGTTTGATTTCATTGAACCTACAAAGGAATTGTATTTTTGCAATAATCTACAAACCATAGATATTAGATATAATTAGTTGTACCAACTTTAAGATCTTCTGAGCATATATTACCCACAAAAAGTTTTATTTAGCCCTATATTTATACTATTTTTACATCATTTCTACATTTATGATAAGTGGAAAGAGAAAACTAAATATGTTCATAGTATTAGCCTTGACAAATATCACAGAAAAACCCCTCAATAAATTGTTTTCACAAGCCTTTCAAAGAGGTGTTTTATTTGTGAAGGTTTTGCTAGAAAGATTAGTTCCATATGAATAGTTCATTTCATTGATGTAATTTCAGTTTTATCTTGTACTTTGATCTAGCAGAAAGCTTTCAAAAAGATGACAGTACCTTAGAGAAATCTAGTGTTCTGGAGATATTACAAGTCAAGATAATTTCTTAAAAGAAATAAGTGAGCCTGTGTGCTAATCAAAGAATAGTTGAACAGGTTGGGTTTGAGTTTTCAAGCCAATTATTTTATATGTACTAATCAAATGTTTATTAAACTAAATTGCTTAGTAATCCAGAACTTTCTAAACTATTAAGAAGATACTTTTGCACTGAAAATACATAAAGAAACTTTGCTGATAAACAATCTCTTATTGTAAGTTGACTTAATACTATATTATTTTGATTTGTTTTGTTAGATCAGAAAAAGTGTATTGTATGAGACTCATAGTGAGGAACATTGTACAGAAACACTGTCAGTGAAAACAGGCAAATGCATGTTGTGATTTTATCTTCATGACATTCAAGAATGACTGGCTTGCTAACCAAAACCTTAATGGTTTTTGCAGCTCTTTAAACTGCAAACTTGATTGAAAATGCCCATTTGATTTTCATTCCTGTTTGAATCTTTCAGACTATACTACTACTATAAATTTTGAGTTCTCATCTAAAATATATGTCTGAGAGCTGTCAGACCTGCAGAGGCTTTTTATTTCCTAAATATAGGATTCATTAATTTCTGTGTATTTCCTATCATTTTGTTTAAATGTCTCTATGACTTTTAAAACTCCTAATATAACTGCTGTCAGATTTTTAAGCCTATGACACCGCTAGTTAGTGTTCTTTAATATTGTGAAATACATGTTATCTGTCATGTACTGGGAAAAAAAAAAAAAAAAAAAGAAAAAAGAGAAGAAAAAAAATTCCTTGTTTAAAAGGCAGGAAAAGATAGAACTGGTATTTTTCAGCGTAATTGGCTAAATTTGAAATCTTTCATCATTCAGACAAATTTGACATGAATTTCAGAGCTTAGTTCTGAATAATTTGTTCAACTGAACATTCAAACTCACTTATAAAGAAGCAATAAATAATTAAAGTTTGAAATAAATAGTTAACTGTTACAGTGTAACTGATTTTCCAGTTGTTTATTACATATAGCCGTGTAGGAAACCTTTGACAGATGTGTTTACTGCTCTAATTTATTGATCACATAGAGAAGCCCTACTTCTTCTTCTTCTTCTTCTTCTTGTTATTATTATTATTATTATTAGTTATTATTATTGTTATTTCTATTGTTATTGTTAATATTAATACTAATATTAATATCATCATTATTAATTATAGCAATAAGCTTTTGCATTAAGGGAATAGTCACTTAAAATTCAGTATTACAACTCTCAGTTTACATGGTCAAACCTAGTTTTAGCTTCTGAATAGTCAAAATGAAGCTATATTTAAAAATTTTGTGTCCGGCTCATCTTCTACATCACTTGCTCTCAGCCAATTTGTACAAAAAGATACTTGTTTTGCTTCATTTCTTTTTTTTTTTTATTCTGGATACCTTCACCTCCCTATATTTTGGGAAAACAATTTATTATTGCCCTTTTGAGGATCAGTCTGCTGAATATCTTAAAAGCTCTTAGTATTCATGGGATCTTGTTGTACTTGTTTGCTAAAATGTAATTAAGGAGAGAAGTCTTCAGGTTTGATAGAATTTGTTTTCAGATAAATCAACAACTCTGTCAGAGT
This sequence comes from Patagioenas fasciata, assembly GCF_037038585.1. Taxonomy (NCBI): domain Eukaryota; kingdom Metazoa; phylum Chordata; class Aves; order Columbiformes; family Columbidae; genus Patagioenas; species Patagioenas fasciata. The sequence goes on from NC_092522.1 coordinate 102,400,375, forward strand.
AAATTAGGCATCTCATCCTGAACTCCAGATATTTAAATTGGAACACTTACGCTGTTGGTGAATGAGACATTTCTGTCAGGATTGTAGTATGTATAGGGTTCTAACTGATCCAGCTTCACATTAATGCATGAAAGAATCCTTTGTCACTCTTCTATTCACAAGTCACTGAAAGAAATATGGCAACATCCTCATTTATTCCTTTTGCATGCATCTGGAAACAAAAAAGAAAGATAAACAATTGTGACCTTTTTTGACAGAACAAAATTTAAATAAAACCAGCATGATATCAAGGTTATATCAGAATTTAATATTGTCTTCCCTTGATGTATTTGCAGAATAAATGTTAGAAATGAGAGTTCTTAAGATAAATGGACATGCAAAAGATCAATTTTTTCTTAATAAAAGGAGATTAAATACTGCATAACTGAATCCACCACATGACCCATTCAGTCCAACATCCTATTTTCCATATTATTCAAGACTGTTCTAGGAAAAGCCCCAGAACCCCAAGTAACATGCGTATGATAAGATTACACACAACATACCAATTTACAGTTAATAACACCAAGAACAACACTGACAATCTCTGCAAAAGCTCTAATTTGCTATAAATAAATGTTCTAAGCAAACACAAAATAAGGCTGATCCTATTATGCATGTGAAATGAGAAAGACCATCAGAGCCATGCCATCTGTTTGCAAGCACGAGCTCTGTGTGCTCTCTTGAAAGATGCATAGTTGCTTTTTTTTTCCCAGTCCTCCTACCTGGGAATCTGACTATCCAGTTCTTCCATGCTGCATCTGAACAAGGGAACAGTGGTAGTTTGTATGTACTGATATGAAAATCACACAATCTGTAGTAAATTATATTTTAAAAAATATAGTCAAAGCAATTCAAACCCTCCTGTACCCTTTATCACGTCACATCAAACTTAGCATTAATCCTACACTTTTTAGAAGTGTGATATAAGGGCTTCTGTTGTGGATCTGTTTTTTAACTTGGCCTGATACCATGAGTATAAAGAAAAAGCATCTGTGAACAGTGTGCTCATCTGCTTTTTTTTTTTTTTTTAAATCTAGCCTAAATGTAGTCTTGCAAATCAGTATTTCTGGAATTTGGTTATACAATGAAACACACAAAGTTTCAGTTATCTAATCTATGGAGAAAAAACAGTTGTGTGACAAACAGTTTTAACAGTGAGAAAAAAACATTGAATTTCAGTGCTTGATTTATGTAGCTAATTTATTTGAAAATAGAGCATTCAAGAATGTGAATTCAAAAGAACAGAAAGGTTATGTCCTGTCTTTCATAGCTTATTTGGGGATGTGACTCTACTTATTGTAAAATATAGTATCTAAGCCATTTGTTTTTTGTCTAAAGTGCTAAATATTTATAGAAAATAATTAGGTTTTAAGATAAAATTAAAAAAGCAGTGATTTAAAATTACTGAAGTATTTGGATTCGATTTCACAATTTTCATTGCATTCATCTCTAATTCAGGAAGGGTTCCCAGGCCACAAACTCTTTAAAACCACGGAAATCAAAGTGAAGCCCATGCTGGTGCGTTCTTTGGATGATGATGTTACTTAATGCATTGTCATAATTTTGTTAAGACTGTGGTTAAGTTGAAATAGGGTAATGTTGAGTTAAAATAAGTCTACATTATATTATTGAAAAAAAAAAATCTAAGCAAATAGTTGATAAAATAACCATAACAAAATCTCAAGACTTTCAAGTTTAAAAAAAGAGTAAGTCCGTGTTTGTTTGTATAACTTTTCTTCTTTTCCTTTTTTTTCTTTTATTCTCTTTCCCAGTCTTGAATCCTTTTGAATGTTTTTTTCCTTACTTAGATAATAATAACAATATGCATTTAGCCATATTATTGGCATTGCCTAATTTTTAACATTTTCTCTGTTTAATATCAAGAGATATCCAAGGTCTAAGAGTTATAGGTTCACATACTACTGGAGCTCAAAGAATATGGCAGTTCTTGGTTGGTTGGCTGTGAGTTCAAATTTTAAGACTGGAAATTACTTTTAGAGTTAAATTTGTTGAATTTCTTGCTATTATGCTAGGTTTTTATCAAGTAAATTAAAGTCAAATTCCTTTGTGTTCAACTAAAATATTTCTTAATCTATTTTCCTCTTACTACTTCAAATGAAGGGCTTAGATGCTTTCAGAGGTCTAATACACGTATCCTGAAGTGGCTTCCAGCCTGACATTTTAATCTTTCACTTAGTATTCCTGTCTGTGTATCTAGATATTGAATCAGTAATCTATGTTCAATGGTTTTCTTATACATGCCCCTACAAGGGAGCTTTTGCAACTTTTTTTTTCCCCCCATACTTCTTCCTCCCCAGTGCACATGATCTTTCCCTTTTCTTTCCTTCAGTCCTTCTCCTAAACATTCCCTAACAAATCTGACACAAACCTGACACATGGCCACAATACTTTAAAAAAATATTCCATAATGATCTTCTTCCTGCATCTCATAACAAGTCTTCTACTCTCATAGGAAAATAAGCCCCAATGGTTTTCATGCCTTTGTAGGAAGGGAGAATTTCTTCTCCAGGTGACTTTGCAAGCCCTATGTCAGCAGGTTTCACAGCAAGGCCAACAGTTGAAACATTCTCCTTGATGGACTTAAGGGCAACTCTTTTGGTAGCGTGGGCTTGCACTGACTTACTCAGGCTCCTTAGAGCCTTTATTACTTTACCAAGTCAAAGCTTTTTGAACATCTATAAGAAGTACAGAAAAAAACTATTCAAATTTGGAAAGACAGAACTTTGATCAAAGTCTTAAAGGCTTTTCTAAAATTATCTAGAAAATACCTTATTCTATTCAGTAGAATCACCCTATCTCCCCAATGTGCGTGTCATTGTTTTAGGTTTATTTAACCCTATGCCTTACATTGGAAGATATGGAAATTATTGCTATAGATAATAAAGATATACACAGAATTTCACATTAAGTTATTTGCATAACATTAGCATGATACTGAAAGATAAACATATAAAGGGAAGGTACACTGTCTGAAACTTATGCTGCCTTTCAGTGTTGCTTCTACTTGGAATTACAGAGAAAAGTTTAGGCCGGTAATAGTTCTTTTGAGAGATCACAGAAGACACATAATGGTACTTGAAACCTGGAAAAGGGCAATTTCCTTTTAAAAAAAGTAAAAAAAAAAAAAGAAGATATGATGATTGTAGGCCTTGAAGGCAATGGAGAAGCAGGAGATATATCATGTTTTAATTAAGGTTTTTGAAACAGTTTCACATGGCATTTTAAAATGGTATGTTTTTATAACTGATAGAATTACTATTGAGCATTATTTTTCCACCTATTGACAGTGAAGCTTCCTGTTGTAAGTCCAATACCATTCAATATGTGTTGTTGTCTTCCATGTTGAAATAGTGTACAAATTTACGAAATACATGCATGATACTGAGTTGCAATAAACAGAATGGGAGAAAAATTGATGTATAGCATTTTTACAGTAGGCATATACACATGGTGACATATCCATACAGAGAGAACTCAAAAACTTTATAGTTTGTAAAAAGATAAAAATGTTATATTATGACTTATAAACAGGAATATCAGCTGCAAGGTATATCCACTGAACAAACTAGTGGTGAAGGCAACACCTGCTCATTTGCATTACTCATTTTAAGACATCCATGAGGGCAGAGCAAAGAGTATGACGAGATTTGTAAAAAGCATGACTTAAAATTAGAGGAAAGGCTAAATGAGTTCTGATCCATTTAGTGTGAAAGGCTCCTGAAAATAATGGGTTTCTATTTATCATAATTTTTTAATTTCTCTTGTCCAGTATGGGTTGATAAATACGTAATAGACTTAAATGTAAGCAAAGGAGATTAAGGTTAAACATTAGATAAACTTGCTAATAGTACTCATGGTGAAGCAAACAGACACGTTTCTGTAAGCAGATGTAAAGTTTCTGTCATTGTCTGTAAAATCAGACTCGAAAGTACCAGAAATACAGCACAAATAATATTCTTGTCATGGAGTAAGGAGATGGAATAGATGACTTGTTAAGGTCAGTGTTCTGTGATTTTCAGGACTGGAATTTAATCAAGAAGAAAATAATTGGAAGAAGACAGTGGTATATCATAATTACTTCTTTTATAACCAATATTGGTTGTAGTGTGATAATGTTTGCTACAGAATGATGGATTGATAGAGAAATTTAGGAAGAGCTCTTTGGAGATCATTTTGTTCAACCTTCTGCTCATAGCAGGGCAGACTCTGAAGCTACCTCAGGTTCCTCAATCCTTTTTGTTGATTTTTAATATCTCAAGGGGTGAAAATTCAGTAGTGACTAGTTTCAATGTTTGACACCCTTGTTGTTATATTTTTCTTCATAGTTGGAATTTACATTGTGGTACATGCAGTCTCTTCAGTGCACATCTGTAAGTGTCTGACTTTATCTTGTCTATAACCACCATGAGGAATCTAAAAATAGCAATTAGGTTTTCCCTATCATTGAAATCACGCTTCACTTCTATATAAAGTCCTAAATATCTCAAGTGAGCACTAATGATTATCCACTACATTTTAATTTAATTTCAATATAAAATTACAAATTATGCCAGGTGATTATTGACCAAGTTCATCTAATTCTGAAAGTGATGTGTCTTACTACACTTAAAACTGTTCTGAATCTTAACCCTTTAAGGCTGGTGAGAATTTCTGAGAGATCCAAAGGGAATAAGTTGACTTACAGGCAGGTAATTTTGTTGAATACTTAAAAAAACTACAGAAAACAAACTAACTAACTAACTAACTAACTAACTACAGTCATTTTTACATGTATTTTTCCCATCTTCCTCCCCTGAGATTACAAAACATTCAAATTGTTCAAGATGTGTGAGCCCTATGTCTGATATTTTAACACTGAACACTTGCCAGGTATGCTGTGTAGGGCAACCCTGACTTGAGGTCTACCAACATTTGTTTGACAAATTAGTTATTTTATAAAGGCAGTTATAATAACAAGATTACTTTGCTGCTTTTACTTAACTTGTCCAAAGAACTGATGTCAGGCCTCCTCCCTCTCCTCTGTGGTGCTTATTCTCCATAGAATGTTTTTTTCTGTTTTGTTAGTCTGTCAATTTTTTTTTTTTTCTCTTTTTATTATACATTGTTCTTTCAGCATAGTTCTGTTTTCATTATCAAAACTTTGGACCTCCCCTAGCTGTGGTTATGTTACTTATGTCACTTGTTTGAAAGAGATATTTTTGAAGTCATACAAATGGTCTCAAAAAAAATGTGTCCTGAAAGCCAGTATTGTGTCAGTTATGGATGTGAATAATTTTCTGTAGGTTGTGTTGAAGACATGTTGGGAAAGACTCATTAGTTGTTGAAGCAATTGCAAGAATTAGCAAAAAGTTGTTCCTGTTCAAGAGTTAAATTGATGTAATTGTCAAAAGCACTTGAATATTTTTCTACGTTCTTGATGTAGTAAATAACAGATCCTATTAAACAGCTCTGAGTGAAGCAAACACTAGAAAGTATGAAGTGAGAAAAATCCTGTAGAAATAGGGATGCTCTGAAGTATGCTGATCACTCTTTATTTCCTAATCCATACCATTCCGTACAGTGAATAATGAGGAAAAAAAATTAACTATTATTTCAGGCCAGGAGTAAGACCTTCCAGCACCTTTAAAGAAAAATATTCCTGTTCATAGGATGTCTATAAGAAGTCCTCTACTGCTGCACTTTTCTGAGGTCGTCCTATTCTGAAACAAAAATAAATACCCTCTTCACTTCCATCTGCTCTGGAAACCTGTTGAAATTTGTGAGTTCATTCAGATCCCTGTGCTAATTGTCAGTGCCAGAGTACAGTATCATTATTTAATAAAACCAACAGTTCTTCTAGGTCTTTAAAAGATTGATGACCATGCTACAAGAATGTCTTTCAATTGGACATGCAGGACAAGCCTTTAGAAGATCTGGGGAAAAGAGAACGTGGCATAAGACAGAATATTATATCATGATAGAATGTGATCATTAGTGAGGTAGAAATGAACAGTTCTCAGACTTATGCAATATATTTTACTTCCACTTCTGAAAATGCTTTACAAAACAAGTAAATATTCCTGTTCTAGAGATGGAAACAAAGGCTTTCCTGTGTTAGTAGTCAGGCTTATTATGCCATGAAGAGATATAATTTCAAATTTGAAATTCAGTTTCAAAGTAACATGGAATAGTGCTTATAAATCCAAGTTTTATTTGTTTCCATCTCAATGTCCAGCACTGAACCAGAGACTATGTAGGTGGGTTTTTTACTGCTACCTTTTTGCTTTCTAGAAAAAGTTGTAGGTAATGCCCCAGCAGTTGATGATATATTCTCACATCGCATATAAAGGTGTAAACAGAATGGAGAGCAGACACATATTCATGGTTGTGATAATAAATCCTATATATAAATTTCATCCTTTTGCTGCTCAGTATTTGTTCCATATGAGTATAACTGTACTCATTGTATTTAAAAGTTTTCAAAACAGATTTCAGTGGTGAAATGTTAAGTTTAGCTCATAGATATTTTCAGGAAGGGCCTTTCAACTATAGTAGTTTATAGAAGTATGTATATCAAGGTAGAGAAGATAATCTAGATCATCAGTAGAACACAACCCCACCCCCACAACCCAGGAAAGACAGCTATGACAGATATTTTCTGAATAATATAAAATATTAAACAACAAAAACAAAAACAACAAAACAAAAGCAAAAAAAAAAAAAAGCAGCACCCTAACAACAGCAACAAAAACACAAAAAAACCCAACCCAACCCAAACCAAAAAAAAACAACAAAATCAAAACTAAACACCCAGTCTAGACATCAGTCAATTGTTTTTATTTAGATGCATAGCTTTGCAGATTTGTCTGCTTTTAGGAAAATAACAATCACCCCTGTAGCTCCTGGGGCAAAGATGCTGGAAGTTGCCTAATACTCAAGGTTCAGGCTATTTTTTTTTTTTTATGATCATCCTACTGTGTGTCCACCTATGTAAATATACCAGCTTTCCCTATTTCTAGCAATTTTGGAGCTGCAGAACTGTGGTTTAAATATGCAGTATTTGTCAATTGACTATGAGAGTGGGATGTACAGTATGCTAGTATTTGTATCTCATATGTAATAAGTGGATTATATTTTTGAGTAAAAAGAGATACCCTACTGAGATCAAATACCAGAGAATATCAATGAGATTCCATGTTTCATTTTGGTATACTGCAGAGCAGGCTTACCAAGCAAGCGTAACAGAGAAATAAATGGAAATTTTAGTGTCTAATTTATTTCCTTTTCTTCTCATCTATTTGTTTGTGATGATGTTTTAATCTAATCAGAATGAAGTAGAATTTGCTTTAATTTTTGTGCAACTTGCTGCATTTCAAAGGCTAAAATGTATCCCCCGAGACTGTTCCCACTAACTAGCTGACACAGATCACAGGAACAATACTTTTGTCTGATATCATCTAACTTCTGCATAGGAATCTTTGTGTTCAAAGAAAGAATAAAGAAATCTTTGAATCAAGAGTCAAAACAAAGAACAAACGACTCAGTAGATCTGTAATCTAGATACCGTGTTCTACTGAAAGTGGAAATTATCTTTATATTTCTACAGTTGTAACCTCAGTTCTGCCTAAGGTATTTTACTTCAAAGAGTTGTTTGTGTTTCACAAAGACTTCCTAATTTATTGCTTCATACGGTATAATATGTGGTTAAAAATGTAGGACACTTTATATCAGATCAGTCTCCAAAGACTATAGTTCAATTCTGAATATTTTTGTATGTGTCATGCAAGCACAAAAGTGACGGCAATTTAATGGAAAATTAGGCTGCTATTTAGAATATGTCTGTTGTTAATAGCTTCATAAATCTTTTTGTCTGACTTCAGAGTCAAAACAGAGGTTTTGATACTTTCAGCAGGTTTTCATTTTACTTCCAAGCCTTCCCCTCCCAAAAAATTCTCATTGAACACAGTAATAAAAAGTACCTGCACAGGAATTCTGGTAATAAAATATCTAAAAAGGATTCTTTTTCCATTAATAGATACTGCCTTATTTGGCACGCTCATTACCACAGGTCACCTGCAGAAGATACTTCTATCAGGCTGTCTGTTGGCCCTGTACTCTATTATAGTATTTGATGGCAACTGAGTAGCTGATAGAGAGACTTCAGAACTTCGAGGTTATTAAAATTTACAAGTAGTATTGAGTTCTGAATAAAATATTGAATTTTTTTTTTTTCTTTAAGATTTGCTGAATAATATACGCCCCACACCGGGAAATGAATGGTAACATTTCTGAGATATTTTTGAAAATAATTTCTTCAACACTATTTAGCATACATATACACAAGTATGCATTCAAATTGTGTTATAGTGTTACAGATAGACTAATAAATCTGCTTCTTTAAAAGAAGTCGTTAATTTCATGGGACAGGATCCTTTCTGTATTGTCTCCCAAAGTCATAACTCTACAGAATGTGTGTATCATTCTTACTTTGTTTATTTGGCAAAATAATGGGGGCTTTTAATCTTTTTGGTATTCAGACATGATGTTAGTGGAGTTGAAGTTAGAGTCTTATTGTCCATTTAATTTTGTAAAGAAAGGTGATGCAATACTCATGTCACATTATGTATTGGTCATGGTTAATCCTAGTTAAGTAAATAGTTACATTTTGCTTCAGTAAGAGAGCTTATGACTGATCATCACTATTGGGGACAATATAGAAGTAAATAACAATTTACTTTGACACAAAGCTAGAACTACAAGTCATCCTAAATTAAATCTTAGCCAGCTTAGTTCAGCTTACTAGTAAAATAAGATTCAGCAACATCTTTCAGCTTACTAACAGTTGTCTTTCCTTTAATCTTTCTTAACAGTTTTATACCTGTTAATTTTGACATATTTATTCTGCTTACAAAATCTGCTTCCTTATTTACATACGTCACGGTAATAAAGCTAGTAACTGCTGTTCTCAGAAAATAAAGTTTAGCAAAAGTAAACAAATACCTTCCTGTCATCTAGTCCTTTATCATGATCATTGATCTTTCAAATATCTCTTACAATAGCTTTTATTTTACTTTAGATGCCTTCTTGGTGTTCGTATGGTACAGAGACCATCAGCATCAGCCAAGAATACTGTATGATAAAATACTGGTAGAATTTACATAATTCAACTCAATACAAATAAATTATAAGTACTTCCTTTATAATTATTTATTCAATAAGTTAAAATGTATTTATAATGAAGCATATTCAAAAAGCAAATATAAGATAAGAATGATACTTTTTTTTCATATAACATGAGACAGATTTTAACTATGAAACCTCCCAGGTAGTTACATCTTTGGTAAAACTTCATGACTCTCAGAAAAACACTCAAGAAATGTCATTACTTTGGATGATCACAGAAAAATGGCTGTCAGCTGGGCTTTATTCTTGTGCCTCACAAACATTCAGGGTTCTTCACCATAACCTTAATTAAAGAAATGTGGTATCAATATGTAATCAGAAACATTCATTATTTCAAGGTGGGATCAGAACTCATTAGCAGTCTCTGGTCACATTGTGATTGCTGGATCAAAACCACAATTTCACCACAACAAATTCTTCACAATCTTTTTTTCAAACTGTTTGATAATATACTTATGGAATAAACATCTGCATTCATCACATGCATATGAGAGTATAGTAGAATACTACTTGGTCTTGGGTTTAAGTGCATATTTTCCTTTTATGGTATTAATATGTGTTCTATATATAAACCTTTATACATGTAACCATAGTCTAAAATAAATTTAAAAATTGTTTTATTTGGCACAGTTGAAACAACTTGATAAGTAATCCAAGAGTTAATTCTGTATTTCCACCTGAGAAATTGCACTGCCTCTTTCCTTTATAATGATAGATTCCTGAAGTTATCAAAAAGGACAAAAGACATTATCATGGGTGCGACAGAACTGGCATGTCATTAAACTGCTCCTCGTCAGCTAATTTGGGAACTGATTGAATAAATGCTGAAAAAAATCTTTTCCACCTCAGAGGAAGGAAAGTTAGTCCTATAGCTACTGTTGATGGACTCATGACTAATTGGAATAGGCAATAATGATCAGGTGTGCCGTCTTATAGAGCCTACTGAGATAATAAGCAGCTTTTATGCTATCATTTTCAAGCCATGCCAATCTCTCACTCTGCAGTACTTTCTCATCTGTATTAGTGTGTGGATGTGTTGGCTGGTAAGTGCCTATCTAGACGCTTGTAGGTTCTTTGCATTTACTTCCTTACATGAATATTTCCACAGAATGGGACTAAGGTTTTTTTGAGATATTTCAGGTTTTCTTTCTTTTAGGGATTTTATTTCTTCATGTATTCAATGTTACTGTAGATGCACACTTGTAGATTGATTTTACATGTTGAGAACTGTCACCAAAGTCAATAGGAGTTCAGAGTACTTAATGACTATAAACCAGGGAGATAAAAAGGCCTTTTTTTTTTTTTTATCTGTGGATAAAAATACTGTTCTTTATTTTGAAAAAGAGGGGTAGGAAACACATCATCAAATACTTCCCCAAAATTTATGTGAAAAAAAAAAAAAGATTCTAAAGGAAATTGCTAAAAAGCAATTATTTCTGAGATCTAATTTTTCTTTTTTCCTCAGGAAGAATAACAAATCATGTACAATTTTTATTTATTTCTTAAGGTCCATGTGATTAAAAAGCTCGTTCTTTTCATACTTCCAAACAATAGTCTTCCAAAGGAAAGTTTTTTAACAGTTTGATGACACAAATTAATACACAAAAAGCATGACATTTTCTAATTACAAGGAAGCAGTTTTATTTAGAGTGGACTCCAACTACACAGTGAAAGCAACTGTTGTAGAGCATATTTCAAACAATATGTTTTCAGCATATCTATGGTAAGTATTCATTTAAAGTAGTAATAATTTTCTGAAATTATGATCGAATTTCAGATTTATCACTAGAAACTATGTGCTTATCAGGTCTTTTGAGGTGTGACATAAAGAATGCTGAGATAGACTTATAGGACATTTCCAATGATAAGAGAGACCTAGTGTCCATGCTTTAAGATTGTTCCTGCACTTAAACAACTGCTTTATGTAAAAAATGTATTTAAAATAATATAGTCAAGAGGGGAACTTAATCTTCCATTACAGGCAATAGACACTTTCTGTCTTTTTTTTTTTTTTTTCCTTACTTATTGGTGAAGCTGCTTAAGACAACTGTTTACTGAAGTGGGACACAGAGGGTTGCAGATGGTCCTTCCTGTGTTACAAGTGCCTAAAGCATAGAGATTAAGACACTGAGCTAGTGGACTACATGAACACATTGAGGTTTATGCAACCTAGGTTAACACTGAAAGGAATTGTCTCCTTTTTTAAGAACAGTGGTTTGTTTTTCTGCTGTTGTTTGGTTTTGGGTTTTTTTTACTACGTTTTTTTTTTTTTGGAGGGGAAGGTGGGTGAGGTGGAGAGAATGGGGAAGCCCGAACTTTTTAACTGTTATACAGCTTTTCAAAAGATCCAGTAGATAAAGCTTCCTCAAAAGCTTCCTCAGGTTTTTATGAAAGAGAACCATGTTTCTGGACCCAGAAATCTGTGGGACTTTTAAGTTAGATACTGGTGGAATTGGGTATTGCATACTGGTACTTCCAGAACAGGGTATTTGGGATCACATCACAACCGGATGACAAACTTTACACATGTGCCCAGTTTAATGTTCCCAGGACCTTTCATGTATTGCGCATTTCAGGCTCAGTTATGGTTTATGACAGGTGCTCTTCCTTCTGGGAGGAGCACTTTTTTCCCTCTGGGATTGTCTTCCACTGGAAAGTGGTCTCTGTTTTTAGCTTTGACTAGAAGAGAATAAATTTTGGAGCAAGAATCATGACCATTCAAAAGCCACATGTCTTCATATAAGAATATCCTTTATTATTTATAAAACTACTTCCTGTACAGCTGCATTTGATTTTGGCAATGGTAGAACAGTCAATGTGATAATATTGGAAGTGAGGCATTAGATGAGAAAAGGGAATTAAATTGTCTTCCCTTTGATTTTGAACTTCCTATCCTGCTAAATGTGAATTTCTGATATAGAAATAATTGCAGTTGGAGCTGAAAAAAGTTCTGTTACATGTTGTCCCTCCCACTTCTGCTCCTAATATTCTGAGACAGTATTTGAAATGAAGGATTATCTAGTGATAGAAACACCAATCAGTATATTGTCATTCCACTGTTACGAGTTTGAGTTTTGATTTGTTTGCTTGTTTTTAATAAAATAGCTAAGCCCAGAAAGAAAGGCATTATATTGTTCAGTGTGGAGGAATGGAACTGCTGAACAAGTGAAGAAGAAATCTCATATTTTACCCCCAAAACTTCATTACAGAAGCTTTGAAAGGAATTTCATTTTCTGTGAGAAGAAAGTTAAAGACCTCATCTGGTCCTTCTTTCTACTAAAGAAATTAGGACCAAGTGAGAAATACATGTATTATTATTACTATATTGAAAGGCTTTTTCATTAAAAATACAAATAAATAACAAATGTTTAAACTTTTAGTTCAAATGAGGTGAGGTGTTTAAATAAAGTCATACAGTGACAGACTGATGATCATTATGTTACTTCAGGCTACAATAACTATATTAATCAAATTATTTTCTCTTGAGGCGAACTCTAACTTCTTCAGGAAAGGCAATTTAAGAATACAGTTTTGAGTTTTGATGATTAGAGAACATTTTCAAATCACAAGGGATTGCTTCTAGTTCTGTTAGATGACAAAAAAAATGCAATTTGGAAGGAAAAGTTCCATTCATAATATCTGAGTGGGACTATGTCCATTTTTACATTAAAAAGTGATGGATTTTTGTAGGGGTTGTCACAAAAGTCTCTCAACTTCTTTGCATAACTTTTTTTTTTTTTTTTTTTAAATAAAGGAATTGTAATCAGTTCTACTTTATTAAAACTGAAAGTTTAGGCTTAATTACTTTGACATATTAAAAAGTGAAATAAATGAGTAGCTATGTATAACTATACATATTCTCTCTGAGTAAATGGATCTATAAATATATTTAAGCACCTTCTAATTACTTAAAAATAGAAATGACTAATCTTCTGTTGCTTCCTAGAGTATGAGGATAATACTTGAGTAGTCTACAGGTTAGCTGCACAAGTTCCTTACAGCTGAATTTGGCAAGAGATTAAAGCATTTGCACTCAAATGCTTGTATGTTAATGTCTACACATGGAATGTGTGTAAGCTCTCATTAGGTCAATACAATGCCAGCCAATACTCTAAATTGAGCCAAGAAATCCATGTAGCTGATCAGTCGGCCAGTAGTAATGCAAATGACTTGCTTAAGCATATCATGGGGTATCCAAGAATTGAATTGTCAGGTATGTCAAAATACCTGTTGAAAGTCACTCCCCTTTGGAGCAAGAGGTGAATTAGCTGAGTGAGGCAGGTATGCTGCCTGCATATATGTATAATTTACATGCCTTGGTCTCCTCCTGGTCTTCAGCACAGTGTTGGCGCTGAATTCAGTAGTTCAGTTGCTTAAATATAAGTGTCCAGAGTCATATGAGGTGTCCTAGGGTACACAAACAACTCCAACACATGCTTGGCAGACCTGACTCATGAAACCTTGTTGCGGGGGAGTAATTTAGGGGTTCTGCTTGCTGCAGAACAATGTTTAGATTTCTTAAAGAGAAGCGCAACTTAAAAGAGCTTGGTGGCAGGTTCACTCTATTATTTACTGCATGGGGGAAATACATCAAGCTAAATGCTGCTTTTCTTCTCTCCAGGTGCCTGTATCCATTCACAAAGCAAAACTTTCAGGCATCTTCCCTCCCTGATAACCATTCGTTCCAGGGGCTGTGTCCTGCAACTCCAGAGACAAACTTTCAGGGGAGGCTGTATCTGTCATGGTGTAAACTGTCAGGGTTCCTCTTTCCCTGATAAACATTTGCTCCAGAGTCTGTATTTTAGAACACCAGCAGCAAACTTTCAGGCCAGGCCTTATGACCACATGCAGAGCAGACTTTCAGGAGACAAGATTCTCAGAAAATAAAAAATTTAATGGAGTAGAATAGCTGAAGGGCTGGCTCAAGCTGGGTATCTGTGCAGAGGTCCGCCCAAGCATAGAAAACCACAAACTTTTATGTCTTCACAGACCATTCACACCAAGATTCAGTCCAATAGCAAAATTTCAGCACTAGGTGCTTTGCTCCCCATTGGACCCTTTTTCTCTGACTCCACGTGGGCCTTTGTTTTATTCAGTTGTAGACATTATTTTTAGTCCATATCCTTGAAGGTGCCACTTTGTCTGGATAAGTCCTTTCTTGTCGGTGGAGTGCAAAAGAGATCCCACTTTGCAGATGTCTGTAATGTCTCTATGTTAGCCTTGGATCGTTGTTTTCCCAATAAGTTCAATTTTTTTCCAGCAAAATGCAAGCTAGACTTTATCTTGCAAGTGTTTAGTGTAGTCTGCAGCTGTTTTGGGTAAGTATAAGCAGGACCATATAGCTTAAAATTTTAGCAAATCTCGTCTACCAAGTAATATGAATCAGAGAGTACACTAAAAATCATACAACCTTATATCTCTAAATAATCCATTACCTTTGGTGTGCATCTGCTTAAGCTAAATGATCAACACTGAACTTGAACTGGGCTCATCCACTGACCTGTGAGTAGTAAAACCGTTGCCATATAGCTCACTCATTTAGCAGGGATAGCAAAAAATGGGCTCATCCAGGCTGTCGTATTTATAGAAGGAAGTGGCTGACTTGTAGAAGTTGCATACAGTAGGAAAAGTCTGCAAGAGGCTCCCTGCACCCACAAGCCACTGGGGTCCAATGTGCCATTCTGCTTCCCTGTGGGTCTCCTGGAAGGAGTTCTTGGCCTGGCTATGGCTCAGGCCTTTACCTCCTCTGGAGTATGGACCAAACTGCTGCTGGTTTGGCTGGGGAGGTAGGTCGAGTGCATTTGCCACAAACCTACAGAAAACTGGTTTAAGAAGTCTAAATGTCACTATATTCCTGTGTTTAAATAAGTCAAGAACTGAGTCACTGGGGTTCAATTTAGCCGCCTACTTATAGGCATTAAGTGGCATTTGACATTGGCAAAAGCCTGTGTGAGGCTGCCAGATATCACAGACCACCTGGGGCCTTCTGGATCAGCAGCTGGATTGCCTGCTGGGTGGAATATCTTAAATGACCCTAAGCACCTATGTATGACCAACTGAATCATAACTTACATGCCCCTAAGAGCTCCAAAATTACATCTGGTTGTAGTTCCTTGGTTCACTCAAGGACTAGGAATGACCAAGACTACTCACAGAATAGGTATCAATGAAGCTACTTTCCTTTACTAATTCCTCATAAATACATTTGGAGAAGGAAAAAGCCACTAAAGCATAATTTTTATTCAGAATAATAGAACACAGGCTGTTGTAACACGAAGGAAAGAGTCTTTTCATTGCAAGAGGTTTTGCTGTTGCAATCCCTAGACATTCTCTGTTACTTCATGGTGCAGAAGTAATCTGGATATCTGGGGTGATCTTGGTTACTTCAACTTTTTTATGACTATTTGTCCCAAAAAAGGAGCTATTCCCCAGAATGTTTTGTATGTGGGTGACACGGTATAGTTCCAGATTTAGGTGCTTAACAAAAAGTAATGGTAAAGGAAGTATATGTTAGGCTATATTTCATATGAAATGCAATATTCCTAGAAGTAAAATGCAAAGGTTCATTTGACTATTGAAGGAAGATGAATAAGCCAAAGTAAAACATTTCAGAAAATATTTTTATAAACTATTTTTTAGTTTGTAAAGACAATACTGCTTGTACCAGTTGAACTAGCAAAAAAAGCATTCATCAGTTTCAAAATTAGGTGAGTGAGTATTCTTTGATTCACTAAGAATTTTTCCTGAACAGTTCTGTCACGTTTGTTTCCCTTTCTTTAAGTATTTCACTGCTGTGAAATAACAAACCTAGGGAAATCTGAGACTGACAAGATGTTACTAGCTCTGTTTTCAGTTTCCCCTGCTGGATTTAAATAACACTATGCAATCAAAATCAAAGGAGGTTGCTTGATAAATGTGGAACATCTTATGCAATCTGTCTTAATGGTTGATATTTCAGTGGCTGCCAAAGTGTCTGGATAATTTATTCTATTTTTACATATAAATAATGTTGTGGTTTTTTTGTTTTTTTTTTTTTTTTTTCCTGCTTGAATCAATAAGATTCTGTCACTTTCCAAAGTTCAACAAATAGAAACAACGATGCATCTCATGATAAAATCAGTATTGTTGGTTACATCTTTCACCCACTATCTGTCTTGAGTGACTGGAATCTGTAGAAACAATGCTAAGTATGAATTAGTCCCAATCACTGATCCATGAATAAAAATAGTTAATTTTTAAGATATAGTGTCATTAATATGTGATTTCAAACCCAATTTATTACAATAACTTTGGGGGTAGAAGTTAACCACCACTGAGATTTTAAGCTGGACAGTAGAAGTCATTACAGAAAAAACAGAAATACTAATTTCAGTTAATAAATTGCAAATTTTCAGACTGCTATCTATTTTATAATTTATCATCTTCTTCTAGTAAACAGTAGAAAAGCTACTCTAAGAATTTTAATGACTGTATGTTCTCAGACATGAGTTTCATCTGTAAGCACTCTTTTGTCGGTCCTTGCACTTAGCTATGTGCAAATACCTAAATACTTTGTATATTCTGTGAGTATTCTAGTTTTCTTTGGGGTATCCCCCTGCATGATGACATGTAGGACATGGTTATCCATATTTCTGAGTTCTTGAGGAGCTGTTTTACATGCTAACTTCCTGAAGAGGTGTATCTTTAGTGCAGCTCTCAGTGTGTCACCTCAGATATTTGCTCATCTGAGGACTACAGTTTTTCAGACATAGCTTTCCTGCTGGGTGATTTAAGCAGATCACAAATCCTTGGTTTTATCACTATCCTGTAGGAAACACAGTTTGTGAGTACAAAATACAGTTAAAAAACTCAAAAGCAAACATCCATCTAGGTAGATAGTTCCAGCTGGTAGAACTGTGGTAGAAGATAGGAAGGGATCAGTGCTGAGGTTATTTTTATTTTGCCTCACTGTCATTATCTTGGCTACAACTGAATACTCACGCACATCTGTGGTGGGTTGAACTTGGCTGGCTGCCAGTCCCTCACCCAGCTGGTCTCTCACTTCTGGCTCTTTACAGGATAAGGGTACAAAATAAGATTAAAAAAACTCATGGGACAAGATAAAGACAGGGGTTACTGTTACCAATTATTGTTACAGTCAAAAGAGACTCAACTTGGAAAACTAATTTTATCTTTCAGGATAAACTGGCTCCTGCAGGGAGAATCCCTGCCCTGGCAGTTGTAGCACTGCCTCCTCCCTCTCCTTCTTCTCTTACTTTAGTTCTCTATCATGCTTTTTTACTCAGCTTCTCACACTCTGCCAGGTTTTGCTCTTTCTTATGTTACCACAGAGACACCACAAATTTGGCTCAGGAGCTGCCCTGTGGTGGGTGGGTTGGAGCTGCTGGAACTGACTGTGTCTAGCACAGGGCAGCCCCAGCCTCTTCTCACACAGCCCCCCCCCTGCAGCCCCCACTGCCAGTGCCTGGGCATCTGTACCCAATATAACACAGATTCCCAGAATCACAGAATAGCTGGGGTTGTAAGCGACCTCTGAAGAATATCTAGTCCAAACCCTCTGCTAAAGCAGGTTCACCTAGAGCACATTGCACAAGAATGTGTACAGGCAGGTTTTGAATGTGTCTAGAGAAGGAGACCTCACAACCTCTCTGGACAGCCTGTTCCAGTGCTCTGGCACCCTCAAAATAAATTTTTCCTCATATTCAGATGGAACTTCCTATGCTTCAGTCTGTGCGCATTGACCCTCATCCTATCATTGGGCACCACTGAAAAGAGTCTGATCCCATCCTCTTGGCATTCACTCTCGAGATACTTATAAACATTGGTGATATCCCCTCTCAGTCTTCTCTTCTTCAGGCTGAACAGACCTAGTTCTCTTAACTTTTCCTCTTAAGATGCTCCAGTCTCATCATCATCTTTGTAGCCCTCAGCTAGACACGGTACTCCAGTAGTTCCTTATCTTGCCTGAACTGGGGAGCCCAGAACTGGACACAGTACTCCAGATGCAGCCTCACCAGGGCAGAGTAGGGGGGAGGATAACCTCCCTCCACCTGCTGACCACACTTCCTAATGCAGCCCAGGCTACTGTTGGCCTTCTTGGCCACAAGGGCACATTGCTGGCTCATGATTAACTTGTTGTTCACAAGGACTCTCAGGTCCTTATCCGCAAAGCTGCTTTCCAGCAGGTTGACCCCCCCACCTGTACTGGTGCCTGGGGCTTTTTCTCCCTAAGGCGCATCTCTTAAAAAAACTAGTTTGAGTAAAAAACTGTTAGACATGCACTGGAATTGTGTCATTTGATTTGCCACATAGAATAGCTCTTTACACAGAAGTGTTCTCACATGATGAAAGAAAAAAAAAAACCCAAACATTTGTCAGATGCTAAAGGTACAGAGATCTTTAACATTTTTTTTCAGCTGAAATGTTTGCTAATGTTGATTAAATATTATTATTTGATGACGTTTTTCTTGCAGCCAGGCAGCTAATTATTTCCAGAGGACTTTGTCACATTTTGTCTTCCATCTATTTCTCACCTTAGGTGGATGCTAGTTGTCAGAATACTTGTTAGATTTAAACAAACAATAGAGACTCCTTTAAAAATTAGCATTTTGTACGAATGGGATCAGTCTGCATTTTCTGTGGACTGGCTGGAGTATGGGACTTTGAAAACAATTTTCCTTTGAGATCCATTTTTAATAAAGAAGGAAAAAACAGAAAGTAGTCATGTCCAAAAGTAAGGAATATGTTCACAGAAACAATTTGTATCTATATATAGAAAGGGTTAAAAGATAAATATGAGGATTTCATTATGCATTCACATGCATGAGTTTAAACCAATTTTGACGTCTAGCAGAAAGAAACAGTACTGGCGTTATATCCCTTTAGAGTAGAACTGAATGGTACTGTGGCTAAAGCAGAGACACCTTGTTCAGACATTAGTTAGTCTTTAAATAAATGAGTTTATTCTATCAGGAACTGGAGGGGAAAAGAAATCTCTGAATTGTGCTCTGTATTGATGAGTTGAAGTGTTCGAACCACTGTTTCTATTATTTATTCCTAATCCTTTATCCTACATTTCCCCTGCTGCCTCAGAAGAGGAAATTGTGCAAGGTTGGGGGACCCCAAACAGCCGTTCCCTACTGAAGCTGAACAGCAACTCCCAGCTGTTTGAAATGTATGGGGGGGACAATGGTTACTCTGTAACTTCAGGGTTCTTTGGAGAGAAAGGAAGGAGTTAGATAGACTTTCCTTAGAGTTTACAGAATGTCCTGTATTTTTTTTTTTTCCTGTTTTGCTAAGGAAATTTGGGGTAAAAAAACCCTGGCTACTAAGGGTATCTCTGTCCCTGGGAAACTTGTACATATGGCTTGCAGACAGTTGTGGCTTTGTTATTGCAATTCTCATTATCTTCCCCACCTCTTCCCCATTTGCAGGACACAGAAGATACCAATTTATGTGCTCTACAGGGCAAATGGAAAACTACTGCTATGGTCAAGCATAGTAGATTTATGATTTAGGAACACCTATGTTTTAATCTCAGTTCCTGATATTTTGCAGTCTTGAATTTCTTTAATGATGTCAGTACTTGTTTATACAACTCAAAATACAGTTGCAGTATTTCCCACTAAATAGTCCTATTGGATATGTTGCTGTTTCTTCACATTTGGAAATAGGCTTATAAAAGTGTATTTATGCCTGTGACTACAATGTCCCTATCAAACATGAGCCTTTTGAAAAGTATCTTCTGTCTTTTGATGCTGGCTCAGCACACTGAAGTTGCAATCTAGAATCCGTCTTGGTTCACTTCATCAGAAGCATAATCACCAGTTAAAAAAGCTCTCAGTACAAATTCTGCAGTCAGTTTGCCAGTAGGTTGCTATAGATCATCTCATTTTCACCCAGCAAACTTAATTTAACAAACTGTCTACTGCTTCTATACAGGAAGCATACTTCACATTATACTCTTTCCAGGAAGGATTGTCTTTTCTGAGATGAAAGGTTACTCCAGATGGGAACCACAAGAGCCACATACTGAGTTATGAGCCACCAAGAACTAGTTGAAGTGGGAAATGCTGTGGGAGAGGAAGCCTTTAAAATAGCCTCAGCCTGTGAGTCTGCTGATCTACTCAGCACAGTCAGAAGGGACTCTCTATTTCCCATTACAAACTGAAGCCATGTTCTGAGTGCCTCAGCCCTTTCTGTCCTTTCCTCGTTTGATCATTATCACCTCAGTTTGGCTACTCTTCCAGGATATAGATGACTTAATTTCATTTTTTTACCAGAGTGAAATGAAACTAATGGTCCCCTTCTTTCCACAATGTGAATCAGCCCACAGATTGTAGGATTTGAGCTGTTCTGGCAGATTGCAGACAGCTCAGTGGCAGGTTAAGTACTTGATGATGAAAACATTCACTTCAGTAAGGAGGAGACCGGAAAGCTTCTACCTAGAAAATACATGAATTACACTCCTATATAAAGTAAATTCTACCATTTTCAAAAGACATGTTATGAATGTATTTTCTATTAAAAAAATAAAAACATGTATCTGGAAAATACTAAAAAAAAATTACAAATCTTCACACTTTCACATTGTTACATGAATTCACAAACCATCTTCAGAAAGCTTATTCTTTTCTTACTATTACCTTTTTTTTTAATGAAGAAACAAGCCCTGTCTATTACTCTGAGGGCTCTTACAATTTTGACATGTCCATTCATTATAGACAGTTTCTCATTTAAAACAACTCACTTGTGTGGAATTTTCATTTTGCTCATATATCTGCTATCTCCAGGTTGACATGCCGTCATTTTCTTTTAATGTCTCTATTTTCTTTACTGAAGTGCTTCTGTGTTGAATTAACAGTTTTGCTTCTTTTTCTAATTAATTAAACAACATGAGAAAGCCATATCCAGGTATAAAGTGACTATTGCTATGACTAATTACTATTATAAATTTAGAGCTCATGAAGTCCTAGTTCTCAGAAACTATCAATTTAAAGCTTAGCAGTGTGTTTTTTTTTTTTTTATTTTTTTTTTTTTAATTTCAACTCTAAAGATTAGCTGACTAACATTCATCTGCTTCTGTTTGACTTCTTCCAAACCTAGTACGAGCATCATACAAATCTGTTTCCTTATCTTCATTTGCTCCTTTTAATTGAATGACATCTTGTTTCCTTTAATTGAATAATGTTTCTCAGAGGTTAACACAGTTCATTAAATACTGGGGAATGTGATAAATATTTGAATAAATCTTACATTTTTAACATTTGAATAATTATTACAAAAACAGATGTAACGGTAGTTAGCAGTGAGAGTTATCTTGTAATATTTTATGTATGTGGATGTCAACTGGTCTCTTAAAATCAGTGAAACAAGAGTAACATTTTACTTGATTTAGTTGTTTGTTACACATGAGAAAAACCTAGGAGAAGTGGTAAGTCATTGACAGGTCACAAAAGTGAGTGGATTCTCTGACATTCCAAATCTGAGTTGCAATATTGAGAGTGTGTGTGTTTTCCTCCATTTTTATGCTTGATAGTGTGTGCTTGTTTCCAATGAGACGGTCTTGCTGCACAGGGAGTTATTCCCCAGAATTTTTAACGTGTGGGTGACAAGGTAGTTCTCCAGGGTTAGATGTTTAATACAAAGTAATAGTAAGGGAAATATATTTGCAATTATAGTAAAATGCATTATTTGTAGTATAATTTTCAGGAGAAACATAGCATACCTAATGCTACATTTTTAATACAAATAGAAAAAATAAATTCTAGGCATAACTTCTATTACCATAATGATTTAGCCAGTTTGTTAACACATTGTAATTTCAGGTTCCATAAATATAATGTTGTGCGTTGAATTTTACTCCTGTGTATGCAGAATAATTTTTATTATAACTTGATAAAATACATAACAAATATAACATCAGTGTATTTCTTTCTATACAGGGGCTGCATAGATTTTCATTGTACTTAACCAGTCATTTAGATAAAGTGTTTTGAATGTCTGCCTTTCAAAAAATTACTTTTTCACTTTTCTATTGTTTCCTCACTTTTTAAATGAATAAGAGACCGATAATAAATAAACAGTAAATTGCATGTACAGCTCTACTCATTCCTTTCCAATTCTGAATTTTTAGTACAGAAATAAAACAAGTTGTGAATATCAGATAGCTAAAACGTTTCCTCTTATTCAGTTTGGGAACCTGAATATTGCATCAAATTTACAAACAGGATAAGGGTATACAATTAAAATTATGAACACAAGATTGTTATCTCTGGAAATGTAAAAAAAAAAAAAAAAAAACCCAAAACCCAAAAACAAACAAGGTTTCATCTCTTAGTGCATCATAATTTAACACCTCTGAAATGACATTATAGACACAAAGCTAATATGAAATAATTTAATATTAGATATTACATCTCAGCATTTAAAAAAAAAAATAAAGGAATATCTAGGACAACTGAGATTTCTGATGGAGCCTGGATTTTAATTCTAGCAGGTGATCATAGTTAACATCCTAAATCAGATTTAGCATGAAGACTAAGATCCACATATGTAAATGATTTTCCACTAAATTTGGATCAAACAAACCACAACCAAGATTAGCTTTCATAGTGATGGAGGTATGGAAGCTTTCTGAATCTGTTTACATGGGCAATTCCAGACTGTTGTCTCTCATGGAATGTGTGCTAATTATTCAGGGACAGCTCTGCAGCAAGAGACTTTTATATAAACTTGAACATTGTCTTTAAAATGTCTATTTAGGAAAATAAATGAAAAAAATAATTCTGTTTCAAAGTATAGTGTTTCAAAAGTTCATTCAGTGATTTTCGGTTGTGATAGCCAGTCATACTTTCAAATAATTTTAAAAGCAGAGGAAGATAGTTGATCCTGGAAACAGTGTAATGTCATTCTTATGATGAGCTGTATTTGCTTGAATCATCAGATTCATATTACTGAAGATTTTACTTTACAATAAACATACCAAAATAGGAAAACCAAGAGAAATTGTTCTATTTAGTTTATCCTAAGAAGCTATGAGAATATTAAAAATAAATAATATTTTTATTTTTTTCAAGATAGTATTATTTAAACTAGATGGGGAAATTTGGAAAATATTACATTACATTATTATCTGTAGAAGTTATTTAATGGAACTCTTAGGTATGCTGTTAAGAAGTGTGAATTTTCTTTCCTGGCTTATGCTTATCACAGGGAAACTGTGTAAACTTTTACTACTGTTTATTAGGTTTGTACAACTGATTTGAAAATTTCATGTGGAACAAATGAAATTACTGTGGAACAACATCCCATCAGATTATTTAGGATTTAGACCTTTTGTTAAAAAATCAAATCATGTAAGTAAATACTAAAATGAAAACTGTAAACAGTCATGCACATATTTTAAATCTAATAGGGTCACAGATACAACTACAGCACAGGGATAGACTGCTTATAGGTAGAGAGTAAATAGCATCAAGTCAGTCTAGAAGAACTGTCATCCTTTTCTTCATCAACCTTCACCTTTACCCATGTACACAAAGGAGTAATTACTCAGTGTCCAAAGGTATCGGAGGAAATGCAAAAAGCAAATAATAGTAACCATTATTAATAATAAAATGTATTTATGTTGCATGGTTTATTTATGTTACACACAATATCTCAATTCTTTTACTGAAAAGAATAATAAAAGGTCTGAGATAGCAATTGATTCTGTGATGCCATATATTGAATAAATAATTAGTGAGCTCTTTTGAAAGTAACCATAAACATTTTGAAAAAAATCTCAGTCCTCTTTTTTCAGGTGTAGGAATTCATATTTCAGTGTTCCAGATGATTTGTAATGGGAGCAATTTTATAATCTTCCCTATATTTTTAGGAGTTACTAGAGGCCATTGCACAGTCTGCAAATATCCAATTCAACCTCAATTTATTGAGGAAATTGTTCTGTGCCAAAACACAAAGACCAATTGATTGAACTACTTTCTTTTAGATTGATCTATCCATAAGGACATCACCACAAAGAATTAAATCTGTCTTACGTGAAAAACACCATGCACTTACATCACGGTTCTGCATTCTTCCTCTTGTCATCTGAAATGGTTCGTTGGTAATGGGTAAGGTGCTTTATCATTATACTTAGCACCTGGGAAATGGTCCAGTGTAAATTGAATCTCAGTGAATTATTAAAGACATTTTAGGATTTGTGAACTTGATAATGGTATTTTGTGAGTGTTCATCACCACTGCAATTTAATATTGCTACAGAAATTAACAGACTAGTAGCTTGGTAACAGCTTTGGGACATAATTTACGATCATGAAAGATAACAAATCCACACTTTATTGGTGTGTCAGCAGCGTTTTCTAAAATGTACTTAAAGAAGCCAATTAAACTTCATAAGGCCTCTTGTAGCATTGTAATCTTTCACAAGCTTTAATCTAATGCACCACTGAAATTATATTCCACTGTGGAATAAAACCTGAACTGCTTGATCTTACTTAAAACTGAAATATAGTTGTTTCCAGGAAGGAATATCTATAATAATCTGACTCTAGTGCTAAAATTGAGTTTTATCATTACTTGTGAGTTTTAGCATTGCAGTGATTTAGACAAAGTGCTAACTTGCATTGTGTTTAATTGATGTATAGTCAATTTATTCAGAAAAAGAGCTGGTCAGACTGAAAAAAAATTAAAATCAGGCAGCTGTGTGATAGCAGGAAAGTAGATGTTCAGTGGTATGGGAGACAACAGTTCTTGTAGCAAGACAGCGCATGGATACTTCAGTGTGAGGTAACGTAAGTTTAGGTGGACAGGTACGGTATTGTGTAATTCTATGTTTGTTGAAATAAAGATACCAGCATCACCTTTAGCAGGAATTTGAAACTTTACTGTGAAGAAAATGTAATACAAAAATGGAATATCAAGTACTTCAGCAGTACTTCAGCACTTCATTTTGGTGCTCTGAAAATTTAACTAAGGGAAAGAATAAATCCTTCTTCCTTTAGGTGCCACTTAGGACCCACTGAACATTTGTTGAATCCCAGTCGTCCACCCAGAACAAGCACAAATGATGTTTGACAAGGTGTTTCCTCTCACTTGGCTGCTCATTCTTCTTGCAATGTAGCGATATATATAGTGAAGAGATGATTTGGGGTCATCCTTAACTCATTCTCTAGAGAATTCCACCTTCTTTTCTAAAAAAATCTTCAGAGATTAGGAGCTGTAGACTTCTCTGAATAAATAGATCCATTTGTAAATTTATTCCTTTCAACCCAGTGTTTTCATGAATCTTCTACTGTCAACCTGTCCTTTCATTAGTTTCCATCTTACACCTACATGTTAAGACTATAATTATTATAGTTAAAGCCATAGTTTGTTTTTTAAATTGTATGTTGTTTAGGCAGTTAAATGCAGCAGCTTATGCCTTGTGTATTTGTGGTAGTTCCCTTTGTCTTGCTTACCGTCAAGATATACAAAGCTGTTTTTCCTTGCATTATTTTGCCTACTGAGAATTTCTCAAGGTCTTATTAGAATTTTGAGGATTTTTTTTTTTTTTTAATCAACTGTTTATTTTTTTCAAGCTGGGAAGTCTTCTGATTTATTCTGATTATTTCATGTTAGAAGAGCTGGTGTTATATCTAGCTGTCTAAAGGAATACCCATGATACAGAAAAGGCCAAAAGAGCTAAGGAAATGTATCCATGTTTGACAGTGATGTTGAATGATTGAAAACTAGCTACTTTTATTTTGGCATGCTACGTGTTAGTGTTTTTTTTTTTCTTGTAATCTCATAATATTCTGAAATATGACAAATTCTTTCATGAATATCTATGGTGAATAGCAGTTGTAATTCAGATAGCCTTCAAGATAACTATTCTTATAGTGAAAATCTTTTCAGCAAGTAATCTTCAGAGTCAGAACAATTGATCTCTGCCATTCAACCACTTCTCAATCCAGTTCACTGTCCACTCATCCAATTTGTGCTTCGTGACCTTACCTATGAGGATGTTGTGGTAGACAGTGTGAAAAGCCTTGCTGAAGTCAAGGTAGACAATATCCACTGCGTTCCGTATGTTGATGGTATTACATAAGGCCTCCCCAAATATGAAATAAGTATAATCTATAAATCATTCCTAATGCATGAGTCACTATTTTTTTGCTATTTTTTTAGTGTTCTGAAGGCCTTTTGTGTTTATGAATTTGTTAAAAATATAATCCGTAAATAGAAAATAGCTGTGTTTTTAAATGTGTTTTTACCACAGACCTCCAGTATTTTAGCCCTGTAGTTTACAGCTATGGTTTTAGAACTGATCTTTAATTTCATCATAATCATTGTCTATTGGTATATATCTCTGTAATTACAGTTCACAGGTGTTAAAGTCTATCTTAAAGGAACTGGCACATGATGGAAAATATTATTATTTTTGTTTCAGAAGTCATAATTAATGCTGCCATCTCTGAGTGGTAACTGTTTTATGTTTCTGAATATTTTCTGTACATTTTGTTTTGAGTTGCTTTTTTGTCAGTTCCTGTCTATCAATGGTCATATACTCAGAGGTTTTTGAGTTTTTATCTGTTGTGTCCTTTCATCACTTGTGTAGCTTTTGTCATTGAATCTGCTACTGTAAGCTTCTGAAAACATACTTTTGTGGTTCTTCTTTCAGATCTGTTCTCTATCCTCCCATCTATTCTTCCCATTTAAATTTAAAACTCCACTTGACATGGCTCACAACGTCAATCAGAAACCCTAGGTGTGGCCCTAGACACACCAAGATCCTCATGCAAATCAGAAAGAATTGCAAGAATTGCATGAGGTTTTTTCTCTTTTCCTTACCACATTTTCTTAATGTTTTTGGAGACCTCAGTCTGTTTGTGGGGTCTTTTTGGTTGGGTTTTTATTAATTGCTTATTAACCTTAATTACTTCCTAGCCATCTTAAACATGTTGGAACTCTGTTTTATTTATGAATACTTCTCAACTATTGCTTTCTGTAATAGATACCATATAACATATGCTACAAAATATATCGTGTGCAATTTTATAATAATTTCTGCCATGGTAGCAATGCCATCTCTACTACACTGAAGGCAGAAATCAGAAAGTTGTTATTTGGGGTAAATTTTTTTGATGGAGGAGGCAGGTATCCCTTGGCTTGGGCTGAACCACAGCTTAATGTATTACATGGCAGTGGCATGTATCAAAACTACCTTCAGCCTTTAAAGAAAAAAAAATCACACTTTGTCTTTGAAAACACATAGAAGTTGTTCTTTCTACTCTCCATGCTGTTAGGTGCTCGAGTTTTTCTCTGGTGAAGGAAAGATTTCCCAGGGAAGGAATAAATGAGAAGTAAATCAGAAAAGTTCATGATAGTATTATACTCAATATGTAAAGTAATTACTTTAACAAGCTAATTAACTTTAATGGACTGTCCCACTATTCCCTTGTCTCCTTTACTGACCTGCCTATTGAAGCTTTCTGTAAACTTAGTGCTCTATTCGTATAGCTGCAAAGAAGTTGAGACTGCTATTGTTGGTTAATCCATAATCTGAACCTGGTTTAATTGCTAGGATTTATAATGAAATGTTCAGGGTGGCAGGCAGAAGAGAAGGATACATTATTAATAGATTTTATTTTTTTTTTCCTCCTGTGAAGAAGTAAGGAAATATGTGAAACTACACAGATGAAAATTAGGTGTTTGGTGGAGAAGAGAAAGGACAGTGAGGGGCACCTGAATATCTGAATTAAAATTTCAGAAGTGATAAGGGAAACAGTGACAGCAACATGTGGAATAATGTACTTTTGCACACTGCTGGGGCATTTAAAACAGTTTGTAGATGCTACTTATTAAAAATGTATTGACTTTTCATAGGAGTTAGGACTCTTTGGAAAAACCCATTCTTTTTATGTGACATGGTAGCAATGCTTTTACAAAGTAAGCTTCAGACTGGAAATGAAACAATAATACACAAACTTAAAATTCTTGAGAATTAAGAGGATGCAGCCTGATTCAAAGTGAAGGATAACACTACACAAAATATCTTTCGTATTTTGATTCTGCAAAAAAATATAGCTGAAAAAATTTATCTTGAGTCAAGAAGTAACAGTCATATCTGCCTGCAACAAAGAAAAATCTCTTGCATGTGTTGTGTTAAACACCATATATATATTATGAAATCTGTTCTTAGTAATATATGTCTGACTCTTCTACAAAATAAATATGATTTTTAGAATTCTGTGTTTTCTTTTATAATTGGTCGGGTTTACTTGTTATATTAGGAAGGTAAGTTGGCTGAGTGTAATATGTCCCATGAAGGCAATGAACCTCATAAAGCAGTATGGGGAGCTTCAAAATACATGACAAATTTGTGGAACAGTAAATTACTCATCATGTCAGCAATTAAAAGTAGCAGGCTTGCTATCCAACTAAGCTATTCAGTGTGCTAGCTTAAAGGTTTTGCCTCAGCCACAGTAAAATACATATGTCACGATATTCATTGCTGCTAATACTTTCTTTCTTGCCAGAAGACATCTGGCTGTTAGAAAGAGATAAGCAAACTTTGCTACTTTCATGGGGAACCCTAAAATATCCAGTAAAAGAGCTTTGGAGTAGGCTTGATTCAGGCAATATTGCTTATCAAACTATATGCTCACTTAGCACAGAACAAGACTGGTTGACTAAATGAACAGGAATACATTCAGATAAATAAAAATTAAATAAATAAAAATCAACATTTACTATTGAAAAAGAACACAGAAGCAACAACTCTTAAGTACAAAACAAGATGGTCAATGTAAGGAAAACATATTAAAAATGTAGATATGTCAATTTCCTTGGCAAGATATACTAAGGATGTAAACATTTGCCTTAGCTCTATATCAAGATACATATCATAATTGGCAGGGAAAGCTTTAAGCTTAAAGGTTAATCTAAATATCAACAAAACCCAGGGAGGGTAATTTTACTACTTGAGCCTATCAACGAAACACCGTACCATTACTGAAGTGAGTAAATACAGTGTTATTTGTCTAACTCAGTGCCTAACATATTTGGGAAATAAAAGTGACAGAGCTGCAGAAAGCTTCCATCCAAGGGAAGACCTGCATTTTTTAAATAGTAAGGACACAGTTTGGACATGTATTTAGGGCTCTAAGTACATGGTGGGTTGGTTTGCTTATTTGTTTGTTTTTAATGTTACTACATGAAGATACTAATAAGAGTGTGTGCTTGTTTTAATATTATCATTGCTCAAGCCAATGCTTCATCCAAGCAGTATAATTGCTGATTGTACTCAAATTTTCAAATTCCATTACCTAAATTCTGAAAATATGTCCAGATGAAGATACAAAATGATATGACTTTCAACAATGCTAAGAGTCAGCATCTCAGCAACCACATCATATTGCAGTGAACAGGTAGAATATTGAAACATAATACACACACAAAAAAAAATCTATTTTCATTGTTCTCAGACAGAAACATGTTACAGTCCTTTTTAAAAATGTGAAGAAACTTCTAATGCCAGATAAAGCTAATGTTGCAAGCCCACTTTATGTAGATTTCATTGGGAATTCAGTGCAGATGAAGGATTTTCAGAACTGAATCTTAATTTGTTACTAATCAGTCCATAAAAACTCATCTGAAGTTGCCTGGTCTTTTCAGTCAGATAAAGCTTTGGCTTTCACAATTGGATAAAGGCTGGGCTTTTTCTTGACATTCTGATATTAAAATAGAAATGCACCTGGAAACATACTAATATTTGCAGTAACTCTATCAAGAAGGGCTCAATTGAGATATTATTTCTTGTTTTAATGAAGTCTCTATTTTTCCTTAAAATAATCATAATGTTCTAATACTAATATAGTATATCATGGTCCAAAATTAAGTTAATGTTTCCATTAGGAGGGAGTTATATATGTGAGTCATTTTTGATGCAAAATACTTTCACTGATCGTATTTCTTCCATAGGAAGAAAGACAAATAAATAATCATTCACACAGCAAATTTTAAAAAGATAAAAGTTAAAAGATAAATGACATGATTACAAAATAACAAATAATTAAAATATTGAACAGATGCAAATTTAATTTGGTTTCCAAGTATAGTGGTTGGAGGCGTGGGGTGGGGGGGTCTGTGTTTCTGTTTTGTTTTGTTTTCTTTTCTTTTTGAATGAACTGAAAATGAAGATTTGAATTTGGATTGATTTAAATCTCAGCTGATAGGAAGTGAAAGAGAATATTGTGTGATGAACTCAAAGTTACTTGCTGGCTGGAGTCTCATAAACATGTTGGGTTAGAGCATAGTTTTAACTAGCTTGTTTCCTATAATGGCCTACTAGTAGATGTTTATGACATGGATATAAACAACAGTAAACACAGGGAGAAGTTTTTTCCTGACTTTACTCTCACAATTTTAACAGTCATCATTCCTGAACTGAATGGCTCATCCAGATATCACAGTTAAAACATACAGATGGACTGTCCTTCACTACTTTATAAATATTCATGTTTTTTAGGTTCCATCACATTTTTAGCAGAGAGTTCCATGTGCACTACATGAAGAAGCTTTCAGAGATGATATACATAATTATAAAGAACAGATAAATTAGAATAAGAAGCAGCCTGACTGTGGCAATATGAGTGTTCTTTGTACTCATCACATTAGATCAGGTTTTCTCATTCTCATTGAAACTTAATTCCACAAGAACAAGGACAAAATAAAAATTGTCAAAATTTTGAAATTATTTTAATAAAAAAAAAATACATGTTATGTAATGTTACAGTATGGTATATACTGTGTTTTACATGTCAGTGAAAACTGGGAACTGAATATTGATTTCACTTGAGATTTATCTTTTCTTTTGTTTAAGTAATGCAGAACCATCAATCAGTTGAATCAGTTGGTAGTCAGTTACAGTACGTTTTTTTTCCCAGTGTTTTTGTCTAAGTCCTCCTCAGATCATGAGAGGTCTTCTGGATAGTTCTGACAGCAACTTGATGTGAAAGGTGGCTTGTCCTCAAGGCACTGCTAAATCTATGACAGGTGGTAATACGGTTATGTATGGTAATATTGGGTAATATGAACTGACTCCTTTTAATGATGTGATGCTATTTTGGTAAAAAATTGGATTAACACCGTGAGATATACGTATGAACCTGGATTCAGAGTAAGACACTGCTGACTGGAAAGAGTGAACCCCATTGTTTATGATGTGGGCTGCTGAATGCAAGTAGGAGGAGGACAGGAATATACTTATATGCAGAAACACAGAGATACAGAAATCATATGCAGAGTATACAAATAGTTCCCATATGCAGTAAGTCTTGATAGCATGGAAGAATATATAATAGTAATTACATTATGCCTTTTTTTTTTTTTAATGTAAAAAGATTGTTTCAAGCATTGTTGAGTGATGTGATGACAGAAATTAATGCTGTTCTGGGCTGCAGACTGACTCTATTGAGCACGGTTCTTGTTCACAGCTGTCAGTCAGGCTCTTGCAAGTTGATCGGTAAGTGATGGGATTGTGTTACTCCTGGAGAGGAGGAATAAAGTCATTTTTTTAATATAATGCATCTATTTCTCATTTAGAAAAGTGGATGTGCATATGCATATCTGCAGCACAAACCTGACAGCCCTGATTCAGGCTAGAGGTGTCAGAGGATCACTTAGCACAGCTGGGGTTTTATGGCTTTATGATTTCTATGAACACTGGGCAAGCTGCTGCTTTGTTTTAAATGGGAAAGGATTTCTTCCTGTGCTGTCAAAATCGGTCAAGATGGCAGAATTGTTTAAATATTTACATGTATGTACACACAGTCTTCCCCAAAACAGGTAAGGACTAGGTTATTCTAGATTGCAGTTCTTATGATGTAGAAGGTGGTAGGTGTCTAGTATCAGTACATGTTTTATAGGTCTTTTTTAATAATGAGCTCTTTTCATAATCTGCCATAAAGATATTGAATTGTTAGACCTATCACTTCTTGTTTGAAAGCTTTAGGAAAAATTAAATGTATTTATAGGAAAATTAATGTGCATGATGTGTAAGCAAAACATAATATTTCACTGACAGCCAAAAACATGCTAGATGTATTACATTAAAGTATTATAAAATATCA
The DNA here is from genome assembly GCF_037038585.1 of Patagioenas fasciata. Taxonomy (NCBI): domain Eukaryota; kingdom Metazoa; phylum Chordata; class Aves; order Columbiformes; family Columbidae; genus Patagioenas; species Patagioenas fasciata. Next base: position 102,432,716 of record NC_092522.1, read on the forward strand.
CTGTGTACAGTTCAGGGTTTTTTTAATTATATACATAGAGACTGAATAATATTTTCATTAAATTTTCTTATCCTGGCAATTTTACCCTCTATTTTGGTTGGAGGATTATTGTGTTTTTTTAATTGAATCTTAGTAAATTTCATAAAACTAAGACAGATGTTTTAAAAATATATATGGTTTCTGAGGTACTGTGTCACAGAGGCACCCCAAAAGTCAATTTAGGCAATCGACAAGTTCCAAAACAGACTTTATTCTAGCCAGAAAAGTATAGCAAATAAACAGACTAGAAACAGAGTTAATACAACTTATTTATCACTCTGACAACAATAAAACACGGATTCAGATATCAGTTGAGGAGATTATTTGGGTATGACCACATAGGAATAATGAGGATCCACAGCATGCACACATTCACTCACAAGAAACAAAACTAGAGGCCTCTTTCACTCAAGGGTACCCAGAATAAACAATCACTTCCTGTGTTAGGCAAGGGATCTCACTTGCCTGGGTTAGGCAGGGACTCACTCAAGGATATATCCATCAGAGAAAAACAACCACTCACCAAAAGAGGAGGTGTCGTGCACTCAATACCAGGAAGTCTCCTTATGTGGCATCCCAGTCTAAGGGGAGGGCTCCAGTTTACAGACCTGCTGCTTCAAGAAACAAACGGGACTGGTCAAATCTGGCTGTGGTCATTACAACGTGGTCCAGAACCTAGTCACCTTCTCGGGGTACCTCCTTTGTTGAGGACCCTGTCAATTGACTGAGGGTCCCACCCCTCCTGTCCCCCGCAGAGAGGTGGAGATGAAGTCACCCTGTCCTCAGGCGAAGGAGGACATGACTGTCAGCACCATCCCAGGTATATACACGGGGACAGGCACAGTGGGGTACAAAAGGTGCCAAAGAGCCATCAATTGCCCTATTGAAGGCTCCGGATCTCATCAGGGGATGTGCAACTGCCACACACTGTTATGGAACAGAAATACAGTCTCATAAAGTTTTTAAGAGGAAACGCACCTTGTTTTTCAAAGAATAAGTTAAACTGTATAGAGTCGTATCCTTGGAAAACCTGAAATGCTGTCTCTTAGCACTTTCTGCTCCCTCAGTCTGCATCTGGGAATCAATGAGTTAGGTTCTTTCACCAGATACTGTTTAACTGTTGTGAGATAACAGGATTTCATTGATTTATGGTCTGAGAGATCCATAGCAGAGTATCATAAAAGATGACAGAGAAACAATCATGAGATTTTATTTTTTTTTATTATCCACCATGTCAGATAGGTTGATCCTAAGCTCATTCTCCACAGTCACTGAAGAAAGGCACAATCTAGAAGAACTCTTAAAAATATTCTTACATTTATCCTTTAGTTACTCTTGCTAAACGTCTCACATATGGACTGAACTTTTAAAGGCAAAAAAATGTGCAATTTTTTCTTAGTGAGAAGAAGCAATGTGACTTTTGCAAATGACAACATAAATAAAAAGAAAATAAATTATGAAGTATTCCTCCCAATGACTTTTTGTATATTTTTTTTCCCCTTGATTTCTGTTTTCCATTAGTTATTTTATAACAAAGCCAAATGGGACACCCAAAATCTTTCATTCAAGAAAAAGGAACAACTCAACCAATATAAAATACATAATGGAGAACAGTTACTAAAGTAATGAAATCAAATTGGTTGCATTGAATGGAAAAAAAAAAAACACACACAACTTTTTTCAATTAATTGTATTTGTATATATATTTTAGCTTATTTTGAAAATATTACAGTAGCAACTATGAATGAAAAGACATTACAGAGTATAAGAGAATCTACTTTTTCAGCACAGCATAGTAGGTACCTGATCTACTTAAAAATTCCCATCCTATCTGCAATAGATATTATTTTTTCTAAAATTTAAATGAGTTTTCCATGACAGTTACATCTGAAAATACAAAGTATCTCTGCCTGGTTCTATTTTCCTTAACAATTGTGACTAAAAATAAACAATTCAGGGAGATTAGTGTGTATGTTAAAAGTGACAATTACACTGGCAAATAATTAATATACCATAATAAGATTGATGCCTACTGAACATTGATTTATACATCTGCTTTTCGGAATCTATCTTGTTAGGTTTTAATCTGGTACTAAGAACTCATAATAACTGAAAGTTAAAGAAAAGAAATGGTGACATCTATTTAGATGAGCAATTTCTAATTTCTACTGAAGAACTTAAAATTTCTCCTATATGGTACACTAGAGAATTTCTTAAAAGATGAATATGAACACACTTAAAAGTTTACAGTATTCAAAATATTAGCAAAAATGCCCATCTAGTTAACGGCAGTAAAAACATTGTAGCTGCAAAACTCTTTAACAGAATACTATGCGTGGTTTAAGATCTATATTTTACCATTGCAGCTATTAATAATTACACTCAGCTAGGGAAGAATTTTTAAGCAGAATTTTAACTTGGAAGTGATCAATTACTATATATTCATAGCAACAAAAAAGACCCAAATTTAGGTTTTTATTTGTTCAATTGTGAGCTTGTTTTAAATTTTAATTTCCCTTCAGGACAGCTGCCAAATTAACTTTAGGGCCCTTCACTTATCTTCCCTGGCTCTGGAGAGAACTCCTTGCAAAGCTCTGGAGGAGTGGCTTGCAGTACCTGGGGCCTGGTTGCATATCAGTGCACTGAACAGTAAAATCTAGTACATTTATACAGTCCTAAAATGTATTTATAAACTGTGTATATATATATATATGTATAAATGTATTTGTACAGTCCTAAATTACATTTGGCCCTTTGAAGGCAACCGTGAAGCTGATGTGGCTTCTAGTAAAAACGAGTTTGACACCACTGCTCTAACTGATTGCTGTGTCCCAGAACTTAATGTTCCACTTTTGCTGGACAATGACAGCTGTGTATCATTAAAAAATAGGTGTTTGAGGAATTATTTTCCTTTTATTCATCAACTTGAGAGCAGTAATAATCTTCCAGAAAAAGAATATCCTATCCAGAGACAACATGAGAAACTTAATCTACGTCTTGGGAAGGTAAAATTTGAATCATTTTTTGAAAAATATATCAAATTTCTGCTTACATTTCCATTTTAAGCTGCCTGACTGTGGTCTTGTCACTTAAAACTTCATCTGTTTAGTGGAAAAAAATGTCTTAACTTGAAATAATTTTGTATTAAATTATAATAATTTAGTTTTAAATAGATCAATAATCAGCATGTTTCGTTTTAACAGTTAATAAGTGCCATGAGAAGGCAATGAATAACATTTTACCAGACTTTGAAAATGTCCTATAATAACTGTATTAAATTTTCAGAAATCATTGTAACAGGCAAAATAGTTTTCTTATTTTTCTCTTTATAATCATTCATTCATTCATCAATTCAATTCATTAAACATATACCTAAAAGGTTTACCAGACAATGTTTGTTTATAATACAATGAATTTAGTACTGATCTTAATGAATGTAATAACTTTACAGTGGCTCTGTATAGCGTGATTATGGAACATAGTCTTTTATTTACCATTTGGTTATTTCATTTTGAAGAGGAACTTCCACAGTGTGCTCTCATCTATTCATGTTTAAAGCTTTTACTCTCGATATGTAGGAAAACTGAGCAAATAAAAATGTTGAATTCTTATACTACTTGATTAAAAGAGTCATTGAAATTTACAATCTCTTGTTAAGATTTTATTATTGGGCTTCTTCATCTATATTTCTATTCCTTTCTTCTATCCTTTTTATGCTTATATTTTTTTTTTAATTTAATTCAAACTATGTTCTTAGGCCCAGACTGACAAAAATATTCCAATATAAAATTCTATGGCAAACTCCTTGTGGTCCCTCAGGACTTAATTTTTTCCTGTACAGCAAGAGCCTTCTGAGTTGCCCTTATTCATTGGTTTTCCTGGCTCACGTGAAAGTGGCGCTGTCAGTCTCATTCAGCTTATCAGGCACATACCCTGTTATCGTGAACAATTCTCACGAGAGCATCTAAGGGATGCTATAAGGCTTGTTAAGGTGCTCCCATGTCTTTATGGCATTAGGATGGAAAAGAGCTCACACAAAAACATCCACTCATTTGAATCATTCTTATCACAAACCATGTTAAGGTAAAATACAAATGAATGTGTTTATTTACAGCATCCACAAGAAACAAGCACTTGCACATGGTTAAGGTGACAGATGAAGAAGGGAAAGAAAGACCATACTTTATCTAATTACTTTAAATGAGAAAAGGAGAAATATCTGCTCTCTCCTTGTCCCTCCTCCTCCCTCTCCTCACTTCCGAACGCTTTCCTGGTAGATTATTTTAGCTATTCAAATTCTGCATGAGGAAGAGACAATTTAAACTTTTTCTGCGAAACAGTTAAGTTTAGTTATTATCTAGGAGGTTGTCTGTCCTCTCTTATCAGGCAAAATAAGTATTGTTTCACTTAATTGGTCATGCAAATCGTCTTCTTGTTAGACCAGCTGTCTGCTGTCTGCTCTTACACTACTTGTTGGGTTGTCCGCTAACTTAGATTTAGCTATGAATTCTTCCTTCGCTCAGTGGTAACCTGAAGCTCCAGCTCCAGAATGTGTACTGAGTCTCCATTTGGCTTTCCTGTGCTCCTGACACTGAATTTGCACCAGTTCTGACTCAGTCTCTTCTTTCCATAAGCAGTTTAATTCCCTAAAATGGCACACAGATGTCCCAGCTGAAGGAAGAAAAAAAAAGTGGATAATTTCCTGACATTTTAATGAACTATGTCAGGCAGCAGGACTTGTTAGAGCACCTGGTCTTTGGGTAAAACTGCAGCCACAGTTTGCATGTTTCAGTGTCACATATGCCCTCTAACACAGTTTATAAAATTATATACTTACAAACATGGGATAAATGCAGCTCATTGCTTGCTCTTGGATACAGATACAGTCTTAGCTATCCTGGTGTTACCATGAGTTTGAGGTGATACACATGTAATACCCTCTTTTAGTATATCTACATGAAATATAGATATTTGTAGTCATGCATATCGAATATATATAATACATATGGAGAGAATATATATATACATGCATACACATTGTCTTTCTGTATTTGCTACAGCCATCATACTTCACCTCTTTGTAAGCTATTTCTTGTTATTTTGTGGACTAGCTAGGGATGAGCCTTGAGAGTTCTCATTTTGACACGTACCTGCATGGATGCTGATATAAATATTTTAGCTGAGAGGATTTCAAAATGAATGTTAGTTCCAAATTGAAAATTAGGGTACAGGTTTTCCTCTTCAGCTCCTGACCTAGAGACCTGTTATGTAAACTCAGTAAATGTTTTACAATATTTCCAAATTTTTTTTGGAAGTCATTAAAATATAAATACTTTAGTGGTTAGATGAGTATAGGAATAGCAGAAATATTCAAAACTGATGCATAATGAGGTTTGTTGGAAGGCTTCTGTGTATTTTTTAGTCTGAATTAGTCCTTATACAGCTTGCATTTTCAAATCTCATTTTATTTTGTTTACACTTGATTCAATTGATTTTATTTATGGTTTTAATAATAATAACATTTTAAATAATGTTCATTCAACCACATAGATGTTTGGCTGAATACAAAATAGAGAAAATAGCTAAATTAAATGAGTTAACAAAAACCCTCCAAAACCTTAAGTGTTCATATATTTTAATTCTTTCATGCATTTTCATGTATTTCCAGAAAATTCAGAATAGAATAGAATAGAATAGAATAGAATAGAATAGAATAGAATAGAATAGAATAGAATAGAATAGAATAGAATAGAACAAAACAAAACAAAACAAAACAAAATAAAATAAAATTTTGGTTGGAAGGGACTTACAATGATCATCTAGTCCAACTGCCTGACCACTTCAGGGTTGACAAAACTTACAGGATGTTGTCAAGGGCATTGTCCAGAGGCCTTTTAAACACTGACAGGCTTGGGGCATCAACCACCCCTTTAGGAAGCCTGTTCCAGTGTTAGAACACCCTCTTGGTAAATAAATGCTTCCTGATGTCCAGTCAAACCTCCCCTGATGCAGCTTTGAACCATTCCCATGTGTCCTGTCACTGGATACCAGGGAGAAGAGCTCAGCACCTCCCTCTACACTTCCCCTCCTCGGGGAGCTGTAGGAAGCAATGATGTCACCCCTCAGCCTCCTTTTCTCCAAACTAGACAAACCTGGAGTCCTTAGAGTCCTTAGCTGCTTCTCATAGAACATTTCTTCTAGCCCTTTCACCATTTTTGTTGCCCTCCTCTGGACATACTCCAGGACTTTCATATCCTTCTTAAGTTGTGGGGCCCAGAACTGCACACAGTGCTCAAGGTGAGACTGCATCAATGCTGCATGCAGCAGGATAATAATCTCTTTTGACCTGCTAGTTATATGACATTATATATACTTGTAGTATATGCATATGAAAAATTTTGTTGATATAGTTTAGATTAGATATCACTTCTATCCAAGTCAGACTATGACATGCTAGGCCTTAAAAACAGTTCTATAAAAGCATTGCACTTTTCAGAGCAGAGGCAGAACTCAAACAAAATTGAATAATTCAATTCCTTTTATAGTAGTCCCCAAAAATAAATGTCTTCAGCTATAAAAAGAAGTGAGAAAGATCTTCAGTATTCTTTTTAGACAGCATTGGAGAAATCCTCAATAAAAATCAAAGCATGAAAGCTTCTAAAAAGAACTTTGTTATTAAGAAATATGGTTCTTTACCTCATCTGAATCATTTTTATCTAATATTAAAGGATTTCCAAGTCTTCATCTGATTTGAGTTAATATCTAATCTCAGCTAAAATTTCTCTATTTCTATTCATATGTAACAGGACTAGATACTGTATGTGCCCACTTCAGATTGAGACAACTCTGCTCTAGTTTCATGTTTGCTTTCAGAACAAGCTAGCAGCATGATTAAATCCTGTCTGTTAGTGTTTCCTGAACACCTTAGAAGAGATGATCACATTCACAGTGCCCATTTGGACCCTGTAGTTTAGACTAATTCTTACACTATGCTCAGAAAGATTGAGACAGCACTAGTCATAGGCAGTAGTTTCATGATGAGGGTGTTGAGACACTGGAACAGGTTGCCCAAAGAAGTTGTGGATGCCCTATCCATAAAAGTGTTGAAGGTCAGGTTGGATGGGGCTTTCAGGAACCTGATCTAGTGAGAGATGTCCCATGGCAGGTGGTTTGGACTAGATATCTTTAAGGTCCCTTCCAACCCAAACCATTCTGTGATTCTACAGTTTTGTGATTTGTTGCTGTTGTTGTAACCTTTAATAGTGTAGAGTCTCAAGGAGGCATTGGAATGAAGTGCCACTGTTCAATTTACCAACCAAACTGTTTTCCACAAATACTCAATTAATATCAAAAGTTAGCCCATGACAGGAGAGACTGCACTGACTCAGAGCAAGCACACTGCACCAATGCTAGCACAAAGAGGGCATGTGGATCCCTAGTCAAAAACTGTGGTACATGATGCACATTTTGGTTGGTAAATTTCAAACAAAATATTCCTTCTTTTTATGCAGCCGCAGAAGAAACACTGTGCTGTTCTTATTGGGAATGCAAGGGATCATTCAGTCATTCATTAGTTGAGCAGTGATGTCTAGCCTCTCTATTGGTGAACTCAGACGACTTAAAAGCCTTTCTCCGAGTCATGGAGTTGCATTTTATATATCAGAAAAATGAATGATCATGTGCTTTAGGGACCCCCTCCCCCAGATTTTGTATATTTTGCATCATATATAATATTCAGCTTTGCGGGACTGGAAACCACCTCTCTTTGACAGCACTGCTTTTTACTTTTCTCCAACTAGCATACCTGTAATGTTATTAAAACTTTTGTTACATTTTGGTATTCGCTGTGTGATGGAGATATTAAAATTGAGCTCTATGTTGTTCATCTGGACATGATGAATGCCACAGAGTGGAGTACTTCTTTTAGGGGCACCCATGTTGATGTACACGTGTGGTTCATAGGGCTGCAGTCTAACTCACCATTCAGAATTTGTTGCCATTTGTGAATTAGTGTACTACATTGAAGAGGCTTTGAACACCTTACAGAAAAAAAAATATGTCTCGTGCTTCCCAAACCAGCCTTTCAAGTCATAGTTCACTTTCTCATCTTCTTCAGTTATAAAAGAAATGGCATTGCTGATAAAGAACATATTCCTCTCTGGTATGCAATGGCGTAGCCATCATACAGCTAAATTAAAACTCTGATAAAATAGGATTCTTAAAATACTCTCTGTTGTCTTCATGTTAACATTATCTTTTTTACGATAATGGGAAGATTTGAGACTCTTTAGCTGTACTTGTAGAGTTCACATAGATCTGAAAATAAGTGTATGTATCATGTCTGGGAAATAGCTGTTTATTAGACATGTAGTTAATGAAAGGTCTTCTTTGAATGTGCTTTTATAATTGTATTCTTTTACTTTTTTATTATTGTACAATTTAGTTCATGTAACAATTTAATATTTCAGCCTGGAGTTTTGCAGACTTTGAAATCCAGAGCTCTGGATATGCCAGATAAAATGTTACTACATGTGTATTTCATCTAAAAAAGAAAACCAAATCCCAAAGCACAATTTTAGGAGATAAATTTGTGTAGTTGGACAGATGAATTATCAGTTTGGTGATATGAACTGCAGCCTATACACAGTAAAAACTTTTAGATTTAGTGTCTATTGTGTCAACAGCTAAGAGGTACAAGAAAATTAAGCATTTATGGTATTCCACATTTTTTTCTTGTCCTTTTAATTTTATCATAGTAGTTTCTGTAGGTGCATCCAAATTCTAAGGAGCTTTGAAACAGCAAATATTTAGAGTACCTGATCTAAAGAGTTTTATAAATACAGTATGCTCTAAAATGCTGTAAAGACTGTATGGAAGAGTATGTGAAATATAAAAGTCCATTTGAGTGAGATGTAGAAATATGTACAGGGTTGAATGTTTTGACCAAGATCTATAAGAACTATTAAATGCAAGTTTGAAATGGATAATTCATCATTTAAACAATTTATCATGTTTTTCAATCAAAGCTGTTAAAATAATTTAAAGTAGAGTTTTGTTCTTACTTATTTTTTTGTAAGCCAGATGAATAAAATCAGATTATTAATGAGAACATAAATTTCTCTGATGCAGTTTATACATCATAACAATTAAAAAAAGAAAATACTATTAAGAATTTCTATTTTTCATTGTCTTCATCTTACTCTATTATAGAAAGAAAAGGGATTCAGCCATGTCTCTAAATAGACTGCTCCAGCATCAATATTTCTTAACATGATGGGTTTCCTAGTAATCTGGGATATTTAATGAAATTCTGAAATTGTATATTTATTGCAATGAAAAAGGTATCTGTATCACTACATTGTTTGATTTCAGAGAGACAAAATCTTATTTCAGTTTTGGAGGGATTTTTAGCTCTGATAATAAACGTTATATCTATTCTAATTGGCAAACATAACCTCTTAGCTGACAATTTCTGACACTGAACAGTTTAGGTTTTGTTTCAAATAATCAACATTTTTGAAAGGGAGAAACTGTATCTTGTAGTTTTACAGAGTTAATCAAAAAGAAAGAAAAAAAAGTCAAAATTTGAAACTTGGAGTTTGTTCATACAAAAAAAATAATATAAAAAGACATCTGGCAGACTAAAGCATGAATTTACAGCATATCAGGTACTCTTTGTTAACTAGACTATGTTCATATTAACAAATGATGTGCAATGATAGACTATGGTATGACTCAATGCGGTCCAAAGACCTGTTGCCTATGTTGGACAGATTCTTTGTGTGCACTCTTTCTTCATAATATCCATAGTTTTTCAAACTAGTTATCCTCCATCTTTTCTATTAAAAAATGTAAAGGTGTTAATACACACAAAAGTAGTTCTAGCTGGATAGTTGTGTACTAATGATTTATCACATTAACTAGTGCTCATAGCTCTTATTTATCCTTTCTTAACATCTGAGATTTAGTTTCCTGTGATGTAACTGACATAGCAGGGAGTCAGATGATTCAATTTTGTCATAATTGATTTTTTTTTTTTCAGAATGCTTTGACAAACAGATACATAAACATGCACATGCACGCACAGGCACACAAGATTCCTTTTCTTCTTTAATTCAGAAAAGAGTAGTTCATAGATATAAGCTCTGATCATAAAATGGCTAGCTGTAATGCCATCTATCCCAGGATAGATGTTACTAAACTAGTAATAAACTGAGATGAGATGACAGTGAATCACTGTTGTCAAATACATTGTGAATAGTACGGTAATACATTTTGACTATTTATTTGGCATTTTGTTTGTGTGTTTGTTTTTCTTCTTCTAAATACTGTACACATGATTTTTTTAAACCGTTTACATTAGATTATTTTTTTCTTTTCCCAGGCTGACTGGTATGAATCTACCTTCTCCTGTTATCAGCAGTAAGAACTGGTTACGACTCCATTTTACATCTGACAGCAACCACCGACGGAAGGGATTCAATGCTCAGTTCCAAGGTACGGAACACATAAAAGTGCAGCAAAATGGTCCTTTACCTTTAAGCATTGCTCAAGTGGTGGTAGTAGAGATTTGTGTTTCGATATCAGAGACGCAATAAAGAGCTGACTCATATTACTATTGCTCTTACACTGAGTAGCTGTTATCCTTGTGTAATCAAGAATGTCTAGGGACTTACTTCTGGAAAGAGTACCTGTGCTTCACATGGCAGTTTGCTTTAAGTATGAATTTGCTTGTTCACTTTTTCTGTAATAAATTGCTTTGCATTCAGTTTGATCTTTCCTTTAAAAACATACCTGGAATGCAACCTGCAGAAAGTGAATGCCACACAAAAGCATGTCCCTATCTAAACATTGTCTTCCTTCATTACTCAAAGTCTAACTCTTACCCAGAAGCTACATTCATCATTTGGGAATTTAACTCATCCTATAACACAAAACGTATTTCAGGCTTCTGCATAGATTTACATACACAACTTTAATAGAAGACAAGAGGATGTCGGTGTTGCTGTCAATTGCTCCTTATGTTCACCAAGATACTCCTTAAAATGCAATTTTTTACAATGCAATCTTTATTGATTTTTGTACTTCATAAATCATTACTCAACATCAAAGATATTGTAGTTATATAGAAGGGATCCTTAATTTGTCTGTGCTTTTAAATTCTGTGCTTATATAAGCTTTTTCAACCATTTTACCCCACCTACCATCAAATAATTTATGCATTTATACCTTCTTCTGTTGTTGGTTGGTTGATTGGTGGGTTGGTTTGTTTGTTTGTTTTTCCTGAAACTATAGGGCCTGTATCACTTTAGAAATGACAAATACATTACAACAAATATATATTTCTTGTGACTATGACATACATGTGTAATGCACACAAAAACATTTAACATACGTAGTTCTTTTCTCTTTAAAAAGGTATTGACAATTTTACTAAAACATAAATCTGTGAAATTCCATTTTATTTTGTCAATTCAAGTACATATTCTGTGATCCTTTGCACTTATAACTTATCTTTACAAAGTTTACTGAGGATGCATATATAATACTGTTGGTGACTATGAATTTAGATGCACTGCTTATGTTAATGCTGTGTCTTAAACCTATTAAACAGAGATCACAAAAACAATGAGGCTTATCTTGCTGATGCACTGTAAAACTAAGAATCAACAGAATAACAAAGGAAAGTTTGGGATAGAATAATCAGCACTGAAAACTATTTTTTTTTTTTTTTTCCTTTTTCAACATATCTTATCTCCAGCCAAATGCTTACTATGGAATTAAAGCTTTAGGGAAATATCTGGGGAGATCATTATTTCAGATGTATATCTGTTACTCTGCATAATATGTCAGATATTGGGTGTAAGGGTAAACTGTATTAAATACAAACATATCTGAACTACATGAGCCACAGCTATGTATCTAATCAGGGTCAACAGCAATTTAATAAATCCCTATGTTAGTGATATAAACATTATAAATTAGGAAACAGTCTTTCAACATACAGGATGAAAATTCAGAGTGATATAAAAATCTGGTTAATCTAACAACTTCATTAATTGCTTTTTATGATGCAGCTTTAGTAATTATTTCTATCATGTGTATTTGAGGAATAACCAATAATCCAGTATTTTATTTTAAGCAGAAGTAAGAATGATGTTTATAGCTAGAGAAGTCTACTAGTACCACAAATCACAGGATAGCAGAGGTTTGAAGGGACTTCTGGAGTTCATCTAGTCTGATGGCCTCCTCAAAGAAGGGCTACATGGAGCAAGGTGCCCAGGACTATGTCGAGATGGGTTTTGAATACCTCCAAAATCAGACTCCACAACCTCTCTGGGCAATCTGTGCCAGTATTTACCCTCAGAGTAAAAAAGTTTTCACCTATTTTTAAGTGGAATTTCCTCTGTTTCAATTTGTGCTTATTGCTTCAAGTCTTGTCAATGAATATCACCCTGATGGATCTGGTTCCATCTTACTTACACCCTCTCATCTCATCAGGTATTAATATATACCAATAAGATCCCCTCCCCAAGCCTTCTCTTCTCCAGGCTAAACTATCTCAGTGTCTCCCTTATTTTTGTATTCAGAAGGTTATTTCTGCTAAAATTCAACTACTTTGACAGGTGTTTTCTTCTGGGGTGCTTTTCTCAAGGAAAATAGTTATTTCAGCCTGTTATGAAAAATAAAACTAAACCAAACCAAAACCACCACCACCACCACCACCACAAAAACTCCTGTGAAATACATGACCTTGTTTTCTGGTGGAAAGTCCTGGCAGTGATAGAATGCCTTTAATGTCTGATTATTTCCAGGCTCAATTCTTATATTTGTCCTCCTGGAAAATTCTGTACTATAAGCTATATGACTCTGAGACCTCTGAGAAACATTTTTCTTATGGACGACTATTTGCAATAGTTTAAATTGACTATTCCAGTTGGGATTGATATATAGTTGAACTATCTTGTCTTTGAGACAGTTAAAATAAAAACACAGACTTTCTGAAGTAACCATTAAACACTTTACCAATAGATAAGTACCTATTAGCAGCCTGACCAAAACTCAATAATCTTTTTTTATTCTTCTTCTGTTCTTAGATCTTGGGCAGCATCCTCAGGACATTCAGGGCTCCACTGTCCTACGTTACTTAGACTGCATTCTTCTTTTGCTTCTTTTTTAGAAGCAACATTCCCTTAAATCAGCCTGAGCTGTCTTTTTGTGATTCTTTGCTTGGTTTCTTCATAAAGTGATTTTTTTTTTTTTGGTTTGTGTGTATGTGTGGTAAAACTATCTAATTATGCCAGATGAGAATAATAGTCTCCACTGCTTTGGGAAAAAAAGGAAGTAATTAATTTTGACTGCAGATCTTAGATATGAAATCTAAGCAGCCTATTACACCTTGCCAGTTAGTAAGTTGTTGTATTCTAGAGTCCTTATAGCATATAGGGGTTTTTAATAGTTCTCTGACATGAATATTATGGACAGAACAAAATTACAAAAATACATTCCTCAAAAAGTGGTAGCTTGTGCCTTTGCAAATTGCATCATAAGGACTGTGATGGGTTGACCTTGGCTGGATGATAGGCGCACACCAGAGTCACTCTGTCACATCCCTCCTCAACTGGTCATGGGAAAGATAACATAATGAGAGTCTTGTGGGTTGAGAAAAGGAAAGGGAGAGATCACTCACTGATTGCCATCACAGGCAAAACAAACTCGACTCAGGGAAATTAATTTACTTTATTGCCAACCAAATCAGAGTAGGGTAATGAGAGAAAAAAAACAAATCTTAAAACCACTTTCCCCCCATCCCTCTCTTCTTCCTGGGCTCAGCTTCACTCCTGATTTTCTCTACCTCATCCTCCTCAGCAGTGCAGGGTGACAGGAAATGGGGATTGTGGTCAATTCATCACGTGCTGTCTCTGCTGCTTGTTGCTCCATCCAGCGGGACCTGGACAGGCTGGAGAGTTGGGCGGGGAATAACCTGATGAAATTTAACAAGGGAAGGTGTAGAGTCCTGCATCTGGGCAGGAACAACCCCAGGTTCCAGTATAGGTTGGGAAATTACATATTAGAGAGCAGTGTAGGTGAAAGGGACCTGGGGGTCCTGGTGAGCAACAGGATGACCATGAGCCAGCACTGTGCCCTTGTGGCCAGGAAGGCCAATGGCATCCTGGGGTGTATTAGAAGGGGGGTGGTCAGTAGATCGGGAGAGGTCCTCCTTCCCCTCTGCTTCGCCCTGGTGAGACCCCATCTGGAATATTGTGTCCAGTTCTGGGCCCCTCAGTTCAATAAGGACAGGGAACTACTGGAGAGGGTCCAACGTAGGGCAACAAAGATGATGAAGGGAGTGGAGCACCTCCCTTATGAAGAAAGACTGAGGGAGCTGGGTCTCTTTAGTTTGGAGAAGAAGAGACTGAGGGGTGACCTTATTAATGTTTATAAAGATATAAAGGGTGAGTGCCATGAGGATGGAGCCAGGCTCTTCTCAGTGGCAAACAATGATAGGACAAGGGGTAATGGGATCAAGCTGGAACACAAGAGGTTTCACTTAAATTTGAGAAAAAACTTCTTCTCAATGAGGGTAACAGAGCACTGGAACAGGCTGCCCAGGGAGGTTGTGGAGTCTCCTTCCCTGGAGACATTCAAAGCCTGCCTGGACATGTTCCTGTGTGACCTCACCTAGGCGTTCCTGCTCCTGCAGGGGGATTGGACTAGATGATCTCACTGAATGCCAGACCTTCCACAGTCATTGTTTGAAGGCACCATTGTCCCAAGGCTACCCAACTTCTAGGACAGTTGTTTTCTGTGCTGTTTCAAAATAATTAAACTTATGCATCTTCAATGAACTCCACATTTTCCAGTGCAAACATATGCATTTAGAAAATGTTGAAGAAACTGTAGGTTTCACTAATCTCTAAAGCAGCTAGTAGCAATATAGTAGAAATCGCAGAATGTGAGCCTAAGAATTTAAAATAGGAATATACACATAAGTGATGGAGATACGCACATTATATAGAGTGATGGAGATGTGCAAGTTTTAAGGAAACATGCATAACCTACATGCCATCACAAAATCGATTAGACTCATTATTTTATATTTGGCACAGACTGAAATCACTCACATAGTCAGGTTTTGCATGGGATGTAATTAGAGACATCAAATAACTTGCAGTTTCTTCATTATCTACCTTGTGAGAGAGAAGTCCATTCATGTTCAGCCATGTGATGGAAAACAGTCAAATGATCAGTGTAAGAGCTGTGTTTTAGAGATGTTTTCAGTCCAGACTACAGATTTTGTTTCTGTACGAAATCTGAAAAGACAGTCAAATACTGACTTCAGGATAGGATTTTCTAATGAACATTTTAATCATCCCACTGAGCAGCACTATGGAGATATTAGTGGAGAAGAATCATAAATCAGCTTTTGACACCATAATTAGAAGACTGTAGTTACAGTAGCATTCAAACAAGGAACTGAGTGGATTTCATTTTATGATTTATTTTTTTTCTTAGAGACAGACTCTACATACAATCACTCAGTGCGTTCTGTGGTAGTGTGTGTTCAAAGTGCAAACCGTATTGATACTGTTTTCCAGAACTGTGGAGGACATCTACAGGCACTGAAGACTTGATGCCTGCTAACTTGTTCTCTTATGATATATCATATATTTATAGCATAAAGGAGCTAAGGCAGTCTGTCAGGGCAAGGGGCCAGCTAAGTGACATGCAGAAGGTTAATGGAAGACAATTGGCTGTGCTCCTTTTTAAACCTGCAGATCCCATCTCAGTGTATACACATAGCATGAGAAAGATTTGTGTAAAAATCTATTGTGACACCAGTTTATCTTAGGGCTGTACCATTCGTTCACTAGCGCTGCATGCAGAGATTTCCAGCGCAGGGAACAGGTGGAAGGTCTGATAATGACAGGCAGTACTTTGCTGGATTGATGGCACAAGGAAGCTGACTGATCATGAACCTATGGCTTTTACAGGTAGCCATATAGTGGGAACATCTATGCTTGCTGTGAAGCCCTCTGGAGTTAAAATACTGATTAGTAGGGAAGATTTTGAAAGCTGTTAGTGAGAGAAACACTAGGAGAGTGTATTAGACAGAATACTCTTCAGGCAGGGAGTACAGAAACAGCAGAAAGCTGGATTATTCCAGTGAGTTGGTTTAAAGTAGAGATCCTGTGGAAAATTGCGGTGCTTCTGCGAAAGTCAAGAAGTGGGTAGCTGAGAAGCAGCAAAGCTTGTAAGCATCCTCCTAGGTTACTGAGTCTGGAGCCTTGTTTTATCAAATAATTTATTCTAGAATTCTCTTCATAAACTAAAGTGAATGGTAAGATGGAGAAAGATTTAGGGTTTTTTTTTTATTTTATTTTCATAATTACTACACTTTCTAAAAGAATTCATGGTACAACAGGCCATAGTAAAATGGAAGAAAAACTAGATACAGCTAACATTTTATTTACTGAGTCCACTAGACTTTGAGTGATAGAAAATAAATATATGATCTATAAGCAGAATCCAGAGAGAATACTGATGCTGCAAATATAGAACTGTAGATCATTTCTTTCAGGGCCAAAAAATGGTGATATTCCCGTAATTGTGTCTTTGGAGAAGAACACAAAAATACTAAGGCACTAGGGCAAAGCAAACAAGGCACTTGATTGGACTCTGTAATCTGAATTAAGAAAATACTTTCTTTCACAGCTCGAGTACTCGACAAAAATCAGACCAATGAAACTAAATCAAAAGGAAATTGATTAATTCTGCACTGTGCTGATATACATTGCTAATTCCCTTTGAGAATAATCCTATGAATGTTATTGCAAATATATTACTGTTTCTTACTGAACTCTCCAAAACATGTAACGATAAGTGTCAGTCTTTGTAACAGATATTTCTCCTCCACTCGCTCTCAACATAAAAAATAATAAAAATATTGTTTTTTTCCTATACTGTAGTAAAAACAAAGACCTGTTCAAATACATTCCTTAGACTGACAGTGGTCTTAAGGCTGGACAGGAAAGGTCCTGCTGGTGATCACCAGGTACTGGGCAATATGCTGTTCTTCTTCACCTTCAAATATCTGTACCTGGGAAAAATCTGCAGTGAAAGGCAGCCAAGAGCTGAACTCAGCAGTGCAGCAGCAGAAGCAGCTTGAGGAAGTACCAGCAGATGATGTCAGAATATTTTAGCTTTGAGTGGTAGCCAGTATTTGAGGCCTTGCAGGTTATTTCATGCAGGAATAAAAACTGGCAAGATACACATGTATTTGGGTAATTGAAGGAAAAACTGTTATGTCATCCACAATGTACATGAAAACTGTTACAAAGAACGTGCTAGGAACAAACAGCAAATGTTAGCTTACTTGTTTTGGAGTCGCATAAGGGTATTTTCAAGGTATAATTGTATGAAATCTTAAAGAGGGTAAATTAAATCAAGCATAATGCTGTGTTAATGGGCCCACGCTTGCAGTATCTTATCTGACTTTGATACGACATGTGTATCACATACCATTTACCTGTTTGCACATATGCAGTTGAATGTGTGTGTAATCAATTAATTTCATATGCTAGTAAACCCCAAGGTCTTAGCCGCTTATTGTTTCTCAACCAAATGACTTCTGGTTATGGGTTATTATTATGAAATAATAGAAAATATGTTTAAAATTATCTTGATAAGCTAACCCTATACCAATGAGAAGCCAAGTATACTTAACTGTTGTTTTCAGACCTTAATTTAACATGTTATTTAAAGCTTTTAATGGCTAAGATTCTACAGCTTCTCTGGGTAATTTATTCCAGGGCTCCATCACTCTTACTGTTAAAAAGCTTTTTTTCTTGTGTAACCAAACTTTCCCTTGATACAGATAAAACCCTAAGTTCTTTTTCTAGCCCTACTGGAATTGCGGAAGGTATCTTTCCTCTTTGCAATTCCCTTGTTATGCCTAAAGCATAAGTCCTCAAAACCTTTTCTAGATTAAATTATTCCTCAGTTATGCTCTGTGAATGGAAAATTAATTGTTTCCTACCATCTTCACTTTCAGTTATTTTTTCCATATATTTCGTCTTACTAATGTCTATCCTGTCTCCCCTAAGTAAAATTACATAACCAAATAATAAGACTGCAAACACTTTGTGCTAAATACTACCTGATACCTTGCATATGTACAGCTTTTGGCTCATTCATGATTAGTCAAGCAATACTAAAAAAAACCTCCTTTTACTTGAAATTCATAGCCACCCTGAAAATATATGACAAATAAATACAATTTTTTATATTGTAATACAGATAATACATTGAATTTTCATGAGAATTATGACAATGTTTTGTGTAGATTTCACATAGTCACTGTTTTGAAGGTGCATGTAGAGTTTTTGTTGTTTTTTTTTTTAAAGTCTGTCTTAATCAAACAAAAATCCCAGATGAACCACCTTTGCTCCAAAATGTAGTGTAATGCTAAAAATATATAATTTAATGGATTCATGAAGACTTAAAATAAAAGAGTCATCGGAGACCAAAACTGAAATTACCAACTTTAGTTTTAGAAAAAAAGGGCTAAGAATTTGTATATATCTGTTTTGGTTAATATTCATAAATTGTTCGGGTAATGCTTCCAAAATTGCACATATACACAAAGCTTGATTATTACTTTGTACTGTTGCTTGCACCTGTGAAATATGTGTGTTTAAAAATATACAGGTGCAGAGAATATTTGAAAGTCTAACTGCTTCATACTTTTATTTATTCATGTGTAATTGTTTAAAAACAGTGTTAAAACTATCATGAGCAAGCAAACCTTCAGATTTAATTTTTTTGAGTGATTTGGATTATACTTGAGGTTGGAAAAGCAGTTTTCAAAGAATCATCCTGGGAAACAAAACTGTGGAAAATAAACATCATTTAAAAACAGTAATTGTTGTATGAATTGTAGGAAACCATCCCTGCTATAATGAGCTACTATGTATAATAGGCTTTTCCAATAATAACAGCTGTAGAGCAATTATTTTCTGAGTTATTGTCTCCTGGAGATGGCTGTAAGCATAATAAAAGAGAAAATTTTCCTTTTCATTTATAGAGAAATATATGTGAATGATACATATGAAATATAGAGAGATATATATGTATGCATATATAGATACACATATATATGTATAGGAATTATATAGAGAGCATAGTATACTGAAGTGACTCATGGCTCTAGAAAATAAAACTCATAATACAAATGACTGTTTTCACTTTCAAAAATAATATGACAACTCTTTGCAATATATTAATTTTAAAGTTAAAATTTTCAATGACTATTCTTTGAGCTAAGAAAAATTATGATTACTGTATGCTGTACACTAATTTGTTAAAAAAAAAAAAGCCCGAAACATTAAGTCATAGGTGATTTTAGTTAACAATTTTTTTTTTTTTTTTTTGTAATAAATTTGGACTAGGCAAATAAGCATTGTGTGAAAATGATCTATTCCACCCGATACACACAGTTAAAACTGAAATCAGCATCTGACACCACAACAAAATAATTTCAGTTAGGTGCACATAACTCAAAATATATTCAAAATCTTGGAACAAAACCATAATCTTACTGAATGATAAACAAAATCTTAGACTACTCCTGTTCTAATTAAGAAATCTAACAAAGTTATTATGAAATCTTATATTTATTTGAATCTGATTTGAATATAAAATGAGTGTCATATAATGCTGTTGTTTAAAGGAAGATCTAAAAATCTGAACAGAAATACCCATTCTAAATGGATCTGTAAATTGTCTGACTATCCAGGCTGATACCTTGCAAAAGTGCTGAGAGGTTAGTACTACCATGGCAAGCACATGATATGTCTTGCAGTGTAAAGGCACCAGGAAAGTTCAGCACCAAGAATTCTTCAGCTGAGTCTACTGTGAGTAGTCATCTTGTTCTCTAGGAAGTCCTGAAACTTCTGTCCAGAAACATGGTACTCATCAAGACTACAAACTGCTGGATTTTCCACAAGAACAGGGAAAAAAAACAAAACAAAACAAAAAAACAAAAACAAACTTCCAAAAAAGCTTATCTTCCATGTTCAATAGTGACATATTTAGTATAATTTTAACGATATCTAAAGATGTCATAGTAAAGGTCGTAGTCTGCTAAAGTAATGTGAAGAAGAAGAAGAGTCGTTCCTTCCTACTGAAGAGCTTAAATTTACCTGCTGAATGAATTTTGGCCTCTTCAACCCACAAAGATAAACTTAGAGATGCATAAAAATAGTAATGAACAATCATAAAGGAATCTACTTAACTCCATTTCTGTCTCTACCCATGGCCTGAAGGAGATTTTTAGACTTGTATCCACATTTGCCAGTGCCTTTTGGCAAAGAATTTCACTTTTTTGCTACTACTTGTATGAAAAAATGCTTCCTTTTAGTAATTTGAAGGCTTACTCTTGTTAACTTCACTTGTTGGCCTTCGTCTTTTAATTAGGCAGTCTATGAGTCATGAAAGGTTTTTCTGAAGTTCTTCAGGCTGCAATCTGTGTATAAAACTTCTTACTGAAATATATCTGAGCTTAGTTATTTGTGAGCGTTTTGCTTGAAGTCATTGATTATCTGAACTTTTTCAGCAATATTACGTCTTGCTTACCTGAACACATAAAATGTTTTAAATGGTTGTTGTTCTGATTATTTTAATATCTTCTCTTCATTTTATCAATAATATACTTCAAATGCCTTGGTCAAGGAAATGCATGGGAGAATCAGCTTTCTAGGAGAACCTTTTCAATGGCAGAACGTCAGCAGGTCTCGAATATATCAAACCACCTTTATTCAGATACAGATATAGATAATTATTGAAAGTATTCTAATAAGATTTTTAAAACATTGCATACTAACTTTTGGAAGTTCTTTTTCACAACAAATCTTAATGCAGTACATGTATTATATATATATAAACACACCGAAATATATCTGACTGAAGATAATACTTTTCCAATATCATCAAAAGACATAGAGACTGTTTTTCTAATGTCATAGCTGCATTTATTTTGTTACCCTCCAGGTTGTTACCAACAGTTCATATTTTACTCATTGGTTCATCAATGGGCAAACTGTCTCTAGGTGTCCCTTGCCTGAGCAAGAGGGTTGGACAAGAGGTGTCTTGCAACCTCAACCATTCTGTGATTCTGATCCTTTCTTCAAACTATATTTTTGCTAAATTGTGATCATTTTTTCTGCAAGGTAATTGTGCTTGATTTAAAATATATTTTTTTCACACAGGTTCAAATGTATTAGAAACTATGAGCTTCACAGGAATCAAAATGGGTTTGAATAGAGGTTTACAGCTTGAAAATTTTACTTGAACTTTCATGATCCATTCAAATAATGCCAGGCATATAATCTTTCCATGGCTGAGTTTAATTTAGGTATAACAAAAAGTTAAGGAATACCACCAGTGCTTTCCAGTGCTTAGCTCTGCCTTCCTCCCTGAATGGGTGTCTCTTGTCCAAAAGAGTCTTTAAGTTATGTTTAACAGACAAGGTGAAGTGAGTTAACTCAGTTATCTTAACAGAATATTTAAGTAAAGAGAGTGGAAATCTATGCGAATTTAAAAAAAATTAAAGACTTAAAAGATAGAAAGTGCTGTTCATATCTGACATTATTAACATAAGCCCATTTCTCTTTTTGTGCTGTTAAACGGCAGGCAAATAATCTTTAAAATCAGGAAAACCTTTTTAATGAGACAGCAATCAGGAAGTATTAAAGAAGTATCTCAGAAAAGATGTTCAAATTATATTTAAATGGTAATGAAAAGTGCTATATATAGTATTTCTTGTATCTTACAGAAGGGGTTGAACTGGTTCACTCAAACTGCAGTGTTCAGTGGTCTCTGTATCTCTTTCAGGGTTGAAGAGTTTGTGTTTTCAAGATGATACTTGCTTATTATAATACTTTTTAAAAACAGAAGAAAATACTATGCAGCCCACATGTGAAAACTTGCACACACAAGTATAATAGAGGCAGAACTTTGGTATTAATGTCTCAGACTCTCCTGTTTAACCTCATGGATCCCTGTGTCTCACAGATACTTAGATTTGGCTGTTGAAGTTCTTCAGATCTAAAAGCTCATGTCACGTAATGTTACTCTCTAAAATGCAGGGATCTAGCTTGAGCAATGGTTTATGTTTCTACTATATTTTATGGAGACGAAAGGCATCTCTAGAGGATGATTCATTTTGTCTATCTTAGAAGGGGATGAATTGCCCCCTTGAGGTAGCTATTTCTCTTCATAACACTTACATTTTAGGTGACTGATCTTAAGTACTGTGAATCCCCTATCTAGCGTTCTTTCAGAGACACACAGAATGCCTTTTTCTTGACATGTGAAAAAAACTCCAAGGATGGAAACTGCAAGACCTCTTTCAATGCTTGACTGTCCTAACAGTGAAAAAGATTTTCATGTATCAATTTGGAACCTCTCTTGTTTCAATTTATGTCAACTGTATTTCAAATAAAGCTGATAGGTACCATTTTTCCCCATTCCCGAGAAGCATGCTTCAAGTATTTCTAACAAATAACTTAAAAAGTGAATTTCTACAAGGAATTTGGGTGATGATTGCCACTTTCACTCTAAAATAGGGTCACAGGACGAAGAGAAGAGTATAATTCTTTTCTCTGTCTGCTGTATAATAACTCAATGGTTTTACCATTTATCTGTGAATGTAAGCAATGTGGGTTTTGAATCCTTCAGGAATTGCTCACATGTTTTATATGACACAGATATTAACAAATTGTGAAATTCATGCTGGCAGAGGGACCACAACTCCAGACAATATTGCAAATAATCATTACAAGAGTTGTGTTATTCTTTTCCCATGAAATACTGGATAATTTTAACAGACTGTTTATGCAGCTTAAGAAAACAGAACACAAGGTGGCACTTGATGGTAATTTTATTACCCAAGTCTAGAAATTGACCCTAAGATTACCATATCCATAAGGTTTACCCTTCCAGAAGCCACTGGGGATATCAGCCTTATTGTCTGCATTGATGTCTCTGTATAATGTGTTTCTGTCTTAGAAGAAAACACCACATTACTATCAAATCCATTTCATTCCATGCAGCTACAATTGCGTTTCAATCATCTTTCATCATTTGAAGACCGATTTTCCAGGTTTAGACATAAATGTCTGTGCTTGCAACACACATAGCACAAAAAGTACTTTCTGCAGTGCTTGTATACAGTTCAGTGTGTAGTGTAGTAAACATAAAATTTATCCAATGCATTGACAAAAATTGTAACTGATAATCTGTGATATTAATTTATATATTTATCTAGTACAAAGTATAAATGACTACCATTTTTAAAATGTCTGAGTTGATTTTTTGTTTCTGTTTGTATCCAGGATAAATGGCTGCATTTTAAACAGCGAGCTCTAGAAGAAAAATAGTATTTAATGTGAATTAGAAGAAGATTATTGCTTTTTGTAATTTTTTTGTTACTGACATGCATCTTGATGTTGTCGTTAGCATTCTGATACAAAGTCAGTCACTAGCTCTTTAGCTTTTGCTATTGTATTTTCATGATAGTTTCAAATTTTCCAAGCTTATTTCACAATTATTTTCTACATTGGATTTTATTTTCAGCTGATCGAGTTGTTTCCAAGCCACGGAGCTAATTAATTTCCTTTGAATGTGTCCTATGTTTTTACCCTTTTCTCCTGCCATTACAATTAAAATTCTACCCTATGTGTTCCTTAATGTATAACTGCATTTAGTTTCTTCTCATGTCTCTTCCTGCTTTGCTCCTGATCCCTCCTATGGTGCCCTAACTACTTAGCAGGGATAGACTGGGAGTTTATCAGCCATTCAGTTAGCTGAGCAGAAAAAACAGATATTAAACCTCTGATGCATCTGTTCCCTCTCACAAAACATTGTCCCTTTGAGAGCTCTTATTCTCTTTCTAATTCAGTTCAAATTGCCCTGTACATTCAGAAGGTTAGGTGAGCCAAAGCATGTAACATACTGTGATCCTATAGCCTTAATCTCCTTAGGAAATGGAACTAAAAACATGTCTACTAGTGAAGAATGAATCAAATAATAGCAGATGTGAATATCACATTTAAAGCTTGGGGTCCTGAGATATGTGTAGATAATGTACTGTACAATGCAATAAATAAGTTTCAAAAAATGTTTAAGATTTTTGCCATGTGCAGCAGCAAAGAAAGGAAACCCATACATGTGATTAGGATGGGTTTTTATTTTCTTTCACCCTAAGAAAACTTGACTTAAAAGTATTGCAAATCCTGATAATGTCTGTTTAAAAAAGCTGTGATACATTGTTGTGTTTTTGTAAATGTGTATTTGGATTATCACAGAAACTGCAGTTATTTCAATCTACTTGTATTTCAATCTATTCCTGTATAGCGTTGTGTTACTGTAATGTATTATTTGGGAGCTATATGTCCCTTCTATAAGGTTTAATAATGAAATATTTTCATTTATTTTTCTTCTTTTCTCAGTGAAAAAAGCAATTGAACTGAAATCAAGAGGAGTCAAGATGTTGCCCAGCAAAGACAGTAACCACAAAAATTCTGTCTGTAAGTTATGTCATTATCTTCACTGAATATGTATATCTTCTGGCATCCTACTAAATATACAAATCAAAGAGAGAGGTGTTGGGAGGGCGTGGTCATAAAATAGCTATTGCACTTTCAATTGTCACTGAATTAGAACTCTACTGGTAATACTGAAGGTGTGGAAAGCAGAATGTGGTGGTGTAATGTCTGAAAAACATGGGTATCTATATAAACAAAACCAACCAAACAAATAAAAACCTCCAAAATATTATATATCAGGACATTAGGAATTCAGAGATGCAAGACGAGTTAGCAAATCCAGGCAGAACAGTACCATATAGACTTTATCAATTCAGTACCGGGGACAAAAAGGTATGTTAGCATTTTCTGGATCTAAGTTTGTTTTCTGATCTTTTTTCTTCCTCTCAGTTAATATCACAGCTCTAATTCTTCCCCCTCCTTGACACACTGTGTCCTGGTGACTGCTTCTTTCCAGTCCTGTGATATACAGCAGGGGTATAAGAATTGCTGTAATTCCCAGCTTCTCAAGGAGACGGAGATCACCTTCCCTTCACTGCATGCTTATTGGACTCTGGAATGACATCTATTTAGTCTCTCTACACCTTTTCCCCATATATAGTGTAAGAGTGAAATCAAGATGCTAACTATGGGAATATGAGGCTATTAATTTTTTGAACATCGCTTTCCCCAAACAACTGGCAGTCTGAGTAGTATGTTGAGAGCTCTGTCTCCATTAATCAGGCCAGTCTTGAAACAAGAAAAATAATAAGATAATTTTATATTTTGGAAAGCATACAGTTCTTTAGCCCTCTCCCGCCAAAAATCCAAACAGCCAGATGGCAAGCCAGTGTTCATGCACAACTCATTAAAACTGCTTGTATAATGGCTAGGATGTATTTGAATAAATTATTTCTTCATGTAATAATGCTGAAATCAATGGAGTGAAACCAAGGCTATGTTTGCCTCACTGTGCACTGTTCTGCAAGTACAGAAAGAACAAGTATCTTGAAGACTAATGTCTAGGGAATATGATTTCGTCTCAGTGTTTCTGCAGTGCATTGTTTAAAGCAAAGCATTTTGGTATGCTCACCGGAACAAAAGAGGCATGACAATTTTCTGCTTTAAATATTGCATGTTGATGGTGTGGCACTCCAAGCGAACTTTTTATGCAAGGTGTAGCAGAAAAAGTTGATCCATTTCTTTGGTGTTTGTATCTGAATGGGTGATTGTTTCATTATTTATTAGCTACTTCTGGGAGCTGTGTGATCTCTGCTTAGACTCTCAGAGCTCATGCTGTCAGACACCACTTTTAATTACAGAAAGTGGAAGTAAGACAGGCTACGGAAGAAATTATTATAGGGCAGTCTGCTGTTTACTTCAAATGCAGTGCCTTTTGTCTCTTTTTTTTTGTGTTTTGACTTGTGAAGCTATATTATCATGTCTGACTTTTCAATATAAACCTAAGAACTGCATTGTTAATATTACCTTTACTTTAACATATATGAAACTTATTAAAATGATAAGATTAAAATACAAACAGTTGGATTCAAATCTATTTTGCTGCTCTTTCTGACATAAGCCGTTAGTATTTAGCCATTTTTCTTGCTAGTAATTATGTAGATGGAAAAAGTAAACGGGAATTCAACTTCAGAGAACTGATAAGAACGGATATTACCTTTTGATGCCAATTAGCAAATCTCTAAAAAAGTAAGTTAAAGACTAACACCTCTCCTCATTTTTGTGTGTTAGATCTTTTTGATATTTTCTCTCCATAAAACAGAAAGCTTACTTTTGCATTTTGATTACTAGGGGGTAGATGGAATGCAAATACCAGCATTACAAATGCTATGAGAGCGTGCCCTGTGAACTCCAAGGTCCGCAAGTTTCCCACAGCTCTTCCTCCAAAGCACAACCTGAAAGCAGCTGCAGAAAGAATTTCACAGTGGCACAACTCGGCTAGGATTTAGGCAGAAAACATTGCCAACAATACTTCCTTGTGGAACATCAAACAGTATTTTAGTCACATACTCTCTTCTATATCTCACTCATCTCCTCATGGATCTGCCTGGATTTCTGTATGCTTTCTTTCAGCTGCTTGTCATTGTTTATAAAGAGTCAGGTAGCAAAGCGTGGCTTTGGGATACAAGTGCCTTGGAAGATTTACTGTGGGAAAAAAATCATTATGTATTGGTTCACTCTCTAGGGAAAGAACAATGTTTTGCTTTTTTGTTTTTAATTCTTCAGTACACCTGAAGGAAACATATCAAGTTAACTGATTGCTAGAATACTCCTGCCAGCTACTACCCTTTAGCAGTGGGCCAGATGCTGTTGAATTATGATTAATTTATGCAAGGAAATGGGATAAAGATGGAAAAAATATTTGAACTACAATAAGGTCCTGATTCATCCAAACTTTGTACTTGGAAAAGTTTTGGAACAGTAAGCTGAGAGAAAGTAAATAGACAGGCAGTTACAACAGTTGATCCTCTTTGGTGCTTGAGCTGCTACAGACACTGGCCAAATCCAATACTAAGTGTATTTCTCCTTGGTCATCTGAAACTGATCTCTCAGAGGAGCAAGGAGAGAGTTTTAGTTTATGAATCTGCTTAGGGGAAGCAAATCCAATTACATCTGATTTTTGTCCATCTGTTTACTTGCAGGCTCAGTCTACTGACTTTTATTCCCTCACCTAGTCATGCTGATATATATGGTACATTGCCAAAGAAAGTTACTTGGTCTATCTTGTTATCGTCACTCACTCTCATTCTAAAATGTAATAAGCCTGCAGACTCTTTGTCCCTAATTGTTGTGGAATATTTCCAAATTATATTTTGCATAGTTTTGATTACTAGCTCCTGTACAAACATGTTTTCATGTCAATATTCGTGCCCAGCAACTCTGTCAGAGGGTGATTATTACCTCTAAACATCTGTACATTACCTCTCCAGTGGAGAGACTGTACCAGGAGCATCCTGTACATCTAAAACAAGGAGACCCCTAATGAAGTGGGGTGTGAGGAAAGATCATCACCAGGCAGCCACAGTCCTTATAAAATGCTTATTTTCTAGGCAGGAAAGAGACTCTTGTAGTTTATCTTTTCAAGTCTGCGAGTCAGCCCCCCACTTCCAGGCCCCCTCTTCAGCAGGAGGACAGAGCACAGGAATGCAGCAAGCTCACACTAACTGCCAAGGAAGTTGAGTGAGGTGAGAGCAATCATACAAGGTGAAAAGTCGAAATGCATACAAGGTTTATGTGATGCTGGTGCAATAACACTAGGAGGGGAAGGCAGCAGTGAGAATAAAAGTGTCTGGGAGATCTGATTTCCTGAGTTTGCTCTTCTCAAAATGCAGTGCAGGTAGTGGCTCAAGACACATGACACAGTGAACTGCAGGGAATGTCCACATTCTGGAATAGCAGCAACGATTAATAGATGAAAACCGAGTGATTCTTTAAAAAATATGGCGTTCATATTGCACTATGTTAAGAGTTCATAATAGTTACTGAATACTGAGTGACTTAACTTTCAAAAGTGTTCAGTGTTTGAACAACCATGTTTACAAAGTGAGAGATCTGTAGATACTGAGTAAAAACCTCTTGAACTTCACTAAAGCAATTTCAGTCTTCTCTAGTATTATTTGAAAATCTATTTCAGAATACCAGAAAAAGACATATTGAATTATTTGAAGAGCATGATTTTAGTGTAAGTTTAATACATTCTATGAAAACTTACCTTCAGAGTTTATCTAAAGAGCTCTTCACCCTGAGGATGATAAAAAGAGCTATTTTTAGACTGATTTTTGCCATTTATAGCCAAAGAACAAATGAGTTTATAGACTAAGTATTGACTGGTTGTAGCACGTTAAGGTGAGTTAGTAGTACATGCTGCTGGAACTATAGTGATTAATAGCAAAACAGGATAACATAACTCGTTCTGTGTAAGAAAGAAAGAGTGACAACAGTCATTATTCTGTTATTGGGAAACTTTGACAAGAATGACTTAATACATTGCAGTGTAGTTAAAAATATATTCATGGCAAAATTTTAGGGTGGAATTTTGTTGTTTACCAATCTATTCCTCATGTTCTAAATAAACTGGTAATTTCATCTTCTTGACATATTGCTACTGGTAAATTTACTTTGATGGATGCAAAATGACGACTAGGAAAACTTTTGTTCTTCAGTTGGTGAAAGACTGTTTCCCTTAGAAGGACAATATTGCACTAAATATTAACTAGGTATGAAAAGTAAGATAAAACAGAGTGAATTAAGAAATTAGAAAAGAAAAATTTTGCTGGCAGGCAAATTTTCTATGGTGAAATTCTTTAGGCTTGTGCCCCTTCAAGAAGTACAAATTTTAAAGCACTGGAGAAATAAATGTAGCATAGATCTTTCTCGTTGATTGGTCTCACTGTCACCTAAAACACATAAAGCAAATATAGAAATGCTGGCAGTTTTCAGGTGTGCTTTTATTCTGGGGCACTCAGTAGTTCTTGAACAAGACTTTGGCAGGCTGTTTAACCTGTTCTGACATGCAGGTGATCAGTTTGCCACTGCTTCCAAAAACAGAGCAAAGGAGCTAGAAAAAAAGGATAGCATACCAAGAGACAAACTTTACTAATATTTTGGGAGGGAAATGCACCAGCATTGTATTTTTTAGTATTATTTGCTTTGTGTGCTTTAAAAAGAGAAATTTCTAATTTTGCATCTTAGGATTTCCTTTTACAAATACCTCAATCTTTCTAAAAGTTCTGTTTCCTGAGCTCTTCATAAACCATTGCAACACAAGGGTAAGAAGTGCCAGGATTCATCTATAGTTCTTTTCTGACCATAGTCGAGCATCTATTCTGCATCTTCTGTGTTTAGTGGCAGATATACCCCCTTTCTCAAAAAGAAAACTTCCTAAACTTCCTTTTAAACTTGCTTAAAAATTCTTCAAAAGGAAAAGGATTTGAAACACCTACATTTAAGATTGAGAAACCTCAGAAGAATCTGTGGGGTCCCAGTTCAATTATGGACTCAGGAAGGTTCAAAAATTATTCCAAGAGTGAGATTAAGACGCAAACAAGGTCAGATGGCACTAAACAATCCTATTTTATTTTTATGCTTAAAGAAGAGTAAATTTATTTCATTTTCTCACCTAAAGCTAGAGCAACAGAGACAAAGGGGAAGAAATTAGGAGGAAAGTTAAGCAAGCGTGCAAGAAGATAAGCAACAGGTAGTCACCACCAGGGATCCAAATGTGGGACAGCTCTCAGGTTTCAGGCCTCAGTCATGCTGGTAGTTTGCAGGTCTCAGGTCCTGGTAACACTTGGCAGTTTGCAGGTCTCGGGTTGTGCTGGTATCGGAGT
Source organism: Patagioenas fasciata (assembly GCF_037038585.1). Lineage (NCBI taxonomy): Eukaryota > Metazoa > Chordata > Aves > Columbiformes > Columbidae > Patagioenas > Patagioenas fasciata. The sequence continues at coordinate 102,462,693 of NC_092522.1, forward strand.
CCAGGTCCCGATAGGTGTTGGCAGTGCTCAGGTCTGCCAGTCCCAGGTGACAGGTTTTGGTCCTGGTGGTGGATGGCCACACTTGCAAGTCCTAACTTGGTCATTTTATGGTAGTTGATGGCGGGCGTTGCCTGAGCACACTGCAGGCCTGGTCACAGAGGTTGGTGGCTGATATTGCTGGAGCTTCACTTGAGCTTACATAGGCTTCAAGCATTCTTTGAGTTTTAGCAATTCACAGTGATCATGCATTTTGCACTTTCATTCGCTATATTTAAGCCTTTACAGCAGACCCAATTAAGCAAGCAGTGTGAGCAAGCATTTTTTTATAACAAGCAGGCCTTAAGCATATTATTTTGGCAAGCAAACTTTGAGACAAATAATTCATAATATCTCAGCCTTCCACACTTACACCGTGTGTTAAGTACAACTGTCTTTCACACACACTCAAACTGTATGCTGAAAGCCACAGTCTCTCACAGAAGCCAAACCAGAAACCTGTTGTGTGCTAAGATCAGTATGAAGATGCCTCTTTCTCATTAGTTACTATAGGAATTGTCTGTGAAGATCTCAGTGTTCTCAGTGAAAGTTACTCTGTACTTGTGTGTTGTGTTGTATTACTGAAAGGATTCTCATTTGTAAGTGCCCAATCAGAAACTTCCTAAATGCTTACATAGTGTCATAAACTCTCCAGCCTTTTCAGTCATGAAAGCTATTTTTCATCCTTTCAAATACCACAGCTTGAAAACAAAAGCATTTTTTAAGTTTGCTTTTACATTGTGCATTTCTGCAAGTCAGAGGGAGTATTGTTTATAACTTACTGATGTATTAATCACAAGGTTAGGAAACACAAAGCTTAAATGTGGGCCTAGCATATCTGCAAATATCCAATGTTATTTGAAAAAGCCTTTTTACAGAAATACTGAGCTTATATTAGAGATTCAGTTAAAAACAAAGAAAAAGGAAGGAAGTAACACTTAGAACACTGCCATTTTTATACAATAGGTTAAAGGTTGGATCCTGGAAACTTTACTATTAAAAGTATCTCTGTTGTATATGTATATGTACATATATATGTATAATTATAGATAAATACATAACATACAGTATTCCATTACACCGTTTATCATACATTTACTGTATGTCTAATAAGAGATGACTCTATTTCCCCATTTACTGAGTATTATAGGATGAAATTGGGCAGTAGGAAATAATTACTGCAGGATTAACTTCTAACAATTTTGTAAAGCTTTAATAAAACAGGAGGGATAATTACACTGATATATTTTGTCCTATCATAGAATTTAATAATACAGAGTTGCTCAAGTGTTAAAGAATTTAGAATCTTCAGAGAAGATGTGTACCCCTATGTCGTGAAATTCTACAGTGCTATTTTACTAGATTGTATAAATTGCTTCATAAATCAGGTTTGTAAGTTATACTTGGTGTTCCTAAGTAAGCCTTCATCACGGCAGGAGTTTAAATGTCCTTTAAAATACTATGCAAAAATCTTGCTGTGAAGAGAACTACTGCCTAAATACATTTGTGAAGAGAAGTATCACTTGTAGCTACAAGCAAAACAAGGTGCTTCATCAATTATTTAATAAATCATTTGCATATATAATTTGTAAAATAACCAGAAGAAACCATATAGTAAAATATGTAAAACAAGATGTAATGTAATTGAATTATGGATACTTAAGATGAATTGTTATCCAGCTAGGAAGCTGAAACTGCCATTAAATAATTTTCATATACAATTACAGGACATTACTGATTATACAAAGTGAATGTTCATACTTTACAATAAACTGACATTGAATGCTGTTATTTTCAAAGTCAAAGAATTAAGAATAAGCAAGCTGCTTTTAGCAATTACAATTCTGTATAAATTAGCTATTCATATGAAATTTAAATATAAACCTTAATACTTTTATATGCCTTTGTTGGCATAGCTCCCATGCACAACTCTTTTAAAAATATAGATGCGAGCAGTAAATACGTTGGCAAAATGAAGTTTCTGTAGATTCAACTAATATATTTAAATTGTGAAGGCACTGAGAACTTGTGAGTGGGTGAGTCCAGACCTCTGGTACATAAAAAACATTGAAATACTTTTAATTGAAGAAAGAACTATGACACTGGTCCATGCAGTGAAGGTGTGCTGCAGAATATAGATACCCTCACTGTCAAGTCCTTTGAAAGAGTTGGACACTTCCCACCTCCTGCGAGATATCCACTTTCTATAGAGGCTAATAGTGCAGTTTTGAAAGTTCTACACTAGCTGCATAGTTCTTGCATGTTGAGTATGTATTCAGAACTTGGTTCTCTAAAGCCAGGTGTGGGAGAATATCTTCCGATTTAGATAAAAGGTCAATATCTTCGGAGTTTGATGGAAGGTCTTGGACTATTTTCCTTTTGCAGAATTTGTTCTTTACCTTGTGAAACACTTTGAAAAATAATTTCAGCTGTGTTGGCATAGCATCTCACTGTCAGTTCGCCTGTCACACTGGAACATATCTATTCCTGCAGCTCTTCTGAGCAGAACTGCAAAGTGCCAAAGTCGGATATGTTTGGAACAGGGAAATTTTGTTAGGTGACAGCTAATTTATCAGCTTCAGACCAGTTTGAGTCCACTACTTCTTCACTTGGAAAAGAGAAGTAAAAACCACTTAAATTACATATCAATTTCCTCAATAATGTGCATTGAAGAACTCGAGACATTTTTGTAATCGAACCAAAAAACCCCAAGAAGGAACTAAAATGGAAATAAATACATTGGGTTGCCTTTGGAAGGAAAGGACTGGTTGTGGATTTAAGGCGGGGGAATTATACAATGTTGTATGTCCTTCCACTGAAATTAATAAACAGATTGTTCTTTAAAAACCAAGGAATGATTACTCAACTCCATAAATTTAAAATACAAACAGAAAGAATAATCCAGAAAAATCCAAAAATACTTTACTAAATTTTCTGTTATATGTCAGCATACTTGAAAAAGAAGGGACTGTTAAGTGTGGTGCTCTGGCTTGTATGCATGCTCGTATCATACAAGCCCTCTGATCTCAGGTAAGAGTGACAAGGTCACTTTTTCAAAAGTTTTAATACACACAATGGCAATCAAAAATCATAGAATCATAAAATCATTTTAGTTGCAAGAGACCGTCAAGATCATTGAGTCCAACCATTAACCTAGTGTCAGCCACTCCTCCCAGATTTGTACTATCAGCAAACTTGCCGAGAGCATACTCTGCCTCAACATATAGATCGTATGAATACTGACAGGATTGGTAACTCCTGGGGGACATCACTAGTTTCTGGCCTCCAACTAGACTTTGTGCTGGTCATCACTACCCTCCAGGCCTGGCCATTCAGCCAGTTTTCAACCCACCTCAAACTGAAAGAGTATTGCTAATCCAACGCATAATTCATCAGCTTATTTTTGAACATGTTATGGGATGCAGCATCAAAAACCTTACTAAAGTCAAGGCAGAAAATACTCACTGTTGTCCCCTTGTCTACCAAGTCAGTCATCTCACTGTGGAAGCTTATCAAGTTAGTCAAGCATGACTTCCCCTCAGTGAATCCATGCTGAGCACTTTCAGTCACCTTTATAGTCAAGCTAGTAATTTGGCCTCTAGAATATTATTAAGAAAAAGTAGCTTTAACTCTAAAAAGTTTTAATCTAACAGGAAATAATTATATCTTCAAGTCCATATTTTTCTGCTAATACAACCATTTATTTGATTTCTGTCACCTCACTGTCACAACATTCTTTGCCTCACAGTCCTAACATGAAAGAAGTTCTGCATAAGCAAAAGAGATGTGTGAGAACCGTATGCATAACTTCCCTACTTTAATGCTTTTGAACTGAACTCTGATGCTTGATGTCTCTGCTAGAGGAGCTATAAAGTCAGTGAATTATCAAATTAACAAGAGCAAAACAGTATGGTTTCTCTAAGCCGACATTTCAAGTGGCATGTATTAATTTATTCAGGATGCTATGTTTTATTGCCATATCAGCTTTTCCTTCATGTTTTTGAAGTCACATGGAAAACCTGTTTCGTACTGAGAAGTCATGTTTCTTTCTCAATGATACCAGCCCTTGTTTTCAGAAGTCTGAAAATGCCACTGCAGTACAGAATAGCAGAGCTTAAAATAAGCTGTCAGAAATGACAAACACTTATGTTAAGATTAAAAAAATATCATAAAGCACCATCTGCCAGGATATTACTCAAGTATATCTATGGAATAGATTAAAAATTGGATCCACATTTTAGCATATCAAAGTTCAAAAGCACTTAAGCACTTAAAATATTTTTTTTTGTATTATTTTCATTGTTGTTATTTGGTTAAATTAATCACAATCATTTCTGGTCTAGTCTTGAAGCAGAAATGCTAGTGTGTAACATGGCCTTTCTCATGACAGAGGATGAGACGTTTTGGAGAGGCAAAGCTTGTGTCCCACATCACTGTTGTTGTAAAAACAGAACATTTGCTGAGCTTTGGTCAGGTTCACTATAAAATAATTTTTCTGGTTTTCAGTGTTTCAGTTCTTATACTCCCATTGCTCCTTGTCTTATTGTATGTATTGCATCTTAATTTCGTTCAAAGCCACCTGTATGGTGTTGTGTTTCAGATTTGTGGCAGAAACAATGTTGATAACACATCAATGTTGTGATTATTGCTGAGCAGTACTTACACAGTGTCCAGGCTTTTTCTCATTCTTCCATCGACAGTGAGTAGGCTGGGTCTAGGCAAGAGCTTGGGAGGGGACATAGCTGGGACAGCTGACCCAAATTGACCAAATGAATGTTCTGTGCCATAGAATGTAATGTTTGACAATGAAAACTATGTGTAGTCTTTCTAGGATAACCATTGCAAGGAGGTTGGTTGGGCACTGGTCTGCTGGGCTTGAAGATAGTGAGTGATGGGAAGTAGTGAATGATGCCTTTGCAACACTTAGGTTATTTTATTTTTTCTCTTCTTTTTTACCTTTCACCTGTTAAATGTTTGTGTTTTTGTTGGTTTTTGTTTGTCCGTTTGTTTTTCTATCAACCCACAGGTTTTTCACTCATTTTTGCTCTTCCAATACTCTTTCTTATCCTACTATCCCACTGGAGAGAGGCTAAAGTGAGTGAGGGGTTGGTGGGTGCATACTTGCTGGCAGAGGTCAACCCAGCACAGTGTAGAAACATTTCTCTCACCTAAATCGTTTACCAAATTAGTCTGTTTGGAATCTCTTTGCACCTTCTGTGCTATAGCTCCATTGTAATGTCATGTTTCCCCCCCTTTATGTCTTTACACAGTCATTTCTCAGTCCCAGACTCTGCCCAGAGAGCTTCAGTCTCCCTCCTTCCTTTATTCCTCCCATCTGCTATTCTCTCTTCTTCTCTCATTTCTTTCCCCAGCTCTCATTTATGGTTATTGACTTCTCTGTATGCTGTTCACCTAGCTATCTCAGTGTTTTTGTTTTTCATACCTTTTTTTTTTCCCCTCTTGTCAAATTCCACTGGTACTTTCAAACTTTCTGACAGTATCCTGTAAATCCAGCTCTTGTTCCCTTTGTATTTGAATCAGGCAACTGGCTTCTCCTGTCTGGAAGGCCTGGTGGAAGAAGAGTAGGTGGTTGTACAGGATGTTCATTGGTCTCTAGAAGTTGAGAGTACTATAGCGATAATGCACTTCAAAGTCTTTTAGATTTTGTTAAATTTGACATTTATTTGTGATGTACTTGCTAAAACCTGTTTCTGTCAATCACCTTGAATTATTGTTTCCCAAAGGCTTCCCATTCAGCCATTTTTAGTAGATGTTGGAAGAGCAAAATGCACGTCCTTGACACAAAGGTCACTTTCACAACAAATACAAGTTTTAAAGTATGGCAGTGCTAATATATTCCATGGAAAAGGTCATGTTTTTTGTGTGTGGAGAACTGGCTCCCTCAAAAGTGAACGGGGTGAATAAACAATAATAATTTCAATTTAATAATATTAAACAAGAATAAATAAAAGCAAGACAGACACATGAAAAAGAAAATATAAGCCAAAGCAACCTCTATTTGATAAGTTATGTACAAGTGAAAGAAGAATTTTTAAATATAGTGCTGAGCAATTTTAAAACAACTGAAACTATTGGTCCTGTCTAAAGTAGTTATCTGTCCTTTATTCCTGTTTTCCCATTGACTTAAGCCCCTTTCCAAAATGTACAAGATGTTTCAAAAAGATGAACCCAATTTCAAAACAAATCCTGGTCAAATCAGATCCCACTTTTTGAAACAACCTGTATAATTAGACATTGCTACTTCAGGCTTTAGAGAAATATTATACAACCTCACTGATGAACTGCTGAAATATTCAGGATAAGTGTCACAGACCTTTATCAACTAAAGGCATGAGAACTCAAGATTCACTTTTTGGAAAAACTGATAAAGCATATACAGAGAAATGAAGAAATAAAGCAAAGACTGCATATTTTCTTGGATGGATTTCATTAGGATGTAAAAATAGTAAAGAAGTGTGAACTAACAGTGTATCAGCACAAGATTGTTTAATGCAGTCTGAAATCTAGGAAGCTCCCTAGATTTCCATAGATCCCCAGTGGTGGTTATTACTGAAATCACTATGGGTTGTCCATTTTGGCTATCTCCTTCCAGTTTTTATTGTAAACTGTGTGGCAACCAAGCAAAGGGCACCTCTTGGGTCCTAAAGTCCCCAAAGCAGTGAAAGCTTGCCTCCCTCTCTTCTGGATATGACATAAAGGGTTGATGGCAGATGAGCTAAATTTTATACATTCCATGATTTTATCCCTGCTTGAGGAATTTACTTATGATCTCTGCCATATGTGGCACAGGTGTGACTTGTAAGTTATCTATGTTCTTCCTACGGTATTATATCAACTGTTTCAGTTAGGCTAGCCACAATTACCAACAAAATAAACACAGATTAGATTATTTTTTTTTAAAGGAAAAATGTAATAAATATCTTTATTTCACAATTTAACAGACAAACTAGTGTTTACATTACTTGCCCAATTACATATAAATGTAAAAGCTTTCATATGGACATGGCTTTCACACACATCTACACAAACATTTCTACAGGGTCTTAAAAATCTTCATTTTCCCTAGTAAAGCGTCACTCAGGTTGTTTCAGTCATGGTGGTAATGTAAGAGAGCACTGTATATTTTTTTATCACTTCTTTGCTGTTTGTTCCTTTTGTTAAGGAAGTTTCATTTCCCTAGGTTTCCCATAGCAAAGACTCAGTCATGGATTCCAGAAATTCTTCTTAAATAATTTATTTGCAAGGTACAGCATAGATCAGCTCAAGCTGGGTGCCTCCTGAAGTGGAACCTCGAATAAAGATAACCTTAGGCCCTCTACTCTTACAATCCAAGCCTGCCACCCCCTGCTAATTACTCCAGGCCAGTTCCAAATATTAGTCTGGGGTCTCCCCATTCTTCATTTGATCTCTTCATTTTCATCAGGTGGCCCATCAGTCAGTGTCCTGACCTTCAGTTGCTATTTTGCACCTGCAGTATATGAAAAATAAGTTCTTGGCAATAACCAAAACATCTCCTGTTTCATCTTCTTTTAGACACAGTTCTGTTCCTTTACTTATCTCCAGGGTCACAGTTCCCCTTCTGTGGCCTTTTTTGCTTAACTGGACAGAAAATTCAAAACTCCACAGCCTGAAGAAGTTATGCTAAGCAAACTTAGTTATGGTAAGAGAATTGTCTATAAGCAGTTTCTAAACAGGTTATACAAGAAGCAGTATACCACATAATTCAATATACTAAGGCAGTCTATTCCATAACTTTGTTTCATTAGTGCAAACTCTTTGGTAGATATGTTGTTTTAGGATATACTCATTTTGTTGGCAAAAATTGCCCACATCCCTGCAATTCTGTTTAGTTGAGTTTGTTCTCCCTCAAAATTTTTGCTGCCTCCTGCTGAAACAATATGGAGTAAGCACTGATAAGCTTCCTGAACAGTACATTTAGCTGGAAATATCAGAGGGTATAGATGAGGGAGTAAGTCCCTCTTGGTACAGAAATTAATGGGGTAAAAATGTAAAAGCAGGAAAATTGATGATAAATCAGAATAAAGCTGACAAGACCTTTTGGATGAATGTCAGAAAAAAAGAGATGTTAAAGGGACATGACACACTTTGTTTTAACAACAAGCTTATTAACACTTCAGGCTTAAAACACTGTTCTCTAACAAGTAATAAAAAGAGCCCATCTGCTCAGGTAGCTAAAGTTCATAAGGAAAATTTCTTGGCAAAAGGAGAAGAGACAAATCTGTCCAGTTAGCTGGAATTGGATTATGGTATTTGAATTTTCCGATGCTATTGCAGCTATTTTGCATTCTGTATTAAAATTATGCAAATTAAATACAAGTACACCATTCCTCTTAGTCTACTTACATCCCTATTTCTTAGAGTGTTTCTGCAGTTTCTAATCTGATCTAACAGTAAAGATTTTAATCGTCTTTTGCATGACACATTTTAAATGCAAAATAATAACAGCATGATAATTATAGGTGTATTGGAGGAGCATAGTGGCTTCGTCTCACAAAAATAGGAACAACATCTTAATGAGTGACATGTTGTTATTGTTAATGTCATATACTTTTAAAACTATTTTATACTCCTTTCTCACCAAAATGTGTTTACATTACATTTAAAAAATGGTTTTGATAAAAATAAAAACCTAGTGCTAATTTTTCATATTGTTGGTAATATGTTCTCCATGTACGTTAGTAGTCTGGGCTGATGGTAGAGGTAGGCTGTGTTAAAGTGTATAATAGAGTTACAATTTACATTTTCTCTTTCATTTTCGTATTTCATTACTTCTATGAACAGAAAGGTTTGTTAAGGTAGTTGTGTATTATTATGCAATATAAACTGTATGTTAAGTAGTTATACATTATCTTACTCTAGAACAACAATCAGGTAGAACTTTTATCTTTTCTTTACAGTATAGACTATTGGCACATTCACTCTGCCTTCCACTCCCCCTTTCAAACAATGCTGCTATGAGTAGTGTGTTCCCCTGGATTAGCAGAGTAGCAGAATCAGCCTTAATGCTTGCAGAATGTAATCAAGTCTCTATAAACAGTAACACACAGAGAACTCAAAAAAAACTGTAGTTGTTAATATTTAAAAGCCATACAGATAGCAATATGCATAGGTTTAGCATGTGGACTAATATAAATGCATCTTCATGGACACAGGAGAAAAAAAAACTAGACATCTTTTACAAGACACTTGGAGAATGGTTCCTTTTCTGGATCTAAGACTTGTGGTTTAACCCAAGCTAGCAAAATAACCACGATAGCCACTTGCTCACTCTCTTCCCACTCCCCAAATAGGGGAGAGACTCAAAAGGGAAGGGAGAAACACGGATTGCGATAAACACAGTTTAATAAAATCACAAAATACTAGTACACTACTAGTATATATATGTATATATACTAGAAATAGAATTTAAATAAATTACTCAATGCAATTCCTCACAAACTCCATCCACACTGAGCAACCAGCCCCAGAAAACAGCACCTGGTCCCAACAGTCAATCCTGCAGAGAGAGAAGAGGAAAAAGACAGAAAGGCCCAGAGACCTCTGCAAAATGGCAGGATGGCAAAAGGCTGAACGAACAAAAGTCCTGAACTGAACTCCCTTGGCGAAAACGATGAAGATGTGAGAGAGACAGGAAGATCCCAACTCTCCTTAAATCAAGCTCTGTCCCATCTGTGCCCCCTTTCCTCAATGCCTCATACCTGTAGGTGGAGTGCTCAGAACGTCTTTGACTCTCAGACCAGAGCAATTAAAAACATTAACTGTGTCCCAGGGTGTTGTTTTCTTGTTATCAAACTAAGTCCGAATAATGACCGTGCTATCTATAAAAAACATAGGTTTCTAACTGCATGAAGAAAATTAACTCATTTTCAGTCAAACCAGCACAAGGGGTCAATCTACAGAACATCAGAGTTAAAACAGAAAAGAAATATCTGTGAAAAAAAATATTTTTTAATATTAGAAAAATGTTATATTATCCTCTGATTTTATTATAAAATGATGGTAGGTTAAATCATTATTGCTAAGGGTTTTATTTTGAAAGCTAAACTAAACTAAAATTCAGTCTAAAGCAGAAATTTGTGAAAGTTACATAGCATAGGAAAAATGGGCTTAAGCTGGACTGTGTTGAGTAGCTCTCAGCTACTTTGAATGATATTTTTCAAGGAATTATAAATTAAATATATTTTATTTAGATATACTTTTTAGAAATTGATTTAAAACAGCTATGAAAAAAATTGAATTTCACAGTGTTTTAACTGGAAAAAAACATGTCAGAAAGCCTCATAGGAAAATGGCTAAAAATACCATTATAAAGATCTGCTTTTCTGTAGGTTTTAATTTCTTTCTTGAGACAATATTTGCTGGTGTTTGTTTGTTTTCCTTTACCTGTTCCTGTTTCAGGCTCAGACAAGATTTTATTTTGCATCTCCCTTCCCTGTTCTGTGCGTATATGACTTTGGAAACTGTTCATGCTTCATTTTTGTGTCTCTTTAGTGATCATAGAATAATTCCTCAGTACACCATCTCAGAGATCTCTTTTCCACAGTAGTCTCTCATATTGTCTTTCTTTTCCAACATAATCTAAGCTGTCCAGAGGAAAGCTTTGGTTGCAAGATGAAGTGTATGACCTCTACTACAGGTTGTTTCAAAAAGATGGGCCCAATTTCAAAGCACAGTGATTTCAAATCGGGTCCATCTTTTGAAACACCCTGTAGCTTGAAAGATAGTTATTCATCTTTATATAGTTATTCAAAATATCTATTCAACAAGTCCTTTTAACTATTGGAGATTCATGGTCTTCTCTTCCTATATTTTGGATACCTGTCCTTCACTTAGTTTTCAGATATTTTTATACTTAAATGTCATGCAGTAGATTTGTTCTTAGATTCTTAAACCATCTCTTTCAGGATGCACTCAAAAGTCATTGTCTTTAACTTTCTCTTATTTTCTCTTGCTTCTGGTTTTTACCTGTAAAGGTATTCTACTGTCTTTCAAGGAGCAATCCTAGTTTTGTGAAGTTAAAAATAAATAATCCTAGGTGTATATCTTGTTCTTCTTCAAAACATTCATGTAGAAGAAAAATATAACCTTTCTTTTCCTAAGTCTTTCTGTATGGCTAACAATTCATATGTTTCTTGTTGTGTTGGGTTTTAGTACTGTTATTTGTTGTTCTTTTTTGTTTGTTTGTTTTGGTTTTGTTTTTTGTTGCTGTTGTTTAGTGTTTTTTGGGTTTTGTTTTGGTTTTGTTGTTGTTGTTTTTTCTCTTTTTGTCTGGTGTGACCTTGCTATGAGTTATTAATATGCCTTATATTCAGTATGTCTTATATTTGGTTGAAGAAAGTGTCTTTCAAACGTTAGGATACTCATAAAGTTGGTTGTCATTCTCAGGTTGAGTAGGCATCCTGGTCTACTAGTGCTGAGCTACCTGGCTATGGTTAAATAATATGAGATACTATCTTATTTCACAGTGACTGCCCTTGTTGTTTTAGCTTCTTAATAATGACGTATGAGAAGATACATTTCAACTACTCCTATAGTCTTTTTTATCTCCAAATTCTGTTCAAGCCAATATGGATTATAGTGTAATTTTGTCATAGTCATGTGCCTCAGTTTTAAACAATTCCTTGGTCCCTCAGAAAAGTAAATGGAAAGGTAGAATTAAAAATACAGTTTCTTATTTTTATAATAAGGTTTCTAATTTCTCCTGTTGTTGTTGTTTTTCTTTGTTTTGTTTTTGTTTGTTTTGGGGTTTTTGGTTTTTGGTTTTTTGTTTGTTTGTTTTTTTGGCTTTTGTTTGTTTTTTTTTTTTTTTTTTTGCATTTCATGATTTCCTTTTCACCTACACCAAAACATTCAGGGATTTCTGCACTGCAAGAGAAGTGAGACAAGGGTAGGTAGGACATGCTCATGTGGCGGGTGTAATCAATGACTGAACCAACAAGGGGTCATAATGTGGGACAGCAAGTCCCTAACAGGATCAGAGTGAGGAGTTAGGGTCAGTGAGTGATCAGGATCAGAGAGAGTCCGGCCGTCATCCAGAAAGGCTGCAGTGCAGAGGCAGATTTGAGGCCAAGCCAAGGAAGCCAAGCTAGGGTCAGCACTGGCGGGGTCCAAGACAGAGCACAGGCACAGAGCGGGTGGTGGTACAGCCACAGCTTAACAGCACCTCCCAAGGAAGAAGAGGCAAGCCCTCAGTTCTACTTTTTTTCACAGTTATTCTGTGGAAAGCAGAGGACCTGGCTTTGGCCTCATGCAGCTCAACTCTAAGTTAGCCAGCCAAACTAGAAGGGTGTTGTTCTTGCAGTTATCTAAGAGTCATGGAGTGGCCTAAGCTTCGTAAAATTTTGTGAATGGCCATACATTATACTTGATGTAGCATAAATTAACCTGTAACAGCACCCAGCTGTAGTTCAGTGGTTCATTTAGTATTTCTGTGTTTCCTACTTTTGCTCTATTGTGTGCACAAAGATGATTCTGTAGAATTTTTTGTTTGTTTGTTTTGTTTGATTCTTTTTTCAAAGAATCTTCTCACATCCCTTAGGAAACCATTGTTTAATAAATACTGAGAAATTCAAAGTATGAGAAAGTTAAGGAAAATCTTCTTTGATATATATTGGAAAAATAAAAGAAAAAGAGTGTGCTGCATACAAAGTCATGGTTTAAACCAGCATTTTATGAGTTTCAAAGAATTATAGTTGTACGTATCAAACAAAGTCTTCTAATCTTTTGTTTTCTGTTTGATTAATTAATGAATAAAGAGTGATTGAACGCAGTTATCAAAAAATCATGAAAAAACAAATTATAATTATTTTTCTTGATTTACTAAAAGCTCATATAGCTTCAGGGTATTTGTCCAACATTGGTAAACAAATTGACTTTTTTTTATTTTTTCCCCAATAGGTTAATTTACAGGTTTCTCTAAGTGTTTATAAAAATGAAAATTATGTTACTTAACAAGAATGTTAAGTTCCGTTAATTTTAGAGCTGCAAAATATCAAATAAAAGAGATGGTTTTAATGTGATTTGTTTCTCCTCTGGTTAATGTATCTTCCTTTATTACTATACAATTTTAGACCTAAGAGTTACCTTTACAAGTCAGAAAAATGCAAGAATGGGTATACTGTAGTAAAGGACTCTTGTCATACCTGATAGAAACATTTCAACAACACAGAGCTCTGAAGAAAAGAAGAAATAATATAAAATGTAATTATCAATTATGTGAGTTATTTATGATATATACACTGTAGCATATATATTGTATATTTTCCACAATATGTATATTATAAAATTATAAAGTATTTTTATTTGTTCTAGTCAGTCTGTATTCAAACATATGGTGATTTATAGTTTTTGTTCTCTGCAAAAATTTTAATACAATAGGCCATAATATAGCACCTGTACTTCAGATTTTAGGATGCAGTGACATTGAAAAAATGATGCTAGAAATCTAGCACAGCCGAACTGTTTTAATGAAAGGCAAGTTGTGAGGTGATCTCTGTATTTTGATACTATATCTCTTAACTGTGTTCAGCCATCAAAAATGGTGAGTTTATTTTAATTGAAAAACAGCTTTCCTCCTTCTGGAACCATGATAAGTTTTGATTTATGTAAAGTCTGTGTGATTTTGAAAGAGGGCTATTTGTTGGTGAAAATCACTTCACCTCTTCTTATCATGAACAGACTGTGTGTAGGGAATTCTTTGGCAACCAGTGAATGAATAGGGTAAATAATCTACCATTGCCTGAAAGTACAATGAGATTGTCAGTATTTTTCATTCTTCTGCATGTTATTTCTATTTTTTTTAACCTGCTTCTGGTATTAGTCAATAGTGTATCTTCTTTGCCTTTGAGTACCACATTTTATTACAGAAAAATATGACATCAAATCGTAGTGCTCGGTGGGAGGTTTAGTGCATTTCTATAGTGCAGAACTGTTTGTGTTGTATATTTGCAATTAATGAAGAGAAACCAAAATAAAATGAGACCAGTGTGGGTAATAAAATCTCTCCTACCTGTGTACTAACTCACTAACATGGCTGTTCTGAAAGATGTGTTGTGGAGGTGCTGAATTAAAAAGGAGAGACAGTTTTGGAACTGAGGATAGTTGTATAACATTGAATGAAGGTCACAATGTTCTCCCTTTTCATGGCCAATTATACTTCCAACTAAATATAATGATGTGAGCCCGTGAGAAAAATCAGCAATATCTTTTAATCCAAAGCAGCAAGGTCAAAACAGCAGAGAAAAAGCATTCTCAAATGATGAGCTATTAGAATAATTTCTGCTGCCTTTGATGACCCAGTTTTAAGCCTTCTTGAAAAGTGCATCCCAAAACAGAGGTTCCTTCATCTTTGAATGAAGTACTGGGATAGCATATTCTCCCACCTAATGTCCATTTAGGTTGCTGTTTTGAAACTGGGAGTCAGAGTCGTGGTTTTGACACTTTCTGCTTTCTTCATGAGTAGATGCTGCCAGTATGTAAGCTATTTGGCTACTATGTTCCTTAATGAGATGATACCTAACATAGAACAGAATGTCTTTTCTTCTTCCTGTCCTTTTGCCTAGGTTAGTGACATAGAATAAGATAATAAGCTCAGATATTTTTCTGCTCAGTTTCTCAAAAAACATGGAACAAGTACTCTTCATACCATTCTGCTAAATAGTGCTAATTTCTGTTCTGAAATAGCAGTTAGTTTAGATTTCTTAAAATTAGGTCTACTGCAAATAATGGGTTGCTTTTAAGGTTATTCTAGTTATAGAAATCATATTAACACAATTAAAGCAATATTCTAGAAATTAGCCCTAATTTAAGTAAAATTCAAGCAAAATTCAAATTGCCCCCTTTTAAGTACATTTCTCATTGCCAAGAAAAAACATACATTCATGGAGGCTTTATGTCAACTTAATAATTTGTGTTGTAGAATGAAGAGTAGACAAAGTATGTTTTAAATACTTTAAAGGTAAGTGTGTCAAAAAGTCAAGCACGTTTAGTTGATTTGGGGTAAAACTGGATATATTCTTTGTATTATTAGCATTGTTATTTTAATTCAAAAAGTGCTTACTCTGGTCTGTATCTATCTTAAGGTCTATTAGAAATACAGAACAACAAATAACAGCAGGAAAAGAATCAGAAAGAAGACAAGAAAACAGCTTAAAGTATCAATTAAAAGATAACTAATCCATCAACATGCTTTCCTTACATCCCGCTTGTCATTTACTCACTGGTTAGCTAGGTTAAAAACTCATGCTATATCCCTTTTTCCTAGGAGACGGAAAAGATCATCAGATCATAGGATACCACATACAGCAAAGACTGAAGTTTTGATACATTTCACTGCATTCAGCAGATTTACAAATTTTAGAAACTTTGGCTTATCTCCAAGAAAGTTCCTATCCACAGAGAAAGGTCAGAAATATCTAAAAGCTGAGGTAAAAACTCATGCAGCTAACTCTGAACCTGGAAGCAAATTAGTCACTGTCCCAGATAATAAGCTTGAGCTGAATATCGTTGCTGAAATTATTCTGGATGCAGGATTGTGATCGCACAGTCACACTGGTTTCAGGATTTGAATTATTATTTGAAGATTATTTTCTGTTTCATAGATGGTGCTGTGTAAGGTGCCTTTGGAACTGCTTTGGATAACTACACAGCATTGCAATGTGTAGAGATGTGGTAAGCAGCCAGGCAAAGAAAAACGTCTAGCATTTTAAAGCCTCCAGAATGACTTTCGAACTTAGATATTACATAGTGTTCTTTCTATTATTTTGTCCATGATGGGTTTCATTATGTTTCCCTACATGACAGTAACCCTGAACATGTGTTCTTTTACCTTTTGTCATAAAGAATGAGAATTAAAATCTTGAACGCAGAGACTAGTATGTGCACATCACATTAATAGTAATTGTTCATCAAAAAAAAAGAAAATATCAAATTTGAATTCAAAAGTTTATCACGTTCATATTCAATATTTTATGAGTTACCGAAATTACTTACAGTTCCTAGTATTTATCACATTGCTGATTTTGTACAAAATCTGCAAGAACAAGGTTATCAGACTTAGGCTCGGGTTGTCTTGACCTGCCTGGAGCTTGGTTCTAGCCTTTTTAGCTGCAGCTGCAGTGGTCTACTCACTAGGTAACTATTGCCTAAATTGTTTTACTTTCATTTTGCTTTGTAGGACTGTGTGATCTACTATTGTTATACTACTTTTTGTATCCTATAACTAACTAATAATAATAATAATGAGCAGTGGAAGAGTAAGCCAAACATGTAGCACAGAGGAGAAAGGGTAGACACTGCAAAATGTGTATAATATTTTTAACTGCATTGTTATGGAGAATTTTCCTGTAATAGTATTCTTTTGTTTGTTTGGTTGGTTGGTACTAAAATTAAGATGTTAATATTTCGTGTAGACTAACAATGAGTTGTTGAATTTGCATATCAAGTGTATTTAAGTGCCCATATAAACCGTAGAAGTTGCAGTGCAACCAAGGCCATAATTTAATGCAACAGGACATTGAAATCCTTCAGCATGTTTATTCATACTTATGTCTGCTGACCACTTTAATCCATTCTTCACTTCCAGCTCAATGTATCCATGATTTGCTTGGCCAATAGTCACTCAGTTTGATGTGGAGGTCTCAATGCCCCTGGGCTTCAAAACTCCTAGGCTGAAACTATATCATCTAATGCTACCATTAAGTATAACCCAGTTAAACGATGGGTGGTGTTGAACCATGTGCACATTTAGTGCTAAAAATATCTCTTTGATATCTTACCAATTATATACAATCATAATTTAAACACTTAGAAAAAGCAGCAGTTGGGCCTGCCAGTATGAACTCGTACATGTTGGCTGAAGAATTTAAACATTTCTCCTTTCTAATTAGAGAGTTTAAAAATACCTAATAAAAGTGGCTTGATATCCCATTTAGTACTTACATAAAAAAAAAAAAAAGCTTAAATTCATTTTTAGAATAGTGAAATCTCAAACTCAAGGCCACGCAATGCCACTGTAAATATTACACACAAACCCTTAATTTCTGTTCTTCATAGGTATGAGTTAGTTATCAATTTAGTTGTTTTTCTAATGCAGATCATTGACAAGGAAACAGATAGACTGTTCTCTTTTCTGTGAATCCATTGTTTGAGAGAAACAAACACCTTTCGACTGATTTTTTTTTCTAGAAAGGAAATACTGTTTATTGCCTTCTTAAATTTTGGAAATGAGGTGCAGAATATAGCTACTGTGTAGTACTCTCCTGGCTTTATAAACTGGCCATATGTATTTTAGCTATACATTTACTTGGGCACAGTTATTGTAGAAGTGATTATCCCAAATTAAAAATTAATTAAAACTGCACATATTAAAAATGTTAGGTTGTTGTTCATTTTTAACAATTTTTTAACAATTTTTAACAATTCTTCTTCCATGCAATTTTCTAATCTTAATTAATTATACCTTACCGTTTTAGATTAGAAGCCTGAAGCCTTAATTATTAATAGAGATAACATATTTTTCCTATGTGGTTAAAGCATTGATTGAATCAGATGCCTCTTCTTCTTGCTTGTAGCTTACTGTGCCATTCCTTGAGGCAACACAAACGAGTGTGGGTTTATTTTTTCTTTTCCCTTTTCTCTTTCTCATATACCCTACATAAAAACTTACCAAAGAAGTAAAAGACTACAAAACACATGTCTCTATATACAATGTCTGGAGGAGGAGTAGCAGAGAATTTACATTTATGGAATATAAAAGTGGATTATAAGATAATACAAACTGAATATCCTTGAATATTAAGGCCTGCAAACAAATAACAGACTCATCATTAATACTTTTGACTCTTATTATGTGTTTTTCAAACATGAAATAGAGATATTGTTTTCTTGTTGATCAAGTAAGAAGGGGAAGGCATAGAAACTTATGTCACAGTTTCCCTGAGGTCAATTTTCAATATTTTATCTATTTTACTACTTTACCAGAAGTGTGATTTATTTTGCTTACTACAGGGATACATATTTTTTCGTTTTGAATTTTAATTCCATATTTATGAAACCTATTTCAATAAAAAACCTCGAAAGGAATCTGTTTTGGTGTTTATTTTTTTGTTGTGTTTTGTTTTATTGTGGGTTTTTTGTGGTTTTTTTGTTTGTTTGTTTGTTTGTTTGTTTTTCCCTGTTGGACACTTACTTTGTTACAGAGCTTTATTTTGTTCTATTGTATTTTATGGGTACTTGATACCTAAAATATTTTTTTTCCAATCATTAGAAGTCATCGCTTTCACAGTGAAGCAGTGCTAAAATCATGATAGCAAATGTTAAGTATGTTTATTTGGAAATCAAAGACTTGAGCGCAGTTCATAAAAAAAAAAATCTGGCTTTGTTTAAAACAACATACTTGTTTTCTGGTAACGATGGCAGCACAAAGAGAGTGGCAGAACTTTCCTTAGCGATTAGGTAAAATACTTCTGTAAGTAGATCAGAACTGGATCCCTACTGCTGCCCATAAGTTCTGTTTTCTTTTAAAATTCTACTCATAAATTGTTCAGCAAATACACCCAATAGACTCAGAGACAAGTAGACCGAAAACCAGCTCCAGGCTTTTCTGTGTTGGGGCCTAGAAGCTAATTTTTAAACATGAATTATACAGTTGGTGGCAGTGACAGCCTGAGGAAACAAAAGCCATGACATATTCATGTTCCACATAGGACATTTGTTTGTTAGGCTTTGCATGCTACTTTAATGCTGCCAACTGAATATAAAAGTCCTGTGTTTCATGAGACATTCCTTGTTTGCCTACCTGGGGGGAGGAAATGAGAATTAGAAAATAGCTTTTAAACAGTTTTGAAAAACCAACAACTAGACATTTTTTGCTTTCTCTTCTAATTTCCTGCTTCCATGGGTGCATATATTTAATTGCTCATGGGCTGAAGAGCTGCTTCCAGTACCACCAAAAGCAAATGGTATGCCATGGTTCAGTGTGGATGGCAATCAACCAGCTGGACCACCCTTTGTTTCCCATTCTGTGATTTTGGATAAATCTTATGAATACTCCTTTATTTTAGAAAATATAAAATGCAAGTAAGTGTGGGCTTCGTGTGTCTTTTTTTTTTTTTTTTTTTTTTTTTTCAGATTCCAAAGAGGCTGAAGTTCAAGTTTTGTATGCAGCTGTGTTTTTGCATTTGCAACACTCTGAAATATTCAAATCACTAAACTTTAATACTTGGTTTCTGATATCTAGATTTGGAAAAGGGAGTGATTTTACATGTGAATTACCAATATAAATATGTGTTTGTGTGATGACAAATAATATAATGATGTTTGCCTAGCTGTCAGGACAAACCACTGTAATAAAAATGGTTACTTAATAACAGCAATAATTTTTCAACCACTTCAGGTACCAATTTGATCTTGATAATAAATGCCTCCCTCTAACTCATGTTTGTTATGGTATGCGATAAAACTGGAGAGGAAAGAGCATCTAAAGGAATTAGTGAACACTGACAGGAGGATGGAATGATTTCTTTAAGCACTTAATACTCTGAATAAGAACATGTATAAATTTGTACAGAAGCCAAAACCCCATCTAGCTAGAGTGCCTAACTTTTGGTGGTGGTGGTTTTGGTTTGTTTGTTTGTTTTGTCTTTAAACATTGAAAAGGAACTCTGGAGGTATGGTTTTGTTCAGTTACTATCTTATCTCTTTTCATAAGGAGGGATAAGTAGCTACCTTCAAAGAGCATTTATAAATTTGGTGACAATTCCTATTAAGTCTCTCATTTAAATACCTAAAGTTAAACCCAAGCCAAAGGGGTTTGTGCAAGTTCATCTGACCATCAGTATGAAACAGAAGCAGAATCCTAGAATAATATAATTCCATTTCTGGACCATCTCTTTATATATGGACTTTCTTACATACATTTTCCCCAAGGCCCCACCACCTCAGCTGGGGGCTCAACTGTGCCCTGCAGCGGGTGGTTGGAGCCACCGGAAACGGCTGTGTCTGGCATGGGACAACCCTGGCCTCTCCTCACAGAGACCCCTGCAGCCCCCACTGCCAGCTCCTGGGTATGTGGAATCAATATAATTTTTAACTCACTACATCTGTGTCATTTTTCGTTCCTTTATTCATGCTTTGTTTCATTTTTCATTTTCCCTGACTGTCATAGGTACTGATTTTACATGGTAAAACCATTTTTTCATTGTGTGCTGAACAGGTGAGTTTTCCCTTTGACTGACATATCCTTAAGATGAGAAATGCAAGCAGAATAAAATTTTGAATTTCATGTTGCATGGAGTACTGTGGGCAATCCCATGCATTTTGAAGTGAAATACAGGCACTAGCCATTTCACTGCAAGGAAGAGGCAGAGGACACTTCCTTCCCAGTGACCCTCGTAGATCTTGGAGTATAATTGGAAGGCAGGCTGGAGGTAATGTGAACTGCTGCTGTTCTACTTCCGCAGCTTGGTCCTCTGCTGTTTGCCCACCATGCCAGAGGTTCTAGGCTTCAGAGCCCATGGAATATAGAATAGAGGAAAAACCTGCATTTTTTCTGCAGAAAAACAAACCTAACTTTGGGAAAAAAGGAAGGCAAGTTAGGAAGAGTGTGCAATCAGTTATGGTTACTTGGTTCTCTAAGTAGGTTAAAAAACACTTGTGAATTATTTTCTGCTTTCACCTCTTGGCAAGAGCCCATAAAGACCATAAAGAGCAATCATGAGGAGATCTGCTAAGTCCCTTGCCTATCCATTAAACCATCTGAATCATTTCAGAAGCAAACAACCACACAACAGAGCAGATAATCTGTACAGTACACCCTCACTCATGGGTGCAAATAGATATATCATTGAATTCATTTGGGAAACATGTTCTAATCAATAAAAATCTCAATTTTATGTAGTGGTAGAGTCTTTCAATTCTGTAAGCAGCTGCAAGGAAGGAATTGCGATTTTTAATGGGTGATTAGTGGGTAAAACCTTGAAAAGGAAGTATGTTTTTCTTCTCATTTTGTATTGGGGCAAAAACATTGCTTATTCAAAGCTTTTCTCAGTTTACTTATACTGTGAGGACTGGAATATATTTGAGGAATCAATATAACCTCTTTGCCCCTTTCTCTCATGAATTAACAGATTGACATGAATAAGTCGCTGACTCTGCGTAAGAAAAAGGGAAAGGAATTATGAATTATTGGTTTGGCATTTCACCTCAATAAACAGGCCTACCAGAATGACTGAGGTTACCTATTTGAGAGAAGTGTACATCTGACACATAGATACCATAGAAAATTGTGATACATTACTTAGTTTTTTTTTTTTTTTTCTTATTGTTATTGTCATACTGAGAAGAGTAGTAGGGAATGTGTTGCAGCTGACATTCACCCTTCTAATCCCAGTGGAAGGGAGAAATGAGCCATGCTGAAGTAATGTTTTAAGTGTTTCTGCTGTATATTTTAAAGATATCCAGAGTCTGAGATATTGTATACAAGTGCACATCATTGTGTACAAAAGAAAAGCCTTTTTTTTTTTTTTTTTGACTTTTTAAATGTAATTTCTCTATAACCTGAAACTGAGCATTGCAGAGTTATAAATGTTGGAGCACATATTTTTGTTTGAAGAAAGTTCTTATATAAGATTGTTCACTTCTCTATAATACAGTGTTTTTCTTTTTTTTGAATAATTATAGCAGTTACAGATAGACAATCTAGGGCAAAAGACATTCTAGTTTTATAGCATGGTCCTCATACAAACTTCCTTATATTTTCTGATGCTTACACACAATGTCATGATCATTTTTGCTGAGTAAGAGTCTGAAATTGCACGGAGGAATATTACTAGTATTAATAAAAAAAAAAAAAGTCTCGTAAACCCTGTCTCTGGAGTTAAGCATTTTAAACTAAGTCATCAGAAAATGCTTCAGTGTTCTAAGGATTTGCAATTCTGAAGTCCTTTCCAGAATGGGACACTCAAAAGGGAGCAGAAAACAGTACTGCCTCTGAATAGAAGTGGGCAGGTCAGCAGAAGGAGTTGTCTGTGTTCTGAGAAGACGTGCTTAGTGCAAATTAATGAAAAAAAAAAAAAAAGGTCATACCTGAATTTTAGGTGCTCACAGAAGTAAATGTCCATGATGTATTTTTGGATTTAGCTTTGAAAATACTAATCTAAATATGAAGCTCTCTTAGGTTTTAGAAGACAAAATGACCACTGGAGTAGCCAGCTGCTAAGGTTATATGTTAAATATTAAATTGGGAGATCTTGGGAACTGTCACTCAGCTTCTGGTGTATTCACAGACTGATTGCATATAGATTTGACTTCCAGAACTTTAACTGCAATAATACAAAGTTTAGTTGGAATACACTTGCTTTATTTCTTGAGAGGATTGTGCATCCCTTACAATCATTGTAGCCAAACATTTGATTTTTACTCTGGCCAGTTAAATACAGTTCTTAGAATGCCAGCACTTCACTTTAATCATGAACACTACCATATGCTTTATTTTATAACAGAATAAAATATGTCTTTTATTAAAAAAAAAAGCCCCTAAAAATATTTAGCTGAAGTATTAAGCACAGAAATCAGATCTTTAAGATTAATAGCTTTGTTCTGTTAATTTTTATGTCTTTGGAATGCGTCGTCTCTTTCTTTCTACTTGAACTGATGGTCTCTTACTTACCCCTTTTATGGGGTCTTTGCCAGTCTTGTTTGTGAAAACTGCTTGTGTTGACCTTGATGCATGGGCTTATTCTTCTTCCTTGAAAATGCCTATCTTTTACAGAAGTATTCAACCTCTGCTGGCTTCCAGTCCCTGGCCCAGTACCTTGCTCCTTCATCTTACTCTTGTTTTAACATTTGGCAGTGTAACCAACATACTGGAAGATTAAGATATTCATTCCAACTGTGCTCTGTATTCTCACTTGTGTAGCAGAACAATGCATTCAGCCCTTCAGAAATGCTGAAAACAGTAAGCAAATCTCTTATTCCTTGTAACACAGGCAGTTTGATCCATTTGGAAACCATGTCTTCAAATCTTTATTTTCAGGAAGACAAATGTACTTTCCATTCCAGAACTGTTTTGAGGTAACAACACTCTTCCCCAAAACTTACGCAGAGATCCTTTAGTGAAGAGCTAGAAGAATATTCAAAAGTGTTTCTGGAAGAATATCTAGAAATAGTTGTAGAAGAATACCTCAACAGCAGGCTCGAGAAGTCAGGGGACAATGTGAGAAATGTGCACCTGTCCTGCTTAAGCCAAGACCTCAAGGACTGCTTATTTTATCTATCAATTCCTAATGTTATATATGAAAGTAAGTACTCACCACAGTATTTTAAATTCATGTCTTTCACCATCTGAGTGTCTTTGTCATGCTACACAATAATACTCATTCTTATGGACCCAAATAATTTCCTCCCCACTCCCTAATGTTTTAATTTCAACAAGAGAGAAGGGGAGAGAACTAACCACACTGATGTACCAGTAGTTTGATGACCTGGGAATTATATAGAAAACTAAAGAATTAAACTTGAATTAACTAAGCCAGACAAAGTATTTGAATGCTGTGTTTTGGCTGGTTGGGTTTTTTGTTTGTTTGCTTTGTGTTTGTTTTGGTTTTGGTGGGTTTGGTTATCTTTATTTATTTTTATTTTTGAGACTGTTCTAACTACTAAGGAGCACCTCTGAAGAAAATCATAATCAGCTGCTAGGTTTCTTATTTTGTGAGAAATGAAGTCTTCTTGATGATTTATTAGACGTATTGTGAGCTCTTCAGTTTGCTCTAGCTGTGACAAAGATAGTAAAATGCTTAGTCCTGCCAAGAGGACTGTTAAGAGGTGTCACTTCTTGGAAAGTACAAAACTGTAGCTCTTAAGTGAGGGAAGCTTAAAAGCAGAAAGTGAAGATCCCTAATAATTTAAATGTTTCCAGGTTTAGAGGGCAGTTCAGTAGGAAACTTCAGGAATAGTTCTAGTCACAAGCTTCCATGTTCTCTCTAGGTTTCACTTAAGATGTCCTAAATGGCTGGCACAAAGTCGACAAAAAAAAAAAAGGCAGAGGAAAGCCAGAGAACTGAATTTTTCTGTATCAGTTTAACTTGTTTGCTATATGAACATCTCCACTGCAGTAGGCTATCCCATAGTTAACAGTTATTTTCTATTATTAAGCTCTTTCTTAAAGTCAAAGCTTATTTGATTAAATTCTGCAAACCTTCGACAGTAGACCAATATATATAAATTCAACGAAAATCCTCGAAATTATATGGAAAAATTAGATCAATGCAGTATGCCTATGGCTGTTTTGTTACTTCTTCAGATTTGTTACATGGTGCTAAACATTTGACTCTGAAAAGACAAACAAAATTTAATATCAGTTACCAGACTAAAAAAATCAGGTAACGCATTGATTGACAAATTTACATTAAATGACTAATTAAGGAAATGAGAATTTTACTTAAACCTTGTCATTTTGACACTTACTGATATGAAAAAATAAAACTGATAGTCACCTTCAGGATTATCGCAGGAATGGCAGTGCTAAGATGCTAGACAGCTATTTTTAAAGGAAAATACTGCCTTGCGCATCAATAAAACATGTTATAAAGCAACAGTATATTTACAAGTAAATAACATTGTGGGGTGAATTTATAACCTGACATTGGTGAAAAATTGGATTTTCCAAACTTCTAAACCACTGAGACAAAACAACATGTCGGTTTATTTCTTTTGAGAAGAATGCGTCTGGATATCCCATAAAATTGCTCTTTACGACTGACTCTTCATCAGCTCTGTCGTTTCAAAGTAAATTACTGAATTTCCTACATTTCTGAATGGAGTGGTACTGGAAAAAGCAACAACTCTGTTTGCTCTGAGCTGTATGTTTAGGCCTTACACATATTTTATTGTGTAGTTTGCGAAGGACAATTTATAATGGTGATTTAATTTTCACCTCAAGTCGTTGTTTTCCTTTCCTGTCATGTGGTGTGAAAAATAAATGGTATGTGTATATTTTTTAAAGTGTTTTTTTTTTTTTTATTGCTAACCTATCAGACAAAATCCTGCACCTCCTATCATTACTCATATTTTATCTGTTTGCTTAATGGCTTTCAACTTACTTGTGTTTGAGTATTACATAATACTAAGAGAGTAAAATACTTTCTCATGCCTGGAGGGAAATATTTTGCTGTTAAACCTTGGTCTTTGCAATTGGTGCAGAAATATCATTACCTGCAGCAAGTCATGAAATTATTCTGAAATCCAAAGTACAGTCTGAAAACTAATGACTACTAAGCTGTAATACTTTTGTTTTAATGTATTAATGTTATAAGGACTAAGCCACAAAAACAGCACAATATAGTTGTTATGCAGTGATCCGAGACAGTTTCTTGCCTATATTCCCCTAATGACCTTACGCAGTATAAAGACGTGATAGAGATTATTATTTTAGTACTAGGATTAATGAAGGAACAATACTTTTAAGTGGTGTCCATAAATCATAAATTCAAATGAAAAGACAAAATTGAGTGTGTACATTTTCAGAAAAAGATAACTTCAGTTCAAGAAAGTCTTAATGAGTGATAGATTTTGCAGTCTAAAGATACTACAGTTTATAGTGTAAATTCCTTAACTAAAAGCAAGCATAATGTAAACTTATATATTCCATCTGATTGAACTGTATTGAATCATTGATGAGTGAACTTCTCTCACTGGAAAACTTAGGCTTTGTAGAACAATCAGTATTTTCTTGCACTTATGTTAACAGGTCTTGTTGCAAATAAGAACTTCTTGTGTGGATCATCAGCTGAAGGAAATTAGACAAAGGTTTCCAGTATAGTTGGTCTACTTTTTTTGTAAG
Source organism: Patagioenas fasciata (assembly GCF_037038585.1). NCBI lineage: Eukaryota > Metazoa > Chordata > Aves > Columbiformes > Columbidae > Patagioenas > Patagioenas fasciata. Next base: position 102,488,608 of record NC_092522.1, read on the forward strand.
TTTAGTTGTCTGTTCCTAGGATCTGATGAATTCAACACCTATGAAAATCTGGTGTTTCCAATTACCAAAGGAGTCTCCACTTTCATGATGGTTTGTATAACTGCCTGAGCATTGTGGAAGACCTAGACCAGACCCCTAAACGTAGATAAGGTGAATGATTCTGATTTTGAACTGTAGCTTTTGTGTGACCTGTAGAAATTTCCCCATAGAAATGGAGGAAAAAGAATATATTTCATTTCCTAATATATACAACTTCATAGGGAAAATATATTTACATTTTAATTTACTGCCAAAACTAAAATTGATCCCTTCATGTCTATCCTTTGATAGTATTTTAATTGGGCTAAAATCCAAATCTTTAATTGCACTAAAAAGGTAAATATTTGACAACTTCTCCTCACAGTTCACAAATGTGGAATTTCTTAGCTATGTAAAAATATATTTATTTAAATCGTTGTGTTGATGTTGAGGAAAAACAAATGTTGTTATGAGTGAGCAGACTTTTCAAGACTTCAAGAAAAGCTGGACTAATAAGCTCCCGGGCTGACTGAAAGGTGTGTATCTGCTGAGCCTTAAATTGCTTCATTAAGCTGGAATAAATCTTATATTCAGCTCCTGAGAACAGAGGTGGATGCAAAGGGGAGTGGGCCAAATTCCCTTGGGAAGCCAAAACAGAACAAAACAAAGGGAGAAAAAAAAACTTGTTTTGTTTTCTTTAGCTGCTGATTCACTAAGAATGGACAAAACCACTATTGGATTCATGTAAAGGCAAGCTATTCTCAGGCCCTGTGATCACCAAGGAATAATAAGGATAAGTGGAATGTACCAGCTATTTATAACAAATAAGACTACTGGTAGAAAAGCTCAACTGCTGAATAAAGGAGTGCCATAAATATATTGGTAAATTACAGGAATCCTGTATTTTAATCAAGTGTTGACAGCTGCTATCCATTCGGAAGATGATTTTCCAATGTGTGAAGGTGCTAAAATTATTTAAAAAAAGCTAAAAGATTTATCTTTAGTATGTGAAAATGATAAGGTCCTTTATAGTTTCTGTTTCAGAAATGTTTTTGTTTGGTTGATTGGTTAGTTTTTTTTAATCAGACATTTTAAAGCAAGAGAGATTCTTAAACTTTCCTTACAAATTTTAAAACCTAAAATACTCTTACAGTGAGAAACAATGGAGCATTTCAGTTTTAAATTAATTCCAGCAGCTGTCTAGGGATTGTTAAGTAGAATATTTCAGAAGATTACATTGTTACATTGTTCAACTGCAAAACTTTTATTACCTGTCCTTTCTTGTTTATATTTTTCTTCTTATCTGTCTTTATGGGTTTCAGTAATTTATCACTTCTTCCTTAGAGTAAGTTCCATGAAGGTCTATTTCTCTTGTTTGTAACAGATCAGTGTTATTCTGTTTCTACTGAAAGAGTTACTTAAAGCCTATGAAGGAGCACATCGATCATCAGCTCATTTTATTAACAGTAGTTTTATTGTCTTCTAAGAGCTTGAATGAAATTGTATGGAAAAAACATTAAATAGCACTCTTTATATTTCTTTGGCCAGTTGAAATACATGGGTTTTGTCATGGTATTTTGGTTGTAGCTATTATTTCTACTCAAATCTGTCTTTTCTATCATGTTGAGATCTTATTTAATTGTAAGAAAATACCTGTCACTAAGTGTGTACCCACATAAGTAATGCCCTCATATCTCATTAGAATTCCAACTTAATACTTTTCATGTATGTCTTTGTGCAAAAGAGATATCAGAAAAAAAAAAAAAAATTGAACTTAACTTTTTTTTTTTTTTTTAAAAATGTCCTCTAATTTGTGTAAGAATTCAAGAGGCAAAACAAGTTATCACATTTTTTAACGTGGCCAAAATTATCGTGGTCAAAATTATTAAAATAACTAAGTGTGACTTTTTAAGCATATTAATGTAAACAGAACTGTCCGTTAAAGTTATTTACAAATTCATCCATTTGTTTCAATCTGGATAAGTCAAAAACTTTGAAAGCTTGGAATTATCCTCAGGATGGGGTAACAGGCATTTTGGAGCAAAAGCAGCAACATTTATGGCAGAAAATTTCATTTAATTAATTCTGCCTGTGAGTGTATTCCTAAAATGAAGCTTTTATGTTCTAAAACCTTTCTTTTCATCTACTATTTCCAGCTTTCTGAATTCAAAACAATCACAACATATCCAATTGTTTTATTCAATGACAATCTTTTATACCTTTTCGCCATATATTGTCATGTCACAACATTTAGTATATATGTATTTTTTCTTTTCCAGTGACTATGTTATTCATTGCTGTGTGAAACACATGATTTCTAGTACACTTGATAAAGAATAATTGAAAAGTTTTGGTTTCACTTTTGAAGCATAATTATTTAATGACCGAAGTCATGTCTCAAGCTGTTAGTTTTTGGTTTTTTTTTATTATGAAACAACCTTTTCAAAAATTAAAAAGTAAGTAAATGTAAATCTAAGAATCTCAAAGAATAATTGAGATGTGTTTCTAATACATTAATTAGTGTATCTGTTCCCTTGTTTCACTGATACAATGTCATTCCACTTCTATGTGACTTCTTGGTTGGAAAGAGGTTTGTATTTACATATGTCAGCTTTTATTTGCATCATAATAGAGAGATCAAGTACTCATTCATTTTAAAGTCTTGTTCAGTTTGAAAACTTGTCAGTCTGCTATAGAAAAACTGCCATTTATTATAATATCTTTCCATGGTGAATTTTAGGGTGTTTTCTCTAGCTTTCAAACACTATTTGACAAGGTCTTATTGTAGGTTATTCTTGCAATTTTTTTGGTTTACTTTGAAAATTATTAAAAACAAATTATTGAAGGAATGAGTTTATGTATGTATTATGTACTTATTTACCTGTGTAAATCCAGAACCTTTCTGTAGGTTGGTGATATCACTGGCAGAATGAGTAAATGACCAGACAGACTGCCAAAACCTGTTAGGTTTAAAATTGTAGGTGTTTCAGCCTAAACCATGAATGTCAAGTTTTGTTACTAACTTAGTGGCTACTGAGGAAAAATATGTAGTACAATGCATCTACACATAATTATTTTTTTGCTCCAAAGCCCAGCCCTTCAAAGCATTTAATCACATGCTTTACATGAGCATGAATAGATCATTAATGTATGTTCAGATTCCAAATGCACCCATAACAAGGGAGTTTTCCTGGAGCAGAACTGCTATAATAACAAGGGAGGCTTCATTTTGCTCATCTTGCTACATGAAATATATATTGCACTATCCCTTCCTCCTGCCTAATATGGCTCCTTGATTAAACTCTTCCCAAATTCTTAGATAAATCTGGATATCAATGTATCTTTTAATTGTTTATTATTATGATTACAACTTATTTCTGTTTACAGTCTTACTTGTTTACATTTACTGCCAGTCTTCTGTACTATTGTGTTAGAATCAGGACATGTGAAACATCTTAAAGTTGTTCTATTCTTAAAAACATGAAGATGACCTCCAAAGCTGTGGAAACTCCAGTCTCTATGATCCCAGTGGAGAAAATTGAAGAAATCATGATGATTCATTCTCACTCAGTAAAACAAGATTAGATGGGGTTTTTTTTAATCAAACAGAAATTTAAATCACCAGTCTTAACCATAGGGGTGGTATTATAGGCTGAAAAGCTGTCCCTCATGTTAATGAATTCACAGATTCTCTACAAATATTTCTGCAGAAAGGCCTGAGAATACACGTTTTTCAGCATATAAGACGGCATGTTGAAAAGTTCCAGAGTTAAGCTGCATCCTCTGAGAATGCTCTGTCTCTATACTAAACACATATCTGGCGGTTGAAGCATCTTTGATGTTCTCAAACCCTCTGTTAAAAAAAGAGAAAAGCAGAGTTCTGTTAGACTCTACAGTAGTAGATTCTAGATACATTTATACAGTCCCAAAATTACATTAGGCCCTTTGAAGGCAAACGCGAGGCTGATGTGGCCCCCATTGAAAATGAGTTTGACTCCCCTGCTCTGCAGTAACTAATATTAAAAAAAAAAAAAAAAAATTAAACCTAACTAGAATGTTTCCTTACTGTTCTCCCTACCCTATGACTTCAAATACTTTTTCTGATTTTAATCTTATGGAAACTACACCGCTTTCTCTAGCTGATGGTTACTTGAAAAGCTGTGAGCAACTGAGATACAGTGTGAAAAACTAGCCATGCAAAGCAATATCTTACTTTGATATCTACCAGGATTATATAATTTTGAATGTCTTTTAAAACCAGAGACAGTATGCTGAGAGTATACTAAGAATATATTGAGAGAGGCTGGTATTGTTTATGTTGGTCCTAAATTTATTTGTCACAAATACAGGTTTATAAGTATTCACTTTATATTCACAATACAGAGTAACATTGTTAATACTTTAAGATAAATGCTAATAATTACTGCATAGCTGTGCAGTTTTGCAAGTTTTGCAAAGTTTAAATATGAATATTACCTTCATTTTTCCATAACACGTTTATTGTTTTCAGTTCTTAAAATTCTAAAATGAAAATTGAGGTGATAGTTAAAATACAGATAGTCTGTGAATGAGCTTTGAAATTAACAGGGCACAATTTAAGTTTGGTATGATAAAGAAGGAAAAATCAGAAGAAAGATGAGAACGGCATGAAACACTTTATAACACTCTAGGTAAATGAAACTTTCTATAGTATCATTTCAAAGAGTACAAACAGATAAGACAAGGATCTTTAAAGGGCATAAAAAGTCTTTTTCCTTAAAGGTAAAACAGTGAAAGATTGAGCATGTGACAGGATGAATAGAAGATGACATGTCTAAGGGATGCTTTCAGAAGGAGACTGCAAGGTTTAAACATGTTCTGGAAGTGAGATACTGAAATCAGAGATGATACTTTCTCCTCCCGCATGTTTTGTATCTCAGTAACAGTGGATAATACTTCATAGCTGTGGATAAATGGAAAACCTGACAGGACTGAAACAGAGGAAGATTGAGGTCTCTGAAAGGGATTAACTTGCACATCTTTTAATCTATTTTCAGTCTGAATGCTAACAAACCTTGGCATTAAAAAAAAATCTTAAAATCTTAAAGTCTAATTTTTAAGTATTTATAAATGCACTGAAGTCCCTGGTGTCTCTGAACAACTAAAAATAATAAATGGTTTCACTAATTTGACAAATTAGTTTATTTTTTCCCATCTGGAAAGATAAAATCAGACAGGCTTGTTTTACAGAAAATTGGATTTATTTTGTTATGACAGCATGTCATGCAACCACCATCTGTTAAAAACTACTTTGCAATTCAATGGGGAACGTAGAAGCTAATACCTGGGCCATGTTTAACAAGGCCTGTAGACATCTAGGAAGGTGTGCTGAGTTCCAGACATATGGTATCTGCTCCATTTCAAGACACAGTATTTCTCTGGGTAAACAATAGCCTGAATAACCTTTCCCTGGTATTGGTGTGAGACCACATTGATAGAGGAAGCTAGTGGCTGAGAAAAAAAAAAAAAAAAAGTGCAATGATTGTCATCTATCTGGGGAGATCACTTTGTTCTGTGCTATGAGTAAGGACTCAGTCATCTTTACTGGTGTCCTAAATAAAATACTTATGCATTTGGTATGTATGTCTGTAAAATGAGATAGCTTCACTGCAATGTTTGTACTTAAAACATGATAGCAAAGGCAATGTTTTCCACCTTACATTATAGTCATTACCATAAGGTTCAAGTTCAGTAAATTTGACATGTCATATAAATATATAAGTCATTTCACTTAATTTTGTGTTTTAGTGATTCAATAGTCAAAACTGAAGTCACTTCCACTAATGTAATTACACTTCTGTGCTAACAGTAGTAAATTTTCTTTCTTTTCTGAAAAAAATGAATGAAATATTAGTAAGAAAATTATTAATTTTAAGGAACATCAGTATGCAAGCAGGCTGCTTTTCTGGCAAGATCGGTTTTTGACTATAATAGCATTTCAACTTGGACACTTCCCAAGAAACTAAAAAATTAAATTCTCAGAATGAAGAGCATGTTTACTAGCTGTACATGCTGCACGACAATAAATATTTGGGGCGGGGGGGGCATTGGGTGCAGTACCTGTAGGTACGTGCCTGTGTTTGGATGACTCTGTGCCCATATGCCAGTGTGTGTGAAAGCTTCTGTGTTTTCCTACGCACAAGCATGTGCATGCATGTCTTGCATGCGTGTTCAGGTGACCTCTTATCAATACATATGCTGGTGTGAGTGCACAACTGTGCTGTTCTGAAAGTTTCAATTCACACACAAAAAAGTCTTTATGAGTTGAAGTAATATTAGTGAAATTTGCAGGATAGGGCTCTTGGTCTAGTGTTTTCAAGGTGATGAATTCCAGATGAAATACTTTTGTCCAGGTGAACTGGATTTTTCCTCATTCTTGGTTTTTGTTTAGTTGTGAGTTTTTTTAAATTATTATTATTTATCAGGAGCTAGATTTGTAAATAAAACATATTTTTAATTGTGTTTCTAAACATTTCTGAGATTACCCTAATATTTCTTCACCTGGTTTAAAGAAAGATTTCTGGAACAAATAGTATACAATACAATAAGTAATGTCGAAACAGTGTGGAGAAAGAGATAATTCCTTTCCTTTCCTATATTTTTAAAACATTCTATATGCCAAAGTTAGAAAAAAAATGTAGACAAGTGTTGAAATATCCTGAAGTATTGCAGTTTCTCTACTTTAGGAATCTATGCTCAGGTCAAGCATGTTGATACTCACAAGTGCTTTGTCTTATTTACATTTTTATAGTGCTGTAATGCAGTTTTTGTTTTCTTTAGATTTCCTCTTGTAAAGCATTGGATTTCCGTAGAAATTAATTTTCCCCAGTGCGTCCAAGACAGACATAAAGATTTATAGCTCTTAACATCTGATTGTATGCATCATACTTGTCACCACTCTTTTTACCACTGTATTCAATTTGAAAGCATATCACTGTGTGGGAAAACCAGTGACTTTTTACATCTAATCTCTCATCACCTTTCAGCGGTAATGCTGTCATCTGTAATCACTCAGGCTTGTGTAATTTATTTTGTGCAGCTATAATGTTCCAACTGACATTTTTATACAGGAAGAAAATTCTGACTTGTCCTTAAGTATTTTCCAAAAATCTTTTCAGATTAAAAATGTGGTTCACAAATTTCTACTAGCTCTCTTTTTCTGTGAAGGGAACAGAAAGACAGGAGTGTATCTATACATGGACACACGTGTGTAGAGACAGGATATAAAGCACATGCATGTTCAGGTTTTCAGTATATTCACAGTGTTATGCTCTGTTACTTTATGTCTTTATGATTAATTTATTTGCATTCCATGTATGCCTTTAATACCTTTTAACAATTGAAGAAGAAAAAAGTGAAAATTGAATGTTCAAATTGTTTTGAGTTTTCAAAAGACTATAACTGTATATATTTATATACCTAGTGTTATATACGTATCTGACAGTGGAGGGAGAATGAATGGAAGACAAATGGAATAGAACAGCATAGGATACCTTTTCTTTCTATTCCTATCTGAAAATACAAAATAGAAATTTTGAGCCTTGTTTGCATGAAGACATCTTCAGCTGGTTACAAATGCATTGCTCTGTGGGGTTTTATGTATTTTTGAGATTAACTTTTATCTTCGTAAAAATATTTCTGTATTACAGTTGGGTTCTGGCTTTTGTGTATTTCAAGCCTTATTATGGACAGAAGCTTAAATGAGATTTTTATTTTCTTATACTATCTTAATCTTACAGTGGTGTGTTGTGAATATTTCAGAAGCTGACTTCATGAAATGTTATTTTTCCTGTCTGAGAAAAGCCGTGGATCCTAGTATATCCATAAAAAGATGATTGACGACAGGAAATCAATTATCTATTTTCCTACAGAAGTAAAACATGGGGGATTTTGTTTTGTTTTTCTTTTTTATCATAACAAAAGAAAATAAACAATGCACACTAGAAATCAATTATATGGGCCTGATTTTTTGTCATAATTTATACTGTCTAAAGAAAAAAAAAAAGCCTAAAGTTAAATTCAGGCCACTGAAGTTAATGTATAGGAAAAGTAGAGAATCACCTTTACAACTGCATGTCTAAATATTTTTTTTCCTTTACTTTGCAGTGACCCAGGGTGGGGATGCAATTGCATCTGATACATGTCCTGATCCTGGAATTCCTGAAAATGGGAGAAGAGTGGGCTCTGACTTCAGGTAGGCACATTTAGTTTTCTGTATGATCAAAAGAAATGTATTTTCTGTTTCAGATATACTGAGCATGCAACTACAGATATGTATTGCTTCCCTAGTTTTAAATGTGTTGAGTCTTTGTCAAAATAGCTCTAATCCATTACATATCTTGAATGGTTTTATTTATTTCTTTTTTAAATCAAAGCATTTTAAATATGAAATTTAGAACTTAATCATGTTGCCTATGTAGGAAAGGTAGAACTTTCTGGACAGCATAGAATAAGCAGAGTGAATTGTCTGTTTTCCCGCTATCTAAATGTTGTTTAAAAACTTGGGAAGCATGGCAAATTCAGTGTCTGAGGCTGTGATGAAAGCTGTCTACTTGCTTCTTTTGTTTTCATCTTTTGTTATGTTCATTAAGAAGAAGATGAGGTCAAATGGACCCCTATGGAGAAAGGAGGAAGGTTGCTCTTCCCCTATTGAGGAAAAAAAGCAGAGACTTCAAGGTGTGTCAGAGAAGAGGGTCAAAATAAGGACATGGGAGCCTCCAGCTCATGTAGAGACTTATAAGTTGCTCAGCAGGGAACAGACAGCCAGACCTAAGAGTAAATGGAAAGGAAAACTTCATAGGAATTAGAAAGAATTGTGCAAAATTCTCTGCAACTCCAGAAAGGAAGTTAATCAAACCTGACTCCTGAATCAAGGCTCTTCAAAGCTAGGGTGTAACTGGTAGGAAAAAATTATTTAAAAATCTATTTCTGACTGACTCATTTTGGATGTTTGTCCACTTACCCTCAAAAGACTGTCAGAACTTATAAACAACTCCAACATTAAGAGAGTCAGTTATATGCAAAGCCATGGTTTCACAGAATGGTTAGGGTTGAAAGTAACCTCTGGAGATTATCTAGTCCAACCCACCTGCTAAACCAGATTCACCCAGAGTGGGTCACACAGGAATGTGTCCAGGCAGGTCTTGAATGTCTCCAGAGAAGAAAACTCCACAGCCTCTCTGGGCAGCCTATTCCAGTGCTCTGGCACCCTCAAAGTAAAGAAGTTTTCTTCATATTCATATGGAACCTCCTATACTTCAGCCTGTGCCCATCGGTGCCCAACAACAGGATGAGGGACACTGAAAAGAGTCTGGTCCCATTCTCTTGAAATCTACCCTTGAGATATTTATAAACATTGATTAAATCCTCTCTCAGTCTTCTCCAGGCTGAACAGACCCAGCTCTCAGTCTTTCTCATAAAAAGATGCTCCAGGCCCCTAATCAGCTTTGTACCCTGTCGCTAGACTCCCTTCAGTAATTCCTTGTCCTTCTCAAACTGGAGAGCCCAGAACTGGACTCAGTACTCCAGATGTGGCCTCACCAGGGCAAAGTAGAGGGCGAGGAGAACCTCCCTCTACCTGCTGGTGACACTCTTCCTAAAGCACCCCAGGATATTGTCGGCCTTCTTAGCCACAAGGGTACATTGTTGACTCATGGTCAACCTGTTGTCGATCAGGATTCCCAGGTCTTTCTCCACAACGCTGCTTTCCAGCAGGTCCGCCCCTAACCTGTACTGATGCCTGGGGTTATGCCTCCCCAGGTGAAGGACCCTACACTTGCCCTTGTTGAATTTTGTTGGGTTCTCTGCCAAGTCCTCCAGCCTGTCCAGGTCTCATTGAATGGCAGCACAGTCTTCTGGTGTGTGAACCCTTCCTCCCAGTTTGGTATCATCAGCAAACTTGCTGAGGGTGCACTCACTCTCTTCATCCGGGTCATTGATGAACAGGTTGAACAGGACTGGACCTAACACTGACCCCTGGGGGATGCCACTAACTACAGACCTCCAACCAGACTTTGCACCGCTGATCACAACCCTCTGAACTGTCCAGCCAGTTCATGATCGTCTTACCATGCATTCATCCAACCCGCACTTTCTGACCTTGCCTATGGGGACGTTGTGAGAGACAGTGTCAAAAACCTTGCTGAAGTCAAGGTAGACAACATCCACTGCTCTTCCCTTGTCTACCCAACCAGTCATACCATCATAGAAGGTTATCACATAGATCAAACTTGACTTCCCTTTGGTGAACCCATGATGACTACTCCTGATAACCTTCTTTTCCTCCACATTAGCAACTGGGTAGCAGTTAAATGTATTTTAAAAACTAATGAAGTGAAATAAACTTTTCAATGAATAGGCTAGAGAGAGACAATCTGCCCAGAAGATGCTTGCTGTTATCATGTTCCATATATTCTGATTCAACTTGGCAAGTACAGCTGTTGCCAGCAAAATTGTATGATACAAAAGTACAGCATGCACTTGCTGTTCAAAGGTCTGCTATTTCAGGCAAACAAACGTAATTTTTATCTAGATATTTATTAACACTTGATGTTTTGAGGAGAGAAACATCAGTTGGCAGAAGACTAAGTAAAAATGGGATACTAACTACTCTTTCTCAAGATGTATTAAAGTTTCTGCATTTATTCATCTGAGGGATACCTGTATACTTCCATTCTGGAGAATATTTTACTTTACTATTTTTGCAGGTATGCTTCTGTTTCTTACCTCTGCTTGGGTCTCTCCTCATAGCTATAAAGGGTGCAGAGCATACCTCATCCTCTGGATTCCTCCAAATCAAATACTTAGTTGAAAGAATTAAAGGCAGCATCTGAGATCACTTTGTTATTAGTGGAGAGAAAAAAGCATCTCTGGAAAGAGTTAACCCCATATCCTAAGTGTTCAATGGAAAATAGTGCAAACTCATACCTGAAGATGCCTTTCTCACTCCATTAACTATAGATACCAATGTAAGTTCGGCAGATTGCTGTGGTGAAGGAAGCCTGATCACAGACATAGAAGAAAAGGCTGAGAGTTCTGAGTTTGCTCAGGCTTAAGAGAATCTGATGGACCTTCTTGTTGTCTACAGAGTGTAGAGGCAGACTCTTCTCAGAGGTGGACAGTAACAGGACTACAGTCAATGGACATAAGCTGAAACATGGTAAATTACCACTAGATTCAGGATTTTTTTTTTTAATAATTAATGCTTTTAATATGAGGATGGTCAAACACTGGAGGAAGTTTCCCAGAGAGTTTGTGGAATCTCCATCCTGGAGAACAAGGCCCTGAGCCCTCTGTTCCAACCAGACTTACTTGGAGTGGGGCATTGGACTAGGTGATGTTCTCATCCAATCTAATTATTCTCTGAATCTTGTGTTCTTTATACACTGTCAGACAAGCAGACTCTCATCTAGTTATGGTCTGAGACACTGTCATTTGAACAATTGTTAAGAAACAGTAGCACATGAACTTTGACTCGCAGGGCTAAGAGCACTGATAAACTGAAAGCGGGTAAGAGAGACAATTGCTTCTTTTCCACTCTAGAATGTAGTCTGTAATTTGAAAGAGAAAGTGATCTGAGATAATTTTAGTGAAGCAGGTCCAAAGATCCAAATGTGTAAACCCCAACATAGGAGAGCTCAACAATAAAATTCCTAGCACTACATGAAAATATCAAGAAGAGGGAAAGACCAAAAGAACCTTAAAACTCAAAGTATATTTTAAGATATATGGAGGAATCTAGTGTCAAGGAACCTTGTAAAACATACATAACTGTATTTGAACACAGTCTCTTATGAATGATTGTGGGTTGAAGCTGTCTTAAATGTCTGGAGCTTGCTTATGAGCTATGCTTACTCAGCTGACAGAGCAAAGCTATTCACCTCCTTCCTTTACCCTATTCAGCCTTTGATAATATTTTCATTTCACCTGATATATCTTATTGTTCATAGTGATAAATGAATGCATAAGGTGTTAAAAAAAAGCACAAGCAATGTCATATAAGGTCTAATAAAAAAAAATCTTAATATACTTTGGTCACTTATTACTTGCATGCATATTTTTGGCCTTCAATTCTGCATAATATTGGAGAGAAACAATGAAAACTTATTTTTCTCCTAAACCTTACTGATTATCTGAAAACTGATCATGCAACAACATCTGGTTTTCATTTACCATAAACTTTTTTTTTTTTTTTTTTAAAATGTATCTTAGCTATCTTACAGTTTAGGTATCTGTTTCTAGCTTGACATTTAAATAGAGAATTTGGCTGGAATTTCGTTTTTCTTTCTCTGAAATGACAAATCAAACTCTTCCATAAGAGAAGGAAAAATAATATTTGCTGTTGCTTGCATTTCTCCAGCACAGTGAAAATACTGTGGAGAGTAAAAGAAAGGCAATGTTTTTTTCTTTTTTAAGAGGCACGTACAGACACCAGAAGCAGCTATTGTTCTTGTCAGAAGAATGACAACTGTGGATATTAACCTGAACTAAAACATGAAAATGCATATTATTCAAAATCTTTTCCAATCTACTGAAAGATATGTTGTGAGTAGGATTGATGGAAAGGCAGAGGGTTTATTTTCAAGACAGCCTGAGACCCAGCAGATTCAGTGATGACAAGTTCTTTGAAAAGGATTTCATCATTTCCAGCATAATAATGGCTTTCATTCTAATATCATAAAGCAAACAAAAAGGTATTGAAATCTTAACCTTTTCATTCTGTCCTTCTGCTACGCTTTTACTGTATTCAGTTTAGGAAGCAAGGGGTGATTTTCAGTGAAGTAAAAAAAAAATAAAAATCCAATGGCTATTTGGATCCATTTTGAGGGACAAATGGCAAGTCAGACTTTGCTAGATGAATGAGAACATAATCAATATAATTTTAGGGTCAACATCACATTTTAGTTTTATGTGAGTTCTCAAAACACTAGATTGTTTAAACAAAATCTAAAATGTATATAAACAACAACATTTTGGCTCTCCTTAAATATTATAGTGTATGTGTGACACGGTGAAAATACCATCATTTTTCACAATTGTCCCAACATTTGTATAAAAAATAGCTTCTACATTTTCAAAACAACTTTTTAAAATTGAATGAACTTTCTTATGCTTAAATATTTCTCACAGATATTTTTTGTTTTTAAAAAATGGCTTATTTCAGTCAAATTCTAAGCTGCTTTATAAAAGCACAATTTTGCTTTGATACAGTTCAAAATTAAAATAGAAAAAAAAAAAGAAAAAAGAGGAAACTATTTTATTGCCCACTTTGAAAGGTTATTATACAACAACTGGAAATTAAGTGAAGTAATAATTGCCTTTGAAATCTCAGATTAAATAAGTTAAATACTGCTTTAAAAATATGCCCCCTTTTAAAATGGAAAAATGTTGAGCAGAAGTAATGGAGAGATTCAGCAGTCTGACCATTGCTTAGAGGACTTTTATTGTAGACTGTGTGGCCCAGATGTGTTCCCTCCCGTAAGATGCTTATTTAGAGAGATCTGATTGTCTGGACACAGAACATACTCTTGTGAGTCAGCTTGCCTAAGATTTCTTAGTATCTACTCTTTTCTTAAACAGCTAAGGTTATATGATTTGATTCAGATAGGTGCAATGTATGTATTATATAACAACTATATATAGATATATGAATTTCATTATTATCAGGTTAGTTACCCAAACTTTCGATTTCCTCCACATATATTATAGTGTGACAGTCTGTTCCTCTATTTGGCAGTATTTAGAACTTTCCAACACCTTTTTTTCCTTTTTTTTTTTTTGGTAAGCCTCAGCAAAACCAAAATGACATTAAAATTATTTTCTTGAAAGTGTCAGTTGTCAGACTCATGGCATAAACTTGATTTCTCACAATATGTGCTTCAAAGAGATGATTCTTAAATGATATTAAAGCAGGCTTAGCATATAGTGTAGCTACCATGCAAACTATGTCTAGAACTATCTCACTCATTCTGGTAAAAGCTATGACTCCTCTTGTGCAGCCTACCTGACATTTAATTAGAATTCTTGAATTGAGTTTCAGAAGATTGTAGTTGTCAATGCCTATAGCTCACATTCAAGTTTCCATCCACCTTGAATTCTTGCACTCAGGAGCTTTTCAATAATTTGTGTTCTTACCTTGCTGCTTAATTTGATGGTTTTGTTAGATTTTTTTTTTGTTTCTAGTATGTTGTAGTCAGTTTATTTATTTTGTGTCACTAAGTTTGTGGTCAAACATTTCGAAATACGATATTCACAGTGTAAAATAAGTGAAGTTCACATTATTAGTCCTTAGATACAAGCTATTTACAGAATTTTGGAAAAAAAAAAAGACAATATATAGGATAATAATGAAACAAATTGAATCATCGTAAGTGTATAGATTAAATTAGCATGTAACATTTTATGTATCCATTAATAACTTTTTTTATGGTGCTGAAATGATGAAACCCGATCTAAACATTAAATCCTTCACTTATTGCATCAGGTGTCATTTTGCATTCCTCCTGATCTTTTTCCCTTCTTTCATAGAATGGTTTGGCTTGGGAGGGACCATAGAGATCATCTCATTACAAGTCCCCTGCCATGGGTAGGGACACTTTCCATTAGACCAGGTTGCTCAAAACCCTATCAAACCTGACACTGAACACTTCCAAGAATGGAGCATCCACAACTTCTCTGCCCCGCCACCCTCTTCTTGAAGTGTTTCTTCCTTATTTCTATTCTAAATCTACCCTCTTTCAGTTTAAAGCCATTACCTCTTGTCCTGTGGTAACATACCCTTGTAAAAAGTCCCTCTCCAGCTTTTTGTGGGTCCCATTTAGGTACTGAAAGGCCACCACAAGGTCTCTCTGGATCCTCCCCTTCTCCAGGCTGAACAACCCCAGCTCTCTGAGGCTGTCTACAGAAGAGAGATGCTCCAGCCCTCATCTTCATGGCCCTTCTCTGGAATTGCTTAATCAGGTCCATGTCCATTTTATGTTGGGGCCCCAGAGCTGAACACAGTACTCCAGGTGGGGTATCATGAGTTGGGTAGAGGGGGAGAATCACTTCCCTCAACCTGCTGATCATGCTTCTTTTGATGCAGCTCAGGGTATGGTTGGCTTTCTGGTCTGCAAGTGCACACTGACAGGTCATATTGACCTTCTTGTCAACCAATATCCTTTTCCTGAGGGCTGCTCTTACTTTGTTCTCTGCCCAGCCTGTATTTGTGCTTAGGTTTGCCCTGACCCATGTGCAGGACTGCACACTTGGCCTTGTTGAACTTCATGATGTTTGTACAAGTGCACCCCTCAAGCCTGTCACAGTCCCTCTGGATGGCATCCTTTCCCTCCAGTGTGTTGACTGTACCACAGAGTTTGGTATTGTCAGCAAACTTGGTGAGGATGCACTCAGTCACACTATGTTGCTGACAAAGATGTTGAACAGTGCTCGTCCCAATAACAACCCTGAGGAATGCCACTTGTCACTGATCTCCACTTTGACACTGAGCTGTTGACCTCAAAACTTTGAGTGCGACCAACCAATTAATTATCTACCAGGTGGGCCATCTGTCAAATCCACTACACTCCAATTTAGAGACAAGGATGTAATTTAGGACAGTGTCAAATACTTTGCAGAAGTCCAGGTAGGTGACATCAGTTTCTTTTTCTTTATCCACCAGCACTGTAACCCTGTCATAGAATGCCACCAAATTTTTCAGGCACAATTTGCCCTCAGTGAAGCCATGTTGACTGTTACCAATCATCTCTTTATTTTCCATGTGCCTTAACATAGGTTCAAGCAGGATCTGTCCCATGATCATGTCGGGCACAGAGGTCAGACTGACTGGCCTGTAGTTCCCCAGGACTTCATTTTTTCCCTTTTTAAAAATGGGGATTATGTTTCCCCTTTTCCAGTCAGTGGGAACTTCACAAGACTGGCATGACTTCTCAAATATGATGGATAGTGGCTTAGCAGCTTCATCCCGGAGTTCTGTAGGGACCCATGGATGCATCTCATCAGGTCCTAAGGACTTGTGCACTTTCAAGTTCCCTAGATGGTCTCAGACCTTATCTTCTTGTACAGTGAACAGTTTCTCTTTCTCCCAGTACCTGCCTTTGCCTCCTGCAACTTGGGCAGTGCGGCTAGAGCGCTTGCTGGTATAGACTGAAGCAAAAAGGTTGTTGAGAAACTCAGCTTTCTCCAAATCCTAGGTAACCAAGTCTCCAGTTTCCTTCTTCTTTCCCTTTTTTCTTACTTCCTTGGGGGTAATAAATAGGTATGTTAAATTATAAATTGCATTTGCAGACATGCAACAGTTATACGTTTCATTTCACTCTAAATTTTTGTACAGGGAAATATTGAAGTTTTATTGTTGGCTCACACAGTGTTACACCTTTAGGAAAGTCTTTATCCAATTTGATTTTTAAATACTACAATACTCAATTTACATTTATGACAACTAGTTAACTGGTTGTTTTTTTTCCTGTTTCCATAGAACAAATTTTCAGAGCTCATAATTTTAGAAAGTGTGAGAAAACACATTCAAAAGTAGATGTTTAGAGCATTAAAATGTCTTAAGAATTTCTTTACCATTAAGAGAAAATAATTGTTTACTAATTTGAGGCATGTATTTGGAATCGTGCTTGGTCTATTTTTCTGAGGTTTTAAAGAATATTTTGAAAGATAGTAGCTCATGACAAATATAAAATAAATACAATTTTAGAAAATTTTATTACTCTTCAAGGATTTCATGCGTTATTCATGAACTATGTAAGAAAAAGGCCAATATTTTCCCTGTCCTGATTTTATGACATTTAATGGCTCAAGAACCAAGTGTTAAGAAAAGTAGTTTTTCAAGCTTTTCTAGATTTGGAGTATCACATTCCAATTTAAAAATAATAATAAAAAAGATATTAAAAGGATCTTATTAAAGTTTTGTGAAAGAACTATAGAAGTAAATAATACTAATGATATATAATATTGTTTGTCTTCATGAAATCCTGTGAGAAACTAACAGTATACTTGTTCCTGAAGGGTAGGAATGAACTGGATGGTAGTGAATGAGATTACTTTTACTATTCTTCACAGTACGATTTTAACCATTGAGCTTTCTGACTGCCATCTAGCAATCCCCTGGTGTTTAGGACTCAATGACTTAAAAAGACCAAACTGAGAAATCTGCTTCATCAAGATCACTTAGTTAACAACATGGGATTATCACATACGGATTTAAAAGTGCAGGAAAGCTAACAACAAAGCTAGTTGATTATGATAAAGAACAAAGAATGTTACAAATAATGAATGGAAGCAGAAATGTAAATACCGTTTAGGAAAGCTCTCTTTGAGATACACAATAACTATATAAAGTTTCTAATTCTACGTAAATATTGGTCATCATTGTTCAGAAAAAAAAAAAAAAAGAGAAAAGTTACAAATCATTCCAAAGAGACACGGTTCAGAGTTACAATTGTAACAATCATAGTTCAATACTAATAAAAATATCATGTAGAATAATTTTTAACATGAAATCTCAATGAAGTCAGGAATATTTAATGATTAATTACAGTTTGTTTAAATTAATATTTCCTGGTTGTACATGTTGACAAATTACCATATCTAACTGCTTATTCTCTCATTTAAGAGCATGAGCTCTTAAATTATTTGTGAAGTAAGTTTTGATGCCTGAAAGAATAGTAATTATGTATTTTCTTAAAACATATCTCTATGCATTCATTGATTCATTGAAGCCAGAGTTTAAAGAATTTAACTTAGTATCACAATTGCTTTAGATTCCTGGCCTTATTTCTTTAAAAGGTGGACAAACTTAGTACTAGACCTGTTCTTTATACTATAAGTTGTTTTTTATTAATATAGTGATGATGGAGTAGAATTTCCCACCTTAGTTTCTTTGTTTGGTCCTACAAAAATTGTCATTTGGTGACGTTTATATTTCTTCAGGGAGGGTGTAATATTTAAAATACATTTTAAGTCTTTCTTTCTTCCTCTCATTTTTCTTACAGGGTGGGTGCAAATGTACAGTTTTCTTGTGAAGATAATTATGTGCTGCAAGGTTCTAAGAGCATCACTTGTCAGAAAGTGACAGATACATTGGCTGCCTGGAGTGACCACAGGCCAATTTGCAGAGGTAGGTGATACATTCTTTGGGACTTTTCCTGAAGTTTCAAAGAGTAATTTTTAATTTCTGTCTAGAAATGCAATGGCATGATGTTCAAACCAAAACAAACAAACAATCTATATTAAATATATCATATATATTTTGTCTATTTATATATAATTATATGGATCCAAAGATCTTTCTGTAGCTTGAAACACAAAGATTCAGAAACAGTATCAATTTAGGGACCTAATTTCCTGTTAATAGTTTTCATTTAGCTTAATTTTCTTTTTGTCATGTTAAACATGTTTTAAGTAGAACCAGTTTGTGAGGTTTAGGTTAAACTTTTCCAATTCACAGCCCACTTGCTGTCAGGGTAGTGTGAAAAACAGAGAAGGCCTT